>NC_053491.1:357237610-357873860 GCF_905171775.1 Rana temporaria | reverse complement strand
GATTTAAAGTCTTGTTTAAAATTGGCTAACTGCCTTTGATTGACAGTCGTGGGAGCCAATGGCACTGCTGCTGTGTCTCAGCCAATCAGGAGGAGAGTCCCAGATGGCTAACACACTCGTGGACACTGCTGGACAGAGATGGGGCTCAGGTAAAAAATTAGGGGGTGCTAGGGAGGCTTCTACACACAGAAGGTTGTTATCTTAATGCATAGAATGCATTAAGATAAAATACTTTCTGCCTTTACCACTCCTAAAGTGATACTTAACACACAAACTGTTTAATTTACATTGTCCCTTCTATTTCTGTATGTGGATGATGGCATTGTAATTATTTTAATACAAAAAAATCCAAGTACACTTTCCCTACTCGATATACAGCTGTCACATGACCCAGATCTTTCCCAGCCTGTCTGTGGGGAAGTGGTGGTAGGAGGAGGTTCTAGTCCTCTGCTGCTGGTTACATGTTAAAAAAAAGTAAAAATAAATAAATAATATCAATAAACTGTTTTAAATTGGCATAAAAATATATATTTGAGATAAAATCTGTATTATTTTGCGGAAATAACATGCTGAGGGCAGATTTCTGTCAGTCACAGGCTGCGTCACACCCCTCTAGCCTGTCCTAGAATAAGAGGGAGGTGAATCCTCCATCAATCTACATGAAATATCCCACACCCATTGTGTTTAGTAGGGATGAGCCGAACACCCCCCTGTTCGGTTCGCACCAGAACTTGCGAACACACCAAATGTTTGTGTGAACTTTAGAACCCCGTTAAAGTCTATGGGACTCAAACATTTGAAATCTAAAGTGATAATTTTAAAGGCTAATATGCAAGTTATTGTCCGAAAAAGTGCCTATGAGTGCCCATCAGTGCCGCCTATGAGTGCCCATCAGTGCCACATACCAGCGCCGCCAATCAGTGCCCATCAGTGCCACCTCATCGGTGGCCATCAGTACTACCTCATCGATGTCCATCAGTGCCATCTCATCGGTGCCCATCAGTGCCGCCATATCAGTGCTTGTAATTGAAAGAGAAAACGTACTTATTTACAAAAAAATTAACAGAAAAAAATTAAAACTTAATTCTTTAAAAAAAAATCAGTCTTTTTTTAGTTGTTGCGTAAGGTGATCAAATACCACCAAAAGAAAGCTCTATTTGTGGGGTAAAAAGGACGCCAATTTTGTTTGAGGTACAGTGTAGCATGACCGTGCAATTGCCATTCAAAGTGCGACAGCGCTGAAAGCTGAAAATTGGCTTGGGCGGGAAAGTGCGTAAGTGCCTGGTATGGAAGTGGTTAATATCCATACCAGACCTGAAGGGCCTGGTAATTGAATTTGGGGGGACCCCCACGCTTTTTGTATTTTTTTTTATGAATGAATCCTCTCTGAATTGCCGGGAGCCGACAATTCATTATAGCCGCAAGTCCGGTTTTAAATTACTTTTTTTCTTTCAGAAATGACACTTTGTGCAGGGACAGTTCTAAGTACTGGAAACATGTGCAATTTCACATGCTAACTTTACACCCCCTAGGTACGAAATTTAGAGGAATATTTCACTTTTATTGTTTCACTCTAAGCAAACTTTTTTTGCATTGATACATGTCCCCTGGGGCAGGACCCAGGTCCCCAAACACTTTTTAGGACAATAACTTGCATATTAGCCTTTAACATTAGTACTTTAGATTTCTCCCATAGACTTTAACAGGGTGTTCCGCGGCTTTTCGAATTTGCCGCAAACACCTCAAATTGTTCGTTGTTCGCCGAACAGGCAATGTTCGAGTCGGACATGAGTTTGACTCGAACTCGAAGCTCATGCCTAGTGTTTAGCTGGTTAGTGGTCATGGAGGAGGAGGGAGGGAGTGGGCTGTCATTTAACATGGTGTAGATGCCCACATGTGTGCCCACATGTGTGACAGTCATACATGTGGGCATCTACATGTGTGACAGTCACACATGTAGATGCCCACATGTGTGACTGTCAAGAGCGTATGCGCTCCTGCTCTGTCATACCAGCATCCTGGTTTTGGCTGTGTCATTCTCCTTGTCTGTATGTCCACCTGCATGTGGCCAGTCTCTGGGTGGAGACCAAGCCTCATTTAAGCTAGCCAAGCTTGCAGTCCCATGCTTGTGAGAGTCTGTTAGAGTGTGTAATACCTGATCATGCTCTCTGTCTATCTGCCCTACTCTGCTAGATTGGAATTCCCTGTGCATGACCTTGGATCAGATAATGGATATTCCCTGAACTCTGCCTGCCTTTTACCTGGACTTTCATTGAACCACTCTGCCCATTGGCCAACTGCAAGTACCTGTTTGCTTTGCTCAGTTCATGCAAGCCTTGGTGTAGTAGTAGTCAGGCACTATAGCATTGTGTAAAAGTCCTGGGAGTAACTGAGTACATGTAGGCCTGCTTGCCTAAAGGGAAAAGGGGCTGCTAAAGGTCAATATCTCAGTTTCCAGCTATAGTGTCTGACCACCTGCGTTAGGGGTAAAAGTAACAGTGACTCTATCATCATATGGGCTGCTCAGATGTGATAGGGAGGAAATGCTCAGCATATAAACTCACTAAAAACTGAGCATGTGCAGAGCTGCCACCACAGCTGCAAAATCTGTAGCTGAATTTGGGACATGAACAGAAGGTGGAGATAGAGAGCAGCAGGATCAACCAGAATCTCATAGTGAGTGAGCATGTAATACAGCATTTATTGTGAGTTTTTTTTATGTGGGGTTAGTTACACTTTAAAGTGGTTGTAAACCCACTCTGTGATTTTCAGGCAATGTCATTCTATACCTTATTTCATATCGGCGTGACCGCCCCCATTCCCTCTCCTGATCTGATAATGACACCGGGAGGGGCTGAGAATCCCCAGTTGACATCAGTCAGGAGGAAAGAGAGGAGGAGAGCGACAGGTGATCATGTGAGTGCCGAGCGGCGCTCTGAAATAAGGTATAGAATGGCATAATAAATAATAAAGCACATACGCTGGGGAACATAGCATTATCGAAAACTGGAGATTGCCTGAAAATTACAAAGTTATTTTGGCAGCAGGAAGGGAAGGGAAGGGCGGGCACTGTCATTAGCTGAGAGGACATAGGAGATACAGCGCATGACAGAGGCAAGTAAACTGACCACAGTATTAGGGGCTCAGCAGCCAAGATAAACTGTGGTCAGTTTACAGAAGGGAGGGCAGCACCAGGCAAGATCAGCCAGGTATTTTAGATGATAGAAAGGGACAAATTACACAGCACAAGCACTATGCTGTGATTCATGCTTTAACCACTTGTCAACTTTTGCACACACATATACATCGGCAGAATGGAAGAGGCAGGCAAATGGGCATATCAGTATTTCCCCTTGAATTTGACGCCTATCGAGCTCGCACATACTCTGCGGAAGCATGCCTGGGGGGCCCACGATTGCGGCGAGGAGAGGCAGAACGGGGAGATGCCTATGCAAGCAAGTAATTTCCCTGTTCTGCCTAGCAACATGTCATCAGGAGCAGTGATCTCTGTCGTGTTGTAGTGAGCCCATCCCCCCCACAGTTAGGATCACTCCCTAGGACACACTTAACCCCTTGATATCCCCCTAGTGTTTAACTCCTTCCCTGCCAGTGTCATTTATACAGTAATCAGTGGCTATTTGTAGCTCTGATCACTGTATAAATGATAATGGTCCCAAAATAGTGTCAAAAGTGTCTGATGTTATACATACATCAAAAAAATAGAATTACCTTTAATAAACAGACCCAAAACTAAATTTGAACAAATATTAACAAATGATGAAAAAAGCCAACTAAAAAATTATCCAAGATATATAATTTATTACTCCCTACCTGATCTCATAGGCCCCGTACACACGACCGGATCTATCCGCTGGGATTGATCCGCGGATCAGTTCCAGCAGATAGATCCGGTCGTGTGTACGGCCTAGCGGACATTTCCCAGCGGATAAAAATTCAGCCGACGGATTACCAGCGGATAAAAATTTCTTAGCATGCTAAGAAATCTATCCGCTGGAATCCAGTCCAGCGGACTGATCCGGTCGTCTGTACAGACTCACCGGATCAGTCCGTCCGCTCCCATCCCTCGCATGCGTCGTAATGATTTGACGCATGCGTGGAAGTATTTACCTTCCAGGGTCACGCACGTCGCTGCGTCATCGTCGCGGCGACGGCGCGGCCACGTCACAGCGGATGTATTCCGCGGGGATTTTGATCTGATGGTGTGTACAGCCATCAGATCCAAATCTGCCAGAGGATTTACCTGCTGGAATTGGTCCGCCGGACCGTTTCCAGCAGATATCCTCTCGTCTGTACGAGGCCTCAGGCCCCATACTCACGACCAAACATGTTTGCTGAAACTGGCCCGCGGACCAGTTTCAGCATACATGTTTGGTCGTGTGTAGTTACGAGCGTACAGAATTTCACCGTACATTTGCCCGCCGGGCCGTTTTTCAGCAGACATTTATTTCCAAACTTGTTTTAAAACCGTCCGCTCAAATCCTGTCCGAACGTACATGTTTGGTGGTGAGTACACAAAACCAACGTACAAAAACCCCGCGCATGCTCAGACTAAATGAGGCCACGGGAGCGCTCGTTCAGGTAAAACTCACGTTTCTTTGGGATATGGCACATTCGTCAATAGAAAGATTAATTCTAGCAATAGAACACTGAAGCAAAACACACAATAACCAATGCTTGATGCCGTCGTTTTATTCATTCTTCTCTTGCTATAACTAATCAGTTATTTAGCTCATGTTATTTCAACTGAGTTGTTCCATACTCAAAAGTGACATTTGTTAGCTGTGATGTAGTAAGATTTTTGCAAACTTTTATTGGCCCGACGTATCATATTTTTAGTGGTCCTCCACATTTAAATTTTTTTGCTTTTAATGTTTAATGGTTATCTTTCCCACTTTCTTTAGGTGTTTATAGTTATGTCACCATTTAGAATATTTTAATAGGAAATAGTTTTGATTTAGCTTTTGTTTGTATATTTAACATGATTTTGTTGAAGGTTGTTTAAATTGTCTACCATGTTGGCACACCAAATGCCCCCCCCCCCCCCCCCACATGAGTTAGTGAATATTTTAGATTAATCATTTTATTTATTTGTAATGTTTGATGCCTAAAATAATACCCACAGTATTACAAACAATAGGCACGTTTTTCAAATCAACAAAAAGGCTTTTATTTGAGCAAATTATAAAAAGGATCAAAAACAGAATGGCAGCACTTGAACAGCTAGCAACATACATGCAAACTTGCATTTCAAACATGGTGAAGGATAAACTAGCCAACCTCAGGAAGCACACAAAAGAAAATCTGAAGCAGCAGCACATAACCAAAGGAACCCAAGCTGTGGTAGTCCAAACAAGATGCCATTTGTGGGGGATCAAATGGAAGGCAGGGCATCAACGTCTCCTCTTCCTTGCAACCTTCCTTCCAGGCTGCCTTCCAGCGGGTCTTCCCTGGGCCCTTGCAGGTGGGGATGATGTGGCAGCAGGAGAATGGTGTTCAGCAAGCCGGGCCGGGTCACATAGCCCAGTGTCTGGGGTCAGCAGCTCCCTCTGCATCCACCAAAGGGCCTGGTTGATCACGCCCTTTGCCAGTTGCCTCTGCTCCTCCGTGCCTTGATTCAGGTCATGTGCCACGGAGGCACTGTAGGCCTCAGTGGGGTTGAGGGGGGCCCTCATGATGGCACTCGCCTCCTGAATCATTTTCAGGCTGGCTTCCTCCACTGCCCCCAATTTCTTCTTACGGCCTGGTGGCCTAATATAAAGTGGAGGAGCCTGGCTGGTGGTGGTTGTCCTGGGGAGCTGCTGAACGCCACTGGGCCCGGCCTCCTCCTGGCTGCCACTGACCCCTTCGGCCTGGCTGTCAGTGAGGAGAGGATCTGCCACCTCCTGGCTGGTCTCTTCTTCCTGTGTAAAAAAAAGGGACATGTTGTAATATATTTAGGAATATACTCACTCACATTTTCATGCTTGAATCTTATTTTTTGCCTTGAATTTAAACTTGAAAACAGACTCACCCTCTGACCCCTGCAGTTGTCATCCCTGACACCTATTTGTTTGCCCACGATTTTAGATTTTTACTTCCCAGCTTGTATTTTATTAACCAATATCAAGTCAAGAATCAAACAATAATTAATATTATTACATAAATAGTTATGAAACTACTATACCTCATCATCGTAGAGGCGCAGATCTGCCTCTCTGTCAGCCAGGCCCTCTTCATCCGACTCTGCAGGGCTGTGGTGATCTGGGGAAGTCCCGCTGGGAGGTAGCGTGGAGGAAAGGTTGGGATTCAGACTCGACATTGATGGCCTGCCTTCCAGTTGATCCCGCAAAAATGACATCTGGTTGTAATACCACAGCTTGGGTTCCTTTGGTGGTCTTGCTGCTGCTCCAGATCTTAGCTGCTTTTGGTGAGCTTTGTACGCTCTCCTATATGTGCCCCTGAGGTTGGCAAGTTTATCCTTCACCATGTTGGCACTGCATTCTGGCACCCATGTCCTCATGTATGCTGCTAGCTGTTCAAGTGCTGCCGCTCGTACGTCCTTATTGTGGTAATGGTCCTGCTTTGAATCCCACAGGATGGGCATTTCCCGAAATTTATCCAGCAAATGCTGGATAATGTCTTGGCTCTGCAGGAGATCCATTGTGAATTTATTTTTTTATTTTTTTTATTCTAGATAGAAAAAATGAAAAGAAACCAAAAACACTATTAAAAAAAGCCTCAGCATTTACATTGATAGAATATGTTGTTAAAAAAGTAGTACCTATATAGAAATACAAACACAGTGTCTCTTGTTTTGAAAATGCTGGCCAGCTCTGCCCCATTGGTTGGTTTTAGCTAACATTTTTTTTTTACATGCCGCCCCTTTGGTTACATTGCAGGAAATAATATAAATCTACAACCATACACAATTCTTACAAATGACAGCATTCATCAAGGCACTATTGCATGTGTAGATATCCTGCCCCTCAGCATTGATTACATGAAAGAAACTTCCTAATGACCTCTGTCCAACCAACACAGAACAATACTTGGCCTGATCTGAATACACCCTACATAATTACTAATGAGTCACAGCATTTTTGATCTCTCTATTTTGTGATGTCTACAAAAGCATTTGGGTATGAAAATCACATTCTGGTATCCAAGAGACATAATAGCTTAATAAAACTGTGCAACCAACAGACCAAACCCCCATCCCATTGCTCTACATTTTAGAGCCCGCTGCTGATCCCATGTTTAAATTTCTTACCTGCCTCTCTCACAATCCTCGTTTCTTCCGCTCGCTGAATTAACACGTAACCTACGTAATCACGTCAAGCGCCTTTTATCCACTCCGCGTATGTATGAAACGCCGCCCTCGTCACCTTTGCCATGCCCCTAATCAATTGAAAAAGTAAATATGGCGTTAACTGTGTAGGTTCTGGAATCGCGCGAATATTCTCCGCGTAACCTACGTCAATACGTTGTTGGCATTCGCGACACTCCGCATATGCAATAATCCCCGCCCTCATCTCCGCCCCTGACGGGACATTTCCTCGTTTCCACGCCCCTAATCTCTGTGGGAAGGAAAGATGGCGATGTCACACGAGCGGGCACGGAGCTCTCATGGCGCAAGTGAAGGGACAGAGGCTGGACCGTCCCGATCCAGGCCTAAAAGATATAAAGCCACTAATATGGCGTTCGAAGAAATGGTGGAGTTGGTTTACATCATGAGGAGGAAGGATTATGATGGTGAATGTGGGCCCTACAAAACACCGAACCGTAGGAAGTCACACATAATGGACAAGGTGGCAAGGAGAATGAGGAGAATGTTTGGTGTCACCAGGTCAAAGGAGCAACTACGGAAGCGTTGGTCCGATTTAAAATTGAGGGAGCCACATCACATGAAGAAGATCCTCAAAATTCTGCGTAAAAGTAAGTCCATATTATTTAAGGGGGGGGGGAATGTCTGCAATAATGTGTTGACATGTATTTTTTCACATCTGCCTCCTTGGCCTGCTTTTACTTTTGAACACGTGTAGATACTGTATTGTGTTTATGTCAAATAACAACCTTAAACAAATTTTGTGAAATAGTAAACACGCGTAATATGACATTGTTTAGCAAAAATGTGACGTTACTCCAGGAACAACACACCTGGACATGGCTGACTGGCCCCAAACTTGGTTTTCCAACATTGTTGAATAGCAAAATCACAGAAATTAAATTGAGTGAATGTGACAGGCAAACAAGATTCATTCTCCAAAATGCAAATAAAGCTGATGTTTTAACATCTTGAAATGCAAAGCACCTGTGTCTCAAAAATCAAAGTATATTTATTTGGAGGGTCGAGGAGAATTAATGTTTTGGGGGGACATCCATTTGTGTCACTTCTTTGCAAAAAAGGGGCAGGATCAGAGCTTGGCCTAGAACTACGCCAAAAATGGAGGATTGCTGAAAGAATAAACAACCAAAAATCATCATAAATGTATCGTCTATGCAATGTGTGCGATTTATGATATCCAATATCAGTGTGCTGATGAGTATACCTTTTGTTTTTTATTATTTCTTATAGGGGAAAGAAGACGCCAGCAATTGGAGGAGGCAGAGAGGGCCAGACACCCGGAAAATCAAACACCTCCACATGTTGAGCAGGAGGAGGCTGGGGAAGGAAGAGAGGAGGATGTGGAAGGAGAAGAGGATGTGGAAGGAGAAGAGGATGTGGAAGGAGAAGAGGATGTGGAAGGAGAAGAGGATGTAGAAGGAGAAGAGGATGTGGAAGGAGAAGAGGAAGGAAGAAAGGAGGAAGGAAGAGAGGAGGAAGAAGTTATTTTGGACTTAGAATTTATATCAGATGAAGGGCAAGTGGCGGAAGAACAATTTGGCAAATTGCAAGAAGGTGGATTGATGGATGAAGGAGGAGTCGAAGATGATGGGGAGGTGGTGGAAGAAGGAGGAGTGATAGAAGATGATGGGGAGGTGGTGGAAGAAGGAGGAGTGATAGAAGATGAAGAAATTGGGGATGTGGAAATTATCAGGCCATCAGGTCAGTGTCACCCCTATATTAATAGGGCCAAACATATGCAGATAGGCTGGAAATTATTTACATATTTTGAATGCCAATTTGTTTCTTTTTAGGGGATCAAGATGGAGTAGCACATTTTTCACGTGCAAGTGCTTCTATCATTATACAGCAACTAATGGAGTGCAGCACGGAAATGGACATTATGCAGGAAAGGATGCTAGTCATGGAGCAGAATGTGCGAAATGTCATTTCAGAGTGTAGCACGGAAATGGAGAACATGCGACAAAGGATGCTAGTCATCAACCAAAATTACAAAAATATCATGGACATGATGGGCCGTGTCAAAGACTGAACCACAGAATCCCATCCCCCGCCCATCCCCCGCCCACAAAACCCTTTTTAATTTTTGTACTTTATAATACGCCAAAATTTCTAAATGCACACACAGTGTGCCAATATGTGCTAGCTGCCATCACAGACTATCTATTGTCTGTGCTTTGTGGGTACAAACCCCTCCTCGATCCTCAAGTAGTTGAGAGGAAGGGTTTGCTCCCACAAAACACAGACATTGATCACCCATGATGTCAGATAGCACATGTGGCCATTTGTCTGTTTAACCAATGACATTTGGCGAGTTTTCACTGAATGTGTGCATTTAGAAATTTTGGCGTGTTCCAGTGTGAAAGCACACCATCCATATGACTGACTGCTGTTCATTTTTTAAATTTTTGTTTGGTGTTGATCTTTTTTGGTTTGTAAATGTTTCCATTTTCACATCACAAAACGAACAATAAATCTCACCTAAAGAAAGAAGTTAACTAATTTTTGTTAAAAAAAAAAAAAGTTTTGTGTTGTGTTAAAATCTTGTTAAAAAAATTAGACACAAACAAATGACAAGCCCAAAAATTCTTGCGTATAGTTTCAGTGAAATTATTCTTACATTGTGTTTCGATCATTATTATTGATAATCACTGTCAATAAAGACAAAAAAATAAATAATTAAAAGCCAATATTTTGTCTCAAGAATTTGCAGGAAATGTTTTCTGCCTAAAAATACACATTTCTTGTTAAAAAATGACTAAAATAAAAAAAAAAAATGAGACATCAAAAGCAGAAAAAAGAGTGGCTTCTTATTTCTAGACTGAATACCCAGTTAGTAGATGAGTGAATAATGTGCAAATGTGGTTAGTTAATACATCTGAGTAAGTAAATCTGGCACTAGAAGTGCACTATTTTTGGAGATAACCTGGAAGACAGAAAAATAGAGAAAAAGCAGTAATGACAAACAACTGTATAAAGTCCAATGGTCTAATTATTTATTAGTTGTGAGAATATTCCTTTCTTTGGGGGCCGAATTAGAAAGAAATATGATCTGGCATAGCAATGGCCCCCCGACCCATGAAGTACTCAACATATTTGTCGCGTACCTCACGAGCAGATTGGGGGGCCAAGCCAGCGCGACCAGTGTCCAGGCCAGGAATGTTCTCTGAGGGTAGTCCTGCCTCAGAGCCCATGGAGGCTAGGTACGTCTGGGAGTGCCTGCGTAGAAAATTGTGCAAAATGCAGCAGGCAAATATAACGGTGTTCAATTTATATTCCGCCAAATGTATCGATGTCAGGAACAGGCGGAACCGGTTGCTGAGGATCCCAAAGGCATTCTCGACTACCCTCCGAGCCCTGGACAACCGAAAATTGAACACACTCCTCTCTGAGGTGAGGGTCCTCTGGGGAAAAGGCCGCATTAGGTGAGGTCCAAGGCCAAAAGCCTCGTCCGCTAGGAACACAAACGGAAGTCCTTCCACATTATCTTCATCTGGTGGCAATGCCAGACCACCAGTTTGGAGACGATCATAGAAATCAGTCCGTGCGAACACTCCCCCATCTGACATCCGGCCGTTCTTCCCCACGTCCACATATAGAAACTCATACTGTGCCGACACCACCGCCATCAACACGATACTATGATAACCCTTGTAATTATAATAGTAGGACCCCGAGTGGGGTGGGGGCACAATGCGGACGTGTTTCCCATCTATTGCTCCACCGCAGTTAGGAAAATCCCACCGCTCGGCAAATTGGGAAGCCACAGACTGCCATTCCTGTGGTGTGGAGGGTAGCTGTGGGGACAAACAAAAAAAGAGATTTAGTACTTTGGCACATAAACATTGCAAACATAATCATACAAGCATCCTTGTGCAACTTTACATTTTTTAAATAGCATTTGCAAATTATGAAGGGAGAATTTCGGGGCACAAATATATAGGCCCACTTAATTAATAAGAGACTCCACAGCCCTCTGATGGGGACAAAAACACTTTGAAGGGGGGGTGGGGGGTGTTTAAACTGTTTTTAGAAAACCAAAAAAATAAAAAAATAGTGGCATGGTGGGGGTTGGCCCGAAGATAGCATGCTGGACAGGTTAATATTGGGTAAGATCAAAATATGCAGGTAGGCCAAAATAAAAAGAACATGTAAAAGCTGATATCAACATGCATAGTGAGAAAAGGGAACGTTAGTTAAACACACAGCATATCTGGGAAATAAAATAAAAAGTTAGTTTGCCACATTATTAAAGACACATTGTGAGGTTAAAATGAGGAAACTTACCTTCATATACTCCTCGTGCATAACTTTAATGATGGCAGCACACGTGTCCGGTATGATGACCCCAAGCGCCTGCGGAGAGATGCCTGTTGAGAACTTGAGGTCCTGCAGGCTCCTCCCAGTCGCCAGGTACCGCAACGTGGCAATAAGCCTCTGCTCGGCCGTGATGGCTTGGCGCATCACAGTGTCCTGCCTCGTGATATAGGGGGACAGAAGATCCAGCAGACTGTTGAATACGGGGTCCGTCATGCGGAGAAAATTCCTATAGTCATTAGGATTATTCTCCTGGATTTCCCTAAGCAGAGGCATATGTGAGAACTGGTCACGCTGGCGCAACCAATTCTTGGTCCAGAAACGCCTCCGCCCCCTGTTTCTGGCCAAAGTACTGGAATAATGAACATATCCAGCAGCCATCCCATAAACAGCACCAACTCGCGAAAATTGACGCTGCTGCTCCATCATGGCTTCAAACCGGCCGGCTGGTCAGTCAAGAACACACTCCAACAGAAAGCACAATCAAATCCAGTGGTACCTGCAAAGAACGCACGACACACAGATACGAACGCACAGTACGAATCTGCTAAGCAGAACGAACTGCACGCCTGTACCCGAATGCCAACTACGTACCCACAAGCACACGCACTGAACGAGAAAATACTACCTGCTAAAGCCTGGAGACCGAGAAGCGCGAATCAGCTCTAACCAAACCTTCACTAACACGAGCAAAGCCGTAACTAGCAAAAGCGGAACAGAGGGCGTCGCCATTGACTTTGGCCTTTCCCTTTATAGTGACGTCAAACGTGGATTACGTGCACGCGTTCAGGTCCGCAGGGAAATATCGTCCGCTGGTGTGTACAAGCCAGCGGGCCAAATGAAAAAACAGCCTTGTACGCCGGAAACAGCCCGTCGGACATTTCGAACGGACATGTTTGCTCGTGAGTACTCGGCCTCAGAGGGATAACAGGAATGAAAAAATCGGAAAAGGAAGTAGTAAGAACAATACTAGAGACAGAATGGGAGAAAATATTTGCAATAATTCATAAAACATCTACAGCGATTAAATATCAAGAGAGAAACTACAAAATAATAATGATGGTATTGGAGTCCAGTAGCGTTAAATAAAATAAACAAAGAAAATACAGAAATGTGTTGGAGATGTAAGGTCGACAAGGAGACTATGGACCATATATGGTATGGATGCCTGTTGAGAAATTTTTGGAAAAAAAAATGAGATATATTAAGAAGTGACGGGAGTAGAGAGGAACTTAAGTATAGACATCTCATTGCTATCGCTGATGCCAGAATCAATAAAGAGTATTAAAACTGATAAACTTTATCATATGGTAACGGCAGCGAGAACAATAATAGCCTGCAAATAGAGAGATAACAAAAGCCCTAACATCACAGAATGGATATGTGAAATGAACGAAATACAATATATGGAAAGACAAACAAGAGAAGAAGGATATATAAAGAATCAAATGCCAGAAGTATGGCAGAAATGGGATGAATTTCGGTCCTTGATAAAAATGAAACAATACTTATAAATGGAAAACAAAGGGAAATATAAAAGGGAGAAGAAGTTGGAGTAAAACGTATTTATTTATTTTTTTGGGGAGGAGGGTAATAGGATGAATGAGTATGGAAGAACGGAAGAACAAATGAGTTGGATTATATGGCCGCGATTCAGATACATTGTCGTATCTTTGAGCGGGCGTAGCCCATCTCCTATGCGCTACGCCGACACAACATTGAGAGGCAAGTACTGTATTCAGAAAGAACATGCTCCCAAAGTTACGTCGGCGTATCATAAATGGACCGGCGTAAGCCCGCGTAATTCAAAGTAGCAAGGCAGTGGGCGTGTTGTATTGTAATGAAGTGTGACCCCATGTAAATGCATGTCCGATCGAACGGCGCGTGCACGCGCATGCTCAGAATCACATCGCAAATACTCCCTAAGATATGTCAGCTCAATGCTTTCGACGTGAACGTAACTTACGCCCAGCCCCATTTATGTAGGACTTACGCAAACAACGTAAAATACGACGCTGTTCCGACGTTTCCGACGTCCATACCTTAACACGACTTACCCCTGCTTTATGAGGGGTAAACTTACGCCGGACATACGCCTTACATAAACGGCGTCGCTAAATCCGACGGGCGCAAGTACGTTCATGAATCGGCGTATCTAGGTCATTTGCATATTCAACGCGTAAATCTACGGAAGTGCCCCTTGCGGCCAGTGTAAATATGCACCCAAGATACGATGGCGTATCTTGCAAAATTCAGGCGTATCTAAGTTCCTGAATAAGCGCATAGATACGACGGCGCGCATTTGGACTTTCGACGGCGAATCTGGAGATACGCCGTCGTAAGTCCTTTCTGAATCCGGGCCTGAATGTTTAAACATATTTTTATGATAAAGAAGCTTATATATGTATCACTACCCCCGGAGCAGCTGCTGGTTGTTTTGAGTCTACGCTCTGTGATTAACCCCTTAAAGTGGCTCAAAACCCTCCTGTGACACACCTGGTAATATGGAAGTTGTGGACCTCAGTAACTTGTGAGGAAGCACAATATCCCGTTACACTACAACAGACTATGCAATAAAAGGGGTTACCTTGAATGAAAGGGATCTTTCTGTATGAAAGATAGGCTGCACACAGACTCCAAGATAACCAAAATAATGCTTTACTTAAAGAAGAACAAAAGAAACATGAGAAAAACAATGATACTATATTCGCAGGTCCCTGCAGTATCAGTAAAAATATTAAGGCTTAAGTGTGAGCTAGGCTACAATGTCAAATAGACCTGTGTGAGCACACAGCAAGAGGAACTCCTTCAACAAAACACATACATTGAAACGCCCTAAACCTAAATACTTTGGTTCAAGTTACCCCCAGGTTTTTACTGCCTCAGCCAAATCTAAACACAGAGGTGTATTAATAGCTTTCCATCAATTTACACCTTTTTCCCCCTTAGCAGAAATCAAGGATCCAGAAGGCCGTTACCTTATACTCACGGGTCATCTATGTGATATCCCAATTACAGTAGTCTCTTACTACGCTCCAAAAAAGAGACCGACATCCTTTCTCTCCCATTTACTTCAAGTAATAGACACTCACAAACAAGGTATACTCTTATATGTGGAGATTCAAACCAAACACTATACCCTTACCTTGATAAATCCCCAACTCCAGCTACGTCTAATTCTCAATCCAAATCTTTCCAAATACTCCTCCTACAATATTCATTAATAGACTCATGGCGTGAAATTATCCCAACCAGACGTCAATTCTCATTTTACTCCCATAGATCATTTTCATGCATTGACCATATATTGATTTCTATGAATATGTCCCCAGAATTAATAGCCTCATCTTTTAAACCGTATACTTGGACTGACCATTGTGCTATTATATCTACTTTAACCTCACTAATCCTCAAAAAACATGATCCCACCTGGCATAATAACGACTCATTGCTGTCTCACCTGTTAAATTGCGCTGAATTAGAAATCGCTATAAAAGAATACATTGGCAACAATAAATCTCCAGACACATCTCCAATAACATAATGGGAAGCACACAAGCCTGTTCTTAGAGGTTATTGTATATGCCAAGCATCATATATTAAAAAAGAGAAACAAAAATTACAGCGAGAACTAGAAAATGAGTTTTATAAATGCCATCGTATTTTTCAATCTAACCCTACTCCAACCACAAAGTCACAATTAGATAAAGCTAGCTTAAAACTTGACCTCTTCTCATCAGAATCAGTAGACAAGACACTACGTAAATCTAGACAACAATTTTATTTTAAAGCAAATAAACCAGGTACCCTCCTTGCCTGAGCACTCAAAAAACTAAGTAACCCTTTTAAACCAATTAGATTAAAAATCTCTCAACATAGATACACAAGTAATCCTGTAAAAATATTACACACCTTCCATAAACATCTCACCTCTCTCTATAAAAAAGAAGCATCTTTTGACCAATCCAATGCAGAATCATTTTTCTCAGGCCTCGTACACACGACAGAGGAACTTGTTGTAAATGAAACATTGTTTTCCTCGACGAGTTCCTTGTCGGGCTTGTGGAGAAACTTGACAAGCTTTCTTTGCGTACACACTGTCAAGACCAAATCTCCTCGTTCTCAAACACGGTGATGTACAACACATACAACGGCAGGGGAAATTCGATTCCACTGGCACAACCCTTGGGGCTGTTTTTGCTAATCTCATGTTACTGCGTGTTAAGTAAAAGTGACAAATGTGCTATCTCCATTACAAACGCTACTTTTACCGAAGCATGCGCGGGTTTCTTAGCATACACACAAACATGTTTCTCATTGAAAACCAGCCCGATGAGGAACACGACGAGGAAATTGAGACTCCCGTCGAGGAAAAAGAGAAAAGGAGAGTTCCTCGACAGTTTCCTCGATGAAAAACATACACACGACCGTTTTACTCTGGAAAAAAGCTCTGCCACCAAGTTTCTTGATGGATTCTGTCGAGGAAAACGGTCGTGTGTACGAGGCCTCACAATTAAATCTCCCAACTCTATCTCAGACACAATACGACAGTCTTGAAAATCCTATTACCCCTAGTGAAATTGAACTGGCAATCAAATCCCCCAAACCAAATGTCCAGGACCTGACGGGTTCTCAGCCCTCTGCTACAAAAAATGTTCCCATGTATTAACTCCCATGCTGACAGAAGCATTTAACTCCCTTCTCAACAATCAATCTTTTAGATCAGAAACCCTTACAGCAATAATAACACTGATCCCTAAACCTCAGTCAGATGACTCAGCCTGTGCAAATTATAGACCAATATTTTTATTACATTTAGACATAAAACTACTAGCGAAAGTTATGGCATTTCGGCTGAACAATAAAATTGGTTCCCTAATCAACAAAGATCAAGTAGGTTTCATCCCTTTGCGCCAGATAATGTCCGTAGAACAGCCCTATTGATCCAAGTAGCTAAAACTAGAAGAATACCTACATGCCTTGTATCACTAGACATCAAAAAAGCTTTTGACAAGGTATCATGGTCATATTTACATTTCGCTTTACAAAAATGGGGTCTTGGCCCCCACTTTCTAAGCTGGGTTTCATCATTATATAATAAACCCAAAGCTTATGCTAAATACGCAGGATACAAATCTGACATGTTTAATATCAATAGAGGTACACGCCAGGGATGTCCTCTCTCCCCACTCCTATTTGCCCTATTAATTGAACCCCTTGCCCAATCCATTCGTGCAGATCCCTCAATCAAAGGTATAGAATTAGCAGGTCATCAACATAAGCTTTGCTTATTTGATGATGACATCTTAATTTTTATGGCTTCCCCACATATTACTGCCCCTAATCTTATCAACAAATTAGACCAATTTGCCCGAATATCAGGTTTAAAAAATAGATTTACAAAAATCTACAGTTCTAAATATTTCTTTATCTCCAGATACATTACAGCAAGCGAAAACGTCCCTCCCTTTTACTTGGTCATCTACACACCTCACTTATCTAGGTATTACTCTGAGGCCCCATACACACGATAGAATTTATCCGCAGATACGGTTCAGCGGACCGTATCCGCGGATAAATCCTCTCTAAGATTTCAGAGGATTTCAATGCGATGGCGTGTACACACCATCGCATTGAAATCCGCGCTGAAATCCTCTGCCGATGACGTGTCGCGCCGTCGCCGCTATTATGACGCGGCGACGGGCGCGACACTGTCATATAAGGAATTCCACGCATGCGTCTATTCATTACGGCGCGTGCGGGGAATCCCTTTGGACGGATGGATCCGGTAAGTCTGTACAGACGAGCGGATCCATCCGTTGGAATGGATTCCAGCAGATAGATATTCTGTGCATGTCGACAAATATTTATCTGCTGGAAATCCATTCCAGGGGAGATTTATCTGCGGATAGATATCCGACGGAGTGTACACACCATAGGATCTATCCGCAGAAACCCATTTGATGGGATTTATCTGCGGATAGATTCTATGGTGTGTATGGGGCCTCACTCCTGATCTCACTGACATATTCTCTGTTAACTATCCCCTACTATTACGAAAAATTACTAATTATCTAAAACAATGGTCTACTCTCCCAATATCATGGATAGGCAAAAGAAAGGTCATAAAAATTACTATACTTCCAAAAATATTATACCTTTTTCGTGTTTTACCCATTCCAATACCCTCATACTTCTTGAGAAATCTTCAACGCAAAGCACAAGCATTTATATGGAACTCTCTAAAATCCCACTTACCCTCACACACTCTATATCTCCCAAAATTGAAAGGTGGACTAGGCTTTCCCAATTTTACCACCTATTTCCATGCCACACAAATAGCGAATATCCCCAAATATCATACAAAACATGAAATCCCTCTTTGGGTAGCAATTGAAACAATTGATAGCAACTCAACATCCTTACCTAATCTAATATGGTCTACCTCTTCTGACCATAAAATAATTGAAAATAAAATAACCAAACATACAATTACCATTTGGGATAAATTTAAAATAACCAAAGGTTTGCAATCTCCACATACACTTTTAATATCATTTATCAGAAACCCCAAAATTTACCCAGCCCACATATACCCTAATACTTTCAAAAAATTGACTTCTGCTGGCCTAACACAATTAGCTGATTTTTTAACATTAACCTCATTCAAAACATTCCCTGAAATATGTGAACATCACAAACTCTTTTGCTACTTACAAATCAAAATATTTTTTGAACCTTATTTACATGATACTAATCAATTAGGTAATATGTCACAATTCGAACGTATATGTAAACATATGGTCTGGGAACGCACTTACATACATTCTGGGATTGTCCGATTGCAAAAAAATTCTGGAATGAAATTTTCCTCATGGTATCTAAAATATTTAAGATAGCCATCATTACAGACACAACTATTGCACTTTTAAATATAAAACCAGTTCATATTTCTTGCACTCAATTTAGGCTCTTTCTCCAGATCACCACAGCCGCAAAGCAAACCATTGCCAAAGCTTGGAAAACCAATACATTAATGATCTCTGAAGCTAAAAACAGAATAAACCAAGCAATGATCTTTCCAAATCAGAAGCCATAACCAACGATACTATACAAAATTTTAAGAAATAATGGAATCCTTGGATGACGTATTTTCTTCCTATGATCCCTGACAATTCCCTATTAAGACCTTGATATACTATAATACTATAATATTATACAACAATATGAGCAGAGTGGAAACAAGTACTAAACATGAACATTTGTCTTCTGTACCAACTTACTAAATAATATTCTTACAATATAGATGCTCCGGAGAACTTTGTTACCCTAGACCAGTGGTTCTCAACCTTCCAGTGCCGTGACCCCTTTGATAAAATTTCCCAAGTTGTGGGGATCCCTAACAGTAAAATAATTTTCATAGCATGGGTTGAAAGTACCCAAGGCAAAGTAATTTGCGCCCTTAACCCGTGGACATTTAGAGCTCCCTGAGTGCCTTCCACTCGTACAGTATTAAAAACCCTTATAGTACGTTTTAGGGTGTACCCCTCTTTCTCTTTGTTCTCCTTTCTTTCCCTTTCATCTCTCTCTATCCTAATTCCTTGTTTTTTCCCCCCCATCCCTCTCTCTAACTGTATTTCTTGCTCTCTTTTTTTACTTTCTCTCCCTTTTTCTTTGTTCTTTCCCCTTTTATTTCCCTTCCTGGGAGAACAGTGTGGGCTTCAGGAACAGCCCAGGATTTGGTGACCCCTGGCAAATCATCATTTGACCCCCGAGGGGGCCCCGACCCCCAGGTTGAGAACCACTGCCCTAGACTCTTTTCTCTCTTTCTTACCTTCATTCTTTCCCTTTTACTATTACTCTGTCCTTTTTTTCTATTTTCCAATTTTTTTGTATTACCATATTTAAATGGTACTGTATTATAGATAAATACTATATTTAGTTATTACTTACAATAATTATACATTTTTGAAGTTTTTATTGAATTAGTTGATTTCCAATTAGCTTTCTTTCCATAGTGACTATAAATTAATTGAATATGCTTGGAACTAAGTGTATGAGCACATATTTACATATTACATTTTTCAATTGTTTATATTAACTTAACATTTCATTTTCGAGTTGATTACCTGTTTATGTAAAATATCTAATATTCAGATATGTATAATTCCATCCAATGTATTATCATATACGTAACTAATGTTACCATTTGTTGTAACTATTTATTACTAATTGTAACTTTATTCATTATTTATTATTCAATAAACAAAATTGACAAAAAAAAAATATCTGACCAAGAGTTGTAGACAGAAACATCTACAATTTTTTTTCCACTCCATAAAGCTTTTGAGACTATTTATAACTATTCCTTCACAGTTACATACTTATGTTCTTTTTAACGCTCTTTATGTAAAACAAGAGGCGTAGAGGCACTGCTTATTATTTCTGTTTATTATGATCTACTCAAAAGATAGCAATCTTATCAAGAATTTTTCCCAATTCAAGCAAGGCGCCTCCAGGACTCCATTTCTGAGGGGAAGTGGCTGCCACACAGAAGCTTGATGCTAACTATTCATCTGTACTTGGATATATAAGGTGTTTTCACATGAATATTCTTAGTGTTCTTTGGTAACATAGTACGTGAACATCCAGATATAATTTTGTGGATGGAGAGCTACATTTGAGATATCAATCTGCGGGAGTTATGCTTGGTGAACGGTGAATCTGCACACTTTAGTGGAACATGGAACAATTTATTTAGATCTCTGAGTTCATGGATTATGGAAAACCTGAAATGGAAAGTGAAAATGGCAATTCTTGCATCAACCGCGTAATTGTTTAAATGCAGATGATATTACACGGTGCCTCATATTGCTTGAAGTTTGCTATCTTATAAGTAGATCTTAATAAGCAGTAAGTCTATGCCAATTTGTACATAATTGAAGGGAGTTATAAGGAACACAAGCATGGAACTGTGAAAAAAACTTTTAAATGGTTCTAAAAAAAATTGGAATAAAAGTTGTAAATCCAGCATTTTTCTGTTTAAATTTTTTGATCAGATATGGTCAGATCAGCGAGAACGTGGGGGAACGCAGTTCGGCACCTCCTGGACTGACTGTATGTAATGGCAGGGGGTGCGCTGCACGGTATTGATGCTTACTGCTGGTGGATCTATTCTAGCTGGAGGGGATCTATTTTTGCAGAGGGGTCTATTGTTGGTGAGGAGGTCTATTGTTTCTGGTGGGGGACCTATTGTTGCTTGGGGTGGGTCTTATGTTGCTGGGGGGTCAGCTGTTGCTGAAGGAGATCTACTGTTGGGGGAAGGGGTATATTGATGGCTGCCAGAGAGTCTATTAATGCTGGCTGTGCGGAGATCTGTTGATGCTGCCGGGAGTCTATTGTTGCGGGGGGGGGGGGGATTTTGTTGTGGGAGGTACGTTGTTGTTAGGGGGGATCTATTGTTGCTGGCTGAAGGGGATCTTATTTTACTGCTTTTTTTTATATCATTACCAAATTCCATACAAATTACTTAGCACCACAAAATGATACTTGGTTCTGTATTGTCTAAAAGGGGTGATACTGGTAGGTGGGTAGGGGATGGAACCAAGGGATGGTGCTCGGAGGTGGGTAGGGGGGGAGAAAAGGAGTGACTCGGAAAAGGGGAGTTCCTGCACCTATTGTCTGAGAAAAAAAGCCCTGGTCAGATCATTATGTAGTATAGAACTGTGGTAGTCACAAATAGAGGGTAGGGAATTATATTGTAAACTGAAACTCAGTGACTCCAGTTCCTATTTATTTTCATGGGTGTTAAGTCAAAAAATATGTCTTACTGGACCCATGCTCGCGGGTTTCTTTTTTCTTCCTTCCCCCCCCCCTTCCCCCTTTCCTGGGCCCCCCAAATGGGTTGCCAGCCCAAGGGGTGTCTATTTCTCTTAGCTCCCCAGATCACGGCCTGGAAGCCGCTATTGCTTGCTAACTTTCTTCTTTTCGCTCTTATTTCCTCTCGGAAAATAGGAAAATGTGGGCAGATCTGCGGAACCTCGACTGCACGAAACTACTGACATGATATGTGTGATTGGTATTTTGTTTATTTATGTACATAGAAGTGGCACTATGTTTTACACTCTAACTGTGATCCGGGCGGTGACGCTCATTGTTGTGTATAAATAAAGAATTTTGAAAAAAAAAAATATGTCTTACATGGCTTTATAGTAATAGTGTAATTTGTCAAAATGTTTACAATTTATTGTGACGTGTATGGTCACCAAAGGGCTTTCTAACTTCTATAAGCACTGGGTCCATTGTACCCATTTGGGATATAGCTACCAATAAGTTGATACTTTTTGCAAAGAAACATGTTACATTAGGTTTATTTATTACATGGGTTTGTCTAAAATTCTAATTTAGCTGCAGTTTTACTGTCTGCTGCTGCCCTTGCTTGTGCTTATAGGAAACTGCTATTCTGGAACTGCCCAGCCAGTATCAAGCCCACCCTGGATTAGGGAATGCTAGGATTGTGGGAGGCTAAAGCCTCGTACACACGATCGGATATCTGATGGAATCTAATCCGATGGATTTTTTTCGTCGGATATCCAATGAAGCTGACTTTCATCAGTCTTGCCTACACACCATCAGTCAAAAATCAAAACGTGTCAAAATGCAGTGATGTAAAAAAAAACACTACGACGTGCTGAAAAAAATGAAGTTCAATGCTTCCGAAAATTCGTCGACTTGATTCTGAGCACGCGTGGATTTTTGACCGATGGACTTCCAAACAGACAATCATTTTTTTCTATGTTTTTTTTTATCCATAGGAAACATTTAAAACATGTTCTATTTTTTTTCACCAGTGGAAAACAGACCGATGCGGCCCACACGTGATCAGTTCGTCCGATTAAAAAAGGTTAATCTATCTGTTTTCATCGGACAAACCGATCGTGTGTACAGGGCTTTAGTCTCACACAGACTGAGCTGACATGATAGGCTGGAAAGAGGAAACTACAGATCCCACGGGGCACAGCGGAGAGATGGTTTTTCCTGTTGCTTTTCCCAGGCTGAAGAGGAAAAGTGTGGAGGTGATTCAGAGAGTCTGAATGCAGATAAGGCTGCTGGCAGACCATTCACTGCTGCTCTTTAGAGGGATAGAGATTGCCTGATCAAGGGGGAAGAATTCTGCAGATTGGTTGTACTTCCCCCAACATACTACAAGAGATCACCTGCTAACACAGGAAGTTATTGAGAGGCCGCTGGTCAAATCTCCATTACACTTTGACAAAAGAGGTACAGCGTTTTCTGCAGGGATCACAAAGCCAGTGTCATTAACAGTGCTTACAGGAGACCAGAACCAGTGCCATCATCAGTCATTAAAGGGACATTATCCTGAGTGCTCTGAAATAACAGTTGGGCCCCAATGAGCTGGCCAGCAGAAGAGTATACATTACAGACTGCTGATGTGTTAGGGTGGTATAGCTCTCCTTCATTCAGATTGCCCAGTACAGTGTTTAGGAAGAGATGATTTCTACTCAAATTTATTGTTATGTACACTATATATATTTTTTCTATTCATCTATTTGCAATATATATTTCTTGCATAGTTTAAATGTCTGCTGTGTAATTTCTGTTGTTTTATATATCTTTAGCTACCGGGGTACTGCACATACAGTGATGAAAATAAGTATTTGAACACCCTGCTATTTTGCAAGTTCTCCCACTTGGAAATAATGGAGGGGTCTGAAATTGTTATCGTAGGTGCATGTCCACTGTGAGATACATAATCAAAAAAAAAAAATCCAGAAATCACAATGTATGATTTTTTTTAACTATTTATTTGTATGATACAGCTGCAAATAAGTATTTGAACACCTGAGAAAAACAATGTTAATATTTGGTACAGTAGCCTTTGTTTGCAATTACAGAGGTCAAACGTTTCTTGTAGTTTTTCACCAGGTTTGCACACACTGGAGGAGGGATTTTGGCCCACTCCTCCACACAGATCTTCTCTAGATCAGTCAGGTTTCTGGGCTGTCGCTGAGAAACACGGAGTTTGAGCTCCCTCCAAAGATTCTCTATTGGGCTTAGGTCTGGAGACTGGCTAGGCCATGCCAGAAACTTGATATGCTTCTTACAGAGCCACTCCTTGGTTATCCTGGCTGTGTGCTTCGGGTCATTGTCATGTTGGAAGACCCAGCCTCGACCCATCTTCAAAGCTCTAACTGAGGGAAGGAGATTGTTGCCCAAAATCTCGCAATACATGGCCCCGGTCATCCTCTCCTTAATACAGTGCAGTCGCCCTGTCCCATGTGCAGAAAAACACCCCCAAAGCATGATGCTACCACCCCCATGCTTCACAGTAGGGGTGGTGTTCTTGGGATGGTACTCATCATTCTTCTTCCTCCAAACACGGTTAGTGGAATTATGACCAAAAAGTTCTATTTTGGTCTCATCTGACCACATGATTTTCTCCCATGACTCCTCTGGATCATCCAAATGGTCATTGGCAAACTTAAGACGGGCCTTGACATGTGCTGGTTTAAGCAGGGGAACCTTCCGTGCCATGCATGATTTCAAACCATGACATCTTAGTGTATTACCAACAGTAACCTTGGAAACGGTGGTCCCAGCTCTTTTCAGGTCATTGACCAGCTCCTCCCTTGTAGTCCTGGGCTGATTTCTCACCTTTCTTAGGATCATTGAGACCCCACGAGGTGAGATTTTGCATGGAGCCCCAGTCCGAGGGAGATTGACAGTCATGTTTAGCTTCTTCCATTTTCTAATGATTGCTCCAACAGTGGACCTTTTTTCACCAAGCTGCTTGGCAATTTCCCCGTAGCCCTTTCCAGCCTTGTGGAGGTGTACAATTTTGTCTCTAGTGTCTTTGGACAGCTCTTTGGTCTTGGCCATGTTAGTAGTTCGATTCTTACTGATTGTATGGGGTGGACAGGTGTCTTTATGCAGCTAATGACCTCAAACAGGTGCATCTAATTTAGGATAATAAATGGAGTGGAGGTGGACATTTTAAAGGCAGACTAACAGGTCTTTGAGGGTCAGAATTCTAGCTGATAGACAGGTGTTCAAATACTTATTTGCAGCTGTATCATACAAATAAATAGTTAAAAAATCATAAATTGTGATTTCTGGATTTTTTTTTTTTGATTATGTCTCTCACAGTGGACATGCACCTACGATGACAATTTCAGACCCCTCCATGATTTCCAAGTGGGAGAACTTGCAAAATAGCAGGGTGTTCAAATACTTATTTTCTTCACTGTACATCTGCAGTAAATATCCCCCCCCCCCCCCAGCCAGGTATGTCAGAGTGCATACTGCAATTTTCAGAGTTGTGAGTACAGGAACAGGGAATACATCAAGTGACGACTCCTTCTGGGGTAATCACTACATGACTTAAAAGAAAAGTATGGCTTTCCAAAAAATTAACATTTATACTCACCTAGGTGGATGCAGCATCGATCCCATGCTTCATATGTTTCCCTGCTGGCTCTGTAGTGAGATTTGAGCGATCAAACAGCACTGATTGTTCAATTCTCCCCCTTTGCTCTGAGTAGAGAGCCGTGACTGTCAGTCACCAGCTCTCTGTCCTGTCTACCCAGCACTCACTAGAGCACTGGGCCGTGGAGGTTGCGGGAGGGTCTGGCTCAGGCTCTCACTCCGTGATGCTGGCTCAGGGTTATGGGTGGATCCTGACCATATGGACTGTCTCTGTGACATCATCTGACAGCGGGCTTCAGCCCGTTGTCAGCTGAAAACTGGTCACAGGAATGCAGAACTAACTGTACTCCTCTTATCTTTAGGAGAAGTATAGCCAAAAAAAGCTTTTTCTATACTTCACTTTGAAATTATTGTTTCTATCGTCAGAATAATTGGGTTGTTCTGCATAAGGTGATATGAAAGGTGCTAAATCTCAGCCCTTATATACAGTATGTAACTGTTCCTATGGTCTGTAGTGGACGGTGCTGTGATAAATAGGAAGCTTTACAGCTTAATGAGGTGGAAGGCTACAGTGACAGCAGCATCTGTCTATTTCTCCCTCCAGCCATAAGTCCTGACCGACAGCATAGGTATATTTATAAAATGTATAATGGCTCTGAGAATGTATCAGAATTCACATAAACTTTGTGAATAATACTGTTCGAAATATTTATTAATATGTTTTTTCTTATGTATAACTTGTCTTTCACGGGCAATTGTAACATTCTTCAGGAAAATTCTGTTAGTTCCAGTGTTTTTAAATTGAATGTGATTAGAATGTGCTAACAATTATACATCTTATTGCATGGATTTCGCTGGCATTTACAGTAAAAGAAGTCCTAGATGCAACAAATTGTAAGATCATTTGATTTCAAGAAAAAGTACCCTAAGCAGATTCCACCAGAAAATAAAATACCATGAGAACATTTGATTAAAAGAAAATATACCCTAAAGCAGTGTTTCTCAACCTTCTAGTGCCGTGACCCCTTGATAAAATTTCTCAAGTTGTGCGGACCCCTAACTGTAACATTTTCATAGCGTGGGTTGTCAGCACCCAAGGCAAGAAAATAATTTGCACCCCTAACCCACGGACATTTAGCTCTCCCTGAGTCCCTTCCACTCGTACCATATTAAAACCCATTATGGTACATTTTAAGATGTACCACTCTTTCTTTGTTCTCCTTTCTTTCCCTCTTTCCCTTTTATCCCTCTCTATCCTAATTTTTTTTCCACATCCCTCTCTCTAGCCTTTTTTCTTGTTCTCTTATTCTTTCCCCTTTTCTTTGTCCCCCCCCTCTCTTTTCCTCTCCCTTCCATGTATTCTCCTTTTTTTCCCTTCTCTTACTGCTTGATGGGGGGGATGAGTGGTAGTGCTGGGGGGGGGGGGGAGTTCCGATCAGCCAACTTAGGTGCTCTTGATCAATCAAGGTCATCTGCTGATCTGAGAAGTGTAGTGGGGACTTTTAATGGCAACTCTAATCACAGGTAGTGTTACTCACTGTGTCTCCGGCTTAACTGTGTCCCCAGCTCTGTGGTGTCTCTTATAAGTGACACCTATGTCAAAATCAGGAGAGAGCTGACCTCTAGTCTCTGCCGAGCCCCCCCCCCGCCGAGCCGTGAACTGAATGGGCGGCTGTGAAGAGTCCAAGTGGGCAGCTGCAGGCTCCAGGAACAGCCCAGGATTTGGTGACCCCTGGCAAATAGTCATTCGACCCCCTGAGGGGTCCCGACCCCCAGGTTGAGAACCACTGCCCTAAAGCCTCGTACACACGCTCGATTTACTCGGCAAGAACCAACAAGAAAACTGCTGGCAGAGCTTTCTTGTCTAGTATACCGAGCGTGTGTACGAGGGTTTCAGGATTCTCGACAAGAAAACTGCCCATAATCTAGACGAGAAAAATAGAGAACATGTTCTCTGGTTTCTCGTTGTGAGATTCTCAGCAGTTTTCCTGCCAAGAAACCCGAGAGTGTGTATACTTACCTGGTCGCCGTGGAAACCCGCGCATGCTCGAAATGACTTTGACGCATGAGCGGTAGCTTCCACGGCATAGGTAGGGTGAAGCACAAGAGCATGCTCGTCGTACGTGATGACGTCACTGCGTTCTTGTCTTTCAAGAGAACTGCGGTTCTTTTGAAAGGTCTGTGTGTATCGGGCGGCAAGAGATTCTTGCCAAGAATCTCGTCGGGAAAAACAACGTGTACGAGGCCGTTCTCTATTTTCTCGTCGTAAGATTCTCTGCAGTTTTCCTGCCGAGAAACCAGAGAGTGTGTATAATTATCTGGTTGCCGTGGAAACCCACGTATGCTCGAAATGACTTCGACACATGCGCGGTAGCTTCCACGGCATAGGTAGGGTAAAGCAAGATGGTGGTAACGGCATGGAATGTGACAAGCGCATGCTCGTCGTACGTGATGACGTCACTGCGTTCTTGCCTTTCAAGAGAACCACGGTTCTTTTAAAAGGCATGTGTGTACACTCGGGTGAAAAGAGATTCTTGCCAAGAATCTCGTCGGAAAAAACGTTTTTTTCCTGACAAGATTCTTGCCCATGTGTACGAGGCCTAAGAACATTAGATTTTTTTGCATTCACACAACAGCCACACCTTTTTACTTTGTTAAAAAAATAAAAAAATGTGAAAGAATGTACATGCACTTTCACTGGACAAATAACTATGATTTTTTTTTTCTGTATTACCTTGACAGCTTTATTCACAAGGCATTTTCCAACTGATGTAACTTTACTTTATGTGTTGTTTTGGTTCAACCTGTCTGTTTGCATGAGATGAGAGCTGTTTAAAGGGTTTCATTTTAAAATGTACACCTTCCCTTAAAAAGACTTGCTGCCCTAGGCGGCCCAATGCTGATTGGTATTTACTTCCTGCAGGGCACCATTTAACATCTACTTTACAATTTGACAGCATGCGTTACATTTTTTGTCTCTTTTTAAAGCATAGTTTAAATACTAGGGAATATGTCAATGAAATAAATATGTATCTTGTGGTCGTCTAAAGGATGCTTATAATTTTAGAGTATTTTGTGGTTATTTGAAGCTAATGTAAAAGCTGCTTTTGTGTTTTTTATGTGTCACAAAACATCCATGCCTCACATAATGCTAATTTGATGAGAAGTTTCACCACAAACGTTCATTATGGAACTGAATGCCCTAATTAGGCATTAGATTCGCTACACAATGTGCCAGCTGCTTGTGTAATATTAATTGTTCTCTTAAGGGTTGCTTAAATCAACTTATGAAACAAGCGCTGGGTAAAATGTACTAAGGGCTCTGTGTATACACAAAATGTTGGCTGAGATAAAGGAGGTTATTTACTAAGACTGGAGCGTGCAAAATCTGGTGCAGCTCTGCATAGAAACCAATCAGCTTCCAGGTTTTAGCCTCCGTTTACATCGGGGGCCAAAATGCCAAATTGCAGCCTAATTCCAGCAACGGCACTGTCCCAATCAGCGCAATGCTGACTTTGCAGCGCCGCACCGATTTGCACTACTTTTGACAACTTCAGGGGCGATGTCAATAAACATCTGTGCATGAACCCGCACAGGTGTCTTTCAAATTGACCCCAAACTCGCACTGAAATGCAGGTTTGGGCCTCATACACACAATAGGTTAACCAGAGGACAACGGTCTGATGGACCGTTTTAATCGGTCAAAACCGATTGTGTGTGGGCCCCATAGGTTATTTAATCATCGGTTAAAAAAAAGCCAACTTGCTTTCATTTTAACCGATGGATTCCTAACCGATGGGAAAAAAACGATCGTTAGTAGGCACAACCATCGGTTAAAAATCCACGCATGCTCAGAATCAAGTTGACGCATGCTTGGAAGCATTGAACTTCGTTTTTTTCAGCACGTCGTTGTGTTTTATGTCACCGCGTTCTGACACAATCATTTTTTTAACCAATGGTGTGTAGGCGCAACGGACCATCAGTCAGCTTCATCGGTTAACCGATGACAACGGTCCATTAGACCGTTCTCATCGGATGGACTGATTGTGTGTACGAGGCTTTAGACGTTCAGCTGAACTCGCACGATTTCAAACCCGCTTTCAGCGTGAATGAGGGCTTATTGTTAGGAGCTGATTGGCTACCATGAACAGCTGCACCAAATTCTGAGTACATCCGTTTTAGTAAATCTCTTAGAACACCCTTTAACCGCTTGACGACCAGCCCCCGCAGTTTTACGGCAGTAGGTCGGCTGCGCAAAATCACGTAATATTACGTCGGAGCCACGTCGCACGACCGCGCAATTGTCAGTTAAAGCGACGCAGTGCCGAATCACAAAAAGTGGCCTGGTCATTGACCAGCAAAATGGTCCGGGGCTGAAGTGGTTAAATGGATCATCATGACCTAAATTGTCCTTGTTTCAAGTGTATGTCCATCAAAACCTTTTTGTTCAGTTTAGGCTCCATGCACACAGAAGCTAAAAAATGCTATAAAAAAAACTTAACTCCAAAGCTCATTAACACTAAAAAACGCCCATGTGTGCATGGGCACATAGGCTAACATAGAGTTAAGTCTATGTTTTTTTTTTTTAAAAGTCCAAAACGCCAATAAACTGCAGTTTATCGGCTTCAGTGTGCATGGAGCCAAATACTTGTTTTTACTGCTGTCAAGTTGTTCCTTTATAAGGAAAGTTCAACACTGGTTCTAATACAGATCTGTGAAGTCACTGTTTTCTCAGAGTCCATGCGAGTTTTATTCTGTGTGGAGCCCTGATGAAGGAGGAATAGTGTTGCACCCAAAAAGAGTTGGCTTTTATTATATGATTTATTTTATCAACAATTGGAATTATCTTGGGCTCTTTTATTCCCTTTTTGGTCTGGTACTCATTTCCATATGGTCTGAGCTACTGTTGGGTGTCCATTAACCACTTGAGATCCCGCCTATTGTATAAAGACGGCCTCAAGGTGGCTCTCAATTGCCGGGAGGACGTCTTTAGCCACTGGGGGGAGCGCGTGCGCCGCCGCCGGTGCGTGCTCGCCCCCGACGCATCACTGAGATGCCGATGCGCGTGCCTGGGGGCCGCAATGTCCACCAGGCACCCGCGATCGGCGGTTAAACAGACAAGGACGTGGATCTGTGTGTGTAAACGTTTTTTTTATATATTTTTGGGGGATAACGTTTTTTTTATATATTTTTGGAGGATATTTATTATAGCAAAAAGTAAAAAATATATATATATTTTTTAAATTATCGCTCTTTTTTTGTTTATAGCGCAAAAAATAAAAACCGTAGAAGTGATCAAATACCACCAAAAGAAAGCTCTATTTGTGGGGGAAAAAAGGAAGTCAATTTTGTTTGGGAGCCACGTCGCACAACCGCGCAATTGTCAGTTAAAGCGACGCAGTGCCGGAAGCTAAAATTTCGCCTGGGCAGGAGGGGGGATATGTGCCCAGTAAGCAAGTGGTTAAGTGTGGCAGTGTGGGGGCCGCCTTGACAGAGCTTATGAGCTTGTTTGAATTTTTCTTTCATCTGATTAAAGGGGTTGTAAATGTTTGTTTTTTATTTTCTAAATAGGTTTCTTTAACCACTTCCATACTGCGTCATTGTAAAATGACGGCGGCAGGAACCCCTCGCCGATCCAGGTGGACGTCATATGACGTCCTGTGTTCCCGGCGATCTAGGGCGCGTGCGCGAGCCGCCGCAACGCTCGTGACCTGGCGCGGGTGCACACACACGGCGCAGTAAACACACAGATCCACCTCCTGTCAGCGGTGAGGAGACCAATGTGTGTTCCCAGTACAGAGGAACACACATCGGTCTCCTCCCCTTGAGAGTCCCCTCCCCCTACAGTTATAACACACCTTAGGGAACATATTAACCCCTTCAACGCCCCCTAGTGGTTAACCCCTTCCCTGCCAGTCACATTTACACAGTAATCAATGCATATTTATAGCATTAATCGCTGTATAAATGTGAATGGTCCCAAAAACTTGTCAAAAGTGTCCGATGTGTTTGCCGCAATGTCACGGTGACAGCAAAAAATCGCAAATCACCGCCAATACTAGTAAAAAAATTAATAAAATAAAAATGCCATAAATCTATCACCTACTTTGTAGACACTATAGCTTTTGCGCAAACCAATCAATATACGATTATTGCGATTTTTTACCAAAAATATGTAGAAGAATACGTATCGGCCTAAACTGAGGGAAATTTTTTTTTTTTTTTTTAAATTGTGATATTTATTAACCTCCCTGGCGGTATGATTCTGTCAGAAAAAACATGCTAAAAGCGGTACCATTATTTGCAAGGAAATTTGGCGTTTTATATTGTAGGTCTGTAATTTTTAGAAATAACTCACTTAAATCTGACCAAACAAGATTCTAATAGGCATCCCAGGTATGACATTTTTTTAAAAACAAAATTATAAATTATAATATAATAAATAATTATAAATAATTATAACAAATAATAATATAATTATAATAAAAATTATTCAATAATGTAATCAAATCAAAATCACTGAAATTTGCTCAGTTGCAGAATTGTTGCTGTCATTATTTTTTTTTTTTTATGACGAATTTCCCCACAAATCGCTATCGCACAATTCTGCAAGTGATTATAATTTATTATCGCTGTTTTTTAGCTGATCTAAAACTATTTTTGACATAAAGGGACACTTTTGGTTGCTATGGACAATCTACAGTTTGCAGGGAGAAAGAAACGTTTTTATTATATAAAATGACATGCATGACACAGGACAGACCACTAGGGACAAGGGGGGTGTGTTTTTTTTACATACAGTACTGTAATCTATAAGATTACAGTATACTGTATGTAAGGTGTTTGTTTACTTTTTTGAATTTGGCGCCGTTCTCCGTCCCCGTGCGTCGTAACGTCGCAGGGAACGGAGATCGGCGTCACACGGAGGCACTGTGTGAATCGAGCGAGGTCCCACTCGCTCACACAGCGCGGTGGCATCGCTGGATCCAGGGACAAGGTAAGTAACTTGTGCCTGTGGATCTAGCGAGGCAAGCCCGAGTCTGACTCGGGGTTTCCGCTCGCAGCAGGAAAATCTAACCCCGAGTCAGACTCGGGAAGACCGCCAGGCAGGTTAAATAAAAAAGTAAAAAATTATGTGGTTTTTTTTTAATTGTCGCTCTTCTTTTGTTTATAGCGCAAAAAATAAAAACCGCAGAGATGATCAAATACCACCAAAAGAAAGCTCTATTTGTGGGGGGAAAAAAACATAAAGATTTAGTTTGGGTACAGTGTTGCATGACCACGCAATTGTCATTCAAAGCGCTAAAAACTAAAAATTGGTCGGGGCAGGAAGGGGGTGAAAATGCCCTGTATGGAAGTGGTTAAGCTAGTACATTGTTGGTTCACTTACCTTTTCCTTCAATTTCCCTTCTAAATGTTTTTTTCTTTGTTTTCTTTGTCTAAATTTCTCACTTCCTGTTCCTCCTCAGTAAGCTGTTCAGTAAGCTGTTCTGGCTGACTAACCACCGCTCGGATGATGGTGTGAAGTTTACTGAGGAGAAACAGGAAGTGAGAAATTCAGACTAAGAAGAAAAACATTTAGAAGGGAAAGCGAAGGAAAAGGTAAGTGAACCAACAATGCACTAGCTTAAAGGAACCTATGTAGAAAATAAAAACGAACCTTTACAACCCCTTTAAACTTGTAAGTCTAAAGGTTCCCAGTGCCTCTGAGGCCCCGTACACACGTCCGAGAAACTCGACGGGCAAAACACATCGTTTTGCGCGTCGAGTTCCTTGTGAAGCCGCCGAGGATCTCGGCGAGCCGAAATTTCCCATTGAACAACGAGGAAATAGAGAACATGTTCTCTATTTGGCCCGACGAGATCCTCGTCGGCTTCCTCGGCCAAAAGTGTACACACGACCGGGTTTCTCGGCAGAATACGGCTCCGATCGATTTCTGGCTGAATTCTGCCGAGAAACTCGGTCGTGTGTACGGGGCCTGAGAGTATGTTGTCCTAAACTTGATGTCCTGTCTTAGGATTTAGAACTTATATGTTCTCTATCTGACTTACAGTTCTAACCAGTGAGGAAAGTCCAAGGTGTGAAAACTGGAAACCAAATCCAAACTTGGTGAGGAGCAAGGGTGAAGACCAGGTAGGCAGGCTACAGACGTTGTCTTGGCATGAGCCTACATCTACCATTGGTAACTTAGGGGATTTTGGTTAGATGAGGAAATGTTCTTACCTTTGAAGGCTCCTCAATGAGTTAATTGGCCAAGATTAATTTTCTTAGATGATCATTATTGTTCCCCCTGTTACAGCCAATGGCCACAGTGCTTCCCCCTTCCTTCTCCATAGGCACACATGCCTTTTCACCCAATGTAAAGTTGCATGTTTTTAGAACATACTTTCATTAGAAAAATGATTCAACCTCTAGATCGTCCAGCTGTGATCTAATGATAGTAGACAACTCCTTCCAGAGATTTCAATCCCACATGGTGACAATATATTTTTTCAAATGTACTGTAATTCTGTAACCATCAATTACCATCATGCATAAATGCAAACCCCAGGCAAACAGCTAAATTCACAACTCAATAACATATATGGGATCTGTTTTACCTGACAGAGGTTTTGTATTATCGTCTGTCCAGTCTTGAGTCCTGAGATTAAAGCCTCATACACACGATCAGATTTTCCGCAGACAAAATGTCAGACTTTTGTCCGAAGGGTGTGTGCCTGGATTTTGTCTTGCATACAAACGGCACACAATTGTCGGCCAACAAACACGAACGTACTACGTGGTTTTTCGGCTCTTTAGCGCCGCCCTTTGGGCACCTTCTGCTAATGTTGTGTTTGGCGAGCATTGCTTCCGAGCATGCATGTTTTTACTTTGGACTTTTGTTCGATGTTCTTGTGTACACGATCGGAAAATCCGTTGTCCACGGAAAATTTTAAAGCCTGTCATCCAACATTTATCCGTGGAAAATCCAACAACAATTGTTCGATGGAGCGTACAGACTGTCTCAGCCAGCCCCTGCTGAACCAGCCGATATTCGAACCATCTATGCCCAGCTTTAGGTACTTACACTGCTTCTGCAATCATTTATTATTGATTGCAGAACTGCATTATACCTGTGTCTTTTATGTTTGTGGTAGTTCAGCTTTAAGAATTTAACAATAAAACAAAACATTTTATTTTAAAAATAGCAACTTCTTTAGAAGAATCCTGATCTCATGACTGCTAATCTACCAATTACAGTATTTTAGAACAGACCAATAGCTTGTACTGAATGGTGCTAATAGACAGATAAGTTATAATTATTTACTGAATTCCTGTGCTTGACATCACAAATTTTCGTCTTACGGTTCCTGCCAACTGGAAACTATGTTCTTCCGTATGAGCCAAAAACAACTTATACTGAACTGCAAATGCATATGTGAATGATTATCCGTAAACATTAAAAGGAGTGTGTCATAAAACTGGAGGAAAGGCAACGTAGAGGGTTTTGACAGAGCATTTTATTAATGTCTTCTCTTCCTATTTTTTATTTACTCCTACTAGAATACATTACAGCCGACCTCCAACCTTCCCTTCAGTCTTGCACAGTTGTACAGGCTTGTCTCCTTTACTGAAATTGCCTACCCTGATTTCACTGCACATTGTGAGCTTCTCACATTGAGTATTAGGCCCCATGTACACGGCACGCTGAGGCAAGGTCCTCTGAACTAATTTTTTTCTGTGCCCTTTCTTCTCCAAACGTACCTTTGTTGATTGCCAAAAAGTTATATTTTAATCTCATCGGTCCACAGAACTTGTTTCCAAAATGCATCAGGCTTGTCTATATGTTCATTTGCAAAGTTCAAACGCTGATTTTTGTGGTGAGGACGTAGAAGAGGTTTTCTTCTGATGACTCTTCCATGAAGACCATATTTGTACAAGTATCTCTTTATAGTGGAATAGTGTACCACAACTCCAGTGTCTGCCAGATCTTTCTGGAGGGATCGTGCAGTCAAACGTGGGTTTTGAATTGCTTTTCTCACAATCCTGCGAGCTGTTCTGTCTGATATTTTTCTTGGTCTTCCAGATCTTGCTTTAACTTCCACTGTTCCTGATGACTGCCATTTCTTAATTACATTCCGAACAGAGGATATTGACATCTGAAAACACTTTGCTATCTTCTTATAGCCTTCTCCAGCTTTGTGAGCGTCAACTAATTTCAGTTTCAGTTTTCTAGACAACTGCTTAGAAGAACCCATTGTGCTGATTGTTGGGGCAAGGTCAGATGAGTCTGGGCATTTAAAACCTTTGAGATTGACATCACCTGGTCTTCCCAGATGATAATTGAGAACAATCCATGACACTGGCAGGTCTCAGCTTTGCAAAGGGGGCAGTGCATGCTATAAATTCTGCAGGGTGCCCAAACTTTTGCAGACGCCATTTTTTTGTTTTCTGTAATTTTGAAAGTGTAAATGATGGAAATAAAATTTTACTTTTTTTGACATATTAAAAGAATGTCTAATCTGTAATTTGATGTCTTTTGGAGATTCTTCCATCTTTCCTTGGCTTCGTTATGCACAATAATACAAATTTTTACCTGGGGTGCCCAAACTTTCGATCCCCACTGTATATCGTGCAGCAGTTTTTTTTTTTAATAAAGGACTTATCCCAAACTGTCTCCTGTTATTTTTACCATTTTGAATGTGTAGGGGTACAATGTAGAGGGGTGGGATCTGGGGGTCCCTTTGTTAAAGGGGCTTCCAGATTCCGATAAGGCCCTGCCCGCAGACCCCCACAACCACCGGGCAAGGGTTGTGGGGAAGAGGCCCTTGTCCCTATCAAGATGGGCACAAGGTGTTTTGGGGGGACCCCAAAACACCCTCCCCATGTTAAGGGCATGTGGCCTGGCACAGTTCAGGAGGGGGTGGTCTCTCGTCTCCCCCTCTTTTTCTTCAGCCTGCCAAGTTGCTTGCTTAGATAAGGGTCTGGAATGGATTTTGGGGAGACCCTCACGCAATTTTTTTATTTCCCCTTAAATCCTCACGCAATTTTTTTATTTCCCCTTAAATCCATACCAGACCTTAAGGGTCTAATATGCATTTTGGGGGGGACCGCCACACCATTTATTTTTTATTTCCATACCAGACCTGGAGGGCATGGTATATATTTTGGGGGGGACCCCTTCACGTAATAATTTTTTTACATTTTGGTGTGGAGTTTCCCTTAATATTCATATCAGACCCAAAGGGCCTGGTAATGGACTGGGGGAGGGAACCCATGCCATTTATTTCAATGATTTATATCTATATTGCCGGGATCCGACAATTTATTACAGCCACAAGCATTTTTTTTCCTTTAGAAATGTAATTTTTCTCTGGTACTGTTCTAAACACGGGAAAGATGTGCTACTTTATAGGCATACTAAGGACACCGCCCAGGCACAATATTTAATAGAATATTTCATTTTTTTTGTTTCACTTTAAGCATTATTAAAATCACTGCTCAGTTTTTAAAACTTTTTTTCCCATTGATACATGTCCCCTCGGTTGAAACAATATATTAACTATAAGGTCAACAATATAATAGTGATTTAAAGTGCAAGTGCTTATATAATAACAAAATCAAAAAATAGGTGCAAACTTTTTCTTCATTTTCTTCATGGTAATTTCTTCTGTTGGAGTCCATTCCTGGCCAGTCCCATCCAGGTACCAGTACAGACCTTAGGCCACCAATTGTACTAAAGCTCCACCTGATGCTTTTTTCAAATGAAGGGTCATGGTGGTCTGGTAAGTAGGCACCTACCTCTACCTTTCACCGGGGGTCGCCAGTTAGATATCTGTTCCGTGGTGATGGTGTCTACTCTCAAGTCAATGATTTGATGCATGGACTTACCAATGCTTATTATTTAGTGACCATTGCTGCATTTTTTGGACCTGTTTGCACCTATTTTTTTACTTTTTTATTATATAAGCACTTGCACTTTAAATCCCTATTATGAGCACTTTTCGATTTTTCATGTTTGTGTCTCATAGATGTTACCAGTGTTCGCACAATTTTTTTGCCTATTCGCAAGTTCTGGTACAAACCGAACCGGGGGGGGGGGGGGGGGGGTTCGGCTCATCCCTAGTAATATTATATATAGTCGATAGTTTGATTGGGAAACGTTTTCTATTCCGCGCCTTCAAATTTTTCTGCTCTTATTTTGCTCCTTCAAATGTACAACCTTAATCACAAACTAGTTAATGAAAATTAGGTAATGTGTGTATAGTGACTTGTTAAACTCTTGTGAATGTGACCTCAGACCTGACATGTTAATAACTTAGATAACGGACCTTAGACTTGTCTTATGATTTATTGACCTTTGTCCAATCTTTGCATGTTGACTTGTTACCTCTAGTACTCTGCTGCTGGCTGTGATTTCATTTCATTTTCTTAGTAAGCTGATACATTTCAGTAGAGAGTTAATGTGGAATCTAGTAAAATTGAGTTTTAGTTATCCTCCTTAGTTTAAATCTAATTTAGATGTAGATTGCTGTATGTTCAAAATATTAATAATGCATATTAAAAAATAATACAACGTAATATACCTAAGTCTCCCATAACTAAGCACTTAATTGTGGCTGTCTTCAGTAGATCATGTGGCATGTAGGAGCAGCAATTAAATTATTAGTGGTAGGAGAACTTTTACCAGTCCCACCCTACTTCTTCTTGGATATAGCACCCACCTGCTTGCCCTTATAGCCACCATATTGGACACATTTCTCCCTGGCCAGAGGCTCACTCACACATGCCCTGTCCTGAAGCATAATACTTGAATAAATGAATGTTTACATTTTCATCACTTTACTGCTACTTTACGTTTCTTCCATGACAGATCAACATAAGCAGGAATGTCTATTTAAATTGAGTAGTTCTCAGCTGTAGTCAGCCTAGCTGAATTGATAGTTCAGCTTTTTTGGGTTTCCCCCAGGCCCTGGTACTGTATGTGTCCTTCTGTTGCTAGTAGGTGGCACTGCTGCCTGTGGTAATAGCATAAGAGGTGCATCAATAAGAGTTATTAATATTTATTTCTCCCTGATCAACCAGTAGGAGTTTCCTTGCTACTGGTGCATGTTGGGAGAGGGTATAAATGTTCAGGGTGTATCCTTGGGAAGTAAGTTGGTTTTCCCCTGGGTATCCTGCCTGGAGTAGGTATATGTTGGGTTTCCGAAACTTTTTTGGCCTGCTGCCTGAGAGAGTAACCATGTTTGCTGGATAACCTGGAGGCCTAACCTGTGGAGCCTGGAAATTGAGGAGCCTTATGCCGTGTACACACGATCGGTTCGTCTGATGAAAACGGTCCGATGGACCGTTTTCATCAGACGAACCGATCGTGTGTGGGTGCCATCGTTTTTTTTCCCATCCATGAAAAAACTTAGAACCTGTTTTAAAATTATCTGATGGTTAAAAAAACAATAGAAAAAAACAATCGTCTGTGGGAAAATCCATCGGTTAAAAATCAACGCATGCTAAGAATCAAGTCGACGCATGCTCGGAAGCATTGAACTTCATTTTTCTCAGCACGTCATTGTGTTTTACGTCATTGCGTTCTGACACGATCGTTTTTTTAACTGATGGTGTGTAGGCAAGACTGATGAAAGTCAGCTTCACCGGATATCTGATTAAAAAATCCATCAGACCGTTTTCATCGGATGAACCGATCGTGTGTACAGGGCAATAGGGAGCCTCCAGATTTATTTGAGGGGCTGAGAGATGCTTGAATATGGAAATTGGACCACACTGGAGTATAATGTCTTCTACCCAGGGTGCGAGTAGCTGATCTACAAAGTGCTTAGCAGTCAGGAGCTATAATAACTGAATGCTGGCTTCAAGGTTCCTTATATGTGAGGACTGTAAGTATTTTTGTATCCTTTTTTTGTGGAGTATTCTAGATTGTTGGTGTCCTGTGCCCTATCCCTCTCAGCCTGGAGTTTTAGTGTGAGCAATAAACTACTTTTTGTTTTACACCTTAAAGTGACTGACACCAATCTGTTCACATCCCACTGCTGCCTAAGTGATCTACACCCTGGGTGAAATATCAGTCCACCCTGTCTCTGGGGGTTACCACCATGTTTCTAGGGGTCAGGGGGGTTCTACAGACATACTAACAGAACTTCAGAGCGGAATGTCATTAGCATCAATAAACATTCTGTAGCAGTCTTTTCAGTGCAGAGCACAACTCACATTTTATCCATCTTCCTTCTTACTGTTCTCCTTGGGAGCACCACAGAATTGGGACCACTTCCCTATGTATACTAAGCTCCTAAGCCTTTAGCTATCCATTGCTAGGGATGAGCGGTACACCCCCCCGTTCGGTTTGCACCAGAACCTTCGAACGGCCTGAACGTTCACGCAAACATTTAGAACCCCATTGAAGTCTATGGGACTCGAACGTCCGAATTCAAAAGTGCTCATTTTAAAGCCTAATATGCAAGTTATTGTCGGAAAACGGGTTTGAGAACCCGGGTCTTGCCCCAGGGGACATGTATCAATGTAAAAAAAAGTTTTAAAAACAGTTGTTTTTTCTGGAGCAGTGATTTTAATGATGCTTAAAGTGAAAAGAAAATTATTGAAAAATTCCTTTAAATATCGTACCTGCTGGGTGTCTATAGTATGCCTGTGAAGTGGCACATGTTTAGAACTGTCCCTGTACAAAATGAGATTACTATAAGAAAAAGTAATTTAAAACTGCGGTTTTAATGTAATGTCTGGTCCCTGCAATATGGATGAAAATCATTGAGAAAAATAGCATGGGTTTCCCCTCCCCCTCCCCCAAGTCATTACCAGCCCCTTTGGCCCTATATACTTTGAACAGCAGTATACAGGCGGTGCAAACAAGACAGGGACTGTAGGTTTGTTGTTAAGTAGAATCTGTTTGTAATTTTGAACTGGTACTTCTTTAAAGTGTAACTCTAGCCATAAAATCTATTTTTAAGCTTTTCTGAAAACATAGAGAAGGGTTATCACCCCTGTAACATTTGTTTTGCTGTCTGTGTGCATCTGTGTGCAATTCACTTTCTGTCCCAATGACAAATGATTTTTTGAAAATGTTTTTTTTTTTACTGAAACAAGGATTGGTGATAAAGCATCAGTGGACAGGAGACACCTTTTACAGAAGAGAATTTCCCTTCCTAGGGGTAGATTTACTCTCACTTCCTGTTGTCTCCTTCCATTTGCAAGTAGGAGTCGTTTGTAAGTTGGATGTTTGAAAGTAGGGGCCTGCCGTATATACTCTGCAGAAATTTGGGCCCTAAGTGTTGGTGTTGCCACAACACTGTAAGCCCTCACAGTTAGTCTTGATGGGCGCTGGAACGCCCTGCTGTGTGAACTATTATATCAAGAATTGTAATTACATGCCATTGTTGAACAGTGGTAGAAAAATTGGGCCTTTGGTGCTGGTGCTGGTGCCACAACACTGTAAGTCCTTACAGATAATCTTGGTGGGCGCAGGAATGGGCCCTGCTGTGAAATATTAGATCAAGAATTGTAATTACATGCCCCTGTTGAAAAGGGGCAGAAAAATTGGGCCTTTGTTGGTGGTGGTGGTGCTGGTGCCAATGAACTGCATGGCAGGTCGACATATGTTTGGTTAAGCATGTGGTGCCCAAGCGGGTGATGTTTTGGCCACACGAGATAGGCTTGAGACATATGCTGCAAATAGCAGCGGTGCGATCTGATGCACTTGTCTCAAAAAAGGCCCACACCAAAGAACTTTTGGAATAACGCGCCCTGCACATGCGTAGCTCTGCGTTGTGATGCAGTCGGTGTGCTGCCCTTAAGCTGGCCCCTGGAGGGCATCCTGCCTCGTGGGAGATATGTCTCCTCCTCCTTCTCCTCCTCTCTCCTATCAGGAACCCACGTAGAGTCAGTGACCTCATCATCCCCTCCCTCCTCATCACTGTAGAAAACCTGGCCGTATGCTGCAGCTAGGGAAACATGACTGCAAGTTTGCTGTTCTTCGTGGGCACCCCCACTCTCTGGGCTCACGTTACTGCCTTCCTCTAGCTGTGTACCATCATCGGAGCCTTCAAAACGCTGCGCATCCTCCTGCAGCATGTACCCAACACTGTGGTCAAACAGTTCGGGGGACTCCTCAGGAGGACATGGTGGGGCTAGGGAAGGAGTGAGTGATAACATTGAGCAGAGGAAAGAGGCCGCTTTGGCAGCTGCTTTGCCAGACAAAGTACCCTGAGCCTGGGTGAGAGAGGATGAGGAGGATGAGGACGGCTTGGTCATCCACTTTACCAAGTCTTCGGCATTTTGCGGCTCAACACGGCCAGCTGCCGAAAAAAAGGACGAGAATGTCCCACGGCCACGGTCATTAAGGTTGTTAGGTTTGCGTCTTCCGCAAATGTTGTGAATACAGACATTGCACTTCTTGCAGGGGTAATAGCCTTTGAGTTGGTCAAAGAAAACAGGTCTCACGGGTAGGTCAATCACGTTGGGAGCGATAACCCCACCAAGAGACTGGACTCCCCTGTAGATGACCCCTGCTTTATCGGGTAAGGCAGGACCCAGAAATCTGTCATTCTTAAGAACCTTCCAATGTCTATTGAAAATATCCTTGATTTGTTTATGTTGTCTTGAAAAAGAGGTGATGAATGACCATTTATGTCTGTCACTCACAACCCTAGCATTATGATCCAAGAGAAGAGTCTTCCTATCTAGTAGGGAGACTTTGGAGATTTCTTCTTCCACGCTACTTGAATCATATCCTTTTTCAACAAAACGATCTTTGAGTATAGAAGCTTGGTAGTTATAATCCTCCAAGTCAGTGCAATTTTTTCTTAGTCTTAAGAACTGGCCATGTGGGACTGATTTCAACCAGGATGCATGATGACAGCTATCAACTGGGATATATCCATTCCTGTCCGTCAGTTTGAAAAATGTTTTGGTGACCAGTTCTTTATTTTTGACCGAGATCTTTAGGTCTAAAAAATGTATTGAGATAAGGCTTGTTTTGTTTTTTAATTCAATCCCTCTGTTGTTGTTGTTCAATATAATCATGAATTCCGTCAGAGAGGGAAAGTCTCCTTGCCAGAGGAGGAGGACATCGTTGATGTACCGTGCCCATAAAACCAGCTCAGGTCTGTTTAGGGAATATACAACATCCTCCTCCCACTGGGCCATGAAGAGGTTGGCTAGGCTGGGGGCAAATTTTGCCCCCATGGCCACACCTCTCTCCTGCAGGTAGAAGGATCCCTTAAACCAAAAATAATTTTGTTTTGTTGCAAACAATAATAGCTCCATAATGAATTCCTGTTGGACGATAGGAATCGTTGGACTCTCCCTCAAAAATCTTCGGACTGCTGCCAGACCAAGATCATGTGGTATACAGGTAAAGAGTGACGTAACGTCAGCTGTGACCAATATAAGATTATCGGAATATTTCACCTGTTGTAAAAGATTTAGGGTAGCTTTAGTGTCCTTTAAGTAGGAAGGTATAGTTTTTACTAATGGCTGCAAGTGAAAATCAATATATTTCCCTATCCGGGATGTGATAGAATTGATTCCACATACAATAGGACGTCCTGGTGGATGGATGGGGTCTTTGTGAACTTTAGGGAGGTAATACATGATTGGAATACGTGGTACGGTGGGAATCAGATACTCTTTCTTTCTTGTTTAAGGTGTTGAGTTGAAACCCTTTATTCACCAAAGTTGTCAAAGCTTTTTTAAAGTCACCCGTAGGGTCCTTGACCAGAGGTCGGTAGGTTTCAGAATCGCTTAGGATACGGAACATCTTATCCTGAGAGGCGCTCAAGGATAACGATACCTCCCCCTTTGTCCGCGGGGTGTATCGTTAAATCCTTCCATTCACATAGGAGTTGAATGCCTTTACTAGGACACTGGGGACAGTGTCTATTCAAGCGGGGGGAGTGTGTAGCACCTGTGTATTTTCAGTCCAGGTGCTATCTTAAATTTAGAGGGGGATGAGAGAGTTAGTTTACTCTCATCCAGCTAATTAATGTAAATTAGGCCTCTACTCTAGCTGGGCTGTACTGCCAGTTCATTCTGTGTTCCAGAGATACCTTTCCACCTCTGGGCGACAGGTGGCAGCAGTGGAGTTCAGTCTGAAGCGCCTCTTGCCAGCAGCCAATCAGGAGTGGTTTTCCCTCGCGGGGCATGCTGGGGGAGGGTTATTCTATAGCGGACGCCATTTTGTGGGGTTCGTCTTCTGGTGCTGGTTCTGGGTGCGGCACCCACCTTCAGGGTGTGCGCACATCACGGGCCCCAGCGATATGGCCTACCAGGCAGGGGCGCACGTGCTACGCGGTGTTCCCAGTTCTGGGCCATGTTGGCCCGGAGCAACTGAAGCTGTAAAGGGGCCCCAGTGATTGACTGGGTCCCCAATTTCTGTGAGGAAGATCCCAAGCGAGTTGTGCTGTTCAGTGGGGAGTCAGTCTGAGGTGAGCCCGGAGGCAGGAGATCCAACAGGGCCTAGACAATCCATCGGGGATCGGGGTTGCCGGACACTGAGAAGTTGGATGTTGCAACTTATCAGTCGGTGACCCAAAAAGCAAGAAGACTACCTGAGGGAGATTCAGGCACTAAATTTACTGGAGAAGATTCACTTTATAATTCTACGTACGGAGAAGGGGCCTGTGGCAGAGGTTCTTTCCCGATATTCATTTACACCAGGTCTGTGGCAGAGACTTGTTCTTCTTCCAGTGCTCCGAGTGATACCCTGGCTGCCAGGTGGGTGTGAGAGGCCTGTCCAGGTACACTATACCCCCTCGGCTGAGGGGCGACGAAAGTAGAGTGTTATTTGAAGCAGGACTGCTTCTGTATTATCCAAGCCTGAGTCAGCAACTTTCTCCTTTTCACCAACCTTTATTCTGTCTACCTCAAGTTCACTGTTTGCCGTGTTGGGCAAGAATAAAAGCACAGAAAAAGAAACTTTGCTGTTTGGACATTCCGGCATTGCTCATCATCATCAACATACCCCTAGACCAGGGGTCTCAAAGTACCGGCCCGCGGGCCATTTGTGGCCCGCGGACTGGTTTTAAATGGCCCACAGGCAGGGCGGGTGCCGCGGAAGTGTAGATCGAGGTGCATGAAGAGTAGCGCAGGAAGCGTCTGTCATAAGTTCACTTGTCTCTCATGTCACACTGCTACTCCCCGGCGGCCCCTCCTCTCTTCTCGTCCATCCCCATTTGCTTGTGACATTATCTGAGATAGACGAGAAGAGAGGGGGGGTTGCCGGGGAGTAGCAGTGTGACATGAGAGACAAGTGAACTTATGACAGACGCTTCCTGCGCTACTCTGCCTTTGAAGAAAACAACAAGTAAATGCTGACCTGTGCCCTGGTGTGCTCTCATGTGCCCTGATGTGCTCTCATGTGCCCTGATTGTGCCCTAATGTGCTCTCATGTGCCCTGATGTGCTCTCATGTGCCCTGGTGTGCTCTCATGTGCCCTGATGTGCTCTGATGTGCTCTCATGTGCCCTGATGTGCTCTCATGTGCCCTGATGTGCCCTCATGTGCCCTGATGTGCCCTGATGTGCTCCCATGTGCCCTGATGTGCTCTCATGTGCCCTGATTGTCCCCTGATGTGCTCTCATGTGCCCTGATGTGCTCTCATGTGCCCTGATTGTGCCCTGATGTGCCCCATGTACCCTCATGTGCCATGTGCCCTCATGTGCCCCATGTACCCTCATGTGCCTCATGTACCCTGATGTACTGGGCTCTGTACATCAGGGTACCCTGTGCCCTGTACCCTGATGTGCCATGTCCCCTGTCTTGATGTGCTGTGCCCCATGTGCCCTGATGTGCTCTCATGTGCCCCATGTTCCCTGATTGTGCCCTGATGTGTCCCATATGCCCTGATGTGCCCCATGTGCCCTGATTGTGCTTGTATGTGCCCCATGTGCCCTGATATGCCCCATGTGCTCTGATGTGGCCCATGTACCCTGATGTGCCATGGGGCACATGAGAGCACATCAGGGCACAATCAGGGAACATGGGGCACACCAGGGAACATGGGGCACATGAGAGCACATCAGGGCACATGGGGCACAGCACATCAGGACAGGGCACATGGCACATCAGGGTACATGACATGGCACATCAGGGCACAGCACATTAGGACAGGGCACATGGCACATCAGGGTACAGGGCACATGAAACAGCACATCAGGGTACAAAGCCCAGCACATCAGGGCACATCAGGGTACAGGGCACATGAAACAGCACATCAGGGTACAAAGCCCAGCACATCAGGGTACATGGGGTACCCTGATGTGCTGGGCTTTGTACCCTGATGTTCTGTTTCATGTGCCCTGTACCCTGATGTGCCTTGTGCCCTGTCCTGATGTGCTGTGCCCTGATGTGCCATGTCCTGTACCCTGATGTGCCATGTGCCCTGTCCTGATGTGCTGTGCCCTGATGTGCTCTCATGTGCCCTGGTGTGCCCCATGTTCCCTGATTGTGCCCTGATATGCTCTCATGTGCCCCATGTGCTCTGGTGTGCTCGTATGTGCCCTGATATGCCCCATGTGCCTTGATGTGCTCTGATTGTGCCCCATGTACCCTGATGTGGCCCATGTACCCTGATGTGCCATGTGCCCCATGTACCCTGATGTGCCCCATGTACCCTGATGTGCTGGGCTTTGTACCCTGATGTGCTGTTTCATGTGCCCTGTACCCTGATGTGCCATGTGCCCTGTCCTGATGTGCTGTGCCCGGATGTGCCATGTCCTGCACTGTGCCATGTACCCTGTCCTGATATGCCCTGCCCTGATGTGCCATGCACCCTGATGTGGCCTGTTGTGCTGTACCCCAATGTGCTGTGCTCTGATGTGCCCTGTACCCTGATGTGCTGGGCTTTGTACCCTGATGTGTTGGGCTTTGTACCCTGATGTGCTGGGCTTTGTACCCTGATGTGCGCTGTGCACTCATGTGTGCTGTGCCCTGTGCCCTGATGTGCTGTACCCTGATGGTGAGTGGTCAGTGTGTAGTGTAGTGGTCAGTGTGCAGTGTAGTGGTCAGGGTTAATAATGTGTTCGCTGACACCAGTACTGTTTTTGAAGTTTGAAAGTTTGCATGCGGCCCCCCATTGGATATGGAAACTTGTCTTGTGGCCCTCAGGTAATTTGAGTTTGAGACCCCTGCCCTAGACGCATCACAGAAGGTAACACGCCATCCCTATTCTATCCAGCGGCTGCTGCGGGGGTAGCGCTACATACCTTTTAGTTAGTTGTCACAAGAATCTTACTCATTGGAAGATTTCCCTGCTGTTGCTGTTCTAGTGACAACTAAAAATGTAGGATTCTTCCAGTGGCAATGGGGTATTGTTACTCGACGGAGGGAAAGCTGAGCTTTTTAATGCTGGATAAAAGGTGATAAACACAGCTATGTGTGGCAATACACGAAGGCTAGCTATTTTTTTTTTTTCTGTGGAAGAACAGCTCTTGAGAAATAGTGATGTGACAGATGTACGTGACCGAAAGACTTTAGGAACATGTTTTGTTGTCAGTTAATTTTTGTTTAGAAAAAAAGCAATCCTAAAAAGCATTTACTCTTGCCTGCGTGACTGTTGCTTGGTTAAGGCCAGTATACCATTAGGAAAGAACCTTTGTGCTAACTGCTAGGGAAATGAGATAAAAGGATGGAATAAAGTCCAAAACCATTGTGTGCAAAGTGTTGCAGGCACGACTTGTACAGTAAAAGTGATTTTGTTACTGTTAGAGTTAATCAGTAAAGAAGAGCCTGCTCAGTAAAGTTCAGAGAAACTACCCAGCATCTTGGCAAAAGTTTGTTATATATCACCAAAATCTGACTGCTGTGACCCTGCATTGTGCCATGTAGCTGCAGACCAAAGTGACATATGCTGCTCTGGTTTTAGCTGCGTTGTCCTTGTTTGAGGTCATCTGTATTGCCCTTCATGTAGTAAGTAGCTGCTTCCCTTCTGCTGAGAATCCTACCCTGTGGGCAGATGAAATGTTCCCCCCTAGTTTTACAGGATTGGAGGGAATTGGTGGGGTGCACTGCAATACAGCAAGTTATAACCAAGACGTGAAGGAATGCTGTGTGGGGGGTCTCCTCTTTGGGACAGAGGCCTATCATGAAGCTGTGAACTTAGAACTAAGTATGGGTACTAAGAAGAAGCTGAGAAAATCTAATAGCAATCCCATGCATCACAATCCACCCTATTCCACTTTGCTGGGCTTTACTAGAGAATCACTCTTATATTGGAATGCTTACCAATTATATGGAGTGTGATACAGTTACTGTAACCCTGTCTTGGAAATATACAGTACTTATCCTATTACAATATGAACTGTTTACAACTATTTAAAGCCGAATTTGACACTAAAGGGGAAGTTCTGCTTTTTGTCCTCCTCTACTATTTTTGCCGCTTTTTTTAGAAGAATGGAACAGGTGCCTGGTTTTGACAAGTACCTGCTCCCATTTCCGGTCAGATCACTGTGGCTCATATACTGGAAGTTCGACCCCCCCCCCCCTCCCTGCACATAACCTTTTGGGACACGTCACAGGTTCCAGAAGATTACAGGACCATTCACAAAGCACAGTGTGGCTCACACATGTGCAGTGGGCAGCTGGCAGTGAAGCCACAAGGAATCACAGCTGGCTGCCTACAGTAAACATGCCAGTGCCAGGGACCCAAAGACGGGTGAAGAAATGGTTCAGGGAACATCAGTGTTGGACAGTTACTTTATTTACAGCTGCTGACACTGGGAACCTTTAGACTTGCAAGTTTAAAGGGGTTGTAAAGGTTTGTTTTTTATTTTCTAAATAGGTTCCTTTAAGCTAGTGCATTGTTGGTTCACTTACCTTTTCCTTCGTTTTCCCTTTTAAATGTTTTTTTTCTTTATCTGAATTTCTCACTTCTGGTTTCTCCTCAGTAAGCTTGCCCCCATCATCTGGCTGGAGGTTAGTCAGACAGAACAGCTTACTGAGGAGGAACAGGAAGTGAGAAATTCAGACAAAGAAAACAAAGAAAAAAACATTTAGAAGGGAAATTGAAGGAAAAGGTAAGTGAACCAACAATGCACTAGCTGAAAGGAACCTATTTAGAAAATAAAAAAACAAACCTTTACAACCCCTTTAATTTATTTCAAACTTCATGTAATTGCAGAAATCAGCCTTGATGTAGTGTGATGTGATAAAAAAAGGAATGTGTAGGACTGGGGTTTATTATGGGCAGCCAAAGCTGGCAATCTGTAATTCTTTGTGTGCTATAAGTGTAAGGCCTTGTACTCACGACCGGATCTGTGCGCTGGAAACTGTCTGCCGGACAGTTTCCGGCGTACAAGGCTGATTTTTGTTTGGTTCCGCTGGCTTGTACACACCAGCGGACCAAATTCCCGTCGTACCGGAACGCGTGCACGTAAACTACGTACGACGTCACTATAAAGGGGAAGACCAAACTTAATGGCGCCGCCCTCTGTTCCTCTTTTGCTAGTTACGGGTTTGCTCGTGTTAGTGAAGGTTTGGTTAGAGCTGATTCGCGCTTCTCGGTCTCCAGGCTTTGACAGCGTGTATTCACGGGTTCAGTGCGTGTGCTTGCGGTAACGTAGTTGTCATTCGGCTATAGGCTAGCAGGTTGTTTCTGCTTTAGCAGTTGCATCCTGTGCGCTCGTATCTGTTTGTCACGCGTTTGTCGCAGGTAGTGCTGGATTTGCGAGTGCTTTCTGTTTGAGTGTGTTCTTGACTGACCAGCCGGCCGGTTTGAAGCCATGATGGAGCAGCAGCGTCAATTTTCGCGAGTTGGTGCTGTTTATGGGATGGCTGCTGGATATGTTCATTTTTCCAGTACTTTGGCCAGAAACAGGGGGCGGAGGCGTTTCTGGACCAAGAATTGGTTGCGCCAGCGTGACCAGTTCTCACATATGCCTCTGCTTAGGGAACTCCAGGAGAATAATCCTAATGACTTTAGGAATTTTCTCCGCATGACGGACCCCGTATTCAACAGTCTGCTGGAACTTCTGTCCCCCTATATCACGAGGCAGGACACTGTGATGCGCCAAGCCATCACGGCCGAGCAGAGGCTTATTGCCACGTTGCGGTACCTGGCGACTGGGAGGAGCCTGCAGGACCTCAAGTTCTCAACAGGCATCTCTCCGCAGGCGCTTGGGGTCATCATACCGGACACGTGTGCTGCCATCATCAAAGTTATGCATGAGGAGTATATTAAGGTAAGTTTCCTTGCTGTAATAATGTTGCTAACTAACTTTATTTTTAATTTCCCAGATATGCTGTGTGTTTAACTAACGTTCCCTTTTCTCCCTATGCATGTTGATATAAGCTTTACATGTTTTATTCTTGACCTACCTGCATATTTGTCCCTTACCCAATATTAACCTGTCCAGCATGCTATCCTAGGGACAAACCCACCTTGCCATTTTTTAAAACAGGACTTTTTGGTTTTTGTGTCCCCCCCCCCTTCAAACTTTTATTGTCCCCATCAGAGGGCTGTGGAGTCTCTTAATGAAGTGGCCCTATATATTTCATTTCCCAAATTCGCCATGCACATTTTTCTAATGCAATTTTAATACTTTGAAGTGTCACAAGGATGCTTGTAGGATGTTTTTGTTCCAAAGTACTAAATCTCTTTTTTTGTTTGTCCCCACAGCTACCCTCCACACCACAGGAATGGCAGTCTGTGGCTTCCCAATTTGCCGAGCGGTGGGATTTTCCAAACTGCGGTGGAGCAATAGATGGGAAACACGTCCGCATTGTGCCCCCACCCCACTCGGGGTCCTACTATTATAATTACAAGGGTTATCATAGTATTGTGTTGATGGCGGTGGTGTCGGCACAGTATGAGTTTCTATATGTGGACGTGGGGAAGAATGGCCGGATGTCTGATGGGGGAGTGTTCGCACGGACTGATTTCTATGATCGTCTCCAAGCTGGTGGTCTGGCATTGCCACCAGATGAAGATAATGTGGAAGGACTTCCGTTTGTGTTCCTAGCGGACGAGGCTTTCGGGCTTGGTCCTTACCTCATGCGGCCTTTTCCCCAGAGGACCCTCACCTCAGAGAGGAGTGTGTTTAATTTTCGGTTGGCCAGGGCTCGGAGGGTAGTCGAGAATGCCTTTGGGATACTCACCAACCGGTTCCGCCTGTTCAGGACATCGATACATCTGGCGGAATATAAATTGGACACCGTTGTATTTGCCTGCTGCATTTTGCACAACTTTTTACGCAGGCACTCCCAGACGTACCTACCCGACATCGGTTCTGAGGCAAGACTACCCTCAGATCCCCTTCCCGGGCTGGACACTGGTCGCGCTGGCTTGGCCCCCCAATCAGCTTGTGAGGTACGCGACAAATATGTTGAGTACTTCATGGGTCGGGGGGCCATTGCTATGCCAGATCATATTTCTTTCTAATTCGGCCCCCAAAGAAAGGAATATTCTCTCAAATAATAAATAATTAGACCATTGGACTTTATACAGTTGTTTGTCATTAATGCTTTTTCTCTTTTTATCTGTCTTCCTGGTTCTCTAACTAACTTCTTCAATTTTACTGCATAATTGATTTCTCCACTTTTAGTAAATAACCACATTTTGCACAGTATTCACTCATCTACAAACAGGGTATTGACTCTAGAAATAAGAAGCAACTCCATTTGTAAATTTTGAGGTCAATTTTTTTAATTTTTGCTTGTTCATGACCCCAAAAATTATTTTATATTTTTTTCATTACTCCCTGCTTTTGTACTTAGGAGTCTACAAAAAAAAAAAAAAATTATTTTTTTTCAGGTAATTCAACCAAAAATATTATGCAGATTATACATTTTTTAACAATTCACATTTTTGTTTATCAAATATAGTTCGATTTATTGTTTACATATATATATATATATATGGAATATTTTTGGTGGGGTGTTTACCGCCTTAGTATTTTTTCTTCTCGGCATATTTTTTATGCACAAAAACCAATATTTTTTAAAAATATTTTTTGTTTTTTGGTGTGTTTTTCAATACGAATATTTGTTGTGGAGATTTAGGAGTCAAATCTCGACTTCACTAAATTCAGTGATTAGAGAGATTTATAATTCTATATATATATCTTTTTTTTTTTTTTTCGGTGTTTATTCTTTATGGTCTAAACTTTATAGTATCCAAAAATGTTCAACATGGTCAAAAAGTAAAAAAATACAATTATAAAAATATAAAAACTCACAACAGCAGTCAGTCATGGTGTGCTTTCACACTGGAACACGCCAAAATTTGAAGATACACACATTCAGTGGCAATTCGCCAAATGTCATTGGTTCAACAGACAAATGGCCACATATGCTATCTGACATCATGGGTGATCAATGTCTGTGTTCTGTGGGAGCAAACCCTTCCTCTCAACTACTTGAGGATGGAGGAGGGGGTTGGACCCACAAAGCACAGACACTAGATATTCTGTGATGGCAGATAGCACATGTTGGCACACTGTGTGTGTATCTTCAAATTTTGGCGTATTCATTATTAAAACAGTAAAAATGTTTGTGGGGGCGGGGGATGGGCGGGGGGTGTTTCAGTCTTTGACACGGCCCATCATGTCAATAATATTTTTAAAATTAGATTCGATGACCATCATTCTTTGCCGCATATTGTCCATTTCCGTGCAGCATTCCAAAAGGACATTTGTTAAATTCTCTTCCATGACAACCATCCTTTCACGCATATTGTGCATTTCAGTGCTGCACTCCATTACCTGCTGAATAATTATAGCAGCACTTGCACGTGAAAATATTGGCACACCATCCTCCTCCCCTAAAAAAAATAAAAAAATGGTCATTTCAAAAATTATTTTTCGATGAGGCCTATCTACATATGTTTTTTTTAATCAAGCTAGGGTGACACTGACCTGATGGGCTTCTCCTTTCCACCTCTTCGACATCTTCTATCACTCCTCCTTCTTCCACCACCTCCCCATCATCTTCTATCACTCCTCCTTCTTCCACCACTTCCCCATCATCTTGGACTCCTCCTTCATCCATCAATCCACCTTCTTTCAATTCGCCAAATTGTTCTTCCGCCACTTGCCCTTCATCTGCTATAAATTCTAAGTCCAAAATTACTTCTTCCTCCTCTCTTCCTTCCTCCTTTCTTCCTTCCTCCTCTCCTTCCACATCCTCTTCTCCTTCCACATCCTCTTCTCCTTCCACATCCTCTTCTCCTTCCACATCCTCCTCCTCCTCCACATGTTGAGATGGAAGATTTTGGCCTTGTCTGGCCCTCTCTGCCTCCTCCAAATGCTGGCGACTTCTTTCCCCTGAAATAAAAATATAAAAATGTAGACTCATCAGCACACAGATATTGGAGAGCATAAATCGCACACATTGCTTAGAAGATGCTTTCATTTAGTTACTTTTATCTTTCACCAAACCTACATTTTGGAATTACTTCTATGGCAAGCTCTGATCCTGCCCCTTTTTAGCAAAGTGACACACATGGATGTCCCCCCTAAACAGTATTTCTGGGAGACCCGACCAAAACCCATTTTTGATTTGGGGAGACACAGGTGCTCTGCATTGCAGATGTGAAAACATCTGCTTTATTCCCACTGTTTTTGGAATGAATCCTGTTTGCCTTTCCCATTCTCCTAATTTTATTTTTTAGAACTAGCTTTTACACAATGTTTACAAACAAAGTTTTTGGCCAGTGAGCCATGTCCAGGTGTGTTGTTCCTGGAATAACCGAGCCTTTCGGAGAAACTATGTGATGTTACGTGGTTTAATAAGAACACTATTTGTAAATATGTAGGTATTTATGTCATAAAAAATAAATGACAACATGTCTTTAAAATTACAAGCAGGCCAAGGAGGCAGATGGTGAAATATACATGGCAACACATTATTGCAGACAATCAACCACCCCCCCCCCCCAACCCCAATATATATTTACTTACTTTTACGCAGAATTTTAAGGATCTTCTTCATCTGATGTGGCTCCCTCAATTTTAAGTCTGACCAGCGTTTCCTCAGCTGTTCCTTGGACCTGGTGATCCCAAACATCCTCTGCATTCTCCTCGCCACCTTGTCCATAATATGTGCCTTTCGGCGGTTAGGGGTCTTGTATGGCCCTAATTCACCATCATAGTCCTTCTTTCGCATGATGTAAACTAACTCCACCATTTCATGGAACCGCATATTAGTGGCTTTGTATCTTCTTGGCCTTGATCGGGACGTCCCTGCCTCTGTCCCTTCACTTGTGGCATGAGAGCATCGTGCCCGCTCGTGTGACATCGCCATCTTTCCTTTCCCACAGAGATTATGGGCGTGGAAAAGATGAATTCTTACGCCATGGGCGGAGAAGAGGGCGGCGTTTAATACATACGCGGAGTGTAGAGAATGCAAACAACGTGTTTACGTAGGTTACGCGGAGAATCTTCGATCGCATCCTGAACATACACAGTTAACGCCATATTTCCTAAACTCATTGATTAGGGGCCTAGCAAAGGTGACGAGGGCGGGGTTTAATAAATACGCGGAGTGTTTAAAAGGTGCACGCGGTGATTACGCATCTTACGCGGTAATTAGGCGAGCGTGAGAAACGAGGAGCGAGAGACAGGAAGGTAAGGAAATTAAAAATGGGATCAGCAGAGGCCTGGAAAATGTAGACACATGGGATGGGGGTTTGGGCTGTTGGTTGCACCCTTTTTAAGCTATTCTGTCTATGGGGTACCACAATGTTATTTTGGTATCCAAATGCTTTTGGACAACTCACAAAATAGAGATGTGAACAATGCTGTACCTCATTGACAAGTTTTTGAATGGTGTATTCAGATCAGGCAAAGTATTGTTCAAGTGTTGGTTGTACAGAGGTCATTAGGAAGTGTCTTTTATGTCATCCATTGTCAGGGGCATGAGATTTACACATGAAAGAGTGCCTAGATGAATACTGTCATTTGTAAGCATTGTTTATTTTTCTATATTAAAAATATTTACTGCAATGTTAACAATGGCTCTGCATCTAGCAAATCAATGTTTGGTACAACCAATGCGGCCGAGCTGCCAATCATTGTTTAAACAAGAGAGACTGTGTTTGTAATTAGATATAGGTAATAAATTTGAAGACACATATTATATCAAGGTCAACGCTGATCCTTTTGAATATTTATTTTTCTTTGGTTTATGTTTTGCGAATCTAGACTCAAAAAGAAATATCATTTTTCAAAAAGTGAAATGGACCTCCTACAAACAAAGGAAGCTATAGAGGCCTTACTTCAAAAATATCAGGACACGCCCATCCTGTGGAATTCCAAACACGCGTTATATTGCAATAAAGATGTACGAGCGGCAGCACTAGAAGAGCTAGCAAACTATATGCAAACATGGGTGCCAGGATGCACTGCCAACATGGTGAAGGATAAACTTGCCAACCTCAGAAGCACATACAGGAGAGCATACAAAGCTAATAAAAGCAAAAAATCGGGAGCAGCAGCAACACAAGCAAAGGAACCCAAACTGTGGTATTATAAACAGATGGCTTTTTTGCGGGACGAAATGGAAGGCAGGAAAACAATGTCGAGTCTTTCTTCCAACCTTTCCTCCATGCTACCTTCCAGCGGACATTCCCCAGATGACCACAGCCCTGCAGAGTCGGAGGAAGAGGGCCTGGCTGACAGAGATGCAGATCTGCCACCCTTCGATGAGGAGGTATAGTAGTTTCCTCTATATTTCTGGCGTAAATAATTCTTGGTGGATTAATGATTTGATATTGTAAAAGAAAAGCCAAGCTGGGAAAAAGCAAAAAAAAAGGTGTACAGACAAATAGGTGTCAGGGATGACAACTGCAGGGGTCAGAAGTAGAGTGTATTCAAGTAATAATGAACAGAAAATACTAAACGAAAAACATGAAAATGAGTGTGGTTTTATTTAGCGAAATTGTAAAAAATGTCCTTTTTTTTCCACACAGGAAGAAGAGATCAGCCAGGAGGTGGCAGATCCTCACGTCTCTGTCAGCCAGGAGGAGGCCGGGGTCAGTGGCAGCCAGGAGGAGGCCGGGGTCAGTGGCAGCCAGGAGGAGGCCGGGGTCAGTGGCAGCCAGGAGGAGGCTGGGCCCAGTGGCCTGCAGCAGGTCCCCCCGGCCAGGAGAACCACCACCAGCCAGTCTTCTCCCCCCCAGGTGAGGCCATCAGGCCGAAGGAGGCAGTTGAGGCCTGTGGAGGAGGCAAGCCTCCGCATGATACAGGAGGCAAGCGCCATCATGAGGGCCCCCCTCAACCCCACAGAGGCCTTCAGTGCCTCATTGGCCCACGATTTGAATGAAGGGGAGGAGGACCAGAGAAGACTGGCAAAGGCCCTGATGAACCAGGTCCTTTGGTGGATGCAGAAGGGCCTGCTGACCCCAGACACTGGGCTATGTGACCCGGCCCGGCTTGCGGAACACCATCCTCCTGCTGCCACATCGACCCCACCTGCAAGACCCCGTGTTAGATCCGCTGGAAGGCTGCCTGGAGGGAAGGCTGGAAAGAGGAGGAAACGTTGATTCTCTGCCTTCCATTTCCTTCCACATAAAGGACATATTGTTTGGACTACCACAGTTTGGGTTCCTTTGTTTCTGTGCTGCTGCTTCATATTTTTGGGTTTGGCTCCTGAGGCTTGGAAGTTTATCCTTCACCATGTTGGAAATGCAAGTTTGCATATAGTTTGCTATCTATTCTAGTGCTGCCGTTCTGTTTATTATTTGTGATGACATTTGCCTAAATAAAAGGCTTTTTGCTTTCATTTGAAAACATGTCTATTGTTTGTTATACTGTGGGGATTATTAGGCAGCAAACCTTTAATAAATATACAATGGGTCATTTACAAAGGACACACTCCTTGGGGGGGGGGGACATTTGGTGTGCCAACATGGTTTAATATTCTCAAATGAAACACAAAAAAAAACCAAAAAATAAAAAAAAATAAAAAAACATGTTAAAAAAAATTAAACTAAATGGTGACATAACTAGAAACAACAAAAAAACAAAAAAGATGCACATTTCTTTACAAAAATGACTACTATAAATTATGGAGGACCACCAACCAAAACACACGTCTGGCATAGAAAACATTATTAAAGGATTACATCACAAGCAAGAAATGTGACATTTCAGTATGGGACAACTCTATTGAAATTGCATCAGCAAGAGAACGGGGTTATTCTAGCAAGAGAAGAATTAATAAAACGAGGCAAGAAAATGTGGTTTAGTGCGCCTTTTTAAGACATTGTTCTCTTGCTAGAATAAAAGGTTTCTAATGACGAATGTGCCATATCCCAAACAAACGCGAGTTTTACCTGAACGAGCGCTCCCGTCTCCTCATTTGGACTGAGCATGCGCGGGGTTTTTGTACGCTGCTTTTGTGTACAGACGACCGAACATGTCTGACGGACACGATTCCAGCAGACTGTTTTAAAGCAAGACCAGGAAACAGTTGTTCGTTGGAAAACGGTCTGGCCGACGAATGTTTGCTGAAATCCTGTCCGTTACTGCCTACACACGAACGAACATGTCCGCTGAAACTGGTCCGCGGACCAGTTTCAGCAGACATGTTTGGTCGTGAGTACGGGGCCTAACAGGAACTTATGGTGTTTAAGGGATGGAGTCACCCTCCTGACATTGAGAGAAGAATCCCCCCCCCCCCTATTCAATGAAACAGGTGCTAGGCGACCTGGGCCCTAGTGGTCCGGATGGCCTGCTGAGCCATAACTATGAGTAAAAAGCAAGACCATACACGAAAGTGTAAGAGGAGATAATACAGGTATACTGTAGATAAAGATCAGTGGGGTAGAGTGAAAAGAGTCTCAAACCTGCAATCTGTGTGTGTATGTATGTGCAGATAAAGGGCCAAATCCTCAAAAGGGATACGCAGGCGGAACTGCTGTTCAGCCTGCGTATCCCTGTGCCTATCTTTGGAACTGATCCTCAGAAGCAGTTTTCCAAAGATAGGCAGAAGATCCGACATCTGTAAGAGACTTACACTGTCGGATCTTAGGATGCAGTACCGCATCCGCCGCTGGGGGCATTTCGAGTCGAAATGCCGCTTCGCGTATGCAAATGAGGACTTACGGAGATCCACAAAGCTTTTCAGCTTTGTGTTTTCTGCGTAAGTTTACGTTTGCATACGTAAAATTAGTTCTGCTTTTACAAAGTGTAAACTAGTTACACCTTGTAAAAACAGACCTTTTTTTCGATCTCTGCAATTTTTTTTAAATTTTTTTTTTTTTTTTGGCGCAATCCACAAAGCCCGGCGTAACGTAATTTTGCGCGCTGCCCGTCGGGAAAATGACGTCACGAGCATGCGCAGTACGGCCGGCGCGGGAGCGCGCCTCATTTAAATTGTCATCGCCCCCTGCAGAAGAGGACCGCCTTGCGCCGGAGACATTTAAGTTACACGGCCTGAAATTTCTAGGTAAGTGCTTTGTGGATCGGGCACTTAGGTAGAAATTTTAAGGCAGTGTAACTTAAATGGGAAAAGATAAGTTAGGCAGGATCTTTGAGGATTTGGCCCATAGAGTTTTGCGTGGGCTTTGGGGTAGAAACAGTATAGAGGAGCTGGCCTCTGAATAGCCCTGCATACATGCATGTTAGCAAAATAGCAACAGGTCATCGATTAACTAGGCAGCAAAGTCAGAATGAGGATGACAGCCCCAGAGCATGCATCTTTAAAAAAGTCAGAAATGGTAGTACACATATCTCTGTCCTTATAGGCTCCCTTTAAAAGAAACCCGTACGAAAGAGGCGATCATTGCTGGCCTCCTCTTTTGAAAGTTCTAGCCACCTGGCAGTTATACTGATCCACTGGCTCCAATGCCTTATGCCTCGTACACATGACCATTTTTCTCGGCAGGAAAAAATAACTAAGTTTTTCCCGACGTGATTCCTCTCCAGCCTGACTTGCATACACATGTCCGACCAAAGCGCAGTGACGTACAACGCGTACACGGGACTATGAAGGGGAAGTTCCTTTCAAATGGCGCCACCCTTTGGGTTGCTTTTGGGTTGCATACTTGATTCTGAGCAGCAGTTTTTTTCCCCCTCCGAAAAGCATACACGCGACGAGAAAAAGACTGACGGGAAACGCGACGAGAAATAATAGAGCTGGTTTAATTTTTTTTTGCAGGCATTTTTTTCATTGAGAAAACTACTAGGAAGCGTACACAAGACCGGTTTTCACGACCAATATAAAAAAATGGCAGTTTTCTCGTCGTGAAAACTGGTCGTGTGTACGCGCCATTAGAGTCATTGACCCAGGGCAATAATGCAGATCAATTGCTTTGACTTCTCCATGACTTTCCCAATCTTAATGCTTTCAAGTATTGAAGCCAGTGGTACAGCATGACAGCCAAACAACAGGCTTTTGGAGGTCGGCAATACAGCCCCATGTTTCTTTCAGCATGTTTCCTGTAATAAAATCCTTATTAGGATGCATCAGCAACTTAAATTCAGATTTTGCTGCACCATTAATACATCAGTTTGTAATTCTTCTAATTGTGCAAGTTTTGTTTGGCAGCAGATAGATAATAATTTAGCTCTTGTCAAGGGTGAAAGCTTTTGGTTCTTATAAGAGGATCTTTTATTAAACGCAAACTATCTAATCTCATTGAGTATGCATGAGAACCCATGAAAGTGTAAGAATATTTCTCTGTGTATTTAAAAACATTTATTTGTGCTGTCAAGAAATACATTTTTGAATTAATATCTGATAGTTGAAGGCATATGGGATTCATCAAATCACAAAACTCAAGATATGAAAGATGAGTCTCTGTCATGCTGACTGCCAATTAGAAACATGTGAAAATACACCAAATCCCTGCAAAGCTTCCTGGCTAGTGATGTGCAATATATAACATATTATTTTAGCCCTCTGCAGGATATTTACACAATGGACAGGTTAATGGATACATAGGATTAAATGAAAGCTACTAGTCAAGATAGGAGCATTCACAAAAAATGAAAGACTAGTGTATTGGCTTCTGGGTATTTTTTACTATTAAGGGCTGGTCACAAGCCTGGGTAATGCACATTTTTTTTTGCCAGAACATAGTTGTACTGTTTACCACCACCTCTTGGACTGTGTGATACACACTACTGAGTTCTGCTCCCTGTGCAATTGGTACTTCTGAGTCCTGAGCCCTGTGCAATATGAGCTCCTGGGTCCTGCGCCCTGTGCCATATGCACTCCCAAGTGCTGCACCCTGTACAGTACACATTCCTGAGTCCTTCGCCTTGTACGGTAGGCATTCTGGAGTCCTGCACCCTGTACGGTACGCATTCCTGAGTCCTTCACCTTGTACGATACGCATTCCTGAGTCCTGCACTCTGTACAATACGCATTCCTGAGTCCTGCACCCTGTATGCAAAGATATGTGTGGTAGATTACTACACTCTCTTTGGGAACAACAACATGCCCAGATATGGAGTATTTAATGAACAAAAAGGAGGAATATGTAGGCTGCCATCAATGACCTTCTGAACATCAATATCTGGGTCATTCAACTGTTGAAGTCACAGGCAGTCACAACTCCTGATTCATGTACTTTGTCTGAGTCAGTGTCCGCGTTAAGGCAGCTCACTCAATGGAATAGGCTGGCAATGCACCAAAATGTCCAAAAAAAAACAAACAAGAACATGCACCACTTATGGCAATGCTGTACAGCACAAACCACAGTAGTGTGTTATTGTGAAATGTGTTGCACTACAATGCTTATGGGTTGGAGCTACTCGCCTTATTGCTCTGGAGTCGCCATTTAAAACGAATGACACTTCGATGTTTGCCGAAAAGTGTAAACTGAACCTTATGGAAATATGTAAATGTTTGTAGAAAGCTTGTCCTGTACAATAAATACATACTTAATAAGCCACAAGAGCATCAATGGAGAATGGGAATGCAATCCAACAGACAAAAAAAAATGACAGCCTTATTAAAATAAAGTATAATTCCAGCCTAAACCCTACTAGTCTTAAAGATGCCCCCCCCCCCCCCAAAAAAAAAAACTATGCTGACTAACCTGTGTAAAAAAGGATGTATATACTTCAGTCCCCTCTTGTCTGGTCTCATGATCGCCTACCCTGTGTCAGACAGTGGTGACTGCAGGGGGGAAAAAGAAGTGCCAACATTAGCTGGGACATGGAAGCCTACGGGTGACTTTTTCAGCCATTGTCAAGCACACACAACATTACACAGAAACTGTCCATCTAAAACTCATTAATGATTCACTGAGAAAAACCAATGGTCAGTACTGTGTACTAGACCTTTCTGTTGCCTTTGATAAAGATGACCACCCGTTCCTACTCAAAAAACTTCACTCTCTTCCTGGTTCTTCTCATACCTATCTAAAGAAACCCTAAATAAATGTCACACTTTCTAAAACTCAATATTTGTAAAACTGAGCGTTAATCTCCCAATTGTTCCTATTTCCCCTGGTGGCTGCACTCTGACTCATTCTCTAGGCTGTGGCTCCACCCCCTCCATTCATAGATCATGTTCGAATCAGAGAAGCTGTAGTACAGCTTCTATGAATGGCAGAGCTGTGCAGAAAGGGCAGGCATAGTTGGGTTCTCTTGATGAGCAAGATCTCTTAGTTGCATTAACCCCTGCCTTGGTGGAAGATTGTGGCAGCAGAGGTAGAGAGTGGAGTCATAGACCAAGAAGGATTTCTACTACCAGAGGAAGAATCAGCTCAAGGAACATATCCTAATGACTGTAAGTTATGTCCCTTGTGCTGATTTATCTATTTTTTATTTCAGCTACACTTCCACTGTAAACTTTTCCTACTCTAGACAAAATTTTAAAAAGACTATACATATTTTTTTTAAAAGGAACTAGTGCAAGTATCTGAATTTGACAAGGTATTAGTCCTTGCACTATACAGCAGCACTCAAAAGAGGAGAGGGAGGGGAAGTCCTGACAAGAAACATGCTGATAAGAACAGAGAGAAAAGTGAGCAGACAGATGAATTTAGTAGTCCCCTTACTTCTCTTTTGTTGCCCAATCACCATGCTGGGGACGGAGAGAAGACACCACTGTATCAGTCTTTTACTGTAACAGAGAAAGTGATGTAGTCCACTTGGCTTTTTGATGTCAGAACTGTGATGTCACAGAACTTGATTGAGAGAAAAAACAAAAATACGCTGGTAGGTAACATAGCTACTTTATTTGTGTTTCATCTTTGTTAGCTATTTGACTGGGATTTAGGTTTAAAGTGTAAATCCACCTTCCACCATCCTTGGATGGAAAATGGAAAGTCCAGAATTTGAAGAAATAAAGAAGAGTACAATGTGTATGAGAGTAGATTAAAGATTTTAAGGACAAGTCCATGTGGCCCCGTAATTGTGTTACTTGTCCTGGTGTGTGAGGTATGTCAGGGGGTGATGAAGAAGGACATCAGGCCCAATAAGTGTAGGTCCACTTTTACACTTTAGGAGGGTGCAGTCCTAGGGAATGAAGACACTCCTTGTAATACAAGTAAATAAAAGCACAGTAGTTGAAATGAAAATGAGGTAATACAATACTAAAAAGGACAGCATAAAGTTTCTGGTGAGAATAAATTTGCTTATTGCCTTTTGTGGTTGAGAGAGGTTATATTTAGCCATAACTGTTCTGAAGACGATCACGGATTTTGTCCACAGGGAGTTTTTTCAGCCCAAAAATCTTCATGTTCGCTCCCTCTAAGCTTTGACCTCTGCGAAAACAGAGCAATGTAGCCAAAGGATAGTCTGACTCATTCTGATAGTTAGATGTGTTTACTGCAGTATGAGAATCAAGGTGGTAGTAAAACGCCAGATTGAACCCAAACAGGAAATCATTAGCTGGAGGAGAGAACTTTTATTTTTTAAAACGCCAATATTAGGAGAAATAAAATTTGCTCCAAAACAAAAATGTTCATGTTTCATAATGTTGACTAAGAGTAGATTTTTCACCCAAGGATTAAAGGAAATGTATTTACAAGTGTAGCGAGTGCTTCACTCTGTCACCTGCAACCTCTCCAAGCTGGCTGTCCTGAGTACACAGACTTTTCACAGAAGGGAGAGCTGCTGTCAGTCCCTGCATGGGCTTTTCACCCCCCCCTCCTCTCTCTCTCACACACACACACACACACACAGGCATCGGGCTATTCTGTTCGTCCCATGTGTTTCTATTGGCAGGATAAAAAAGGAGCAGTTATAGGAACCAATCGATGAGGCTTTAACACGCACCAGCTGAAAAGAAATATGGAATATGAAGTCCCAGCACAAAGCTGCCCACTGACTTTAAGAGGGACAGAACTACCCAGCCTGCATTGCATAGAAAGGAGAGAATTTTTTTTTTTTGAAAAGCCTATGGCGTGTGAACACACCCAAAAAACTCCACCCGGTGCAGAAAAAATGTGCACACACATAAAGAGTGTTCACAAAAACGTGCAGACGGGTGCAACGTCAAGTGGTCCTCCTGTGAAGAGGGACCCAAACCCTGATCCCCCGGGGCGTTAGGCTCCAGACGGGGACTGAGGTACTGTGGTCCGAGCAACCGAAGCCGACACGGACCCAACTTCCTCGGAGGGACTGCCGAAACAGAACCCTCCCAGTACTAGGTGGGGCTCCCCCGAAGGGAGACCCCATGAGAGCAGGCGAACTAAGCCAGAAGGCCATGTCCACCCACTCCCAAGACGTTCAGGGCTGGCCCGAGGACCCGCACCCTACTAATCACACAGTGACAAAACGTGCACAACAAAAAAAGACAAAAAAGTGACAAACACAGGCTTAAATAAAATAAAGTGGGGGAAGGGATAGTGGAGAGGAGAGTGAAAGAAGTGGCCATTGTGGTGAAACAATGACCAGGCCCTCCGGCCAGGAATAAAAAATTCCTCCGGTCCTAGCCAAAAGGCCCGGCCCAGGAGGCAGGTGCTAAGAAAAGCGTGTATCTGGTGCAGTGACCGTGGTATCTTAAATCAATGTGTCCCTCACACACAGTGATCTTCAGATACCCCTGGACTGCCACTCCAGGGGCACATGCACCATAGGCTTTTCGTTCCATATCCGACCCCCCGACCGGCCAACCCGGCGGATTTGCATGGTCCTACCCCGTCCTATCCCAGGGCATTACCAGCTCCTCCTACCGGATCGCTGACAGAGATAGCACTTACACCAGCCAGCCAAAAGGCCAGACTAGAACTCGGCAAAAAGACCAAGACCAAGCACAGCACCCATCCTCACCAGGAGCACCTTTCCAGATGTCTCAGACTCAACCATGGGCCGGCCCCCAGTATTCTGTCGGGCAGCACAGCGTAGTCCCTGCTGAAACCATCCTTCCAGGTGCAATGACGTCATTGTATTGCATCCACCCTCCCCATGTAGGAGGTGCTTCAGCGCTCCGCTGACAACTGATAAGGACAGATACCACACCCAGTCCCAGCCAAAAGGCCGAGAAGCGGCAGGGAAGACAACCACGATCAGCACGGCCTAGAGTGTGCAATAGCCGTGCCTCGCCCTGGGAGAACCGCCTTCATGATCATGGTGTCTCCCCTGCCAGGTAGAAAGGAGAGAATGATGGGAGAGACTATAAAATGATCTGCAGACAAGGCCCAAGGTCTCTTGTTTTCTGGATCCCAATGTGAGAGCACCATCATGTTGCTTTGTGAGAGGACTGGGGTCTATTTACTTCAAAGTTTCATGTATGTAATGTGGTTATGACTAAGGCCTTATAGGCTGAAACGCGTCAACTGTTCTCATTTGCATTTGTTCACTGTGGTTTGTCAATAAAAATTAAGATTTTTTAAAGAGCAACGACCAGAGTGCGGATAATTTTTTCATTACTCTACGCAACCAGCGACTGTGGATCAAGCACCCGGGAGCTCTGCTATCTATGTGATGTCTGGGTAGTAGCACTGATATTTCTGTTTATGCTATATCACAGCACCAGCAATCTTACATTGCTCCTCATCACTCTGTTACATTGAGGGACCCTTGTTCTTAGAGCTCCAACGTGCCAGTGAAGATATAGCAAGGCCTTGCTTTCAGAAGATTATTGTTGTTATTCTTAAAGGGGACACACTACTGATACCTGTAGTATATTATTTCCAATAGACCCTGAGGTATTATAGGCTGGCCTGGAGTTCCCCTTTAGTAACATTAAGATCCACAACTATCATTAGCTTGCTTAAAGATTTGTGTATTACTGTTTAACACTGTACTCACTGGTGTTACTTTTGTTGTTGCCAATTGCCATTTATTGCTTAAATAGAAATTGTTTCAACCAAGTCTTGGCTAATTATACAGGACTTGGCTGACTAATATCACTTTAAACCTCTTCTCTTGACCGAGTAAACTTGAGAGAGCTAAACTGAGTCTGTGTGTCATTACTCTAGTACTCTTTTTACCATATTGCTAGGTGTGCCAGTAGGGGCTGAGATGCTTCTTGAGGTTGACAGGCAGAGTAACAAACTTAAAGAGTCACTAAAGGAAAACATTTTTTTTTTGCTGAAATGACTGTTTACAGGGTATAGAGACATACAAGTTAACTGATTCCTTTTAAAAATCATTAAAAATTGAATTTAATCTATCATATAATGTGCCTCTAGTTTCACGTTCGGTTTTAAAGGTACATACATGAATTTCCGGGTGAGAGGTGAGTCGGGAAGACTCACAGAACAAAAACAACAAATCCAGGGCAGTGTTTTGTTTTTAAAATGAATCTGATTGGTTATAAGGAAACAGGCAACCAGGAAGTGTGGAGATCACAGTAGAATTACAGCTACTTCAAAGCAAAAACGAACAATAAGGACATGAAACCAGTACTGCAGTAAGCTAAAGGAAGCTATTTAGCTAAAAAAAAAATTCCTTTAGTGACCCTTTAAGCAGCTTCTTCAGGGGTATCGCTACACAAGGTGCAATTTTGTATGTGTTTTCTTAATGATTTACAGGTATAACTTAGTCATAACTGTACATACAGTCTGTAGTCAGGTCAGGAGTTCTGATTTCGTTCTATAATTTAGTCTCACTAGGGTAAAGAAGGGATGAAGATGACAGCCTTTATACTTTGTCCATAGGTGCATTGCTTTAGTAAAGTTGCAGAGGAAAAGCTATCCTTTTAGGAATCCTTTCAGCCTTGATCACAACATTTTAAGTGCATGCAATCAATTATGTCTCTGCCCTGTTTTATGACAAACTCGAACATGCTGTCTGCATTACATTATGTATTTTATTAGGATGCTTTTTGGTAATCCAGTCAAAATATTTTGTATCAAGGTAACGACACCTCCCAGAGTAGAAACGTTGCGCAATATTATTGGGTTTTATGAGTCACCGAATTCCTCTGACCAGAATGGAGATCTCTGGGGAACAGATATGAGAGAAGAGGTGATCCTCTGAGTACACAGACTACATAAACTACAGTCACCACATGAGGTGTTAATGTGTTACATCAAGTGAAATTGAGTGAGACATCTGCAGCTGCTTTTATGAATTAAGGGGGTTACAGTATACATTTTTGTCCACAATAAGGATTCGTTTATAAGGTTTTAACCATCCAGCTATAATATGCTTGAGAGGTCAACGCAGGTTTACAAAGGCTGTGATAACTAGCACCATACTGGGTCTCACTGAGGGCCAATAGGAGATGTATATTTTTATAATAACCAATCAGACTCAGAGTTAGGCAGGCCATACTTTAATAATTTTATTTCAACCATTGAATGTGTGGATGAGGGAATCACTTCCACTTAGTTGTTTTATTATGATAGCAGGAAGACTTCCTTGCCATTAGAATACACTAGCAGGCTGTAGCCAGCAGCACTGATCGTTCAGGAAAAATCTGTATCAGTTATGTAGTGTAAGGTTCTGTCTAATTTTATCAAATTTTAAAACATTACAGATTCAAGCTGCTAGAGCTAAACATTTTGATTGGCAGCTGTAGGCAACACAGTCAGGTATTGATGAAGACGGGATGTAAAGGGACTATAATTTAGTGTCTTATAAGTACTCGTGGGTAATTTATTCACACATAATACAGACAGGGCCGGACTGGCCTACCGGGATCCCGGGAAAATTCCCGGTAGGCCGCCTGCATTCAGTGCCCTGAGGCTGCTTTTGTCTCGCTTCCAAGCTAATACAAAACTGCAGCGGGCCGCTGCTGCGGCCGCCATCGCCACAGCGCAGGCCGCCATCGAACTTTATAAATTATGCAGGGAGGGATAGATTGCTGTGTCATCACTGTAATGCATGTCAGGAAAAGAAGCGGCGAGCCGGCGGGTTGCGGCCGCCATGATCGCCGCCACATATTCCTTCTCATCGGATCCGACGCCTGCGGAGGAATCAGCGTGATCATGTCACCGTTGCGGGGAGGAGCCGAGCAGGAGAACGTCAGAACGCTGTGGTTCTTCTGTTCTATCTCCCCTTCCAAGTTCCATCTGCCTGTGCGGCGCCAGCCCCGCCCACAATGTCTGTATGCAGGCAGGTCACAAGTGAGGGCAGAGGAGGAGTGAATGGCGTCGGCCGCCCTCGGAGTTGGAGCACAGGAACTCAGGTCAGGTGAACACATTGCAATCACAGTATAGTGTCACCTACTTTTGCTGCCCCTGCATATTTTAATTTTATAACAATCTCTCTCTCTCACCAGGCATTGCATGGTGCCCCCCTCCCCCTCTCTGCATGGTGAACTCTCTCTCTCTCTCACCGTTGCACACTCTCTCTCTCTCTCACCGTTGCACACTCTCTCTCTCACCGTTGCACACTCTCTCTCTCACCGTTGCACTCTCTCTCTCTCTCTCACCGTTGCACTCTCTCTCTCTCTCACTGTTGCTCTTTCTCTCTGTCTCACACTGTTGCACTCACTCTCTCACCGTTGCACTCTCACTCTCTCTCTCTCTCTCACCGTTGCACTCTCACTCTCTCTCTCACCGTTGCACTCTCACTCTCTCTCTCACCATTGCACTTTTCACTCTCTCTCACCGTTGCACTCTCACTCTCTCTCACCGTTGCACTCTCACTCTCTCTCACCGTTGCACTCTCCCACTCTCCCCCTCACCGTTGCACTCTCCCACTCTCCCCCTCACCGTTGCACCCTCTCTCTCTCTCACCGTTGCACTCCCTCTCTCAACGTTGCACTCCCTCTCACCGTTGCACTCCCTCTCTCTCACCGTTGCACTCCCTCTCTCTCACCGTTGCACTCTCACTCTCTCTCACCGTTGCACCCTCCCACTCTCCACCACCGTTGCATTCTCTCTCTCTCTCTCTCCGTTGCACTCTCTCACTCTCTCTCACCGTTGCACTCTCTCTCTCACACCGTTGCACTCTCACTCTCTCTCTCTCACCGTTGCACTCTCTCTCTCTCTCACCATTGCACTCTCTCTCACCGTTGCACTCTCTCACTCTCACCGTTGCACTCTCTCTCTCTCTCTCTCACACCGTTGCATTCTCTCTCTCTCTCACACCGTTGCACTCTCACTCTCTCTCTCTCTCACCGTTGCACTCTCTCACCGTTGCACTCTCCCTCACCGTTGCATTCTCTCTCTCTCTCTCACCGTTGCACTCTCTCTCACCGTTGCACTCTCACTCTCTCTCACTGTTGCACTCTCACTCTCTCTCACTGTTGCACCCTCCCACTCACCGTTGCACCCTCCCTCTCTCTCACCGTTGCACCCTCCCTCTCTCTCACCGTTGCACTCTCTCTCTTTCTCTCACTGTTGCACTTTCTCTCTCTCTCTCTCACACCGTTGCATTCTCACTCTCTCTCTCTCTCTCTCACTGTTGCACTTTCTCTCTCTCTCTCTCACCGTTGCATTCTCTCTCTCTCTCTCACACCGTTGCACTCTCTCTCTCTCTCACACCGTTGCATTCTCTCTCTCTCACACCGTTGCACTCTCTCTCTCTCTCACACCGTTGCATTCTCTCTCTCACACCGTTGCATTCTCTCTCTCTCTCTCTCTCTCTCACCATTGCAGTCCCCTTTCTGTCTCTCTCTCTCTCTCTCTCTCTCTCTCGTGATTTTTTATTAATTTTTTTTTCAGGTAAAAATAAATGTGCATTTATAGTTGTTTTGGTCCTGCAGAGCATTGCATCTCTCTCTCTCTCTCTTTCATATTGTTGCACCCCCCTCTCTCTCTGACGTTATGCTGTGGGGCTGGTATAATAATGTTAATGTTATGGGGCTGGTATGAAATTATTTCCAGGGCTGGTTTTCATTCCCAGTCCGGCCCTGAATACAGATACACACTGTCACGTGCAAGCATCCCCCCACAACGTTATACACTATGGCCGCGATTCAGATACATTGTCGTATCTTTGAGCGGTTTTAACGCATCTCCTATGCGCTACGCCGACGTAACATTGAGAGGCAAGTACTGTATTCAGAAAGCACTTGCTCCCAAAGTTATGTCAGCGTATCGTAAATGGGCCGGCGTAAGCCCGCGTAATTCAAAGTAGCAAGGCAGTGGGCGTGTTGTATTGTAATGAAACGTGACCCCATGTAAATGCATGGCCGATCGAATGGCGCATGCGCGCGCATGCTCAGAGTCACGTCACAACTACTCCCTAAGATACGTCGGCTCAATGCTTTGTCGACGTGAACGTAACATACGCCCATCCCCATTCACGTACGACTTACGCAAACAACGTAAAATACGACGCTGTTCCGACGTTTCCGACGTCCATACCTTATCATGACTTACCCCTGCTTTATGAGGGGTAAGGTTACGCCGGACCGACGCCTTACGTAAACGGCGTAGCTAAATCAGACGGGCGCTTTTGGACTTACGGGCGCATTTGGACTTACGACGGCGTATCTGGAGATACGCCGTCGTAAGTCCTTTCTGAATCCGGGCCTATGACTACAGTAGGAGACACTTTAAAGGGTATGTAAACTCTAACAATAAACTTTTATTATTATATTATTTGGTTGTATTTGTCTGTTAATTAAAAGCATTTTTGTTCTATATTGCAAAAAATGCCTGTCGATCCTGCAGAAATCTTGTAAGCAGATATTTTCATGTGCTCTCTGCCTATGCTACACTCATATCTGTTACATTGTTCCCAGTTATCTCTATGAACTTCAGAACCCTTCCCCTCAATAGACTATTATTATTATTATTATTATTATTATACAGGTTTTATATAGCGCCAACAGTTTGCATGGCTTTTAACAAAATAAAGGCAGACATTACAGTTACATTACAATTTGGTACAAGAGGAATCAGAGGGCCCTGCTCAATAGAGCTTACAATCTAAAAAGGGAGGGTCAATTGATACAAAAGGTAATAGCTGTGGTGGATGAGCTGATGGAGGAAGTAAAACAGTGTTAGTTAGAAGCAGGATAGGCTTCTTTATAGAGAAGTTTTCAGGGATTGTCTAAATATGGATAAATTAGGGGACAATCGGACAGATTGGGGTAGGGAGTTCCAAATGATGGGAAAAGCTCTGGAGTAATCCTGGAGGCGAGCAAGGGAGGAGGTGACAAGGGAGATGGAGAGCAGGAGGTCTTGGGAGGACCGAAGAGAGCGGCTTGGTTGGTATTTTGGGACTAAATTAGTGATGTAGCTGGGGGCCAAGTTGTGGATGGCTTTGTAAATTATTGTTAGTATTTTTAATTGTATTTGTTGGGTGAGTGGAAGCCAGTGGAGGGATTGGCAGAGAGGGGTGAAGGACACTGAATGGTTAGTAAGGTGGATGAGCCTTGCAGCGGACTATATTATTTAGATGAAGAGAAGTCAAGATGTTTGTAGTCCAAATCAGTAGAGGAAACTGTGCTGCTATTTCATAGATACAGTGCCTTGAAAAAGAATTCATACCCCTTGAAATTTCCCACATTTCGTCATGTTACAATCAAAAAATTTGAAAATATTTTTACTGGGATTTTATGTGATAGACCAACACAAAGTGGCACATAATTGTGAAGTGGAAGGAAAATGATAAATGGTTTTCCATTTTTTTTTACAAATATCTAAAAAGTGTGGCGTGCATTTGTAGTCAGCCCCCTTTACTCTGATAACCCTAAGTAAAAATCTAGTGGATCCAATTGCCTTCAGAAGTTACCTAATTAGTAAAAAGAGTCCACTTGTGTGTAAATTAATCTCAGTATAAATACAGCTGTTCTGTGAAGCTCTCAGGTTTGTTAGAGAACCTTAGTGAACAAACAGCATCATGAAGGCCAAGGAACACACCAGGCTGATTAGGGATAAAGTTGTGGAGAAGTTTAAAGCGGGGTTAGGTTATAAAAAAAAATCCCAAACTTTGAACATCTCACAGAGCACTGTCCATCATCCGAAAATGGAAAGAGTATGGCACAACTACAAACCTACCAAGACATGGCCGTCCACCTAAACTGACAAGAGCATTAATCAGAGAAGTAGCGAAGAGGCCCATGGTAACTCTGGAGGAGCTGCAGAGATCAACAGCTGAGGTGGGAGAATCTGTCCGCAGCAAACATGTGGAAGAAGCTGCTCTGGTCTGATGAGACAAAATTTAAACTTTTTGGTCTAAAAGCAAAACGCTATGTGGCAGAAAACAAACACTGCGTGTCACCCTGAACACACCATCCCCACCCTGAAACATGGTGGCAGTATCATGGTGTGGGGATGCTTTTCTTCAGCAGGCACTGGGAAGCTGGTCAGAATTGATGGAAAGGTGGATGGAGCCAAATACAGGGCAATCTCAGAAGAAAACCTGTTAGGCCCCATACTCACGAGCAAACATGTCTGCTGAAACTGGCCCGCAGGCCAGTTTCAGCAGACATGTTTGCTCGTGTGTGGGCGCGAGTGGGCCGAATTCCAGCAAACATTTGCCCGCCGGGCCTTTTCCCAGCGGGCAAATATTCCTGGACTTGTTTTAAAACAGCCCGCTGGAATTCAGCCCGCTCGGACATGTACGGTCGTCAGTACAGACCTACCGTACATGTCCAGGCGCCCGCCGTCCCTCGCATGCGTCGAATGACTTTGACGCATGCGTGGAAGCATTTTAAAGGCGGGCCGCCCACGTCGCCGCGTCATTGTCGCGGCGACACCGCGTCATCGACGCGGCGACACCGCGGACACGCCCCGCGTATTGTTTACGCGCGGACTTCTGTACGATGGTGTGTACAACCATCGTACAGAAGCCCTCTGGCAGACATGTATGGTGAAAACGGTCCGACGGACCGCTTTCACCATACATGTTTGTCCGTGTGTACCCGGCCTTAGAGTCTGCAAAAGACTTGAGACTGGGGTGGAGGTTCACCTTCCAGCATGACAACGACCCTAAACATACAGCCAAAGCTACAATGGAATGGTTTAGATCAGGGGTCTCAAACTCAAATTACCTGAGGGCCACAAGACAAGTTTTCATATGCCATGGGGGGCCGCATGCAAACCTTCAAACTTCAAAAACAACAGTACTGGTGTCAGCAAACACATTATTAACCCCCAGCACTGGTGTCAGCGAGCGCATTATTACCACCAGCACTGGTGTAAGTCAGGGTTTGACAAATTTGCTTGGAATCTAGGAGCCAGCTAAAAAAGTTAGGAGCCAGAAAACGCACCCCGTCCTGATGAGCTTGCGTGCAGAAGCGAACACATACGCGAGCAGCGCCCGCATATGTAAACGGTGTTCAAACCATACATGTGAGGTATCGCCGCGATTGGTAGAGCGAGAGCAATAATTCTAGCACTAGACCTCCTCTGTAACTTAAAACATGCAACCTGTAGATTTTTTTAATTGTCGCCTATGAAGATTTTAAAGGGTAAAAAAGTTTGTCGGCATTCCACAAGCGGACGCAATTTTGAAGCGTGACATGTTGGGTATGAATTTACTCGGCGTAACATTATCTTTCATAATATTAAAAAAAATGGGGATAACTTTACCGTTGTCTTATTTTTTAATTTAAAAAAGTGTAATTTTTTCCCAAAAAAGTGCGCTTGTAAGACCGCTGCGCAAATTCGGCGTAACAGAAAGTATTGCAACGATCGCCATTTTATTCTCTAGGGTATTAGGATAAAAAATATATGTAATGTTTGGGGGTTCTAATTAGAGGGAAGAAGATTGCAGTGAAAATAGTTTCTAGATTGTAAGCTCTAACGAGCAGGGCCCTCTGATCCCTCCTGTATTGATTTGTATTGTGACTGTACTGTCTTCCCTGATGTAAAGCGCTGCGCAAACTGTTGGCGCTATATAAATCCTGTATAATAATAATAATAATAATAATAATAAAATGACATTAGAATTGCTGTTTAACTTGTAATGCTTAACTTGTAATACCAACGGCCACCACCAGATGGCGCCAGCTCACATCTGGTGGTAATAACTTGTAATACCAACGGCTCACCACCAGATGGCGCCAGCTCACAAAAAATAAAAATAAAAAAAATGTTTTTTTTTTCCTCTTTGCTCCCCCCACTTCCACCCTGCCTGCGGGCCATTTATAACTGGTCCGCGGGCCGGTACTTTGAGACCACTGGTTTAGATCAAAGAATAATCATGTGTTAGAATGGCCCAGTCAAAGTCCAGATCAAAATCCAATTGAGAATCTGTGGCAAGACTTGAAAATTGCTGTTCACAGATGCTCTCCATCCAATCTGTCAGAGCTTGAGCTATTTTGCAAAGAAGAATGGGCAACAATTTCATTTTCTAGATGTGCAAAGCTGGTAGAGACATCCCCAAAAAGACTTGCAGCTGTAATTGTAGCAAAAGGAGGTTCTACTAAATATTGACTCAGGGGGGCTGAATACAAATGCACGCCACACTTTTCAGATATTCAATTGTAAAACAGTTTGAAAGCCATTTATCATTTTCCTCCCATTTCACAATTATGTGCCACTTTGTGTTGGTCTATCACTTAAAATACCAATAAAATAAATTTTCGGTTTGGTTGTAACATGGCAAAATGTGGAAAATTTCAAGGGGTATGAATACTTTTTCAAGGCACAGTATAGTGCAGCGACTGAGCAATGTCACTGTAGAACAAGAAGGGTGTTAATGGCAGCATCATTGGGAGAAAATAAAGGGAAAAAAGTTTAAAAGGAAAACTTACTAATCTGGTAAACTGCAATACATGACATTTTGGCCCGGATTCACAGACATCGGCGCATATTTATGCCGCCGTAGCGTATCTTCTTTACGCTACGCCGACGCAGCGCAGAGAGGCAAGCACCGAATTCACAAAGCACTTGCCACCAAATCTGCACTGTGTTTCTTAGGGTAAGTTGTCGTAAGTGGAAGTGGGCGTGAGCCATGCAAATGAGGCGTGACCCCATGCAAATGATGGGCCGAGCGCCATAAAGCTACGAATAACGAATGGCGCATGCGCCGTCCCGTGGACGCATCCAGTGCGCATGATCAGAATCACGTCGGAACTACTCCCTAAGATACGCCTGATCACTGCCTACAACCTGAACGTAACCTACGTCATATTCACGTACAACGTAAACGACAAAAGATACGATGGCTTGTGTTCCCTGGTCCATACCTTTGCATGGGTTGCACCTCATATATGGGGAATAACTTTACGCCGGACGTACGACTTACGCAAACCGCGTATATTATGTGCTGGGCGCAAGTACGTTCGTGAATCGAGGTATCTCCCTCATTTCCATATTTGAATAGGAAATCAATGGGAGCGCCACATGCGTCCAGCGTAAATATGCGATTTTTAATTAAAGGAGGAGTTTTTTTGGAGTGCGGCTGTCCCAGCTTTTTTCCTTCATCCTAACCTGCATTTTGATTGCACTGCCTGCACCCTTGGCTCGGACCACAGGAATCAGATTACCTGGTTCTCTTTGAGCGGTTACCCACTCTCCTATTTTTAGGCGTATCTCAGTTTGTGGGCATGGCGCATAGATAAGACGGCGCATATTTGCACTTACGCGGCGTATCTCGAGATACGTCGACGCAAGTGCTTTGTGAATCCAGGTCAGAGTTCTTGGGTTTTGATTCACTTTTACCACTTTAAGACCAAGCCTATTTCTGATATTTGCGGTTTACTAATTTTACTAATTTAATTTCATTCTTTTTTTTTGGGTCATTCGTTATGATTGAAATTTGTTATTTCAAATAAATTTGTAACTTTTGCATTTGTTACGTTCACTAACAGATAAATTTGAAAAGGAAATTCCAATACCTATGATTTATTAGTTAGTAATTGTTATTATTAGTTAGTTATTTATTTGGATTTTTGGATTTTCAACCTTATGTTTCGGGTTTTCGTTCTTTTGAATTTTCGGATTTTCGTTGTTTTCGGATTTTCAAATTTCAGAATTTTAGAATTTTTGGAATATTCAGATTTTTGGAAAAATTTTACGGTTTTCGTTAATTTGAATATTTCGGAATTAATGAATTTGTCAAATTTCGGCAAAAAATGCATTCGGAATGAAATTAATTACATATGTCTACTTTTTAATATATCTATAAATGATATAGAATCTTGGATTAAAAGTATAATTTCAGTGTTTGCAGATGACAGCTCTCTGGGCACCATCGCTAATATTCTTGAATCCTTTTGTCTATAGAATTTACTATTTTTTTACTATTATTTAGATAGGTTGCCAGGTCCTTCCTCTCACTATTATGAGTGTGCAGCTGGATACAAAGTCTAGAATCATTCCACGTTAACGGTAGTTTAAACAGCTTTGGGAAAACTTCATTAGATAAATAGAACCAGCTTGGTATCTTCCAAAAGTTTCTAAACCTAGCTTAAAGCAACTAACTGGTATGAGTGTGATTTAATCTAGCTAGATAAGCTTTTGGATAAGGGGGCAAAGGAATGAATGCATGTTTCCTGACCAGGCATTTTATGATTGAAGACTGACAATTGTAGAGGGGTAGAAGTAGAAGGAATAGAAATACACTGTTTGTGCTGGCTAGGGTGAAGTTGACTAAGTGAGGACTAACAAGGTGCTGTGGTAAAAGAAAATCTGTACTTTTCTGATGTTGGTCAAAGCAACAGGTTCACTTTAATGTCACTTTTAGCGGCTCTTCTTCTTTTTGTCATGGAAATTTTATGAAGATGTATTTAATATGTATTGTCATAGTGTCTCCTAGTGTTAGTTCTCCCGCAACCTGTTCTAAAGACCTGACTGGAAACAAAAATAAAAGGTCTGCAGTCACCGGTGATGCACCTCCATCCCTATATGCATATGCAGAAAAAGAGTCACCCTTGGGACTTTAAATGAGGTGACTGGGGCAGACTGACGCTGGTTGAGTCCCATCTGGTAGTGGAAAACGTCTTAAGGTTGGAGAGTGATGTTTGCAGAGTGGGGATATGTCCACCGACAAAGGGCTCCTGTGCATTAGCACAGACAATCGTGTAGGGGGGATATTCTAGCTCTGCAAGGACATTATTGATTATAGGTGGATGTGCACTCTTGTCTCTGCTATGTCTGATCAGCATGGTCGGGATTCGTAGCTCATGCCTGCAGATAGCTTCCCTTCCACAAGCAATAATAGTATAATCTGGATATGCGTTGTTCTCTGGAATATCTCAGAATAAGGATTTATATCAGCGGTAGAATGGGAGTCTTGGGTTGTTTGTTTAGCCTTTCATTCACCCTGTCTATTCTCAGACACACCCATCAGAATCCTTTAATTGAATTGTATTGTTTTGTATTGTATTGTATTGGACATCCTGTTGGAGGGATGTCCTTATATGGACATTTTCCTGTGTGAAGGTGACATGCTGTGACATCACTTCCTGTTGGTAACTTCTTTTGTGATGGTGATAATAAAAAGAGTGACACAGAGGACTCCCGGCCAGAGATTCTGAGAACATAGCAGTGTGGTGATGTCTGGTTATTTGGATGAATGGGGAATCGAATGAAAGGTGAGATGCATTATATCATTAAGAGGAAATGTGTTATTATTAGAGACACGAGATTTGGCTGTATGCTCTGCGTACAGCCTTATTTCGCTAACATTTTGCCCCCTGGTACCCTGTTCAGCCACTGGCGTGAGAAAAAGAAGCCCCATGCAGCGTCAGTGTTGCTCTAGTTAGGAAACGCAGTTGCAGAAGACTCTCTCCCTACCCTCATGTGTTAGTACTGGGCCAATCATCAGCCCTGTCACATAAAAGAAAGGAATGTCACTTACATACCCATAAGTATCAAATGTTTTCTCAGTGAACAGAATGGAACAGAAACCACAGAAGACATTTTAGTTAATGCCTCATTGCAGACTTGTCTGATGAAAACATGGGCATGTGTTTATATTGTGTGGTCAGATCATATGGGCGCAAAATATTGTATTTGTGTATTTTGCAAGCAAAGTATTTTCCATGCTTAGACAGATACTTTAAGCACAACAATAATTAATATATATGGAGGGTTTTTCTTAAAGTGGTTGCAAACCCTCAGGAAAAAAAAAACTGCAAAACAAAGCCATAAGGAGCAAGTATGCATAGCATACTAGCTCATTATGAATTACCTGAGTGGTCCTTGTCCCCCTCTCCAGCGGCAACATCTCTCCCGGGGGTTACTTCCGGTTATCGCGGCTCCGGCGCTCTGATTGGCCAGAGCCGCGATGACGTCACTCCCACACATTAGCCGCCGGACAGCACACAGAGGTGCCATTGCTTCAGTTTGCCTCGTGAGTGTGCATGTCCCGATGACATCGGCTCATGCAGAGGACAGGGGATATCTCCTAACCGTACAGGTTTAGGAGATATCCTGGGTAGCTACAGGTAAGCCTTATTATAGGCTTACCTGTAGCATAAAGTGGTTGTAAAGGGTTTTACAACTACTTTAATGCTCTGGGACAACCAACATAATACATTATAAAACTGAAGCAAAACTCCTTGGGCCACTGGAAACAGACCAATTCTACAGTGACGCTATTGGTCCATATTTCCCATCTGTAGTAAATATTGACCTCACCAAGTCAACATGCTCTTGGCAGTCCAGGATTATTTACTGTACTGACAGACTCAAATACAAAACAGACAAAGTATGTTTCATATAAATGTAATGTATAACTTCTGCCATTCCCAATAATCAAGATGTAACAAATGTAAAGCTCTTAGAGGTTGCAAGTATTCGTTCCCAGGTGCAACTAGCGGGGGCATTGCTCAGGGTGTAGAGATGGTAGTTGGTACAAAATTACATAGAGAAAAAAGTAAAAAGTAATATTGAATGTCTTTGAAATCTCTGCACTATATGGACTGTTGCAAATGCTAGATTTCTAGTTTTCTAGTAGAACTACCTTTATTATGGATGATAGATCATGATAAAAGAAAATGGAATTTTGAAAAGTAACGCAATATTTAAAAAATAGGGTGAAGCTGGTTTTTTTTTGTTTTTTTTTTAAGGATTATCAGAGTGGACTTTTTCATACCAGTAGGATTGTGCTTATTGGGGAGGGGATATCTACCATATACTCCTGTATTCTATTAAGTGTGCCTGTCATGTAGCCCAGATAGTTCTTCCTTTCCGAGCATCAAGCTGCTGCCTGACATCTATGTGTAGCTTTATAGGCTTTTATGTTTGCTGGTTAGTTGAATCACATGCTCTAGGTGTCAGATCCAAGCCCTATGCATGTATGTATATATGTATTTATCCTTTCAGTTGTATGCCACTCTGGAGGTTCTTTGGGCCAGCTCTTTGGTCACCATGTTTGATACTCTTGAAAAACCTTTTTGTCTATAGTATTTTCTTGGTGATTTTTTTTTATGAGGAAGGCTGACATCTCTTTTCTCAACCCTCCCAAATTTATTGAGCTAGGGTCAATTTAAAGGGTCACTAAAGGAAAAAATGTTTTTAGCTGAAATGACTGTTTACAGGGTATAGAGACATAATAGTTAACTGATTCCTTTTAAAAATTATTAAAAATAGATAAAAAAACAATCATATAATGTGCCTGCAGTTTAGTTTCGTTTTTGCTGTTGTTTCCTGGTTCTCTGATGTACAGCGAGCCAATAGAGGGCAGTGAGCCAATAGAGGGCAGTGATACTTTGTCTAAAACTCCTCAGCACCAATCCAGTTTCGTTTTACACACAGTAATCACACATCCTTGATTAGTCACCACAGTGAGAAATCTCCCAGTACTGTGGTGATCAGGAAACAGACAACCAGGAAGTGTCCAGAACAGAGAGGATTTACAGCAACATCAAAGCAAAAACGAACAATGAGGACATGAAACCAGGACTGCAGTAAGGTAAAGGAAGCTATTTAGCTAAAAAAAAAAAATCCTTTAGTGACCCTTTAAGCAGAAGCCACATAACCTACCAGCATGTCTGTGGAGTGTGGAAGAAAAAAAAAGTACTTTCATGCAAATACAGGGAGAACATGTCATTTCTATGTATTTAATGTCATGGCCAAGATTAGAACCATGGACCCTAGTGCTGCAGGTTGCTAACCACTCAACCACTGTGCCGTCCTCAGGCTGCATGCTCCCCTCCCAAATTGCCACCCCCCTCCCTCTTGTGGGCAACACTGGCAGCATTTAATTGTTCTTATCTTTAATACATACATTTTATAAAGTCTTCAGTCACCTGATGCTGCATTGTCATTGATGCCTATGTAGCCCTATTCCCAAAGGAGCCACTGATTTTAACTGGTTCTTCCTCAAACAGTGCAGAGGCTACCAATCACAAAGTTCATTCACTCTGGCTCCATTAAACAGTCTTAGGCTCCATTCACACCTAGGCAGACAAATTCGCGGCGTTTTGTCGCCGCAAATCGCGGTACAAATAGCGGCGTTTTGTACCGCGATTTGCGGTGACAAAACGCCGGTATTGTCCGCCTAGATGTGCCCCAGATTGACGCCCTCTATGGAGATGGTTCCCATCTCCTAGCCGAATGCCAAAAGCCACCTGAAAAAAAGGTCCGGGACCTTTTTTCAGGCGGCAGGCGTCCGGCGTTCAGCGTGGAGATGTGAACCATCTCCATAGAGGGACATGTGTTTTCATCCCTCTGGCGGCAGCGGCGTAGCACTACAGGCGTAAAAACGCCTAGATGTGAATGGGGGCTAAGGGATGTTTTTTTAAGATTTATTGCTAATAGAACTTGTGACAGGAAAGGAGTCGGGTGGTATGAGATACAAAAATGCTGACTTGTAACCGGAGGACACACTTCACTAGCTGAAACTCCTTTGAACAATCTTAAACCAGAACTGAGACCCTGTAAGAGCTGTCTCAGAGAGTAAGATACCGCTGGCACTTCAAAAGTAGAACAGCACACATTTACTAGGATCCTAAGCTCAGCTCAGTACTCACAATGTCCCTAGGCAGCCACACACCTTCCAGCTTTTACCAGGCACTCTTCAGTGAGTTCTCCCGACCAGATCCTGAGGTGAAGCAGCTTAGTTAGCTCCAAAGGTAATCAGGAATAGGCTCCCCATCTCTGCTAGAGCTAGGACAGCAACCTCCAACAGGATAAGAACAGAACTGCTCCAGACCCTATAATATTCATGTTTCCCCCACCCACCTACTGGGCACATCACCCCTTGGATTGGCTACAGCACAATAAATATGCCCCCTGGGAAAATGTCTTAAAGTGGTTGTAAACAAAAAAAAACATGCAAGACAAAGGCATACGAGCTCATTATGCATTTGTCTTGCACGTTTTTTTAAATACTTTCCTTAGATCGAAGCTAAGCTAATGCCCCCTGGGAAAATGTCTTAAAGTGGTTGTAAACTAAAAAGTAAAAAAAAATAAAAAATACATGCAAGACAATGGCATAATGAGCTCATATTCGATGTATACAAACTCATTATGCCTTTGTCTTGCATGTTTTTTTTTTTTTAATTCTTACCTTAGATCGAAGCTGTTGCAGCGGTCCCTGTACACCACTGTGACCGGCGACATGTCTCTTGGAGTTATTTCCAGGTTTGCGGGCTCTGGCGATGTGATTGTCCAGAGAAAGCGCGCGTGAGTCGCCGGTCACAGCACATGCTGATACAGTGAATGTCAGCACATGCGAATACAGTGAATATCTCCTAAAACGGTGCAAGTTTAGGAGATATTCATGGTACCTACAGGTAAGCCTTATTGTAGGCATACCTGTAGGTTAAAGTGGTGTAACAGGGTTTACAACCACTTTAAGAATATATGGAGAATGCACTTCAGTGGGTGGGAGCAAGGAATGGTCCCTAACACACAGAATTGTTTTTCTTATGGCCATGATGAAGTTTGGAGAAGATCCCTTTGTTAGAGTCAGCCCGGATTCAGGTAGATTTGCCCCTTATTTGCGGAGGCGCAGGGCAGCGTTTTTGCCCTGCACCCCCGCAAATTTACTGCGCTACCCGCGATTCACGGAGCAGTAGCTCCGTAAATTGCGTGTGCGCTGTGTAAACTTGCCCTGCGTAAGGGCGCCTAATGTAATCCCGTAGGGGGTGGGAATCATTTAAATTAGGCGCGCTCCAGCGTCGAGCGTAGAGCGCATGCTCCGTCGGGAAACTTTCCCGACGTGCATTGCGGCAAATGACGTCGCAAGGACGTCATTTGCTTCAAAGTGAACGTGAATGGCGTCCAGCGCCATTCACGAATCACTTACGCAAATTACGTAAAATTCAAACGTCGCGACACGGGAACGACGGGTATACTTTAGCATTGGCTGCCCCTGCTATTAGAAGGGGCAGCCTTACGCTAAACACGCCATACGGAAAGAACGTAAATTGCGTACGCAGGGCTCGCGCAACATTGTGAATCGGTGTTAGTATGCAATTTGCATACTATACACTGAGCACAATGGGAGCGCCACCTAGCGGTCATCGCTAGAATGCAGCCTAAGATATGCGTGGCATAAGAGCCTTATGCCACGCAGATTTTAGGCTGCAGACGGCATTACGATGTTCCTGAATCAGGAGCATTCGTAACGCCGGGGCAAGTAAGCAATTGCGATGTGTAACCTATGGTTACACAGGCGCAATTGCTTCTTGAATCTGGGCCACAGTGGGAGATCAAAACCTCCCTCCCTACACATATAACTATAAACAGTGGTGACTCCTGCTTTTAATTAACAATCTTACATCTCACAAACAGAAAAAGCAGCATGCAACCCGGACTGTGGAAACACCTGCTTAATTCCTCAGTTGAACCAGAGACAGATGAAAACAGTCCATATTCTGTTTGTTTGGATCCCCCCAGAGAATGTTTCCCCCTTATGTTTTGAGAAAACTCTACCAGCTGTGCTTGTAGTTAATTCTTTGTGAACAAGTAAACTTAGCTGTCCCCGCAGAGCCTTATGCACTGGGCTTTTGACCCTTCAAGTTATTTTTGGCAAAAAGCTTGCAAATAAAAATATCCATTGGCACCGACTCTGCTTTGGAGCAGAGACAAAGCCCAGTAAAACAATCTGTGAGTCTGTCTCTAATTGACGCCATCGATAAACTCAGGCAATGTGTGCAACAGGCTGCTCAAGCCTACTACTGTGCAGGGATTGTTAGAATGTTACTGTTGGTGAAGAGATTATTGAAGTTACAGAAACATATATCCAGTCAGACAGGCATTGCTCTAACAACTAATTTTTCAAAGTCTTACCTCCAATTTCCTGGTACAGCATTTGTGCGGGGTGTTTGGTCTTATGCAAAGTCTATTAGGCATCAGAGCTTGACCGCACTCCCTGGTGCACTCACTGCAAACCTGGTCAGTGATGGCTCCTTCCCTTCCTCAGCACAATAAAAGCATAAATGGAGACTTGTGATGATGGGTCTGGCCATTACTTAGCAAGTACTGGGTACGTTTCTAAATGGAAACCAGATAAAAATCATAATATATTATAGAGTACAGCTCTATAAAGAAGGGGAAAAGATGTGAGGTCTATGAACTGAATTTGCACATTGCCCCTATGCAGGGCAAAGTAAAAGGCGCATGTAAAGAGAACCTAAACTGTGGAAGCTGAGCCCAAAAAAGACAGGCGGGTGGGGCTGGTCTCCAGTATTGCCTGTGGTCTTCCTAAAGCTGGTATTTTTACAAACACTGACTTACCATGTGTTTATATGTGTCTCTGTGTACAGTACAGGTGGCCAGCTTGGCAGAAGAGCAGGGTTCTGCTTCCTCTTGTAAGAGCTTCCCAACTGACGACTGGTGATCTGATGACTGCTGGGGGATTTTTCAAGAAGCAGCAGGTGAGGTTCAGAAATAAGAACAAATGAAGTACAGTAAAGGCAGGGACAGCTTTGCACTGCGGGTGCTCAGATGCAGCTTTCTTTCCAGCAGAACAATCCCAGTTATCCCACTAATTCTCACTCCAAATCTCTTGGGAGTAGCAATCAAAGGAGTTAAATTATATCAAACTGTAGATATACACCTGTGAGACTTAAAGTGGTATTAAACCCAAAAGCGAACATTTATTATATTGCAGCTAATCAATTTTTAGATGTGATTATTATGTATTCCATTTTTGGTTTGGTCTTTATTACTGCTTTAAGGCACAATAATTCCATTGCTACTTTTAAAGGGAATTCAAGACAAAATATAAATTTTTCAGCCACTTGGGGACTTCTTTAGTTCATATCCGATTAAAAACCTGCTGTTCCCATTGCTTATACTTACTCTACTTTCTAGTAATTTTTCTGGTGCCCGCTGGAATTCTGTTCTCCAGAAGCTGCACTGACAACAATACTTGATCGTTTAGTGCAGCAGAGGCAGGGTGATCAACCTACAACAGGAAGTTGGGAGCATACTGCATACGTTTTTCTTTTTTTGTTTGCCTACACATGCACTTAAAGTGGTTGTAACCCTAAAAATAAAAAAAAGTATCCTGATCCTTTAAAGCATGTTAGATTGCACAGTGCTTGTGCTGTGTCAATTACCCCTAAATTACCACTAAACTGACTACGGTAGTCAGGGCTCCACAGCCATGATTACTATGGGGACACAGGAACTGGCAGGATGAACCAGGTTTCTTTTGTTCTAAAAAACCTGGTTCATCCTGCCAGTTCCTGTGTCCCCACAGTAATCATGGCTGCGGAGCCCTGACTACCGTGGTCAGTTTAGTGCCTCCGTCAACCGCTGCTCTCCTCTCTCCCCCTCCTTCCCTGCCTGTCTGCTCAGGAGTCTGTAGCATTTACATTAAGAAGTCCTGTAAACTGCTGTTTTACAGGATTAGAACACGTGCAGTGTTTGTCTTTGTGTAAAATTATTGCGGAAAATACCTTATTTACAGTACCGCTGGGTGCTCACATGACCTCCCGCTGCTCTCCTTCTCTGCTCCTGGCTGAAGTCAGTGGGGAATCTCGTGCCCCTCCCACTGAAGTACATAGAGGAGAGCTCCAGGGGGTTACGTGGATGCCCAGTGGCACTGTAAATAAGGTATTTTCCGCAATCATTTTACACATTAGACACACACTGCACATTATATAATCCTGTAACACAACGGATTACAGGATTTCTAATAATGACTTTACAACCACTTTAAGTATATCTATTCATAGACCATTCCCAACCTAGTTTAAGTATTGTTTTAACAATCAGGCCAGCATTGTGGGCCATGTAAGAGTTCTCTAGATAGGGAAATAATGATTGATTTCAAACACTGTAGGTGTTCATATCGCAAACAGAGATCCTCCAGGTTGCAAAATCTCTGTATGAGGTGATGATGCTTCCTTTTTCTCCTGAATTGGCCAGGCATGATCTACATTTCTTGGCTGAATCCCAAGATATATTGTAGCAGGTCCCAGAGTGTTCAGCATAAGAAGTTGTCTCACCGTCTCTCTGTGTATGGCATTAGTCATTAGTCCTACTTACTACTCACTTTTTCCTTCCCCTATCTGTCTTTGTGAAGAGGAAGGTCAATACATTTTCATCAACATGTCATTGTTAGAAAGATATCTGTCTATAGGTACTTCAAAGCTGGCCATCAGACCACCTGATTTTTTACTGAGAATGAGGGTCTATTTCACAACATCTTCCTGACTTCAGATAAGGAGTTAACACAGGGGTTATAGGAAATAATGCATGTCAAGCGGTGACATTTTGCCCTGTCCAAACATCTGACAAATCATAAATAGGATAAACTTAACCATAATATCAATTCAAATATACAAGTCAAACTTGCAAATGTTCTCATTAGCAAACTATGGCACTACATAAAAATTATAACCACACCGCCCTTGCTTTCACTTATGCAAACTAGTCTGTGATGTGTTCAAACTCATTTTTTCAGTTGTTTTCTTTCTACAGTAAGCAAAGCAAGATCTTAGCCACGGAGGTCCTCAAATACAAAAGTATTCGATTTAACTTGCTGAATGTGTGCTTTAGGTTACTATACTTTGCATATTCCTTCATTACTCATTTACTGATTTAATGAAGGCTTCCTTCAGTGTGGCAGCACATGGTGGTCTTGCGGTGGCTGCAGTGGGGAAAGGCCTCTGTGAAGAATATGGTTGCGCTGGAAACTACTGGGTGGCTGGAAGGGGGGATTGACAGGGAGAGAGAGAGAGAGACACCCAGGCTGATAAATAGGGCAGCTGCCGCACCCTCCTTCAGATGACACGCAGGGTATATGTCATAGCTGCCATAATCTGTATATGCCATTGAATTAATTACATTAAAAAACTTGTGATGCTCCGACTCAACAGACTCTAACAAAGCTCTACCCAACCGGTCCTCGTCTGACTGTTGGAAGCTATAGGGCACCCTTTTAAAGTTCCAAGTTTCAGTTTCTGTGTATTGCTTTCTTCAGGCACCCATACAATAACCCTTTGTGCTTACAATGAACAACACAATTACGGAAGATGTTTGAAACTTTAGAACATTCTATTCTCCTGCTATTACCTACAAAGAATGCTACTTAAGAAAAAGACTGTGTAAAGTACTTTACTTTCAACTCCTGGGGGGGGGGGTTCAGCCTTTGCACTATAGGTGTTTTTATTTTTTGGGGGCAAAGTTTTCTACTAATATATATTTTATGTACAGTAAATCTGTACAATTTGATGTGTTTATTAAAGATTTGTAATGATAGAAGAATTTTCCCCAGGAGCTAATAACCACAGCCCTAACATAGTTGTAAGCCTGGTCTTAACCTTAACCCCTAACACAACTCTAAACTTAAGCATAGCCTAACCCTAATTATACCCCTAGTTTTATATTTACCCTTAGACCTATATCTACCTCTAACTATCCTGGTTCTCTGTGTATCTATCACAGCGCTCCTTCAGTGTTACCTACAACTCTAAATAAAAGGTGAATGGGTGCAACAAGATATGAAATTAACAAATATATAATCAAATGTCCATAATTAAAGCAGATGTTTAAACAGTCTATAATGTGATATAATGAAAACAGTGATTAATTCGGGTCTTCTAGTATTCCAACACCGTGCCTCCTACAAAGTGCAATGTGCATTAATCAAAGTGCTTCACCCGAAGTGCCATTCAATTGTGCTCACCAAGGCCATAAATGACCACCAGGCATATAGGAGAATCTTTCCTTAGGATCCTCCCTCTTTCAAGTCTTTCACAGGCTATAATCAATACTTCCAGAAATTTACAGGACACCACCGTAATCCAATAATCATGAAACTGCTCTTCATAAGCTTAGGCATAAAAACATCTGTGGTCCCCCTTTTTTCCTTCAATCTGCAAAATGTATGGCTCCAGCGCAATGAGCCACAAGGAGGCAGAGATAGTGTAATACAGTCTTATTTATTGGATAAGATCACTTACAAGGCTTATATATTGTGTCAGGTACAGCAGGGTTGCAGCACAGCTTGATGGAAGGCAGGATTCGGTCCTGTCATTAGCGAGTGATACAAAACAATACGGCGTGTGTCTCAGCTGATTCAATGGGACAGGAAGCTCATGTATCAGGCGTGCTGTGCACCAATCTCTCTATGCATTTCACGCTTGTGCGCGCGTCATCAGGAAAATTACCTACATCTCTGTCTCCTCCTCTCCATTGCCCCTTTCTGTGGGGGGTCCCCCAAGGCTCTGTTCTTGGACCACTTATCTTCTCTATCTACACCTCCTACCTTGGTCACTTGATAACCGCCTACGGCTTCCAATACCACTAACTGACATCTCAGCATGGATGTCGCACCACTTCCTTAAACTAAATCTCTCTAAAACTGAGTTACTAATATTCCCTCCTGCCCATGCCCCCCTCCATGACTTTTCCATCAAAATCAACAATGCAACCATCAGTTCCTCCCCTCACGTCAGGGTACTAGGTGTAATCCTAGACTCTGACTTGTCATTTCAGCCTCAAGTCCAATCGTTGTCAAAAGTTTGTAGAATTCACTTCCGTAACATCTTTAAAATTTGCCCCTTTTTAACAACTTTCTGAAACCACCAAGTTCCTCATTCACTCCCTTGTTATCTCTCACCTTAACTATTGCAACTCCCTTCTCATTGGCTTGCCTCTCCATAGGCTATCACCTCTTCAGTCTATCATGAACGCTACTGCCAGACTTATCCACCTTACCAACCACTCAGTGTTTACCAACCCTCTCCTCCAATCCCTATACTGGCTCCCGATCACCCAGCGAATTAAATTTAAAATACTAACCACAACTTACAAAGCCATCCACAACTCTGCCCCGAGCTACATCACCAATCTTGTCTCCAAATATATCCCAAACCGTCCTCTCCGCTCTTCTGAAGACCACCTACTGTCAAGCTCTCTCGTCTCCTTCTCCCATGCTCATCTCCAGGATTTATCCAGAGCCTCTCCCATCCTCTGGAACTCACTACCTCAACCTGTTCGGCTATCCCCTACTCTTGCTACCTTCAGGCGATCTCTGAAAACTCATCTCTTCAGGGAAGCCTATCACGTCTCCAACTAATCTTTTACCACTTCCATCGGCTCATTCCCCACATTTACAACCTTTTGTACCACCTGCCCCACCCTATTAGATTGTAAGCTCTTCTGAGCAGGGCCCTCTTAATCCTCTTGTATTTTATTGTATTATAACTGTATTGTCTTCCTATTATATTGTAAAGCGCTGCGTAAACTGTTGGCGCTATATAAATCCTGTATAATAATAATAACAATAGCTCTATTTAGAACCATATCTAACCCTTGGTCTAACTCTTGTTCTACTACAATGCAATTAGATACACACATTCAGCATTTAGGTGGAAAAAAGGGAAAGTTAGGAATATTTCCAGTGTAAGATTGGGGTTATCAGACTCCAGCGATAGATGCGTTTTCCAGTGAGTACGCCAATCCAGAACTTCGTTTTTAAGGGCCTGGTAGCCCACTTTAATTTAAAAAACACAAAAGTTCACAAATACAATAGTAGCCCTCGCAGGGGGTTCTACCATTCCTGTATCTTGACAAATTCAACAGTTTAGCCTCCTGGCTTTCACACACTTGCCATCCGGCTGTTTCAGGCCTTTAGCCTAGGCCTAGTTCTGTTCCTCAGAACACACAGTTTCCTAATGTTAAGCTCAAACCTAGCTTACTTCCATTAAGGACATCTGCCTCCTGCAGGCATCCACACAGCCCCTAACTCCACTCAGAGGGATTTGGGAGTCCACCTAATTTCCAGGGACAGACTTCCTGTCTGTAGGGTGGGGCCCTGAGCTATAGTCAGATCAGAACTAAATAGCTGAACACACAGCTGTGTAATTAGTGCGTCTTTCTCCTCAACATATGGCATAAACCAGCAATCTTTCACATAGCACAGAGTCCCACCCTCACACCAGGTAAAAGTTTTCTTTTGTAGTTGTGATATTATATTACAGTATCCCCAGCTTTGCTGCTTTCTCTAGACTAAGAATCTATAAAAAATGCTATACAATAAAGAGAAAGCATGCAAGCGTTCTGTGACACCCTCATATAACCTATAATAAAAATAGCAAAATATGGTACTAATAAATGTTCTTTATAGATTTTGCAGTATCACATAAAATGACATTCAGAAAGAGACCTGCTCACCCCATTTATCCTGGAGGTTGATTAGAGGTAGGGCTGAAAGGAGGGTTACATGTATCCTGGAGTTGGGCTGTAAATGTACCTAAACCCAAGAACGGAAATGTAATAAAATATAGCTTACCAGTTCTTAGATCTGGTTTTTGAAGTCATGTTTTTTTTTTTTGCCTTTTTTCCCTTTATTCTCATGTAGTGATCTTGCCAGTTTGGCCTTGTACACACGATATGATAGCCAGAGGACAACGGTCTAAAGGACCGTTTTCATCAGTCCAAACCGATCGTGTGTAGGCCCCATAGGTTAGTTAACCTTAGGTTAAAAAAATGAGAACTTGCTTTAAAATGTAACCGATGGACTGGTAACCGATCGTTAGTATGCAAAAGCATCGGTTAAAAACCCGCGCATGCTCAGAATCAAGTCGACGCATGCTTGGAAGCATTGAACTTCGTTTTTTTCAGCACGTCGTTGTGTTTTACGTCAACGCGTTCTGACACGATCGTTTTTTTAACTGATGGTGTGTACGCACGACGGACTATCAGTCAGCTTCATAGGTTAACCTAAGACAATGGTCCTTCAGACCGTTGTCCTCTGGCTATCCTATCGTGTGTACAAGGCCTAACACACTTCCCTGCCTAGGGTGGCAACGCTCACTCACCATACTGAATTTATGGGGGAGCAGAATTGTCATCCCAAGACAGGAAGTCTTTTAGGACTACAGATAACCTTCTCTTCTTCATGAAATAGCAGGGAGGGGTTGCAGTCCACAGAGAAAACTGGGAAAAATTCTGCCTGATAACAGTGGAGGTAGAGGAAACAGGAAATTATCAATTCACAAGATTTCTAGCAAGTTCAAAAAAAAATTTGCACTTATCATGTAGATACAGTATAATAAAACACTTTAATGGTTTATTTAAAAGTGAAGTTCCACCCAAAATTGGAAGCTCTGCTTATCTGACTCCTCCCCTCCAGTGCCACAGGTACCTTTTGACAAGTACCTGTCTCCACTTCTGAGAGATCTCGCCACAGCGAGATTACTCAGAAGTTCGCCCCCCTCCTTCTTTTCCCCGCCATGCATGCGGAGTAAGGAAACCAGATGTGAAGCCAAAATGCTTCACTTTTGAGTTCCCTTACCCCGAATGGTGGCAGCAGCACCCAAAAGCCAATGGAAACATCGGCTGGGGTGCCGAAATCGCTGGACTCCAGGACAGGTAAGTGTCTTAATATGAAAAGTCAGCAGTTACAGTATGTGTAGCTGCTGACTTTAATTGTTTTGCTTGTAATCGTAACCCATGTTCTACTCTGAGCCTAGACCACAAATAAAATAAAAAAAGTGATCTTGTGATGACAGAGAACTAATCAATGACTGACTAGGACTGGTTCAGGCTTGTCAAATTAAAGCATGTTAACTGGGGTAACATAAAGCTAGGAGATGCTCAAACCACATTTTTAGCCACTATTTTAAAGCAGTAAAGTAAGTGTCATGCAGGCAGGGGCATAACTAGAAACAGGCCCACAGGTGGGTGATGAAGCAAAGCATACTGACTGCATCAGTGTGGAATATAAAATGAAAGCACATCATAAAGAATGAGGCAGTGGCATTTCATACAAAAAGATCCTGTGCCGGAAAGGAAATGTGAAGCATACAGAATGAGGTGATACACAATAGTGCGGTACAGAATGAGGCAGTGCAGGAAAGGGAGCATGCAGCATGGCATACAAAACAAAAGGATACAGAATAAAGAATGTACAGCATGGCATACAAAATTAAGCAGTATGAAATAGGGAACAAACTACATGGTATATAGAAAGGGGAATCAAAATAGGGAACATGCAGCATGACATTCAAAATTAAGCAGTATGAAATAGGGAACAAACTGCATGATATATAGAAAGGGGAATAAAAATAGGGAACATACAGCATGACACAGCACGGCACGGCACACAGAATGAGGCAGTGTGGAAAAGGGAACATACAACGTGGTGTATGCAGTGCCGATCCTGACCTCCCTGGGGCCCCAAGCAAAATTCTGCTAAGGGGCCCTTTACCTGACCCGTGATGCCGTGAGCTATGTAAACCAATAGCCTTGTGGCCACTGCACACCATGCAGCCTTGTGCCCAGTGCACACCATGCAGCCTTGTGCCCACCAAACGCAGCCTTGTGCCCAGTGCTCGCCATGAAGCCTTGTGCCCACCATGCAGCCTTGTGCCCAGTGCCCACCATGCAGCCTTGTGCCCAGTGCCCACCAAATGCAGCCTTGTGCCCAGTGCCCACCATGCAGCCTTGTGTCCACTTTGTAGCCTTGTGCCCTGTGTCCACCATGCAGCCCTGTGCCCTGTGTCCACCATGCAGCCTTGTGCCCACCAAATGCAGCCTTGTGCCCAGTGCCCACCAAATGCAGCCTTGTGCCCACCAAATGCAGCCTTGTGCCCACCATGATGCAGCCTTGTGCCCACCAATGCAGCCTTGTGCCCACCAAATGCAACCTTGTTCCCACCATTCAGCCTACCTGTGCAGGGGAGGAAAGGAGAGGAACAGGAGAGCCGCCCAGATGATCAGCACGCAGCACAAGGAAAACCGCGATAACAGATTTAATTTCAATTGCCGTGTTCCCGCCGCTCAACTTTCATATACAGCACCGCCCCCTGGCCGGGGAACTTTGGTTGACCGATCGCCCATCACCAGGATTGGATCTGTCTATCAAAGTCCTGGGACCAGAAGGAGGGGCTGTATCTGACAGCAAGCAGAGGGGAACACGGCAATTGAAATGAAAATGCATCCAGCTGTGAAACCACAGCCAAGCACCCACAGTTACAATGCCGGGGTCTTGGAGGGGCAGAGAGAAGCGAGGCTTTGTACGCCTGCATCGCTGGACCGTGGGACAGGTGAGTGTCTGATTATTAAAAGTCAGCAGCTACACTTTTTGTAGCTGCTGACTTTTAAATGTGTGGAACTCCGCTTTAACCCATTTAGACCTCAATCAGCACTGGACCCACACAGGACTTGATAGCTCATCATTGTAATTTGTAAACACAGAAACGAGCAGAGGAAGTCTTCCACTACACGTTCTCTTTGTGGCTCTCTGTATTAGATGCCATCTGTCAGAGCATCAAGCATTGGAAGACTTCCTGTGCTGACATCTGTGTTTCCAAATGACAGAGGTGATTGAATTAGCTGTCAAATACTATGTGGGTCCAGTGCGGCTGGAGGCATGGTTGGGAACAGGTACCTATTGAAACCCCCCATAATCCATAGCAGCCATGTGGGCTGATATGGCAATGGTTCTACCTGTGTTTTCAGAAATCCATTATAAAATAGCAAATACATAGAGAGAGAAAAAGGGAGAAAGCTTAGGACAACCGATATGATTTAAGAAGAAAATAAGGGGAATATCTCCAATGAGTCAGACGTAGTAATAATATGAAGAAAATCCTTTTTGGGGAAGGGTTAGAGCTTTAATTCCATTCATTAAAACTATTTGTATAAGTTTTTCTCAATTTGATGCCTGTGGGTAAGGAGTCTAAAGGAATACATTTAGGCAGATATAATCCAGGTATGTAGTCATTAAAAAGTTTTGTGTAGGGGATACTTCATGAGTTATTTAAAGTGTATGTCATGGCAAAATAAATGCAATACATACACTGTATTATTCCCCCTCTCCTTCACAAGATATCAAGTAATTGTTCTGTAGTACCAGATATGAAGTTGGGGTACTCCTTGAGATAACACAATTTTTTTTGCAATTATCGAACAGATATTTCAAATTATTTTAAATGGTATATCAGACTGAAAGGGAGCAAATTATGGGAGCTCTTTGTTAGGCCCCTTTCACACTGGGGCAGAAGGCGCAGTGGCGGTATTGCGCGCTATACCGTCGGATTTGCCACAGGATTCGGCCGCTAGAGGTGCGGTATTAACCCCTGCTAGCGGCCGATAAAGGGTTAATACCGCCCGCAATGCGCCTCTGCAGAGGAGCATTGCGGGCGGTATTACCGCAGTTTCCATTGTTTTAAATAGGAAGGAGCGGTGAAGGAGCTGTATACATACCGCACCTCTCACCGCTCCAAAGATGCTGCTTGCAGGAGATTTTTTTCTCCCCTGCCAGCGCATCGCCTCAGTGTGAAAGCCCTCCGGCTTTCACATTGAGGCTGCTGGGCAGCAGTTTTTCAGGCGGTATAGTAGTGCTATTTTTAGCGCTGTACCGCCTGAAAAACTCCTCAGTGTGAAAGGGGTCTAAGAGTGTATATTCACTTTAAACTTTGGACAGCTAATTCTCAGCTTGCATCAAAAACTAGCAGCTCCAAACTCTAAGCACTGAGAATAAATATTTGGACACTGAACCACTATTATGGAACACTTTTCGAATCTATATATTTTGCAAAATTTTTTCAGATATGCTGAAATCTGTCCAGATTTGCCAAACAGGATTTTTTTATTAAATGCATTTATTTATTATGGTGTTACAACTTTGTATAGGTTACAAGAACAATATATGTATACCCTGTTTGTTTACAAAGTAATTTTGAAGCATTAATTTATCAAGGAAACGAAGACCGACTGAATGTGTGCCTGGAAATAATATGTAAAAAGAAAATCATCCATGTACTGTATAAAAGTTCTGTTACTCCAAACAGAGGAAATGCTTTAAAAGTAGCCAAAAGAAACAACAATAAAGGTTTAGACTTTTATTTATAGGCTTTGACATGTCATACAATAAAATAAAAATAACAAATCTAACCTGATTATGCCTGGAGCCTTCCTCCCTGGATGGAAGATGTTAGTGAGCAAAGATACTACCATGCAGGCACCATTGTTGCCCTGAAAGCATACTCTGTGAAATTCCTAAATGTCAGGTAAACGGAATGCCGCGTACAAACGACCGTTTTTTGGGTTCTAAAAAATTAATTTTTTTTTAATGTCATTAAAAACGATCGTGTGTGGGCTTCAGAGCATTTTCCGGATTCTAAAAAATGGCCAAATTTTTTTCAAACATGCTCTATTTTTTCACGCCGTTTTTAACGTTGCCATTTTAAAGGTTGTAAAAAATGGTCATGTGTGGGCTTTAACAACTTGAAAAATCCGCGCATGCTCAGAAGCAAGTTATGAGATGGTAGCGCTCGTTCTGGTAAAACCACCGTTCATAACGGAGTAAGCACATTCATCACGCTGTAACAGACAGAAAAGCGCGAATCGTCTTTTACTAACACAAAATTAGCTAAAGCAGCCCAAAGGGTGGCGTCATCCGAATAGAACTTCCCCTTTATAGTGCCGTCGTACGTGTTGTACGTCACCGTGCTTTGCTAGAGCATTTTTCCTAGACCCTTAAAAACTTCATTTTTTAGAAGCCGAAAAATTGTCGTGTGTATGCGGCATTTTGCCCCGTACACACGATCACAAAATTCCGACTGTGTGTATGCTCCATCGGAGCAATTCCATCGGAAATTCCAATGAATTCCATCAGAGTTTACATAGAGAACATGTTCTCTTTTCCTCCGATGGAATTCCTTTGGAATTCCGATGTGAGTTTGGTCAGGCCCATTGAAGACAGTTGAACCAAAGGTCATAGAAAGTTTGGGCCTGATCCACAAAAACCCGGCGTAACTTAATTTTTCCCGTTTAAGTTACACCGCCGCAAAATCTCTACCTAAGTGCCCGATCCACAAAGCACTTACCTAGAAATTTTGAGCGGTGTAACTTAAATCCGTCCGGCGCAAGGCGCTCCTAACCTAATGGGGCGAGTCCCATTTAAATTAGGCACGCTCCCGTGCCGGACGTACTGCGCATGCTCCCGACGTTATTTTCCCGACGTGCTTTGCACGGTTTTACGTTGCGCCGGGTTTTGAGAATCGCGACGGGCGTAAAAAAAAAAAAGAGTTGCGGCGGGGAAAAAAAAAAAAAATGTAAGTCCCTTACACATGTCGGATCTTCTGCCTATCTATGAGAAACTGATTTTGTGGATCAGTTCCATAGATAGAAACAGGGATACGACGGCGTATCAGTAGATACGCCGGCGTATACCTTTTGTGGATCAGGCCCTATGTTCCTTTCCCAGGCTCAACTTTAGTTCCTTGGAGCAGATCATCAACCAGGATGTCCATCCGATTCATCGCCCATCAGACACCATGCTGGCCAGGTGTGAGGGGGCAGTTGAATATCCTCAGGAGTCCTGCTGGTTAGATGATAATGCCCTTATGGCTTGTTCTAGCCATATTTACTGCAGACTGGCTGTGAACACTGTAATTTCCTTCACATCAAAGTCCATTCAAAGCTTTGTTGTACAAGACATATTGTTTTCATGTGCCATCTGCAATAATATGAATGTTTTCCAGTATTACAATGATCCAGTGCCAAGTCCTCTTCCGAGTTGAATCATGCTCTGTGTTCCAGCACCAGTTATCTTCTGTATTGAATGATGTTCTATGTTCCAGCAACGGTCCTCTGCTGGGTAAAATGATGCTCTATGCTGTGGTCCAAAACCAATTTTCCTAAAGTGTTTGTTACCCCAGCATTTCAAATTCCTGGTAATTGCCTGCTGTAGCATGTACTTGTATGACAAAGTCTCCTGTTCTTTTTTAATTGCTTCCTTTGTGTGAAATACCTGGTGTTCCTGCCAGACCCCCTGTTAGAAACTGAGCACACTAGGCAGGAGAGCTCACCGTGGTCAGTTCCCTAGCTGTGCTGGGAACTCAGGCTGCTCTCCTTCATTGATCAAACTTGTCCTGGCACACCTCCCCTACACAGTCATTCACTGGGAAGATCAGTGTTCTGTTGCTTCTCCTTCCCCAACAGAGGGAATGTGATCACTTATAAAAAAGTAAGAAAGGGTATTTATAATGTTTTTTTATATCTATACACAAATGTTTGCCTTTCATTTCAGTTTTAAACTGAATAGGTTGTTTTACAAGGTGATCATTTTCAATCCCTATAACCACTTTACTACCGGCCGCCGTCAATTGACGGCGGCACGATAGTGCTCTTGTTCTGGGAGGACGTCATATGACGTCCTCACTTTGCCGAGCCACTAGGGGGCGCCCGCGTGCTCCCGCCGCGTTACTGGGAACCCAATGCACATGCCCGGCGGCCGCGAGGTCTGCGGGGAACCCAGGATCGCCCAGTAACTGAGCAGGACCGTGGATCTCTGTGTGTAAACACAGAGATCCACATCCTGTCAGGGAGAGGAGACCGATGCTGTGCCCCTTGTACATAGGGACACAGATCGGTCACCTCCCCCAGCCAGTCCCCTCCCCCCGAGTGCTCTTGGCCTCTTCCCATTAGATCTGATGAAAATGCGGAAGCATTGAAACGCGTCATCACTACGAGCCCCTGTCTGACGTCAATTCCTGTTGCCAAGAGCCGTGTGCGCTCCAGGCCGAAAGCATGCCGCCGAACAGGTACTTCCGGGATTCGCTGTTCCTGCAGTGCTCTGCCTCGCTTCTTTCCTAGACAGCAACCAACAATATCTTCACCAGAGAAGCCACCATCATCGGCTGACGATCTACAGTGACTACACTTCCCCTTTTTATGAGCGCATTTTGTACTACTTTTTAGTGAGTAGCCATTTGGCTGTTTTAATTAATTAATAAATTCCATATTATCAGACATACTGCACTTAGTAGGCGCATGTTTTCTTTTTGTTTTTGCTATTACAGAGTTTCGCTTCACTCTCCAAAGTGCTGCCACGGTGTATATGTAATTTTGAACTGTTTATATACGAACTTCAAATATTGGGACTTTCATTACCATCCTTTTTATTATTATCCAGTTACTGGTCTTTTTGTTTCCCTTCCTCCCCTTCCCTTTTTATAACAATTTATTTGTCAACTTTTTGTGGTATTGTGGTTCAAATCTCCCTCTTTTGCACCATCATTGTGTTTGTTTTTTCAAGTCCCCTCCCCCCACAGTTAGAATCACTCACTAGGGTACACTTTTAACCCCTTGATCGCCCCCTAGTGTTAACCCCTTTCCTGCCAGTCACATTTACAAAGTAATCAGTGCATATTTATAGCACCGTTCGCTGTATAATGCCCTGTACACACGATCGGTTCGTCTGATGAAAACGGACCGATGGACTGTTTTCATCGGACGAACCGATCGTATGTGGGCCCCATCAGTTTTTTTCCTATCGGTGAAAAAAATTGAACCTGTTTTAAAATTTTCATATGGTTAAAAAACCGATAGAAAAAAAAACGATCGTCTATGGGGAAATCCATCGGTCAAAAATCCACGCATGCTCAGAATCAAGTCGACGCATGCTCGGAAGCATTGAACTTCATTTTTCTCTGCACGTCGTTGTGTTTTACGTCACCGCATTGGACACGATCGGATTTTTAACCGATGGAGTGTAGGCAAGACTGATGAAAGTCAGCTTCATCGAATATCTGATGAAAAAATCCATTGGTTCGTTTTCGTCAGACGAACCGATCGTGTGTACAGGGCATAAATGTGAATGGTCCCAAAATAGTGTCAAAAGTGTCCGGTGTGTCCGCCGCAATATCGCAGTCACGATAAAAATATGTAGAAGAATACGTATTGGCCAAAACTGAGGAATTTTTTTTTATATATATTTTTTATATTTATTTTAGCAAAAACTAAAAAATATTGTTTTTTTTTTTTAATTGTCGCTCTTCTTTTATTTATAGTAAAAAAAGTAAAAACCGCAGAGGTGATCAAATACACCCAAAAGAGAGCTCTATTTGTGGGGAAAAAAATTATAACAATTTTATTTGGGTAAAGTGTTGCATGACCGCGCAATTGTCATTCAAATTGTGACAGCGCTGAAAGCTGAAAAATTGTTTGGGCCATAAGGGGGTGAAAGTGCCCTGTATGGAGGTGGTTAAGGTTTGAATAATTTTCTATTTTCCAAAACCTGTTCTGAAATTAATGATGTGCCACAACACATGGTAGCCCCTCATTTGGATTAAATAATGCTTTGTGGTCCAACACTGGTCCTCTTACAAGTTAAATGATGATGTTTTTTTTTTGTTTTTTTTTGGTAACAGTTTATTGTTCTGCCTGCTTTAACATTTAGAAAAAGAATCCCAGGATTTTGCCTCCTGTGTGTTCGCCTTGCTTCCTCGTGGTCTATGATGCCAGCAGAAGTTGTAAGCACAATATACCCAAACTAACGTGAAGGCAGGAGATTGTTCTGCCACTTTTCCAGATCCTTTAGCTGCACATCAAATTTGGGGCTGATGACGCCACACTTATTAAGTCTCCCTGTAAGATTGACAACAATTTTTCCAGCCCTGTGATCATCAATTATTTCAAACTCACCAATGTAGCCGTGCTTCATCATCACTGTAAGGAATCCCACAATCACTTTGAGCAGGCCTGATGAGAACCTGGCGCTTACCACGTTTCTCTGCATTGTTGATGCTTTTAAGAGCATCGGCAAGCACGTTCATACACACCATGGTGCCGGGTCTGCAGTATGGCGGAAAGAGGGAGGAGGAAGAGCCCGCAGGGCCATAAAAAAAACTGGGTCACACTAGAGTTGGGGGTGGCTGACCACTGAGGACATGAAGTGACAAAGCCAGGCCCTTCCAACTCAGCCCCGTCCATCAATACACCTATGATCTATAAATGATGATCTTTAGTCCAGTGCCAGTCCTCTTCTGGGCTGAATGATGCTCTATGTTCCAGTAACAGTTCACTTCTAAACTGTTTAATTCCCTGTGGTCCAGTGTCAGTCCTCTTCTGGATTGGAGGATGCTGCGTGGTCCAGCATCAGTATTCTTCTGGTTAGAATGATGCACTGTTATCCAGTGCTGGTCCTCTTGTGGGTTAAATAATGCTTCATGGTCCATGGTCCTCTTCTAGGCTAAATTATGGTCTTATGTTACAGCACAGGTCCTCTTTCAGGTTAACTGGTGCTCCATGTTCCATCCCTGATTCCCTTTTGGGTTGAATGGTATTTTGCGATCCAGAGCCAATTCTCTTAATGGTTTAATGATGTTCTATTTCCCAGGACCTATTCTGGATGGAATCCGCAACCCAGGGCAGTTACTCTTTTGGATTGAACAATGTGCTGTGGTCCAGTGCTGGCCCTCTTCTGGAATGAATGATGCTCTATATTCTAGCAACAGTTTACTTCTAAACTGATTAATGCCCTTATGATCCTGTGCCAGTTTACTTCTGAATTGAATGATTTTGTGTGGTCCATCGCTAGTAATCTTCTGAGTTAAATGATGCAATGTGGTCCAGTGCCAGTCCTCCTCCAGGTTGAATGATGCTTTATGTTGCAGCAACTGTTCTCTTTCAGGTTGAATGATGGTTTTTGTTACAGCTCGGGTCCTCTTTCGGGTTTAATGATCTTCTATGTTCCAGCACTGATCCTCTCCTGGTTAAATTCTACTCTGCAGTCCAGTGCTGTTCTTTATGCAGGATGCATGACAGGACTAAGGGACTGAAATTGGGCTTTAAACTGGCCACATATTTTATTGATTGTACAAAATCTTATATATTTTCCACTAGATTTACAAACAGTTACCACATACACTCGAGTATAAGCCAAATTTTTTAGCCCTTTTTTTTTTAAGCCGAAAATGCCCCCTCGGCTTATACTCAAGTGAGTGTCCCCACTAACTGTTCTCCGGTGTCTCCAGGGGCCGCCCCGGTGTGTGCGGGTGTTCTCCAGTCTCTCCGCGGGCCGCCACGGTGTGTGCGGGTGTTCTCCGGGGCCGCTTTTTGCTGTTACTGTGCCTCATATTCTGTACAGCGTGACAATCCACCTCTAGAGGTCCAACAGCGGCCACCTCTAGAGGTCCACCGCCATTTTGTTATAGCAAACAACAAACCTGGCAGTTTCTGTGACTGTGGAGTCCCTTGGCACAGGCACGGAATGGCCAGACCATCAGAGCGGCTCTCAGATATGACAACAACGTTGTTATTATCTCTGTATTCACAACGATTTGCCTATGCATTATCATGAATTACAGTACAGTATTTTCTTTAGATAAAAGAAATGCTTACCATAAATAACATTAATCAGTTTAACCACTTGCCGACCAGCCGCCGCAGGTGGGTGAGATCATGTAATATTACGTCATCTCGCCGAGCAGCCAATAGGGCCCCCTGCTCGCCCCTGACACCGACGCGCGTGCCGGGCAGTCGCGATCACAGCCGGGCACCCGAGATCGCTCGTTACAGAGCGAGAACCGGGAGCTGTGTGTGTAAACACACAGCTCCCGGTGCTGTCAGGGGAGAAATACCTGATTGTCTGTTCATACAATGTATGAACAGCGATCAGTAATTTCCCCAAGTCAGTCCACCCCCCCTTCAGTTAGAACACACCCAGGGAACATACTTTACCCCTTCCTCGCCCCCTAGTGTTAACCCCTTCCCTGCCAGTGGCATTTTTATAGTAATCAATGCATTTTTATAGCACTGATCGCTATAAAAATGCCAATGGTCCCAAAAATGTGTCAAAAGTGTCCGAAGTGTCCGCCATAATGTCGCAGTACCGATAAAAATCGATGATCGCCGCCATTACTAGTTAAAAAAAAATATTAATAAAAATGCCATAAAACTATCCCCTATTTTGTAAACGCTATAACTTTTGCGCAAACCAATCAATAAATGCTTATTGCGATTTTTTTTACGAAAAATATGTAGAAGAATACGTATCAACCTAAACTGAGGAAACTTTTTTTTTTTTTATATATTTTTGGGAGATATTTATTACAACAAAAAGTAAAAAATATTCATTTTTTTCAAAATTGTCGCTCTATCTTTGTTTATAGCGCAAAAACTAAAAACCGCAGAGGTGATCAAATACCACCAAAAGAAAGCTCTATTTGTGGGAAAAAAAGTACGCCAATTTTGTTTGGGAACCATTTCGCACGACCGCGCAATTGTTAGTTAAAGCGACGCAGTGCCGAATCGCAAAAAGTGGACTGGTCTTTGACCAGCAATATGGTCCGGGCTGAAGTGGTTAAATACACACAAAAGAAAAGTGACCCTTCATTGGTGTAAGTGGGAGAAATAGTACCCCATGGTTGTTGTCAGTGCTTTCTGGTGTCAGTGTAAAGAAAAGTTACCCATCATTAGTATCAGTAGAAGGAATAGTGACCATTCATTGGTGTCAGTGGGAGGATTAGTGATCTATCATTGATGTCTAAATAATGGCAAAGAAAGGAGAAAAGTTTTTTTTTAATTTACCGTACCAGTAGCTGCTGCATTTCCCACCCTAGGCTTATACTCGAGTCATTACGTTTTCCAATTTTTTTGTGGTAAAACTAGGTGCCTCGGCTTATATTCGGGTCGGCTATATACGGTATGTAATAAGAAGGCCTACCTAAACAATTTATACAATTTATATCCAGTCAGGCTGGCAGTTGGACAACATAGTTGTTGGTAAATCTGAAAGAGAGTGTACAATCAAATTGTAATGTGTGTCGCCATCTTTAGGCTGACGTGTAAAGCAGGCACCGAAAAATTTCTGCACATATTGTCCCATAGGGAGCGCTAAAACTCAGGAAATTCTTGAAGAACATTGCTTCTGAGACTAGCCTCCCAACAGGAAATCTCAGCTTAAGCATTTTGTCATGGTATTCCTGTTTACACATTTTACTGCAAAGAAGAAAGCCTTTGAAATAGCCATTCTTGCATTCTTGACAGGTGCTATCATGACAAAATGCAGCAATGTAATCAAGAACCCTCTCTATGGACATTATAGGGTTGTTTCTTATCTCCATCTCAAACAACATTCTTTGCCTGAAGACCAAATAGATTGGGTGTCCTTATGTGCTTGACTGTCCCCTGAGTGATATGTTCTAAAACTTTAACATTGGTAAACATCTGTGCAGAGATTCTGAATGATGTTGACAGAAATCCACGAGTGCTTGTTCTTTTCTTAAAACAGAAGTTATTTGGCTCCTATAAGTTATTTAGCCATCAGCATTAGATGATTGCCACCTGATCCTGACAGTTTCCTGAGTGTTTGTTGAGTATACAGACTTACAGCCTCTTACAGTGTACATAATTCACCTTCAGTAAATAGAGCAAAAAATAAAGACGTTACTGTCTATGGAGTGCTACTATCTCCTGTCAGTACAAGTACCATGTTCTGTATCATTTATTGCATCGATGTGTAGACAATCTTAACCACTTGCTTACTGGGCACATAAACCCCCTTCGTGCCCAGGCGAAATTTCAGCTTCCGGCACTGCGTCGCTTTAACTGACATTTGCGCGGTCGTGCGACGTGGCTCCCAAACAGTTCCAGTATAAAGGCCCTGGCTGGGGTTCAGCCGCAAGCTATCAAAGGTTATTTGTCTGGTAAGCGCGCAATCTATTGGGTGCTTCCTGTCGGTGGCGGTTCTCTTTTCCTCAGTGTGTTACTATTTAGCCAATACTGTGTTTATGGTACATCACTATTGTGAGTTTCTTTCTCTTGGGATCATTATACCATTCATGCCAATCGGGAGGATCCTCATCCCTGATGCCGGTGGCTGTTCCAGTGTAAAGACCCTGGCTGGGGTTCAGCCGCAAGCCTAACATGCTTGCCTTCTGGTAAGCGCATATCTCATAAGGTGTTTTCATCGGTGGTGGTTACGTTTTTTTGGGTTTCACTGCATTATTTCTTCACTACTTATATTCCAAGCATTTTGAGGACTTTGGATTCTTTGGACTTTATTGCTTGGTCTCATCAACATTTAAGATTTTGATTATCAATTTAAATTCTTCACTTATCAGCGCAACTATAATCTTTTTCTTATGTACTGTTGTGTGTATTTCACTTGTTTGTTGCAGCTTACATTTATTGTAGTTTTTAATATTTAAGCGCGGTAATACTTTTTTTGTTTATATGTTATGGTCACTGCTACCCAGATGCTCTTTTATATGAATATTGGTAATAAGCTTTGCATGGTTTGAGATTACCTGGTCTATAAGAGCATCATTCCTAGTCAGGGCCTCAATAAACTGGACCATAAAAATGTCTTGTAATAGGTTTATAAATTGTTGCTGTTTACCTGTTCCAGCAGTGCCATTACTCCAGTCAATTTCTGGGTAGTTAAAATCCCCCATTATTATCACTGTCCCAACCCTTGCAGTTCTTTCTATCTGTGCAAGGAGCTGAGTCTCCACCTCCTCATTAACAGTGGGAGGTCTATAACAAACTCCAATTATAACCTTTGTAGTACAGACACCCATGTACAGTCTCACCCATAATGCTTCAGACTCATCCCACTCTCCATCAACTAGGTCCTCTTTCACACTCGCTTTGAGATCACTTCTCACTTAGAGACAATCCCCACCACCCTGCCTATTTACCCTGTGTTTCCGAAAGAAAGCATAGCCAGAAATATTAATAATCCAGACATGTGAAGAGATTCAAGATTCAACAATACCAATGAAATCATAGTTCTCCTTGTGCACCCGAGCTTCCAACTCACTTATCTTGCTGGCCGAGTGTACACACAGACCTTTCAAAAGAACCGCGGTTCTCTTGAAAGGCAAGAACGCAGTGAGATCATCGCGTACAACGAGCATGCACTTGTCACATTCTATGCCGTCGCCGCCATCTTGCTGCACCCTACCTATGCCTAGGAAGCTACCGCGCATGCATCAAAGTCATTTCGAGCATGCGTGGGTTTCCACGGCGACCAGGTAAGTATACACACTCTCGGGTTTCTCGGCAGGAAAACTGCAGAGAATCTCACGACGAGAAAATAGAGAACATGTTCTCTATTTTTCTCATCTAGATTCTGGGCAGTTTTCTTGTTGCGAATCCTGAAAGCCTCGTACACACGTTCGGTATACTCGGCAAGAAAGCTCTGCCAGCAGTTTTCTTGCTGGTTCTTGCCGAGTAAACCGAGCATGTGTACAAGGCTTTACAGTGGGGCAAAAAGTATTTAGTCAGCCACCAATTGTGCAAGTTCTCCCACTTAAAAAGATGAGGGAGGCCTGTAATTGTCATCATAGGTATACCTCAACTATGAGAGACAAAATGTGGAAACAAATCCAGACAATCACATTGTCTGATTTGGAAAGAATTTATTTGCAAATTATAGTGGAAAATATGTATTTGGTCACCTACAAACAAGCAAGATTTCTGGCTCTCACAGACATGTATCTTCTTCTTTAAGAGGCTCCTCTGTCCTCCACTCATTACCTGTATTAATGGCACTTGTTTGAACTTGTTATCAGTATAAAAGACACCTGTCCACAACCTCAAACAGTCTCACTGCAAAATCCACTATGGTGAAGACCAAAGAGCTGTCGAAGGACACCAGAAACAAAATTGTAGACCTGCACCAGACTGGGAAGACTGAATCTGCAATAGACAAGCAGCTTGGTGTGAAGAAATCAACTGTGGGAGCAATAATTAGAAAATGGAAGACATACAAGACCACTGATAATCTCCCTAGATCTGGGGCACCACGCAAGATCTCACCCCGTGGGGTCAAAATGATCACAAGAACGGTAAACAAAAATCCCAGAACCACACGGGGGGACCTAGTGAATAACCTGTAGAGAGCTGGGACAAACGTAACAAAGTCTACCATCAGTAACACACTACGCCGCCAGGGACTCAGATCCTGCAGTGCCAGACGTGACGTGTTCCCCTGCTTAAGCCAGTACATGGCCGGGCCCGTCTGAGGTTTGATAGAGAGCATTTGAATCCAGAAGAGGATTGGTAGAATGTCATATGGCAAAATGAAACGAAAGTAGATCTGTTTGGTAGAAACACAACAATGCTAGGTGTACAAATAGTACAATTTTTTTTGTGTTTTTAAAGCTGAACACTAGGCAGCTAAAACAAATGAATGCAGCTATGTATTCATTAATGCATATAATATGCCAAGGCAAAAAAAGTAAGTCTTTCGCTGCCAGAACCGTTTTTGCATTTTTAAAATTCATTATTTATTTTCTGAAAACAGACACCTTAGATAATAAAATGTAGTTCCATTTTTTTATGCCACACAATATTAGTGCAACCGTTTACAAAACATAACATTTCAGTAAAAAATTAAGTTCATTTTAGGACACAGAAATGCATTATTTTACCATATTTGTTTGGTAAAATAGAAAAGATGATCTTGTACTGAATAAGAAGGATCCCCAACAGGTCAAGTCTCAAAATTGTGTGCTCCTGTGAAATAACAAGAAACTTTGATACCCTATATTTTCCACAGGCGACACTTTAAAAGCCCCCACAGGTCATCAGTTTAGTGGTAACCATGAATAATGGGTCTAGACTTATTGTTATAACTCTAATTGATGCCTTCATGAGTAGGCACCCCTGACATGTGCATTTATGTTCGTACATGCATTTATGTGTGGGTGCTCCATATTTTTTTGGGGGGGTGGGATTGTAACCACTTCCATACCAGGCACTTACGCACCTTCCTGCCTAAGCCAATTTTCAGCTTTCAGCACTGTCGCAATTTGAATGACAATTGCGCAGTCATGCTACACTGTACCCAAATGAAATTTTTATCATTATCCACTTAAGCCCCGGACCTTTAGGCAGCTTAATGCCCAGGCCAGGTTTTGCGATTCGGCACTGCGTCGCTTTAACAGACAATTGCGCGGTCGTGCGACGTGGCTCCCAAACAAAATTGGCGTCCTTTTTTCCCCACAAATAGAGATTTCTTTTGGTGGTATTTGATCACCTCTGCGGTTTTTATTTTTTGCGCTATAAACAGAAATAAAGCGACAATTTTGAAAAAAATGCAATATTTTTTACTTTTTGTTATAATAAATATCCCCCAAAAACATATATAAAAAAAAAATTCCCTCAGTTTAGGCCGATACGTATTCTTCGACCTACTTTTAGTAAAAAAAATCGCAATAAGCGTTTATCGATTGGTTTGCGCAAAATTTATAGCGTTTACAAAATAGGGGATAGTTTTATTGCATTTTTATTATTTCTTTTTTTTTTTACTACTAATGGCGGCGATCAGCGATTTTTTTCATGACTGCGACATTATGGCAGACACTTCAGACAATTTTGACCCATTTTTGGGACCATTGTCATTTTCACAGCAAAAAATGCATTTAAATTGCATTGTTTATTGTGAAAATGACAGTTGCAGTTTGGGAGTTAACCACAGGGGGCGCTGTAGGAGTTAGGGTACACCTAGTGTGTGTTTACAACTGTAGGGGGGTGTGGCTGTAGGACTGACATCATTGATCGAGTCTCCCTTATATAAGGGATCACTCGATCGATACGCCGCCACAGTGAAGCACGGGAAGCCGTGTTTACACACGGCTCTCCCCGTTCTTCAGCTCCGGGGAGCGATCGCGACGGAGCGGCTATAAACAAATAGCCGCGCCGTCGTCCAGGATCGCTCCACGAGGGAACCCGACCACCGCATGTAGCGGGGGGGGTCCCGATCGGACACCTGACCCGCGGAAAGGCAAGGACGTACATGTACGCCCATTTGCCTGTACGTGCCATATTGTGGACGTACATATACATGCGGCCGTCGGGAAGTGGTTATGTTCCCACAAATAGAGCTTTCTTTTGGTGGTATTTGATCACCTCTGCGATTTTTATTTTTTGCGCAACAACTAAAAAAAGACCAACATTTTTGAAAAAAATAAAGTTTTAATTTTTTTCTGTATTTTTTTTTGTAAAGGCTCTTTACTGAGATCGGAGATGCAGGGTGTCACACTGACACCCCACATCACCGATCGCCACGCTGCGCGCCCCCATGGGCGAGCGCCGGCATGAAATCCTGCAGGACATCAATATTGGCCCAGCGGGAAGTGGTTAAGTGCGTGGGTGTAATTTGAATTTTGTATACTTTAGGGAAAAAAATAAAATCTTCATCACATAGGGCAGTGGTGGCGAACCTTGGCACCCCAGACTAGGAGAGAAAGAAGCAGCACATATATGGTTTTATAAATATATGGTTTTAGCCTGGATCAACCGATAAATTAAAGTAATAATAATATAACTATAGATAATTCAATGAGGTAATTCCAAGTTCATCCGCAAGGGATGCAGTTCTGATGGTCAAAAGACGCATATAACAAACGAGGGAATATAGTGCGCTGTCCAATTCTCACTCCCCATCCAAGACTTCCAGGAAGTAATGCCCACAAGCAAAATGACAATGGTGTGGAATTAGTTTGATAAACTATCTTTTTTGAATATCTATGCGGAGCGGCGGCGGATTGGAAAATAGTAAGTGACTGGATTTATATTATAAAAACGCATGATGAAAGGACATACATTTAAAAATGCTAATTGTGGTTGGAACCCCCCTTTAAGGAATAGATGCGTTTTGACACGCAAAGATGCGTATGCGTACATAATTATAATTTATTTTCCCTATTTGTTTAGACTTAATTTATGGGCTTACAAACTCGCATGCATGTGTGTATACATGTAAGCACGTAATATACACGTTCTTAGACTCCGATTTTTGGATTCTGTGTTACAGATCTGAATGCAATGCAGTTCACACACGTGTGAATGGCTCCATTGAAAACAATGCAGCTGTGTTCAGATGCATAATTAAAAAACGATTGTATATGCATTTTTTATAGACGTGTGAATGAAGCCTTATTCGATAAAATGGAAAGGGTTAGGAAAACCTCTGTTATTTTTTCGCTGTCTGTGTCATCCCATCTCTGGTGACAACCGCTGCCTTTAGCAATAGTCCTGTTGTCACAAAGACAGGAAGAAAGGTGAAATATCCCCAATGGGATCACAGACAGCAATCGAAAACTTCACAGAAGTATTTTTGTTTTTCTTTCTAATTTTATCCAAAATGATTAAACGTTTTGGCTTGAGTTGAGTTGTAAGTAGGAAGTTGTGGCTTTTGTGATGGTTTCCTGTTTCTGCGTGAGCAGTAGTACTGTACTATACTCTGCTGGGATTATATAAGTGCCAAGACAGGGAAAGCATTTCCAGCTTCATAAAGTCACCATGCAGTCTGTATCCAGGGATTAGCTGTGAATCTGGGTCTTTACCAGAAATAACAAGGAAAAGTTTGTGGTAAGAATTCCCACTGCTTCCTGAGGCCGGGATAGCTAAAGATCTCACAGTGAGAGATTCAAATAAAGGGCCAGATTCAGAAAGATCAGCAGGTCTTTCTGCTGGCGTAGCGTATGTCATTTACGTTACACAGCCGCAAGTTTTTCAGGCAAGTGCTTTATTCACAAAGCACTTGCCTGTAAAGTTTAGGCGGCGTAGCGTAAATCACCCAGCGGAATTCAAATTCGGCGGTAGGGGGCGACTGAATCCCAGTGCGCATGCTCCAAATGACGTCGGCAAATTGTCATGCTTTCGACGTGAACGTAAATTACGTCCAGCCATATTCGCGAACGACTTACGCAAACGACGTAAAAATTTAAAAACTCTGCGCGGGAACGACGGCCATACTTAACATAGGATACGCCACACATACCCCTCATATAGCAGGGGTAACTTTACGCAGGAAAAAGCCGAACGCAAACGACGTAAATAAAATGCGCCGGGCGGTCGTTCGTTTCTGAATCGACGTAAATACTAATTTGCATATTCCTCGCATAAACAAACGGAAGCGCCACCTAGCGGCCAGCGTGAAATTGCACTTACACCTGTCGGATCTTAGGCATATCTATGCGTAACTTGATTCTACGAATCAGGCGCATAGATACGACGGCCGGACTCAGAGATACAACAGCGTATTAGGAGATACGCCGTCGTATCTCTTTTGTGAATCTGGCCCAAAGTCTACAATCACTGTCATTTTATTTATTTTTTTAAATAAGTGTAAACCTGACCATCTTAGTGTGCAAAATCTCATCAACATGTGAATATATGTAAATCCAAACACTAAAATCTCATATGAGCTGTAACACTTTACAATTACTCTGTATTCTTTTTTTGTTTAATATTTAAAGCTGCAATAACCACATTTATTTACCAACCACTTAAACTGTATACATGTATACCCCTTATGGACCCTTTTTACATTCCAAAATGGGGCCTGTTTATTCAGTGATACATTTGTCATTGCATACGATAACAAAGTAATACATTGTTTTAGTTTGGGAGCAAACTATTCTTTTGGTACTACTGTCTTGCAATTTATTTTTATTTTTCATGTAACTAAGTTACAAACAAAAAAAAAAAAATAGGAAATATATTTTTTCTATTAATCAGTTATTAAAACAGTTTTTACTGTAAGTAAAAAGTATACATTTTATTCTAAGTTTTGTTCTGTTTAAAATGACACTAAAGTGCTGCCTTGGTACTAAGTATTGCAAAGTTCATTTTTATTAAATGTTGTGCATTTTTTTATTAACACTGAAAACAAGAACAAAAGAATGAAAAAAAAATGTATTGGTAAAAAAAAAAAATATATCAGGGAAATGGCTGGTGTTGGCGCTTCAATCATCATGGCACCGTGGTTGTTATGGTGTCAGGATGATTGAATCGCTTTATTTCTATTATTACATTGTTATATAAAGTGAAATTGTTCAACTCACCATAATGCAGAATCAGTGGGAGCCCTGAGTGTGTCACTTGCCACGTCGCCTGCCACCAGTAGCAAATTGTAACTTGCCATATCACCTACCACACATTGCGGATTGTCCCTTGCCACGTCGCCTGTCACCAGGCGCAGATTGTCACTTGCCACATCACCTGCCACACATTGCGGATTGTCACTTGCCTGCTACAATTGTCACTTGCTGTGTCACTTTCTTGTTAAAGCGGATGTTCCACCCCAAAAATATATTAAAAGCCAGCAGCTACAAATACTGCAGCTGCTGACTTTTAATATAAGGACACTTACCTGTCCTGGAGTCCAGCGCCGTCCGCAGCAGAGCACGAGCGATCGCTCGTCACTCTGCTGCTCCCCCCTCCATCCACGCTGAGGGAACCAGGAAGTGAAGCGCTGCGGCTTCACTGCCCGGTTCCCTACGGCGCATGCGCGAGTCGCGCCGCGCCTGCCGATTGGCTCTCGCTGTGTGCTGGGAGCCGAGTGTTCCCAGCACACAACGGGGGGGGGCGTCGGGATGTGACGCAATGCCCGTCTTTTGCCCGTGAATGCCGGGCCGGAAGTGGGTGCAAATACCTGTCTTTAGACAGGTATCTGCACCCCCCTCTCCCCTGAAAGGTGTCAAATGTGACACCGGAGGGGGGAGGGTTCCGATCAGCGGGACTCCACTTTAGGGTGGAGAACCGCTTTAAGGTGGTCTCTTGCTGTGTCTCTCTAAGGTGGTCTCTTGCTGTGTCTCTCTAAAGTGGTCTCTTGCTGTGTCCCAGAGTCAGGCAGCAGATTACCAGTCATGCAGCAGAGAGATGATGTAATCTCTCTTCTTCCCGCGGCTGCCTGCACAGTGAGGGCGGAACTGCAGGGATGCAGGGCAGGCACCGGACGGTGAGAGATTATGTCATCTCTCTGCTCCCCCGCCCGCCAGCTCCCTGATTGGCCAGCCACCCAGCTTCTCGCCCACTCTCTCACCTGCGGAGCCACCCGCCCACTCACCCGCATTCCCGGGGGGGGGGGGGGAATTTCCCCATTGCCCCCTGGATCCGCCCCTGCCTCAGGGTTAATATGGCATTAAGGTGATCCTAAAGCTAAAAAAGTTTTTTATCTTAATGCATTCCTTGGATTAAAGCAGGGGTAGGCAACCTGGGGCCCTCCAGCTGTTGTAGAGGGATTGTTGTAGAGGGATTTCCCATGAGGCATTGCAAGGCTGGCAGTTACAATTACTCCCAGAGACATGATGGGACTTTTAGTTCTGCAACAGCTGGAGAGCCGCAGGTTGCCTACCAATGCATTAAAGGGTAACTCCACTTTCATGGGGGGAAAAAAATAATATAGTAATTGAATGTTATTAAAAATTACCTTTCCTTTTCAATCTGCAGCTCTGTAATTTTCTGTAAAGTAGTGGAGGAATACCTGGAGGTGTTCTGTACACAGATTGTGCACAGAATGCTCCTCAGAAACATAATTTCCTGCTTGTGGGATTGGCTTGCTGATTTTCCCAGAAGTCTGCACTAAAATATAAATCAGATTTCAGGCATCCCCTGCAACAAAAATGTTATTTTTGGTGAGATATTTTCAATAGGAAATGACATCTAAGGCCTGATTCACACTTCTGCTTGTTGCAGTTTGCATATTGCAGGTGCATTTTTTCAATACACATCTTTAAAGGGGATGTAAAGGTACAATTTTTTCCCCTAAATAGCTTCCTTTACCTTAGTGCAGTCTTCCTTCACTTACCTCATCCTTCCATTTTGATTTAAAATGTCCTTATTTCTTCTGAGAAATCCTCACTTACTGTTCTTCTGTCTGTAACTCCACACAGTAATGTGAGGCTTTCTCCCTGGTGTAGATACAAAAAAAGATGCGCTAATTAAGTGACTATATAAAGATCCCTCTATATATAAGCAATATAGAAATGTTAGAAAACAGAATTGTTAAAAAACAGAACTCTCTATATATAAAAAATGGTGACAAAATAAATTAGTATGATATATAAAATGCCCCAGTGAAAAGTGTAAATAGTAAAGTCCAGATATTGACAATTCAGATAGGTGAGATCCCAATGGATAAGTTTGAACTTATTAATCAAGTGCAAAAAAAATCCCAAACCATATAGGTAAATGGATAAAAGAAAAACAGCCCAGTGATAAGTGTATTCACAAAGTCCAAAGATTACACAGTCCAAAAAAATAATAATCCCAGGACTAGGTTTTTCAGTGCAGAAAACTCCCAACATCCAGAAAAACATGAGGAAAGGAAAGCCTCCACCACAGGTATTACGGCCTCTTACCAGCTGGAATTGATCTCTGATTAGGAGATCGCAAACGCATAAGGCAGGTAATATCCAAACAGCTTTCCACCAGGGAACTCCTCAATGCAGACTTTCACGTTCAATACATGTAAAGATGTGCCATGAAAAGGAAAACTCGCATAGTGTAAAATCCGGGTTAGCTTTAATAATAAATATAAAAATGCGCACTTACAATTTGTCAATTGTTTGAAGCATATAGTAAAGAATCGAGCCAGCCGGCTCCTCGATGTGCCTGCCCGTGTCTTCCGGGTTCAGCTGGTAACGCGGTGACGTCAGAACGTCGCCTGCCCAACGTTTCGTCGCAAGGGGACGTGGTCACGGGATAACGGGCGGCGCTCTGACCACCGCTTAAATACAATACAGAATCTCCTAACCATTTTGGTTAAGGGATCACATAAGGGAAAAAAAACATTAAAAACCTCAGGGGACTATAATAATCACCCTGAATGACCCGCATAGCGTTTTACATTGTTGGCAATAGGGCCACACTCCATGCGCACTATGAAATTAACAATGTATTGCTAGCCCATTATAAAAATGCAATTATTGTCAATTGACAAGAAGTAAATTATTTTAATCATGTACATTGGTGAATTAGACCAAAGAATGATTAATTACGCTATTATTCCAAAAAACATAATATATATTAAATAATAAAAACTATAATAATATATACCAAATAACAAAAAATATAATAAAAAAATAAATATGAGTATGAGCACCTATCTATATATTTAATGTAAATAAAATATATATTTAACTTGAACGGCTCATTACAAATTGCTCAATTAGTAACCCAGAATCAATCTGAGATTCCAATAAAAAAAATCATCTCAATAGTACCAGAAAAATACATATATTAGGACACAAAAGACTAATACTATTTTTCTTGTTTTTGACAAGTTCACCTCCCATTGGAGAGGGAGTGATCTGGTCAGGGGTATATCACAACTTGAGATGTCATGGGTACATAAGCTCAAGAGTTATACTCCTTTTGGCTTAAATATCGATGTTGACATTAATTGTTTCATTGATAATTCGTAGGCCAATGGGTACTCACATCTTGAATGAGGGGGTTATCTCTGTGGACTTAGTGCATAGTAGTAATCAAATTATGGTAATTTCCTTTGCTTCTTTTATTTTCTATATTACTGAGAAAGCATATAAACTGGTGGTATGTAAAAGTTTGTGAACTTGATGTGAGTCCTAAGTGGTGGTTTATTGACTTCATTGTCCTGCAATATAAGAGGGCCCATCAACAATATTTGTTCTGCTTTAAACATTCAATGAGATGGATGTCTTTTGTGTCCTAATATATGTATTTTTCTGGTACTATTGAGATGATTTTTTTTATTGGAATCTCAGATTGATTCTGGGCTACTAATTGAGCAATTTTTAATGAGCAATTCAAGTTAAATATATATTTTATATTTACATTAAATATATTGATATGTGCTCATATACAAAAAAAAATATGAATTTTTTATTATTTATTTATTTTTTTATTATATTTTTTGTTATTTGGTATATATTATAGTTTTTACTATTTAATATATATTACGTTTTTTTGGAATAATAGCGTAATTAATCATTCTTTGGTATAATTCACCAATGTACATGATTAAAATAATTTACTTCTTGTCAATTGACAATAATTGCATTTTTATAATGGGCTAGCAATACATTGTTAATTTCATAGTGCGCATGGAGAGTGGCCCTATTGCCAACAATGTATAACGCTATGCGCGCTATTCAGGGTGATTATTATAGTCCCCTGAGGTTTTTAATGTTTTTTTCCCTTATGTGATCCCTTAACCAAAATGGCGTCAATCTGGTTTTCTTGGGACTCACAGCGATGTTAGGAGATTCTGTATTGTATTTAAGTGGTGGTCAGAGCGCCACCCGTTATCCCGTGACCACGTCCCCTTGCGACGAAACGTTTGGCAGGCGACGTTCTGACATTACCACGTTATCAGCTGAACACGGAAGACACAGGCAGGCACATCGAGGAGCCAGCTGGCTCGATTTTTTTACTATATGCTTTAAACAATTGACAAATTGTAAGTGCGCATTTTTATATTTATTATTAAAGTTAACCCGGATTTTACACTATGCAAGTTTTCCTTTTCATGGCACATCTTTACATGTATTGAACGTGAAAGTCTGCATTGAGGAGTTCCCTGGTGGAGAGCTGTTTGGAAGTTACCTGCCTTATGCGTTTGTGATCTCTAATCAGAGATCAATTCCAGCTGGTAAGAGGCAGTAATACCTGTGGTGGAGGCTTTTCTTTCCTCACGTTCTTCTGGATGTTGGAAGTTTTCTGCACTGAAAAACCTAGTCCTGGGATTTCATTTTTTTGGACTGTGTAATCTTTGGACTTTGTGAATATACTTATCACTGGGCCGTTTTTATTTTATCCCTTTACTTATATGGTTTGGGAGTTTTTTGCACTTGATTAATAAGTTCAAACTTATCCATTGGGATTTCACCTATCTGGATTGTCAATATCTGGACTTTACTATTTACACTTATCACTGGGGCATTTTATATATCATACTAATTTATTTTGTCACCATTTTTCATATATAGAGAGTTCTGTTTTTAACAATTCTGTTTTCTAACAATTCTATATTGCTTATATATAGAGGGATCTTTATATAGTCACTTAATTAGCGCAGCCTTTTTTGTATCTATTTTTTGTTTAGTGTAATATAACACTTATAGTTGCTTGCTGATCATTATATTATTTTTTTTGGATGAGCAAAATATTTTTTGTACCTCCTTTCTCCCTGGTGTGGAGTGTAGTGCTCGCCCCCTCCCTTGGACTACAGGAGAGTCAGGACGCTCTCTACGTTGCAAATAGAGAAAGGAGCTGTGTGTTAGTGGGCGTCCTGACTCTCCTGTAGTCCAAGGGAGGGGGCAAGCACAACACTCCACACCAGGGAGAAAGCCTTGCATTACTGTGTGGAGTTACAGACAGAAGAACAGGAAGGGAGGATTTCTCAGAAGAAATAAGGACATGTAAAAGCAAAATCGAAGGATGAGGTAAGTGAAGGAGGACTGCACTAAGGTAAAGGAAGCTATTTAGGGAAACAAATTGTACCTTTACATCTCCTTTAAACCATTGAAGTCTATGGAACCAAAAACCTGGCCCTTTCCATAAAATGCACAGAAGTGAACTACATCCATGGGAAACCATGCTAAATGGACTTTAGTGTGTTTCTGCAAAACTGAAAATGCACAAAAAAAATCATAGGTGTGAACCAGGCCTAAAGGGATGCAGGCCCAGCAGATTTCATCATTAGTGCCCTGCATCTGCTGCTTGATAGATAATTATGAAACCACTCCCATTAGACTCACTCAGAACAGGGGTACAGAGGAACAAACAGGGATTTCTTCAGAATAACAAAAAGTTGGGATCTTCTGCAAAGTTTGTTAAAATCCTTGCAACTTTAACATGCTGTGACAGGAAGTCAGGTAAATCTGTGGGTGTTGTCACAGACAGGACATACATTTCTGCCTTGTTTAGACAATACACCAATTGTTATTAGGCGTCGGCTGCGAGAAGTAGCCAGGAAAGGCTAAAGGCCGTTGGAAAACTTCAGCTGTTCAGAATGAGGCAATTAAGGCCTCTATAAGTAATCCAGAGGATTACCACTGATTTGCTACACCCTGAGGCTTTCTGAGTGAAAGAGAGCAGTAGCTGAAAGTCTTCTGAGGAGGTGAGAAGGTGATTGATTTTTCTGTGTGATAAAAATCAAAAGACTATTGTTTTTCTGCTGTATGACCAGCAGTGTCTGCCCAGCACTAGGCTGTGCCAGACTCCATAGATAGGTTCCTGTGTGGTGAAGATAGACGCCCCAAGTGGCCAGGGTTTATTTTATGTTTGATTTTGTTTATGCTGTTTGGATTCTTGCACGTGTTTCCAGCAAGATGGAAGAATAAACCAAAATCTTTGGGCCAAATTCTCAAAAAAGCTGCCTAACTTAACTTTCAGCAGTTAAGTTACACAGGCGTTAAATTTCTACCTAAGTGCCCGATCCACAAAGCACTTACCTAGAAATTACACGCTGTGTAACCTAAGTGCCTCCGTCGCAAGGTGGTCGTCTGCTCGAGGGGGCGATTCCTATTCAAATGAGGCGCGCTCCCGCGCCGGACGTTCGGCGCATGCGTGTGACGTCATTTTTCCCGACGTGCATCGCACGAACGTACTTTACGCCGGGCTTTGTGGATCGCGACGGGACAATAAAGTTGCGTCGGGTAAAAAAAAAAATATGCGCCAGGAAAAAAAATTCAAAATTAAAAAAAAAACGCGGCGATCGAAAAAAAGGTTTGTTTTTACAAGGTCTAAACAGTTTAGGCCTTGTAAAAGCATCCCTAATTTTACGTATGCAAAACGTAACTTACGCAGAAAACACAAAGCTAAAAAGCTTTGTGGATCTGCTTAAGTACTCATTTGCATACGCAAAGCGGCATTTCGACTCGAAATGCCCCCAGAGGCGGATGCGGTACTGCATCCTAAGATCCGACAGTGTAAGTCTATTACAGATGTCGGATCTTCTGACTATCTTTGGAAAAATCCTTCTGAGGATCGTTTCCAAAGATAGCCACAGGGATACGCAGGCTGAACAGCAGTTCCGCCTGCGTATCTCCTTTGAAGATTTGGCCCTTTGTTTTCAACCGTCTTCGACTGCCTTTCTGTATAAATTCAGTGTGTAGTGAACCCATCCAAGGGGTCACACACCCCGCTACCGAGGTAACCCCTTACAATGCATAGATGTGAATGGCTTCCCTTGAAATACATGGGCTGTGACTTCTCATCAGGGGCAGTCTGACAACTCATGGGGCCCCTGGGCAATAGGAGATTATGGGGCCCCCGGGCAATAGGAGATTATGGGGACCCCGGGCAATAGGAGATTATGGGGCCCCCAGGCAATAAATTATGGGGACACAGTATAGACACATATACATACAGTATACATTCACAGTATACACACAATATACACACACAGTATACATACACACAGAATACACATACACACACTGAAAAGGTACTGGAGAGGCAGAGCAGCTATAATCTTGGGATTTTTTTCAAAACACAGATTTTTACATACTGTCCCTGGTTTTACTGAGGCTGGCAGCCCTGATGGAGCCCCCTAGTGGCATGGGGCCCTCGGGCAGTGCCAAAGTGCCCGAATGGTCAGTCCGCCCCTGCTTCTCATGCGACTTTATGTATCCATAGATGCATTAAAAATGTGGCACAAGTGTGAATGGAGCCTCAATGTTCTCTTGTCTTGTCACCCTGTTACACGATCTCCCAGTGGGAACTACATTCTGCCGTGATTGTTTAGATGGAAAAATGTATATATATTTTACTTTGTAGCCTTTAAAATTTGGCAAAAGCTTTTTGACATTTCAGCTGTTTTTTTTTGTTGTACACCTAATGCACCTAATAACCAATTCAAAGCTATTTGGGTAATTTCTTGGCTATCTCAAATTGGCATTCTAATTACAATTGACTAAACAACTATCTTTATCGTTTTTTTCCCCCCTTATTTAGTGCCTCTATAAAATTTCTTATGAAATTGACCTGACAGTCTTTTTAACTTGACAAGGTCCTTAACGTTTCCATGGACACAGCACTGCCTAACTGCATGTTGTTTGTTGCACACAGTTGGGGGCCACATAATGGAGCCGTGTTCCAAATACAAAGAACAAAGAGCAAGCATAAAAGTCAATTTAATTTATTAAACGTTGCAGGTAGGGATGCCCAGACCAATAAATCAATAGAGTCTGAAGTGGAAAACTTTTCTGAGGAATAAACACTGAAATAAATATATTTATGAACAAAAGATGAAGTACTTGGAAGTAGACAAGTATATATAAATGGAATAATGTGTTAAATGGATACAAATATTTGGCGAGTAGTGATGGCTTACATAATATTTTAGGGTTCCTTAAATCTAAAAGCCATACTTTTTTTCCTCTACTTTGCATAGGGTTGTTGTGAAGGATTAGAACATATGTCTGGTTTTTGCTTCCATTTGTGTCCCCACTGGGGAGATTTACCCTATTTGTTCTGGGTATAAGCGGAAAGTTGGGACTTTAAATGAGGCCATAGACAAAGTGGAGGTTCACGAATCAAAGTACATATTTATTGATCATAAAATTGTAAAAAACATATCAATAAAAAAGACCACATAGAAAAAGACCTTGTAATGAACATCATTCCATAGTTGTTCACACAGCCATATGTATGTGTGTGGGAACTATGGGCACCAAGAGTACATAAGTATATAACAACTTGTGCCACTTAGTGGCCTCGATTGATTGGTAGATACATTCAATGATGCATCTATGTACATGAAACATCAAAGCAGCCAGCATATGCGAAAAAATAAATAATATAAATGTATATACAAGTAATAACATCATAAATGGTGGGTAGATGAATTTCTGAGTTGATAGTATGGTGTAGACAAATATCTGCATCCCAAAAACTCAGACGCGTTTCGTGTAAAAAGAACACTCATCAGGGGTGGATGTTCAGCGATATCTACAAAATATGATAGTAAAATTGGTATGATTGTAACTCGTAATAACGGGGAAAGGCATTACGGCCCAACCAAAATACTTACATAGGGTCACAGAAATGAGGATTGGTGAATATAAAACCAAGGCCAGGGGGATGGTCTGTCCCGGGAGCTGAGGTGGTGAAGCAGCGTGCCAAAGGGGTGCATACACAGAAACCACCCCACCATGCACAGGAGCCGGGTTGCTGGAGAGCATGATAGCACCAAATTATATGTTAGTAGGGACTGCCAGAGAGAGTCTAAAATAGAGGGATGCATAATCAGTGTATAGTAGTAAACTGAAGAGATCAATGAAAATGGTATAGAGATAATAACATCATACCAATCACAAGAGGCTGTGCTCATAGATGAGAATGGAATGAAAGTGTGAATCACAGCCAAGTAGCCATAAAGTATGATATAGAGAGGGTTAGAAGACATCAGAGACAGTCCCAGTTCACCAAGACCAATTGGTGAAAACAAAAACTGGCTAGCAAGTCGAGAGTGACGTGACCTTCTAAGAGCTTACATGCATCCCAGGAGGAGATAAGATACTGTGATAAAGTGTAGCGTCTCCAGTTTGTGACACCCAGACTGTGTTGGGAGAGGCACTGTATATACCCACCCGCACACATGCATGCTTGCTCCCACCACCTCACATAGCGTTTTGCTTTTAGACCAAAAAGTTAAATTCTGGTCTCATCTGACAGTTCTCGCAAACTGCAAACGAGACTTCTTATGGCTTTCTTTTTACCAGTGTCTTTCTTCTTGTCACTCTTACATAAAGGCCAGATTTGTGGAGTGCACTAATAATTGTCCTGTGGACAGATTCTCCCACCTGAGCCGTGGATCTCTGCAGCTCCTCCAGAGTTACCATTTTTGTTTCCGTTTGTTTGCGCCGCCCCCCCCCCAAACATTGACGTGGGGTTCCCCACAAATATCCATTCCAGACCTGTTGTTTTTTACAATTATTTACACGTCCTTAGTGAATTGGTAGAGGTACAATGTACCCCATTACCAATTCACATAGGGGGGGTAGGATCTGGGGGTCCCCTTTGTTAAAGGGGTCTTTCAGATTCTGATAAGCCCCCCGCCGGCAGACCCCCACAACTACCGTGCAAGGGTTGTGGGGATGAGGCCCTTGTCCCCATCAACATCCTCCCCATGTTGAGGGCATGTGGCCTGGTACGATTCAGGAGGGGGGGCGCTCTCTCGTCCCCCCCTCTTTTCTGCGGCCGGCCAGGTTACATGCTCGGATAAAGGGTCTGGTGTGGATTTTTGGGGGGACCTCTACGCCATTTTTTTTTTAAAAATTGGGGTTGAGTTCCCTTTAAAATCCACACCAGACCTGAAGGGTCTGGAATGGATATTTGGGGGGAACCCCACATCATTTTTTTTTAAATTGACGGTGGGGTTCCCCTTAATATCCATACCAGACCTGAAGGGCCTGGTAAGTGAATTTGGGGGGACCCCCACGCTTTTCTTTTTTTTTGATGAATGAATTCTCTCTGAATTGCCGGGATCCGACAATTCATTATAGCCGCGAGTGATTTTTAAATGACTTTTTTTCCTTAAGAAATGACACTTTGTGCAGAGACAGTTCTAAGCACGGGAAACATGCACTATTTCACATGCATACTTTACACCCCCCCCCCCCTAGGTATGAAATTTAAAGGAATATTTCACTTTTATTGTTTCAACAAAAAATTTATTTATAATTTTATAATTTTATAAATTGATATTTTGTTTCTTTTTTATTGTTTCTTAAGATCTATATTTCTTATGAACTCCTACAACAAGGAGGTGGCAAACATATAATATATTTAAGATTACCAATCATAGATGTAGTTGCTGCATTAGCTTTTTTTTCAGGCTAAAAACATTTTAAGCAAACACATACCTGTTGATTTCTCCTTGTCCTTAGTAACAAGCTTAACCCATACTTGCCTAAGCCTATTTCTGACATTTGTTGCTTACAAGTTAAAAATCTGTATTGTTTGCTGAAAAATTCTTAGAACATTATATATATACATATATATATATATATATATATATATATATATATATATATATATATACTGTATATATATATAATATATTTTAGCAGAGACCCTAGAGAATAAAATGGTGATCATTGCAATATTTTATGTCACAGTATTGACATATTGACGTATTTATGCAGTGATCTTTCAAACGCACGTTTTAGGGAAAAAGGACACTTTCATGGATTTAAAAAAAAAAAACAGTAGTTAGCCGAATTTTTGTGGCATAATGTGAAAGGTTATGTTATGCCGAGTAAATAGAAACCTGACATGTTAAACTACGGTACCTAGAAATCTCCATAGGCGATACATTAAAAAAAATAATGGTTACTAGGTCACAGAGGAGGTCTTTTGCTAGAATTATTCTAACAATCACGGTGATATCTCACAAGTGTGATTTCAACATCGTTTACATATGCGGGCACGACTTACACGTGCGTTTTCCTTGCTGCGCAAGCTCGCAGGGACGGGGACGCTTTAACATTTATTTTCTTATTTATTTTTACATTGTCACTATAAAAATAAATTCTGATCACTTTTATTGCTGTCACAAGAAATGTAAACATCCCGTAATAGGTGGTGACAAGTACTCTTTATGGAGGGATTGGGGGTCTAAAACACCCCCAATCACTCCTTTTGCACTTCAAAGTATACAGCGATTCTGAGTGAGTGAGAATGAGTGAGAAACTTATATAGCGTAGCACATGTGAACTGAATCGCCTCTGGGCGATTCTGAATACTGTAATTTGTTTTAAATCTGCACCATTGGCAGCCGAGTAAACCGGAAGTGACATTGTGACGTCGCTTTCGTTTTTTACATAGGAGACTGGAACAAAGACATTTCTGGCTTTGTTTCAGTTTCACTCTAGCCGGCGGAAGTGCCGGATCGTGGATCGGATCTCCCAGTGGGACAGCCATATGTATGTGTGTGGGAACTATGGGCACCAAGAGTACATAAGTATATAACAACTTGTGCCACTTAGTGGCCTCGATTGATTGGTAGATACATTCAATGATGCATCTATGTACATGAAACATCAAAGCAGCCAGCATATGCGAAAAAATAAATAATATAAATGTATATACAAGTAATAACATCATAAATGGTGGGTAGATGAATTTCTGAGTTGATAGTATGGTGTAGACAAATATCTGCATCCCAAAAACTCAGACGCGTTTCGTGTAAAAAGAACACTCATCAGGGGTGGATGTTCAGCGATATCTACAAAATATGATAGTAAAATTGGTATGATTGTAACTCGTAATAACGGGGAAAGGCATTACGGCCCAACCAAAATACTTACATAGGGTCACAGAAATGAGGATTGGTGAATATAAAACCAAGGCCAGGGGGATGGTCTGTCCCGGGAGCTGAGGTGGTGAAGCAGCGTGCCAAAGGGGTGCATACACAGAAACCACCCCACCATGCACAGGAGCCGGGTTGCTGGAGAGCATGATAGCACCAAATTATATGTTAGTAGGGACTGCCAGAGAGAGTCTAAAATAGAGGGATGCATAATCAGTGTATAGTAGTAAACTGAAGAGATCAATGAAAATGAAAATGAAAATGGTATAGAGATTATATATATACATTGCAATATTTTATGTCACAGTATTGACATATTGACGTATTTATGCAGTGATCTTTCAAACGCACGTTTTAGGGAAAAAGGACACTTTCATGAATTTAAAAAAAAAAAAACAGTAGTTAGCCGAATTTTTGTGGCATAATGTGAAAGGTTATGTTATGCCGAGTAAATAGAAACCTGACATGTTAAACTACGGTACCTAGAAATCTCCATAGGCGATACATTAAAAAAAATAATGGTTACTAGGTCACAGAGGAGGTCTTTTGCTAGAATTATTCTAACAATCACGGTGATATCTCACAAGTGTGATTTCAACATCGTTTACATATGCGGGCACGACTTACACGTGCGTTTTCCTTGCTGCGCAAGCTCGCAGGGACGGGGACGCTTTAACATTTATTTTCTTATTTATTTTTACATTGTCACTATAAAAATAAATTCTGATCACTTTTATTGCTGTCACAAGAAATGTAAACATCCCGTAATAGGTGGTGACAAGTACTCTTTATGGAGGGATTGGGGGTCTAAAACACCCCCAATCACTCCTTTTGCACTTCAAAGTATACAGCGATTCTGAGTGAGTGAGAATGAGTGAGAAACTTATATAGCGTAGCACATGTGAACTGAATCGCCTCTGGGCGATTCTGAATACTGTAATTTGTTTTAAATCTGCGCCATTGGCAGCCGAGTAAACCGGAAGTGACATTGTGACGTCGCTTTCGTTTTTTACATAGGAGACTGGAACAAAGACATTTCTGGCTTTGTTTCAGTTTCACTCTAGCCGGCGGAAGTGCCGGATCGTGGATCGGATCTCCCAGTGGGACGGGAGACCCGGGAAGCGCGGCGGAAGGTGGTGGGAGAGGGGGGACGTGACTTCTTGCTTCCTTAGGATAACAGCCGAGCAGCTTTTAGCCGCATCGTTTGTTATCTCTAAGACCCCATTCACATCTAGGCGTTTTTACGCCTGTAGCGCTACGCCTCTGCCGCCAGAGGGCTGGAAATACATGTCCCTCTATGGAGATGGTTCACATCTCCACGCCGAACGCCGGACGCCTGTCGCCTGCGGCGTGAAAAAAGGTCCCGGACCTTTTTTTCAGGCGTCTTCGAGCGTTCGGCTAGGAGATGGCAATCATCTCCATAGAGGGGGTCATCTTGGGACACATCTAGGCGGACAATACCCGCGTTTTGTCGCCGCAAATCGCGGTACAAAACGCCGCTATTTTTACCGCGATTTGCGGCGACAAAACGCCGCGATTTCGTCCGTCTAGATGTGAATGCAGCCTAAAGAGCCGACCTCCCGCTCTAAAAAATGGTACTGGGGTGATGCCAGGCATCATCCCAGTAAAACCCCTTAAAGTCGAGGCCGAAAATGTGCATACGGTAGGCGTTAAGGGGTTAAATCACAGTACAGTATTTTTATTGTCATGGCTGCGCTCATAGATACAATGGAGAACACATAGGTGCAGAAAATGTGTTATTTGCAAAATGACTAGGTGAAAATGAAGGGGAAAAGAGCATAAAGAAAACATTTTATGCAGTCACTGCATCTATGGCCCCATACACACGATAGAATCTATCCGCAGATAAATCCCATCGAATGGGTTTCAGCGGATAGATTCTATGGTGTGTACACTCCGGCGGATATTTATCCGCGGATATTTCCGAAATCCAGCATATAAATATTTGTCGACATGCACAGAATATCTATCTGCTGGAATCGGATCCCACGGATGGATCCGCTCGTCTTTACAGACTCACCGGATCCATCCGTCCAAAGGGATTCCCCGCACGCGTCGTAATGATTTGACGCATGCGTGGAATTCCTTATATGACAGCGTCGCGCCCGTCGCCGCGTCATAATCGCGGCGACGGCGCGACACGTCATCGCCAGAGGATTTCGGCGCGGATTTTAATGCGATGGTGTGTACACGCCATCGCATAGAAATCTGCTGAAATCCTCGAGAGGATTTATCCGCGGATACGGTCCGCTGGACCGTATCCGCGGATAAATCCTCTCGTGTGTATGGGGCCTAAGGATTGGTAAACTGCAATATATTAACGTTTTTCTTTTTTGGGTTTGGACACATGTCTAGCATGTACAGTACATAGCCACTAGAGGGAGCATCAACAAATATGTATTTGAAATCACCATATAAAAATGAAAAAGGTAAATATTAATAAATTGTTTATTCACATGAAATTAATATAGTTTGCCTCTAAAACATAATATACTGCATGTATTTTCTCTTATATTAAAATTTCCCTCTAAACCACAATACTGGGAGCAGCAGTGAATGTCCGTCTTCTTGCCCTTTCCCCCTTTTGGATCACTGTCAAGGTCAACTTGACTAGTCAGCAGAAAGTATTTGGAGCTGAAGCTTAAATGCAGCTGTTACGGTCAAGAACCCTTCAAAATTCCAGCTATTATGAAATTATAATGCCATTCTACGCCAAAACACTTTTAAATTTTCTCTCTCAATTAATTAAACTGCAGTCCTGATTTTTTAAATCCAATCTAAGACACAACATGTCAGTCTGATAGTCATGTACCAAGCACTGGATATCATCTTTAAAAATGTTGTCTTCATGGGAACACCTTTTATAAGAATGCTGCAAATGTCCACGTCGCAGTGCTAATAGATGTATGTTTCACAATGATTACTGGGTCAGCAGGGTTACATGACAGGAGAACATTGCAAATCTGAACTGTTTCCCACCATCAACTGGGAGCAACAAACCTTAAAACTAAGATTTCCAGGGATCATCAGTACATTGAGAAACAGAGTGTCCTGTGGACATGGTCTAATAATGTTTGGGTCGACTTATTACTAGAGGCGCAACATCTGCTAGAAAAAGCTATGTTGGGGACGCTGTTTTTTTAATCTACTGTGTTTTCACAATTTCAGTATGTGTGGTCCCACATTTGCATTTGTATTAGCCAACTTTCTTTAAAAAACATTCTTTTATTTAAAATAAAAATCTTTTTATAGTTAGGTTTATGATCTCATTACATTGAAGCTTTCGACTTCCCACTGCACTATTTTCAAGTAAAATGTGAATACATAATCTAGCATTGAAAGTCCCGATTCTTCTGTTACTGGATACTGAGGTGGGTTGAGTTGGGAACTCAAATGTAGAGATTTTGATGCTGGAGTTTCTACTGCAAACCATCTCGGCTCTACATTTAAAGGAACCTCTCAACACTGTTTCCTTTTGAGTTACCTTTCAACTAACTGAATGGTCTAATGCCTCATACACACGATTGCGATTCCCGAAGAGAAAAGTGCGATTTGAGCTTTTTGACGTGAATTCTGGTCGTGTGCATGCTCAATCGCACTTTTTCTGTGAGAATTCCTGCCAAGAAAAGATTGAGAGCTGGATCTCAATTTTCGTGACAGAAAAAATTCCTATCGGGAATCATGATCGTCTGTATGCAATTACGAAGCGAAAAAACCTGCGCATGCTCAGAATCAAGCAGAAGAGCTGAACTGCCTATTGAACTTCATTGATCCCGGCTCGTCGTACGTGTTGTACATCACCACGTTCTTGACGGTCGGAATTTCGTCCAAAATTAGTGTGACCAATGTGTATGCAAGACAAATTTCAGCCGTTTCCTGCTGATAAAAAAATGCGGTTTTCTGGGCAGAAATCGCGATCCTGTGTATGAGGCATAAGTTTGTTCCTCTGTCCATTTTTTCTTTAATAGAGTCATTATCTGGCACAAGCACCAACTTACAGGCATACCCCGCTTTAAGTATGCTCACTTTACATACACTCGCGAGTAAGGACATACCTGCGAGTGTATGTGAAGTGCCTTACAAGTACTGTACAGACATTTTGCAGCCGCAGTAGAAGGAGCTGAAGCTCCGAGAGCATACCCCGCCCTGATCCCGTGTGCCCCTGACACCCCCACTACAGCTCCTGAAAACCCCACTACAGCTCCCGACACCCCCACTACAGCTCCTGACCCCCCACTACACCCTAGAAGTGAAAAAAGGTATTGTTTCACTTTAAGTACATTTTCGTTTTACATACATGCTCTGGTCCCATTGTGTACTTAAAAGTGGGGTATGCCTGTATTCAATATACTGTACTATGTTCAAACTATAGGAATCTATAGCCTTTGACCAGCAATCATTTTGCATTGTTTAGAATGTGTACCGTATATACTCGAGTATAAGCCGATCCGAGTATAAGCCGAGGCCCTAATTTTACCACAAAAAACTGGCAAAATGTATTGACTCGAGTATAAGCCTAGGGTGAGAATGCAGAAGCTACTGTAAGTGGAAAAGAGGGTCAACAATGCGCATTTGCAGCTTCACTGTGCCCATTTGCATGCCTCATTGTGCCCATTTGCAACCTCACTGTGTCCATTGCAACCTCTCTGTGCCCATTGCAGCCTTACTGTGCCCATTCTCACTGTGCCCATTGCAGCCTTACTATGCTCATTCTGACTGTGCCTATTGTAGCCTTACTGTGCCCATTGCAGCCTTACTGTGCCCATTCTCCCTGTGCCCATTGCAGCCTTACTGTGCCCATTCTCACTGTGCCCATTGTAGCTTTACTGTGCCCATTCTCACTGTGCCCATTGTAGCCTAACTGTGCCCATTCTCACTGTGCCCATTACAGCCTCAGTATACCTGTATTCTTCACAGGCTACGGGCATCCATTTTTCAAAAGTCGTGGCTTCCTCCTGGTCCCATTCTGTTATAATCAGTGTACCTGTCGGGTCACGGGCGTCCATTTTTTAAAAGTCGTGGCTTACTCATGGTCCGTGATAGGCGTTTGACACTGTGTTCCGCTACCCCCTATCACGGAGGTCCTCTCATCCTTGGACTCAGTTTCCCAGCAGACACTGTGTTCAGTGTTCCGCCAATCACGGACCTTCTTTCATCCTCGCACAAGAGGGCGTCCATGATAGGCGGAACACTGAACACAGTGTCTGCTGGGAAAGTCCAAAGATGAGAGGACCCTTTGTGATAGGCAGTAGCGGAACACAGTGTCAAACGGACCAGGAGGAAGCCGCGACTGCACCAGATTTTGCACTCCAGTTCTAAGAAATCAACCCCAATGCCCCTGAACGTGGATCGCACTTCAGACAGCAAAGTAAAGCCTCGTACACATAATTGCATTTTCCAACAACAAATGTGTGATGGCAGGGTTTTGTCGGAAAATCCAACCGTTTGTATGCTCCATCGGACAATTGCTGTCGGATTTTCTGACAACAAATGTTTTATAGCATCCTTTAAAATTGTCCGACAACAAATGTGTGCTGTCTGATTATCCGATCGTGTGTACACAAGTCTATCGGAAAAAAAATCAAAAGTACAAACACACATGCTCAGAAGCAATGCTAACCATAGCACAACATTAGCAGAAGTTGCCCAAAGGGTGGCGCTAAAGAGCAGAAAAAAAACGTAGTTTAGTATACTTGTTGGCTGATAAAGTTTTGCTGCCTGTATGCAGAAGAATTTCACAGCTAATGCCCTTCGGACAAAATTTCATGGATTTGTCCGATGGAAATCCGATCGTGTGTAAAAAAGGCTTATATCTACAAAATGCAAAAAGCACTAAAAATGCATATGTGTGAACCAGCCTTAGTTTTTTTTTATCCAACAAAAAGTTTTTATTGATGAAGAAAGGGTGGTATACAACTTATGACATTCAAAAGCAAGAGTACATTTCTCAAAGACCAAACACAACATGGCATTGCAGTCACTGGGCTGTCTTTCCTCCCACCATAATACACATTTCCCCAAACTATAGCACTCATCCCGCATTTAATCCCAACAATCTGTTTATGACCAGATCCACCGGTGAGAGCCCCGGTGTATCCAGCCACGGAGCCCAAAGGTTCTCATATTTTCGGTTGCTTCCCCTGTGTTGATAAATAAGCTTCTCCATACGTATCATTTCACCTATCCTATCAGTCCACTCCCTTCAAGTCGGAGGATTCTCAGATTTCCAGTGGAGCATAATCAACTTCCTGGCCTGGAACAGCACCCTTTGCACCACCTCCCTTGTGTACATCTCCTCCACATACTCCTCCAGCACACCCAATAAACATACTCTGGGGTCCACAGGTATGGATACCCCAAACACAGAATTAACAGTGCTCACTACCTCAGCCCAGTATTTGTGCAGTTTGGGACATCTCCACAGGAGATGTTCGAGATCCCCATGGTCACGCTTGCATCTAGTACACGTATCATCCGTTTGCATCCCCATCAGTTGCAACCTATGCGGCATATAGTACACCCTGAAAATAATGTATAACTGAGTGAGTCGCTGAGCCACATTCAATGAGCAGGAGCTCACCCCCTGAAATATCTCCTCCCACTGTTCTCCATCCAGTTGTCCCACATCCCTCTCCCATTTTTCCCTCATCATGACTGGATGCTGCCCCAAGAAGTATTGTAGTAGGATGGCATAGCATTGAGAGATAAATCCCTTCGAGGACACAGCATCACCCAGGAGACCGAACACAGGAGTTGGCGACAAATGCCACTTAGAGGACCTACTTTGAGCCCTTACTGCGTGCTGGAGCTGCAGATACTGAAAGAGCATTGAGGATGGGAGTCCATACTCCGCCCGCAAATCTGCGAACGGCCTGAGCCTCCCATGTCTAAATACATGCTTAATATGTGTGATCCTGTAGCTTTTCCACCCAGCCCCTATCTGTAATTTGGCCAGTTCTGTGTAAGTATCATCATGCCATAGGGGGCTTTAGTCAGTATATCCATCAGCTTGCTGAATATATTTACATTTATTCCACACTTTTTGTATAAGATTATACGTAGGGTACTTTTTATTGGGTTTGGCGAAGGCCAGGGCTTCAAGTGCCGTGGGGATGGGCCCATCCCCCACCGTGTGGAGTATCAGAGCCCCGGAGGAACCATCCGGCTCACTCCCGAAGCACCCCACCAGGTGTTGCAACTGCGCCGCTTGATAGTACAACCACGGGTTGGGCAATGCCAGCCCGCCATTGTCTTTGGGTCTCTGAAGGTGTTCCAGTTTAATTCTGGGCGTCTTATTTTTCCAGATCAGGGACCGGAAGATGGAGTTTACTATTCTAAAGACTTTTAGAGGAATCACCACCGGGGCATTGTGAAGACAGTAAAGCAACTGCGGCATTAGAATCATCTTCACCAGGTTCACCTTGCCCGCCACTGAGATACTGAGATTGTTCCATGATTTGACCCTTTCCCGAAACCTCTGAAGCAGCGGGGAGATGTTCAAGTGGCTAAAATCCCTTGGGTTGGCCGTTACATAAATCCCAAGGTATTTAAAGGAAGTCATGACTGGTATGGGGCAGGTTGACGTCACCGTTTGTGTGGCCTCCCCGTCTAACAATAACAGGGCCGAATTTGACCAGTTAATCTGCAGGCCTGAGTACCCCCCGAACCTCACAATAGTTGCCATGGCCTCCCGCAGAGACGTGTCAGTATCTCCCAGCATGAGCAAGGTATTGTCCGCATAAAGCATCACCTTCTCCTGCAAGGGGCCATAGCAAAACCCCACTATACCCGGATTGGCCCTAATCTCCATGGCACCAGCACCTCCCACATGTAGTTCCAGTCAAAGCTGTCAAATGCCTTAGCCGCATCTAAGGACAGCAGAGCCCTGTTTCCTACATTGTCCGCATCAGACTGCATATTTAAAAATAACCTTCGTAAGTTAATGGCAGTGGACTTATTTGGCACGAACCCTGCTTGATCTCCATGTACAAGAGACGTTATGACAGTATTTAATCTCATTGCCAACACCTTTGCCAGGATTTTTATGTCGCATTGCAGCAATGAGATTGGTCTGTAGGAACCCGGTTCAACCGGATCCTTGCCCGGTTTAAGGAGCAGAACAATATTTGCCTTTGCCATGGAGGGCGGAAGCACTCTGTCCCCCAGAGCCGCATTAAACACCCGAAGTAGCCTTGGCAACAGGACTTCTGCGTGCTGTTTATAGACCTCCATGGGGATCCCATCCTCCCCCGGTGCCTTACAATTAGGGAATAGTCCCACCGCCTCCTGAAGTTCCTCCACTGTAAGGGGCGCTTCCAACCCCGCTTTCTGCTCTACCGTCAACCTAGGGAACGTCAAACCACTTAGGTACTGCCCCAGGTCCGCCGTCGCATAGGCAGCGCCAGGGCAGTACAACTCTTCATAGAACCCCGCCAGTTCCTTCATAATAAGTTCGGGTGCGCTAACAATGGGCCAAGCTTTGGATTTTATGGCCCCTATAACCGGGGACCTCTGCTGTGAATTCGCTATTTGTGCGAGCATACTCCCAGTTTTCTCCCCCTCCTCAAAGAATGCCTGCTTAGAAAAAATCAATTTTTTTCGGCCCTAGAGGAAAGCACCCGCTCATAGGCAGACTGAGCAGCCTGCCACTCCTCCCTGGCTGAGTCAGAGGGGTCCAGGACATATTGTCCCTCCAGGGCCTCCACCCTCTCATCCAGCTCCAACACAAAAGCAGACGAGGCCTTCTTAACCTTATTGATTTCTGTGACCAAAACCCTTCTCAAGAACATTTTAAAATCCTCCCACTGTTGTACACAAGAACCCTGCGGATCCTGAGCAGTGAAAAACCCACGCACACTCTCTTCTATGGTCTCAGGGGAATCAAACAATTTCAGCCAGAAGGCATTACATTTCCAAGGGGCCCTAGGGAGCTCAGTGGGCTGAGAGACCACCAAATGCACTATCAACGGGGAGTGATCAGAGACGCTACGAGGTCTGTACTCCAGTTTAGAGACATACTGAAGCATGTGTGCGTTTCCCACCCCTAGGTCAATCCTAGACAAACTGCTATGAGATTTAGAAAATCAAGAGTATTGTTTAACTCCCGGGTTCCGCTGCCGCCAGACATCCACCCAGCCCACCTCTTGCAACAACCGCACCAGGGGGGTACCCCTGGAGAGGGCAGAGGCTCCTATGGCCGGATATCTATCCAACGCAGGGTCCAGGCAACAGTTAAAGTCCCCAATCACCAGTAACGGCACCTTAGGCTTACCATCCAAGTAGGCAATCAATGCCTGCAGCACTGTCGCCGCGAAAGGGGGGGGTACATACACACATGCAAGAATACACGTCAAATCCCCCAACCTACAATAAAGAAATACATATCACCCCTCAGGGTCAATGCTATTGTCCAGTTCCTGATAATCCAGGGAGCCATGCACCAGAACACTCACCCCCCTAGAATAGGAGGTGTGAGTGGAATGGTATACTTTATTCACCCAATTGTACCGTAAACCGCAAATAGTGTCCACCGTTAGATGCGTTTCCTGGAAACAAAAAATCCCTGGGTGAAATTTAAGGCACATACGTATCATTGTTCTCTTAAGTGGGGAGTGAAGTCCTCTCACATTCCACGACACTATACAGTAGGTGACCGCGATATTGTGTCAATCTCGCTCCCTTTCTCGGTGAGATTGACCACCTACGAGCCCCATCGCAGGAGCCAGCGCCGAGCTGGCTTGCCACGATGGAGACAAAGCCGTCATAGAAGCGACGGGAGATCCGACTTGGATTCCCGCCAATTCTAGCTGCAGCATTTGGTATGCATTCCTGAGAGGGAGAACTCCACGCCAAATTTTAAATAAAAAACCAACATGGTTTCCCCCCCCAGGAGCATACCAGGGCCTTAGGTCTGGTATGGGTTGTAAGGAGACCCCCCCTACGCCAAAAAACTGACGTAGGGGGTCCCCCTACAATCCATACCAGACCCGTATCCGTATCTACCCGGCCGGCCAGGAAAGGAGTGGGGACGATCGAGTTCCCCTTCCCTCCTGAGCCGTACCAGGCCGCATACCCTCAACATGGGGGGGTTGGGTGCTCTGGGGCAGGGGGGCGCACTGTGGGGCCGGGTAGCGTGCTTTGGATACGGGTCTAGTATGGATTGTAGGGGGACCCCCTACGGCGTTTTTTCGGCATAGGGGGGGTCTCCTTACAACCTATACCAGACCTAAGGGCCTGGTATGCTCCTGGGGGGGAAACCCATGTCGGTTTTTTATTTAAAATTTGGCGTGGAGTTCTCCCTCTCAGGAATGCATACCAAATGCCGCAGCTAGAATTGGCGGGAATCCAAGTCGGATCTCCCGGCGCTTCTATGACGCGCTCGCTGGAATGTGCTTTGTCTATTCCAGCGAGTGCGAGATGTCGGCACCATGTCGCCGAGAATCAGCGCGATGCTGTCGTGCTGAAAACACATTCTCGGCAACATGTACTGTAGGTACCTCTGCCATGTGTAAAAACAAAGATTAGTGATAAGCAAGTGTACCTCCATCCATTAGCCCCAAGATTCCATCAAACACTGCGCCCGATGGCAAGAACTGAAGAAATGTCCACCAGGAGTTCACCCTGCTCACGTTGACTGTTGCAATATCCGTTCTGAAGAACCACCCTTCAAAAAGCTGAAAAAGAAAAGGTAAAAGAAAAAAGAAAAAGGCGCACATCAACGCTATTGCTCTGAACCCTGCCAACCGGGCAGGACAGGCACGAGGCCTCCTATTCAAACTTCGGAGGCCAGAACAAGTCAGGTTTAGTAGATTCGCCATTGAAGATTTCTGAAGCTCTCGTCTTGAACTGTCCCTCAGCCAGAGGTTAACTGAATAAACATAACACAAGATCTCCTCACCAAAACATGGTTTCATACTTTCCAAGGCGGCTCAAGGTCCCCGCTATGGGCCAGGGCATCCACTATCCCTCCTCCGCTCCTTCCTGTAATCGTCGTCTCAGGGGTTGCTCGTTCCGGTCAAGCCAGCTAGCTGCATCTTTGGCGGACTCAAAAAACTGCGCCTGCCCCTCCACCAATCACCCGCAGCTTAGCGGGTACAACATGGCGTATGATAGCTGAAGTGCCCAAGCCTGCGTTTCACATCAAAGAACTTGGCTCTGCGCCTCTGTACCTCAGCCGAGAAGTCAGGGATAAAAGGACATTATGTTATATGTTAGCTCTTTTTCTTGCCTGGCGCAGCACTGTTTCTCTGTCCCTGTAGTGCAGTAATTTTGCCAGCATCGGCCTGGGCGCCCCCCCCAGCGGGGGAGGGCGAGCTGGAACTTGGTGGGCACGCTCGACTGCAAAGAGGGGAGAGAACGAATTCTCCCAAATATGTCAACAACCACCCCTCCACATAGGTCGTGGGGTCACTGCCCTCCCACCTTCTCAGGGAGACCACAATGCGTACGTTTATTCCTCCTGAGGCGGTTTTCAAAATCTTCAGCCCTGTCAGTGGCCTTCCTCGCCAGTTGATATGCGGCTATGGCCCTCTCGTTCTATGGGGGTCATGCGGTCTTCTATCTCGCTCACCCTGCTTTCCACCAGCCGTGGTGCGCTCTCTCATTTTTTGAAAAGTCCTGTCGCAGCAACGACAATTCTTCCGGTGGCCTTTGCTGCTTGGGACCGTGCTCCTTCATTCTGTCAGCGCCTCGAGGAGTCCCCTTCACTGAGAGCGCGGCGGGCACCATCTTGGAAATCGGGACCCGGCTCAGAAAGCACTTTTCTGACTATTCCCCTCGTGCAGAGAGCTGGCGGAGGTTCCCTCGAGGTCCCGGGATCAGCAGAAGTCAGCATATATCCGTTGCAGGTCTGTATCGTGGCTGAGGGAGGATCGGTACTGGATCGAGGTCAGGAGCTGTGAGAGCTACGTCCTCTCACATGCCGTTCCAGGCCACGCCCCAGCCTTAGGCCTTGTTTAGATATGCTTTGAAATTTTAGATACCCTGGAAGGCCATTTACACACCTATCAGTAAGATGCTTTATTGACAAGTTTGCACGTGTTTTTGATGCATTTTGTATCACGTAAATAATGCTTTCCAGATGCCTTCTTTGTGCTGGTTTTCTCTATTGTATGGACTCTTGTACTATAATCTCAGCTAGTAACGCTTTCTAAACGTATCTCAAGCATGCTGTAAAATGCCGTAGGAGGATTTGTGAGGCTGTTTTGTGGTGTGTTTGCAGTGCTTTTACATTGACATAAATGGAGGGGTTTGAGGATACATTTTGACACAACACAACATCGGCACAAAACCCAATCATGTAAAAACAACATTGTCCTCTGCAATACACATAATTAAGTGGTTGTATAGTTATTTTTAGAACATTTACCTACAGGTAGCCTATATAAGGCTTACTGTAGGTAAAGAATGTATATCTCCTAAACCTTTGTTTCAGCCAATCAGGTGACAGGGTAACCAGACCCAGTGCACCTGATTGGCTGAGAGGCGGGGTCAGTGTTAGGGAAGCAATGTATTTGGTTCCCTAACACAAGACTGAGTAATCAGTGAATGCACAGCAGTGTGCACGCTGTTTACCCTTTTGGAAGCCTATTAGAGCCTTACGGCTCTATTTAGGAAGCTAATTAAAGCCTATGGCTCTAATCAGGTGCTTCCGCAACATACCCCAATGCTGTAATTCATATGCCCAGTGCCGGACAAGGGGTCGGGCACATGAAAGGGGACGGCAGCCGCGACCATAGATGCAATGCATAAATCTATCTATGTGAGAGAGCAGGAAAGGGGGGCGAGCAGGAGAAAGGGGCGACATCCTGTGCCCTTTATGTCATGCAATACCATGAAAATTAATTAATAACAATCATACAATGTGATTTTCTGGATTTTTGTTTTAGATTTCCATCCTGCAACATCGGCAGTGTATCAAATACTTGTTTTCCCACTGTATTTGTAGAACAAGCTGGATTGGTGTCCAAAAGGACTCCCTGGGGCCCTAAGCAAATGACAAGTCACATTAAAGTTGAGAGGCAGGGGGGGGGCTGCCAAAAATGACATGTCACATTAAAGTTGAGAAGCAGGGGGGCGGGGGGAGGGCGCTTCCGACAGTGACATGTCACATTAAAGATTAAAGTTGAGAAGCAGGGGAGGGGGTGTTCTGATGTCGGAAATTACATCTTACATTAAAGTGAGAAGCGGGGGGTGCTCTGACTTCTTACCTCTTCTCCCATGAAGCCAGCGAGTTGAGAAGCGGGATGAAGGGCCTAAAATGACTTCTCACCAGGCGGGGCCTCTAGCAATTTGGGGGGCCCTCCGCAGCTTTGCGGAGCCCTAAGCGGCTTGCATAGTGAGCCTATAGGGCGGATCGGCCCTGTGTATACCAGAAATCCTGTAGTCAGACAGTCCCAAAGTATGTGAAGAAGTGAGCCACCAACAGTGTTGGGGAGACCTGGGTTTATGTCTGATGTAATTGCTGGGAGTCCTATACAATGTAGCCATCATTTATATTGCTCTCTTGGTATTTATTGGATAGGGCTTTGTGAGCAAAAAGGACAATACGTTCCCTTTGAGCCTAATCTAGTTTTGAGAATAATTTTTGAGATCTTCTCCCGTTTATGCAAGGAAAGCAGTGGCTACCCATTCATTAGGGGCGCACGGGCGCCGCCCCCCCATCCATTCATCCGGCCGTAATCTACATACAGGGCACGCTGAATGGGTTTCAATGATGGGTGTTTCTTTTTTGAAGCAAGTGATTCGAGCCAAAGGCTCTAATAGGCTTCAAAAAAAGGATGGGCTCGGGGCACAGCTGTGTGAGAATAGCGAATGAATATTTGCTATTCTCCATTGATGCTACTCCCGGACAATCAGGAAGCAGGTCCTGATACCCATCACCTGAGTGGCTGAAAGGACAGTCGATCCTAATTGAACGCCAATGAGGAGAAGGGAGGAGATGCACGGCGGAACCTAGATGGGTTAAGTGAATGCGGGGATGGAATGACCGACAACAAGACCCTTGGGGAGCAAGAGCGTGAGGGGGAGTTGTTTTTGCCCCCGCCAAAAAAAAAACACATCAGCTGCCACTGCAAGAAAGGTAAGTTTAACTGGGGAGACTGGGAGAGTAGGGTAGGAAAGTGAGGAGTGGACTGGGGCTTGGTCGATGCATAATAATTCAAATGGAGTTTTTGTACAGAATTTCTTCAACATATCTGGTAAAGATCCAAGGTGGGAGAGAAGTCTATAGCATTTAAAGCGGATGTGCCTGGGAGAAAAAAAATATTAAAAGCCAGCAGCTACAAATACTGCAAGCTGCTGACTTTTAATCTTAGGGACACTTACCTGTCCTGGAGTCCAGCGCCGATCGCAGCAGAGGACGAGCGATCGCTCGTCTCTCTGCTGCTCCCCCCCGCCATCCACCGCTGAGGGAACCAGGAAGTGAAGCGCTGCGGCTTTCACTGCCCGGTTCCCCTACGGCGCATGCGCGAGTCGCGCCGCGCCCGCCGATTGGCTCCCGCTGTGTGCTGGGAGCCGAGTGTTCCCAGCACAAAACGGTCTGGGGGGCCGACGGGATGTGACGGAATGCCCGTCTTTTGCCCATGAATGCCGGGCCGGAAGTAGGGTGCAAATACCTGTCTTTAGACAGGTATCTGCACCCCCCTCCCCCCTGAAAGTTGTCAAATGTGACACCGGAGGGGGGGAGGGTTCCGATCAGCGGGACTCCACTTTAGGGTGGAGAACCGCTTTAATGAAGTCTATTTCAGTGGGATAAACAGACAAGAAGTCAAGAACCAATCATTACTCTGTCTTGGGTAGAATAGTGGGCCAGTCTAAAAATGCCTTTTTGTATCAGAGCTATATATTGAGGGTCTGAGGCACTTTGGATGGACTGAGGAGAGACCAGAATTGGTGTTGTGGGGCTTAGTATGGGATACAATGTGGTGGTGCGAAACAGGTTTCAAACTGTTTACAGAGTTGGGCTAATTAAAGGATGGAAACAAGACAAAAACAGAATGGCGCACGAGAGGGTACCAAATCACACTGATAAAACAACTAAAAGTCTATAAAGTCCAGGAAGTATACATCACGCACTAACTCCATCCAACGCATTTTCCCGAAACTGGCATCATCTGGGATTGGATGCTCTCCTCTCTGTGTGGCCTATGACTAGAACAAATCTAATCTTACACACGATGGGCCATATTCTGAGTAAATCTCCGCCTGCTGCGCTTAGGGCACTTACACTCCGCTGTCCCAACTTACTGGAGCAGGTGTTGTATTCCCCAACCACTTGCTCCTTAAGTTGGGACAGCGGAGTGTAAGTGTCCCGGCGTAAGCCTGGCGGATCTCCAAGGGGCGGCTTCTATTCAAATGAAGCGCGCCCCCGATACAAAAGAACTGGGCATGCGCCGGGCTGCAAAAAGCCCAGTGCGCATGCTCCAGTTCTCGGCGGAAAACGTCAATGACGCCGACGTGTGCGTCATTGACGTAAAGTCGTATGCAAGAACGACTTACGTAAACGACGTATCCGACGAAAAAAACCACGACGGGGACCCGACGCCATCCGTAACATGGCCTACGCGAGACTTGCGGAACTTACCCCTCATATAGCAGGGGTAAGTTTCCGCTTACGCAAACGACGTTAGCGACGGTTACGCGACGCGAACTCGTTCGTGAATCGGCGTAGAAGGATCATTTGCATATGCAAATGACTCCTTCATGTAAATGCCCATCTAGCGGCGGCCGGCGTCATTGCATTTAAGATCCGCCAGTGTAAGTGACTTACAGATGGCGATCTTAAGTGTATCTATGCAAAAATGATTCTAAGAATCAGGAGCATAGATACACGGGTCAAAAAAGGAGTTACGATGGAGTATCCTGAGTTACTCCATCGTAACTTTACTCAGAATATGGCCCAGAATCTTTCCTCACTCATGTCTACTGAACAGAGCGGTGGGGAAGACGGCCCATGCATCATGAGGGAAATAAAAAGGCCGGCACTGCAAATCACCTAATAATGCTTCAACATTTTCTAAGTTAATGACCCTGAAGAAATAATATGCAGGTCAACAAATACAGAGAAAAGTGCTTACTACCTGTACTAGTCAATAAATGATAGTACAGGTGAAACTCAAAAAATTTGAATATTGTGCAAAAGTTCATTTATTTCACTAACGCAACTTAAAAGGTGAAACTAATATATGAGATAGACTCATTACATGCAAAGCAAGATAATTCAAGCCGTGATTTGTCATAATTGTGATGATTATGGCTTACAGCTCATGAAAACCCCACATCCACAATCTCCGAAAATTAGAAATTTGTGAAAAAGAGCAATATTCAAGGCTCAAAGTGTCCCACTCTAATCAACTACAGTAATTAAGCCATGACACATGCAAAAGGTTCCTGAGCCTTTAAATCATGGGTCTTCAAACTACGGCCCTCCAGTTGTTCAGGAACTACAATTCCCATCATGCCTAGTCATGTCTGTGAATGTCAGTGTGTTACAATGCCTCATGGGATGTGTAGTTCTACAACAGCTGGAGGGCCGTAGTTTGAGGATCCCTGCTTTAAATGGTCTCTCAGATTGGTTTAGTAGGGATCACAATCATGGGAAAGACTGCTGACCTGACATTTGTGCAGAAACCATCATTGACACCCTCCAATGGAGGAAAGAATCAAAAGGTAATTGCAAAGAAGTTGGCTGTCCCAAATTGCTGTATCAAAGGCACGTGACATTAATAGAAAGTTATGTGGAAGGAAAAAGTGTGGAAGTGAAATATTTTTTTAGTGAAATAAGTGAACTTTTGCATGATATTCGAATTTTTAGAGTTTCACCTGAATTTAAACCAGAGGATCAGCATGAAAGCTAGGCAACAAGCATTTTCAGAAGGATAGAAGAGCAATGGCAGTTAAAATATTTCCCCCCATGACACTTTTCCTTTAATAGTACTATACAGTAATTTTATCAGCTGTACACAGATCAGAACTTTAACATAGTTCTGTATTTTTTATATTTGCCTTCTCATAAGTCCATTTTTAGTTTATGGGACTTACTTTCTTCCAGCTGCCGGGTAGACTGTAAATCACTTGTGTTTCTTTATAAAGCGAACAGGCTGGGAGGGGCAAAAATGAAAATGCTTCACAGATAGGGACTTATTTAACCCATTGAGGATGCAACTTTGCATTGTTTTTTGTTTTTTTTTTAGTTTACACAATAAAAAAGTGATTTTTTGATTTGGTCACTGTGACTTTTTTTTGTAGTTATCATTTGCTTCTAAACTAACCATACCCTAAGTTCAGAAAAGCAACAGCCCTTTTAAAAAAAAAATCATAACTCCATGACCTCTGTTACCTATACTGCACATTCATATGTGGTCTGAGCATGTTCTGCCCTGCAGTTGTCTGTATACAAGAAGCGTGTATATCAGTGGTTCTCAACCTTTTAGTTGCCGTGACCCCGTGATAACATTTCCCAGTTGTGGGGAACCCCTAACAGTAAATTATTTTCGTAGTGTGGGTTGTCAGCACCCAAGGCAAGACTCGTAATTTTCGCCCCTAACCCATGGAAATTCCTTCTCTTACTCCTTGGTGGAGGGGGGGGGGGGGGGGGATCAGTGGCAATGCTGGGGGGGGTTCTGATCAGCCAACTTAGGTGCTCTTGATCAAGGTCATCTGCTGATCTGAGAACTGTAGTGGGGACTTTTAATGGCAACTATAATCACAGGTAGTGTTACCCAGTGTGTCTCTGACTTTGTGGTGTCTCGTAGCAGTGTCACCTATGCTGAAATCAGGAGATAGGGTCTCCTCCAGCCCCTCCCATCTCACAATCCACACCAGTCAGTGGACCTCTAGTCTCTGCCCCCCAGCCATGCCGTGAACTGAGGTGGCTGCAAAGAGGCTGACAGTGGGCAGCCGTGTGCCTCCAGAAACAGCCCAGCTGGGTGGCCACCGGCTCCAGAAGACAGCCCTGCTGAGCAGCCGGAAGAAGGCTGGGAGATTGGTGCGGGCTTTAGGAACAGCCCAGGATTTGGTGACCTCTGGCAAATCATCATTTGACCCCCGAGGGGATCCTGACCCCCAGGTTGAGAACCACTGGTGTATAGGTCCTGGCCACAGATGATTGACCCATACAAAGACAGATTCCTGGTGGACTTGCCCACATGGTTCAGATCCTATTATGAACATGCCTGAGCTCATCATTGGCTATGAAAAAAGATTACTTGAACTGAATTTTTTTCCCCCCCAAGAACAAAAAAATATTATTTGTTACAGGTACTTGTATAGCACTGTCTTTTTTTTTTTGTTTTATATATTTTTATTGATTTTAACGTAGAAATACACAAAAATAGTGCAAATGTTACCACACAGGGCCAAAGCCCAAAAGGCCCATGGTAGAAAAACAAAAAGAAAACAAATACACTATCAATCTAAAAACCCTAGAGGCAGGAAGGAGATCTTTTAGAGTGCAAACCTTGAGCAGTTTTCAAAGAAATTTGAGAAACAAAGACTAGTAAATTACAGTTAACATACACCTTTACCCAGTGGGCAGACACTCATATGGTAGGGTGACCAGACATCCCCGGTTTCCGGGATTGAGGACACTGTCCCCGGACCAAGTCTGTCCCCATTTTTTTTTTTTTTTATTGGATTTGAACAGGGACTGGGGAAATTTCAAAATTAGTGCAGAATTAAAAAAAAAAAATCTGAATTACACACCCCCGCTCTGCCACTCCTACTTGCTAGGGGGGGGTGATTTTTTCCATTATCTGTACCCCTTTCTGATGAACATGTGCTGGTCAGATCAGAGGGAATATTTCCTCAGTTTTAGGTGTATGCCCATTTAGCTCTGCACGCATGTTCCTCTGCCTTGGCTTAAGTCCCGGCCAGCCGACCTGCCTATCTCCTTGCCTTCCCTGGCGGAGTGATCTTCCTTGGCTCCCCACCCAGAAGTAGCCGGGGCCCAGAGATTGAGACTTGACAGGCTGTGAGGCAGGTGGCGACGGGGTAGAGAGTTGCTGATTGACACCATTACTAGTTAAGAAAAAAAAATGTCCCCGGATTTCATTTTAAAAATCTGGTCACCTTATCATACGGGGCACAGGGGCCCGGCCCCTAATCTACATGCAGGGCACCAGGAACACGGATTTCAATGTTTTTTTTTTAAGCACATGATTAGAGCCTGAGGCTCTAATTGGCTTCAAAAAGTGTAGGCTCGGGGGACACAGCACTGCGCCCTGAGCCCACCCAGTTGTGTGACATTAGCAAAATAATATTCGCTAATGTCTTCCTGTTTCTCCTCCTGGCCAACCAGGAAGCAGGTCCAGAGACCCGATTGTCCGGAAAGTCCTAAGACCTAATTGGCTGCCAGTCCCAAGTCCTGTGTGGCTGGGAGGAGAAGCAACCGCTGGGACTCGGGAGGAGACGTGGGGGGGAGCCACCGATGTCGCGACCTGGATGGGGTAAGTGCAGGGCTGGCGGTTGACATGCGATCAATCGAGTGACGAGGGGGAAGCGGCGATCGTTCAAGCGCCGGGGTGGGGGTTGGTTGGTTGGCTGGCTGGGGGGGAGTGGCTGACTGGGTAGGGGCAAGAAAATTGAGTACCAACCGCCACTGCCTATACCTAAGTCATATTATCTGCCACAATTGCAGCAGTAGAGGGATCATCTAACCAGCAAGATCAAATTTTCCAAAATTTACGGGGACACCCCTTTTTGGCATAAGTGGCTTCATAAAGAGGCAGATTAGAGTTTACCAAACACATCCAAAAGGATATCCTAGAGGCCTGCTTCCAGCACATTGTGATTGCTTTATGGGCATAAAATAGCAGGAGGCTTACAAATTTACACAGCACTTTACATATGTATTTTACATTCACATCAGTGCCTGCCCTCGAGGAGTTTACAATCTAAGGTCCGTAACTCGCATTCATACACACACATGCTAGAACCCATTTAGACAGGATCCAATCTACCTACAAGCATGTCTTTGGAGTGTGGGAGGAAACCCATGCATTCAGAGGGAGATAATGAAAATTCTAGGCAGGTGGTGTCATGGTTGGAATTGGTACCTATGACCCTAGTGCAGCTAGGCAGAAATGCTAACCACTTAGCCGCTGTGCTAAAAAAAAAAAAAAAAAGAGGCTGCATTAGTTGGAGGATTTTTTTCATTTGTTTTTGCTTGGTGATCCTTGCAAAAATGTGCTTCCTGTTCTAGGATGAAAACACTTACTCACTGTACTATATCAATGGAGGAGCAGTGTTGTCATCTTACAACAGAAAGTGTAATAGGGCTACAGAACACCTTCCCCTCTCCTCCATCTCTATAACATCAGAAAGTGTTCTGTAGTCCCAACACACTTCCAGTCCTAGGGCAACAACACTCACTCACTGTACTGCATCTATGGAGGAGCAGCGTTGTTGCTAGCTGATAACGCTCAGCACAGGCAATTGTGTGTGTGTATATATATATATATATATATATATATATATATATATATATATATATATATATATATATATATATATAAATTCTGTATTTATTGGTGTATAACACTCACTTTTTTACCCTGAAAATAGAGGGTAAACTGTGCCTGCGTGTTATACGCAGGGGGCTGTGGAAAGTTTTTCCTGAAACTTCCCTCTTAAAGTTAGGGGTGCGTGTTATAGGCCGATAAATACAGTATATATATAAATGTAAACATATACAATTATAACTAATCAAATGCAAATAAAGTGCCAGAGCATTAGTTCTAAAGTTCATTCAACAGATATGGCATAGATAGATACACTATATTGCCAAAAGCATTGGAACACCTGCCTTTACACGCACATGAACTTTAATGGCATCCCAGTCTTAGTCCATAGGGTTGGATATTGAGTTGGCCCACCCTTTGCAGCTATAACAGCTTTAACTCTTCTGGAAAGGCTGTCCACAGGGTTTAGGAGTGTGTCTATGGAAATGTTTGACCATTTTTCCAGAAGCGCATTTATGAGGCCAGGCACTGATGTTGGACGAGAAGGCCTGTCTTCCGCTCAAATTCATCCCAAAGGTGTTCTGTCGAGTTGAGGTCAGGACTCAGTGCAGGCCAGTCAAGTTCCTCCACCCCAAACTCGCTCATCCATGTCTTTATGGACCTTGCTTTATGCACTGGTGCGCAGTCATTTTGGAACAGGAAGGGACCATCCCCAAACTGTTCCCTCAATGTTGAGAGCTTGAAATTGCCCAAAATGACTTGGTATGATGGCACCTTAATAGGTCCCTTCACTGGAACTAAGGGGCCAAGCCCATCCCCTGAAAAACAAACCCACATCATTATCCCTTCTCCACTAAATGATTTGGACCAGTGCACAAAGCAAGGTCCATAAAGACATGGATGAGTGAGTTTGGGGTGGAGGAACGTTACTGGCCGACCTCAACCCAATAGTACACTTTTGGAAAGAATTAGAGTGGAGACTGTGAGCCAGGGCCTTCTCACTCAATATCAGTGCCTGGCCTCATAAATCCATTTCCTGATCGTAGTTCTGGACCCCCTGCACCTATTCAGGGCCAGATTAAGAACATCATGGGCCTGGTGCTGAGGATTTTTGGTGGGGCCTTTTATATTTTTTGTACTTAATATGTTTATTTGTTTTTTTCTTTTCTTTACATAAAACAGCATATGGAAAGGCACAGGGCAAATACTCTGCCAAAAACAACATGAATACAATCCTCTTGACAAAAAAAATACATACATATTCGCTCTGGACCCTCCCATAGACTCCCTCACTAAATCTTCCCACTCTAACCCTTTTCTTAGTCATCACTCTCTCTCACAGAGAGACAAGTGATGCATCTGCCCTTTCCCAGCTTCCCCCCCCCTCAAAACACGAGGGAAAAAAAAAAAAAAAGGAGAAAAAAAAGAAAAAAAGATAAAAGAGGGGGAGAGAGAAGGGGAACCCATCCTCTCCCTCCCTTAAACCACAATTCATACAGGAAAGTCGGTTTATCCTTCATATTATATTTTACATTATAATTCCTGCGCCTATCCGATTCTTCATTTATCAGGTTCAGTCATTAATCTTTTCCCCTCATCTGATTTTAAAACACATTCCAGCTCTTCACGTTTTCTCTGTATAGTTTATTTTTACCCTTAGCTGAGAGAACTAGGTCTTCCATAGCTTCTATATCTCTAACTCTATTTATCCACTCTAAAACTGTTGGTGACGTAGTATCCCTCCACCGTAAGGGTATACCTGCTTTAGCTGCATTCACCAAATGGCACAGTACTGAGTTCCGATAAGTCTGAACTGGGATCTCAGATAGGTGAAGTAGGAAAAAAGCGGGATCATTGGGTATTTTTAACTCAGAATTTTTTTGCAAGATTTTCATAATTGACAACCAATAAACTCTTATTTTTTTTACAAAACCAAAATATATGAATCAATGTCCCGCTTTCTTCTCCACATCTCCAACATCTGTCAGAATTTTCATTGCAGAATTTTTTGAGTCGTACTGGAGTGTGGTACCACTGCATCAAGATTTTATAGTTTAATTCTTGAATTCGTGTACAGATTGAAGAGTTTAGAGTCAAAAAGGTAATCTGTTTACGTTGTAATGCAGAGAAGGTCCTATCTAGGTCCTTCTCCCATTTGTTAAGGCCTGGTATCTCCTGATCCTCCCTAAATTTATTTAATAGTCCATACATTTTAGAGATCCCTCGGGCTAGTGGTTCTAAATCATTACAGTACGACTCAAAGATTGTTAACTGACGATGAAAATTACTTCCCGGGCCTAATGATCTAAAAAAATTACTTAATTGCAACGCCTGCCAGATATTGACTTCAAAAGGACCTCCTATTTGTATTAATGTTTTAATCGATGGCCAGTTTTCTGATATAATAAAATGTGAGGCCTGATATACTCCTTTCTCTATTAATAACCGGAAACATCCTCTTTCATTACCCGGACTAAAACTTGGGTTCCCCAATATGGGAAACAAAGGTGATCGCACTGTAGAAAAGTTCCCGTTTTGGCATATACGTGCAGTAATTTTTAGTGTTGTGCCAATTATAGGGTGATTTTTAAGAGGAGCCGGTAATACTGTATAGCACCAAGGTGCTCTACCTAAAGGAACTGTACTCAGCTGTTGTTCTATGTCAACCCACCTCTTAGATCTAACATGTTTACACCAGTCCACTAATCTAGATAGATGTACTGCATAATAATACTTACATATATCTGGGACCCCCATTCCACCAAGATTCTTAGGCATAGTCAACAGATCTCTTTTAATCCTAGGACGTTTCCCGGCCAAGATAAAATTCATAAATAAACTACGTATCTGACGCAAAAAAGTCACTGGAATCTTAATTGGTAGCGCCTGAAGTAAATACAACATTTTCAGAAGAACGGACATTTTGATTATACTAATGCGGCCAAACCAAGAATGGGAACCAAGTCGCCATTTGTCAAGTAGGGCTCGTAATAGATTATACATTGGTAAAAAATTCATTTTAAAAATGTCCTTTTCTTTTGATGGAATATTTGTGCCCAAGTATCTAAGCATTGGACTCCATTTAAAACAAAAATTTGCCCGAATGGAATCCCGGGAAAGAGGGGATAGTGACATGCTCATGGCCTCTGATTTAGTCTGATTTATTTTTAAATTAGAGAGAGTGCCATATTTCTCAATCTCACTTAGCAAAGTAGGGAGAGAAATATGAGGCTCCGTTACTGAAAAAAGCATATCATCCGCATAAGCAGAAACCTTGTGGATTCCTTCCCCAACCCTAATACCCCGTATATCCGGATTCAGGCGAATTCTGTTCAGCAATGGTTCCAAAGAGAGAACGAAGAGAAGGGGTGAGAGGGGGCAGCCCTGGCGAGTACCATTCGAGATGCTGAAGGGTTCAGAAAGACCCATTTGCCTTACAACGCTTGAGGGTTTGTATAAACACTTTTAATCCAGCTAATCATTCGTTCTCCCATTCCTATTTGTTTCAGCACCTCAAATAAGAACCGCCAGTCTACCCTATCAAACGCCTTCTCCGCGTCTGTATTTAAAAATACACACGGTATTTTTTTTATCATTTACCTGATTATCAAATTAAGAACTTTTGTTGTATTATCTCTACCTTCTCTCGTGGGGACGAACCCTACTTGGTCTAAATCTATTATTTGGGGGATCCATGATTGTATTCTGGTTGCTAATATTTTCGTAAATATTTTTAAATCTGTGTTCAGTAACGAGATGGGTCTGTAACCTCCACAATCCGCCGGGTCCTTCCCCTCTTTTGGAATTAATGTAATATGTGCTCTCAGGGTATCCATAGGAAATGTGGAAGTCAGACCCACCGCATTAAAGACTTTTGTCATTTGTTTACTTAGCAACTCAGAAAATTCTCTGTAGTAACTTATAGTAAAGCCATCCGGACCAGGAGATTTTCCAGATTTGAATGATTTTAATACTTCAGTCACTTCTTTTACTGTAATAGGAGTGTCCAGACTATAACGGGCTGGTGAGGGTAATCTCGTCATACCTGTCGAGGTTAGATATTCTGCTATCCTGGACTGAGGGGAAGTAGCGTGAGGCAAGTTATACAAAGTAGCATAATACTTCCCGAATGTCTGGGCAATATCTTTAGGTATCTGTTTTAAATGTCCCTCTTTATCTTTTATTTGTGATATATAAGTTGACCTATTCTTTTCTTTAATTTTCCCTGCTAACAATCTGCCACATTTATCTCCTATTTCATAATCTATTTGTTTCCCTCGTTGGATTAGGGCTTTTGCTTTAAACCGTAAGATCTGGGGCCTTTTATAAATAATAAATAAATGCGTGGGAATGACATGAACACAGCCCGGACAAGGCAAGTGACCAAAGGCACAGAACCTAGAAAGGAAGACCGGTAGAAGATGGAAGTGCCCGGCAGTGGCGTAACCAGAGTTATGGGCACCCGGGGCAGAATTTTTTTTCGTCCCCCACCCCCCTATATAAACAGCCACGTTTATATGTGCGTAAACGTGGGAGACTTAAACATTTTGGAGCTTTTTTTTAACTTTTTTTAAATTTACTTATTTTTTTTTTCACTCTTTTTATGTTTTTTTACACTTGATGTCATTGCTATTACATAGGGGGATAAAAATCCCCCTATATAATAGCACAGGTACCCTGACAGGTCCTCTTAATGGAGACATTAGGGGTCTCTAGGACCCCTATTGTCACCTGGGGACCCCAAAAGAAGCTGATGAAGCACAGATCTGCTTCTTCTCTCTGGCTATAGCAGCCAGATGACTGACAGGTGAATGCAGATGTAATACACATCACTTCTGCATTCACAGTCAGAGGGAGATCAGCAAGGAGGAAGATGCTGGTCTCCCTCCCATCTTACCTCCTGACACCCTCCTGAGCCGGTCCCGGGCCGCAGATGGGTCAGCGGATCCCGGGATTGAAAGTGAGGGGTCAGGAGGGGGGGCGGAGGCAGTACTGGAGGGGGTAGGGGGGCACGCAGCCAGCACATATACACAATTGGCAGGCTATAGAGCCGCTGATCGTGTATATGTGAAAGTTCAACTGGTAATGGCACTGACCCCTGACACCTACACTAACCCTGACACCTACACTGACCCTGACACCTACACTGACCTATACACCTACACTGACCTATACACCTAAACTGACCTATATACCTACACTGACCTATACACATACACTGACCTATACACCTATACTGACCCATACACATACACTGACCTATACACTGACCCTGACACATACACTGACCTATACACATACACTGACCTATACACATACACTGACCTATACACTGACCCATACACTGACCCATACACATACACTGACCTATACACATACACTGACCCATACACTGACCCATACACATACACTGACCTATACACATACACTGACCTATACACATACACTGACCCATACACATACACTGACCCATACACATACACTGACCTATACACATACACTGACCCATACACATACACTGACCTATACACTGACCTATACACATACACTGACCTATACACATACACTGACCCATACACATACACTGACCTATACACTGACCCATACACTGACCTATACACATACACTGACCTATACACTGACCCATACACTGACCCATACACTGACCCATACACATACACTGACCTATACACTGACCCATACACTGACCTATACACTGACCCATACACATACACTGACCTATACACATACACTGACCTATACACTGACCTATACACTGACCCGACACATTGTTACTGTAATGAGTCTGTGCTTAGGCGTTCAGGGCAGGAATGCTGCGTGTGTACTTGTCTTGCTGGAGAGTGAGTCTGGTCGGGCAATGCATTAACATACACTTGGCAGCATGGCGGTGGCGTGAGTCTGAGTCTCCTCCTCTCCCCCAACTAGGTGCTGGTGTGGTGGCGGTGTAGTGCCGAGTCCTACTACTCCCATATATGTATGTATTGTCACTTGTCAGGCTCACCTGCAAGACTCTCCTCCCAGACGAAGTCCACTGCACATCCGGCGCTGTCAGGAAGGGGGGAGGAGAAAATGGCGGCGGAATCCGGATACAGAAGTGCGGGCGGGACTCCTCCAGGGGCAGCCTTTGCGCATGCGCCCGCCCTCGTTCATAGATTGGCCATCCCCGCCAGCACATGACCACATACGCCCAATCACAGGGCGCCAACTGCCGCAAAATGGTGGCCGTGCTTACAGTGACACAGTATATTACTTTTTTATTGATTTTTAAAAAAGTGACACGGACGCCGGGATTTCGCCCCCCCCCCCCCCCCCCCCCCCCCCCCCCCCCCCCGATTTTTCGCCCGGTGCGACGGCCCCCCCCCCCCCCCCCCCCCCGCTACGCCAGTGGTGCCCGGGCCCCGCCTGATTCATCACAGCGCAGCACTGGAGGGCTTAGTCTGAAAATGTAAGTGTACCCTAATGTGCTAATATGCTGTGCATACTTGTACGTTGTGACATAACCTACCCCAGGGCCTCTAAAAAGTAGTAATGTCAGGAAAGTTTACTACCACTTTAATATCACAGGATTCCAGGAGCCTCTCATGGGGCCCCTACTGACCCAGTGGCCCTTGGGCAGTGCCTAAGTGCACAGTTGCCAACATTTTAAAAATATTTTCAGGGACACCTTTTTTATATAAGTGCTATATTTAGAGTAGCTGAGATCCCCTATGTTCCTGTATACATCACAGTAGTAATCACAAAATTAAATGAGTACTAATAATGGGGCAGAACAAATATGAGAACTGAGATTTCCTTTAGTTGAACTAACAAAAGTGTGTTCATTCTAGAGCTGGTAATATTGAGGGTATTCAGTATAATTTTAAAGAACTGTTTTTGTGGGTAAGCGACATAGGCGAGGAGTATGGATGGTATATAAGTGGGAAGTATGTGCAGGTGAGGGAGAGGAATGTGGAGGGTCTAACAGTGGGCACTATGTACAGGAGAGGAGTGCAAAGGGTACGGCACAAGGCACTATGTACAGGAGAGGAGTGTGAAGGGTATGACAGTGGGCAGTATGTACAAGAGAGAAGTGTATGACAGCAGGCACTATGTACAGGAGAGGAGTGTGAAGGATATGACAATGGGCAGTATGTACAGGAAGAGTGTGGGGATATGACAGAGGGTAGTACGTACCAGAGAGAAGTGTGGGGGGTATGATGGGGCAGTATGTACAGGAGGAGTGTGGAGGGTATGACAGTGGGCAGTATGTACAGGAGAGGAATGTGGACGGTATGATAGTGGACACTATGTATAGGAGAGGAGTGTGGAGGGTATGACAGTGGGCACTATGTACAGGAGAGGAGTGTGGAGGGTGCGACAGTGGGCACTATGTACAGGAGAGAAGTGTATGACAGCAGGCACTATGTACAGGAGAGGAGTGTGAAGGGTATGACAGTGGGCGCTCTGTATAGGAGAGGAGTGTGGAGAGTATGACAGCGAGCACTATGTACAGGGGTGGAAGGATATTTAGGGACTGCGTAGTGGTTAAGCGGGTCATACATGGATTGAAATTACTCCAATTATGCAGAGACCAGCCATAGTTGATCTATGTATGGGTTAGCTGGTTTTACACAAGTCAATCTATTAATCGACTTGAGTACAACCAGCCTGTCAGGTTTTTCCCAAAACAATCAGTGCTGCCAGCTATAGTTAGCAACACTGATCATTGTACTCACTGGCAGAACACAATAACACTGCATGAGTGATTCCCCTATCCACAGGTCAGCACTCAGCAGGTGAGAGGGTGTGTGGGGACAGGCTGGGGAGAGATACTAGTCAGTGGCTGGGTAGGCACTGGTAGTATCAGAGCCAGATACACACAGGTTACATACGCCACGATCGTTAGAGCGAGAAAAATAATTCTAGTACTAGACCTCCTCTGTAACTCTAAACATGTAACCTAAAAAAAAACTAAAGCATCGCTTAGGATACCAAAATAAAATTGTGCTAACTTAACTAACTAACTTTTTAATGAATGAAACAGTTTTTTTCCCAAAAAAAAACATGTTTGAAAAATTGCTGCGCAAATACCGTGCTAGAGCTGCACAATTAATCGTTAAAAAAAATCGGGATCTCGATTCAACCCCCCTGACGATCTCCAATGCAGAGTTTGCTGATTCTTTCATATAACAAGTGGAGAGACTTTCAGCTGTCAAAAGAAAATATCTGGGCAGTCTTCCAAGTCTTTAACAGGAAACATTGGGCCAGATTCACAGAAGAAATACGCCGGAGTATCTACTGATACTCCGGCGTATTTTCAAATTTGCCGCGTCGTATCTTAATTTGTGATTCACAAACAAGATACGACGGCATTTGGCTAAGATCTGACAGGCTTACGGCTTCGTACGCCTTCGGATCTTAGGCTGCAATACTTCGGCCGCCGCTGGGTGGAGTTTGCGACGTTTTCCAGCGTCGGGTATGCAAATTAGCTTTTACGGCGATCCACGAAGGTACTCGCGCGCGTTACGCCTGCTTTTTCATGGCTTAACTTTAACCACTTCCCGACGGCCGTACGACTATATACGGCCGCAGGGTGGTTCTACTTCTCTGGGGCGCCGTGTTTTTACGGCCGCCCCTTTTCGCGTTCCCCGCGCGCGCTCCCGAGCGCGCAGCGGGGAACTGCTGTGCTGGCCGTGTCCCTTGGACACAGCCAGTCACAGATCGCCGTGAACGGCCAATCGGAGCGGCCGTTTCCTAGGCGATCTGTGCGGCCAATGAGAGATGATCTCATATGTTTACATATGAGATCATCTCTCATTCCCGGCTCTCGCAGACAGCGGTGCTGTCAGGGGAGAGAGGAGACGGATCTGTGTCTCTTGTACATAGGGACACAGATCGGTCACCCCCCCCAGTCACCCCCCTTCCCCCACAGTTAGAACACTATATAGGGAATACATTTAACCCCTTCCTCACCCCCTAGTGTTAACCCCTTCCCTGCCAGTCACATTTATACAGTAATTAGTGCATATTTATAGCACTGATTGCAGTATAAATGTGAATGGCGCCAAAAATGTGTCAAAAGTGTCCGATGTGTCCGCCATAACGTTGCAGTCCCAATAAAAATCGCAGATCGCCGCCATTTCTAGTAAAAAAAAAAATTTATACAGTAATTAGTGCATATTTATAGCACTGATTGCAGTATAAATGTGAATGGCGCCAAAAATGTGTCAAAAGTGTCCGATGTGTCCGCCATAACGTCGCAGTCCCAATAAAAATCGCAGATCGCCGCCATTTCTAGTAAAAAAAAAAAAAAAATAATAATAATTCTGTCCCTTATTTTGTAGGCGCTATAACTTTTGCGCAAACCAGTCGCTTATTGCGATTTTTTTTTTTTTTTTACTAAAAATATGTAGAATACGTATCGGCCTAGACTGAGGATAAAAAAAAAACGTAAAAAAAAAAATTGAGCTATTTATTATAGCAACAAGTAAAAATTTTTTTTTTTTTTTCAAAATTGTCGCTCTATTTTTGTTTATAGCGCAAAAAATAAAAACCGCAGAGCTGATCAAATACCACCAAAAGAAAGCTCTATTTGTGGGGAAAAAAGGACGTTAATTTTGTTTGGGAGCCACGTCGCACGACCGCGCAATTGTCAGTTAAAGCGACGCAGTGCCGAATCGCAAAAAGTCCTCTGGTCAGGAAGGGGTTTAAGTGCCCAGTAAGTAAGTGGTTAAACCAGCCATGTTAAAGTATGGCCGTCGTTCCCGCGTCAAATTTATTTTTTATTTTTTTCGGCGTAAGTACGTTACGCACGTCGCCATTCACAAACACGTCGGGGCGCCGTAATTTCGTGCAAAGCACGGCGGGAAATTTCCAAACGGAGCATGCGCAGAACGTTCGGTGCGGGATCGCGCCTAATTCAAATGGTAAACGCCCCATTTCAATTAGGCGGGCTTGCGCTGGACGTCTTTACGATACACAGCCGTAAGTTTACACGCAGGTGCTTGGTGAATCAGGCACTTGCGCTGAAAACTTGCGGCGGTGTAACGTAAAGACGATACGTTACGCCGCCGCAGTTTTTGCTGAATCTGGCCCCTTGTAACTAACGCTTCCTTCTTAGATCAAAGGGATAAACTTCTGTGTGTAAAGAAAAAATCTGGGCAGTCTGCCAAGTTTGTAAACAACATGAAACATTGTAACTAACTTCCTTCTTAGATGAAACTTCTGTGTGTAAATGCAGGAAATGTAACCACTTAAAGTCCAACACTTGTTTCTTAAGTTAAAAAATCAATATTATTTGCTAGAAAATTACTTGGAACTGCCAAACATTATACGGTATATATTTTAGCAGAGACTCTAGGGAATACAATGGCTATTGCTGCAATATTTTATGTCACACTGCATTTGCCCACTTCAATGAATAATAAAAACCATAAAAACAAAACAGTGAAGTCAGCCCATTTTTTTGTTTTTTTGTTTTAATGTGAAAGATGATGTTACCCTGCAAGAATCGTGAGAGAATCGTGATCTATCTTCTAAGCAAAAAAATTGCAATTCTCATTTTAGCCAGAATCGTGCAGCTCTATACCGTGCAACATAAAAAGTGCAAAGACCCCCATAGAGTCATTTTCTAGCAAAAAACAAATGATGATTTTTACATGTAGTAGAGAAGTGTCAGAATTGGCCTGGGTGGCAAGGGGTTAATTACCATAAGTAATATACAAATAATTTATATCAGCACTGTGATCCTATCAGTTTGCTGCAGTGTGTCAGCTTGTATTTATATTGGCCGCTCTGTATGTAGCTTCTGACAGGCTGTGCAAGCAGGCCCCTATCTCCGGAAACCATAAATGATAGCTGTACCATATTTTCACCAGTTGTGGGGTAGGTCTTCCCATGCCTACCCCCCCAAATGTGGGGTTTCTGTGACCTCTGGTCGTCGAGCTATAACCCCCGAAGTCGATCTTTTTTTTTTTAATTGACCTGGTCATGAAGGGGGTAGAATGTTCTGTAGTGGAAGTATTTAAAGTGGAGGTCCACCCTAAAAAAAATAAAAAAAATAAAAATGCTCCTAAAAAATAAAAATTGAAAAACAATTTTTTTTTGACTTGCCAGAAATGGCGGTTTCTAGGCAGATCTTCCTAATCTGCCTCTTCCTAGTCCGCGGCTGGTCTTCATTCTTGTCCTCCTCGCGTTGTCTTCTGGGGAATGGGGTGCGCTGATTTCTTAGAACTGTGTGTATCCCAGAGAATAGGCGCCCATTCATAAAGTGCCGCGCGACTCGGGCATGCGCAGTAGGAAATGGGCAGTGAAGCCGCAAGGCTCCACTGCCTGTTTCCCTTAGTGAGGATGGCGGCGCCGGGACCTGCCACGATCCAGAGATCGGCCTCAGGGGGCCAACATCGCAGGTGCCCTGGGCAGGTATGTGTCCTTTATAAAAGTCAGCAGCTACAGTGTTTAATGTTAGATGTTAGAGACGAATCCCTGAACGTTGCAGATGTTAATCTGATTTTGGGAACACCATAATTCAATTCTGTTGCATCTTTGACTTTCTGTAATAAAGGAGCCAACAGCTCCAGTGAGATTTCTTATGATAAGGTTGTGGATTGCTGCTTCACCTGGGTGTATGCACAAAGACACATTATTTTGGACGTTCTAATCACTATGGGGTATATTTACAAAAAAGTACATTCTTCCAGCAAATCAGCATGTACAATTATTCTGTGCTAATTAGGTGAAAACGTTCTCTGGCTATTCACTTCTGAACTAATGTTTTTTATTATGAGTAATGGTAATATACAGCATGGCCACTAGATGGCATTGAGAAGCACCGGAAATACGCTTGTAACAAGAGATACAATGTAACAATCCCAGAGAACACTAGAGGGAATTAGCAAATAAATGTAACAAATGGCTACATTCATTTTTTCCCCGTTTGCACAGGATGAATGTACATGCAGATTTGCTGGTCAAATGGCTAAGCAAATTTATTTTTATAAACAGACCCCTATTGATACAAAGAACTGAATTGATTCTGAGAACACTATATTTCCCTTCAGTTATGTATTATATAAAAAGAGTAAAGTGCTACTTATATATTTACGTTATGGATTTAATGGGAATGATGATTAGAGCAACAGCAAACACGAAAGTCCGGAACAGCCTGCTCCTATGCAGCACACACCCGCAGAGCTCATTAGATAATCGCTGCCAAATGTCTTCTGTTTAAACACTGACTCAGAATTTCTAAATACGCAAAACCTTTAGGGCACAACACGATAAAGCTACTGGAAGGTGCTCTGCCCTGGGGCTCAAGTACAATAGAGTAGAACTATGACTTACAAAATGCACTATCATTAAAATTCTGAGTCCCTCTTGTAACATAGTTTTATAACCCATTGCTCCTGCCAGTAGATCTAGTGATTTGCCATTTCCTCTAATCGGGTGACAAAACTGTTTGACTTGCTTGGAAATAACTGAAGAGTAGTGATGGGCTCAGGTGTGTTTGGAATTGTAGTCCCAACCCACCTGAGTAATCCAGGAAGCCGACACACACACCACCAATCAGTCAGTGAGGCATTTTGTGCTTTGTTCTTGTGCAGAGATATGCAGGTCCTCTCATAAAGTGTGAGCAAGTCCTTAAAGCGGAGCTTCAGTCTCCAAAATACATTTTTTTAAAAAAGCTCCTCCATGATTATTACTTGTACATTATAATTAGAATACTGATAAAACATTATTCATGCTGGTGAGTTTTAAATCTTTAAAAATTTATCTGATCTCGGAAGCAGGCAGATGGCCATCTATGATGTGGACATCTGAAGCCCGCTTGTGTCTTTTTCCGGGATTTAGTGAAGCTGGCTACCCAGCATAATCCCCCCGATCTCGCGCCTGCACAGTACAGACACTGTGCGGCGCAGTTGATTGCCAGGATTCATGTCGTATTCAAATGCCGCAAGATTTCATTAGGCTTCCCAAAGACTCCTGGAATAGATGATGCCGATATCCCAGGAGTCAATGAGAATTCCCTAATGATGTCATCGCCTAGGTGATTGGGACGGGAAGTGACCCCGAAGATATATAAATAAAGGTGCTTAGAGGGAAAAAAATCCATTTAGTGCTGTACACTGGGGGGGGGGGGGGCATTGGAAACATTGTAAGGTTAAAAAAAGACTGGAACCCTGCTTTAAATGGGAACTCAACCCTTTTATCTTTTTGAGGCCATAGATGGCACGAATTTATACTTGATTTAGATTTGCAGGTAACATGTTGCTGCCAGGCCCGGATTTACTCCCTTTGCCGCCCCAAGGCCGGGTCCTTCAATGTCGCCCCCCGCCAAAAAAAAACTGAAAGCCCCCCAACCCATGCCCATCATTGCCGCCTCACCATGCCCATCATTGCCGCCTCACAATCATTGCAGCCTTACCGTGCCCTCTTTGCAGCCTCACCATCACTGCCACCTTACTGTACCCTCATTGCAGCCCCCCTCACCATCATTACAGCCCCCCTCACCATCATTACAGCCCCCCTCACCATCATTGCAGCCTTACTGTGCCAAACAATGTAGCTTCACCAGTCAGTGTGTGCATTACGCACATCAAGTATCTCGTGCTCCTGCTGTGTCACGGAGCTCACTGTGAAAAGTTTTGGCGCGCTGTGATAAAAGTCCTGCTCTCCTCCTAGACAGAACACTGCCTCTATCACACGAGCTGGTTGCTGCACTTGTGGTGAACATGAGCCATTTGAGGGCTTTAAAGTTCAATTGAGTGCTGACATAAGCACACTGGCAACTATGCCAGTTATCATCAGAGACATGCCTTAAATATAGCATACAATGCACATGTGCTCATAGACAGAATGTAAATTGAAATACTGCAGAAAACAACACAATATGTTTAATTAAAGCTTTCAGGTTTCTTTTAACGTTAAAGTGGAGTTCCACCTAAAAATGGAACTTCGGCTGTCCGGATTCCTCCCCCTCTGCGGTGTCACATTTGGCACCTTTCAGGGGGGAACAGATGAGTTGAGTTGAGAGGTAACTTAATAGGTAGGAGAAGGCCCGACCACAATTCCGGATCTTCTTGGACACCGAGATGTAGAGGAGATCTCTGTCGGTAGATCTGAATGATCTGACAAGAGCTCGTTTATGAAAACGAGAGCAGAGATAGATAGGGGCCAGGCCTCTCATAATCTTGATACATCCTGCCTTTAATAAGGTGCGATACAGACAGAGGTGATATGATCCCTCAACGGGACATCCATGAGTAACCTTGCCGCAGCATTTTGAATATGAAGCTTCTGCACTACTAACATTTTTGGCAATCCCAGATAAAGAGAGTAGCAGTAGTCTAGGCAGCTACCTATCGTGGCACAGATGACAGTTTTTCTGTCTCAGATATCCAGATATTTAAACAGCCCCCTCAGGAGTTTTAGCTGCCAGTGACATGCACTGACGACCTTTTTTACCTGAGGAGCCAGGGTTAAACCTGTATCTAGGGCAAATCCCAGATAACGGACCAGAGGGGCCACCTCCGGAGCAGCACCAAATGAGGGAGGCCAAGGTGGGATATCTGGGGGGATGACCAGATCACTGAAGATGATCACCTCAGTTTTTCCCAGGAAGTTGGCAGACATCAATGTGTTGATGGCCTCCAAACAGCTGGCAAGGGTGGCATCAGCTGCCTGGTTCCTGGGAATCTTCAGGTAGACCTGAGTGTCGTCCACATAAACATGGTACAGGACGGCGTGGGACTTTAGCAGGTTGGCAAGGGGCCTCGTATAGATATTAAACAACAGGGGTGACAAGGCAGAGCCCTGTGGCACTCCGCACTCCAGGGCGGTGTATTTTGAGTAAAAGGGGCCAGTCTTGACTCCCTGAACTCTACCCTCTAAAAAAAAGGCCACCCATGCCAAAGCCGACCTGCTCATACCCAAAACAGATCTCACCCGCTCCAGTAAGATTCCATGATTTATGGTATCAAACACGGCTGACAGATCCAAGAGAACCAGGGCTACTGAGTCATCCCTGTCCATCATAAACACAGATGAGGCTCGTCTCTGTTCCATGTCGAAATCCAGACTGGAATTTGTCCAAAAGATGGAAAGACTCAAGGTAAGCCTGTAGCTGGATAACCGCCAGCCGCTCCATCACTTTTGCCACAAAAGGCAGGATGAGAATCGGCCTGTAGTTGCCCAATATGTCTGGGTCCAAGGTCGGTTTCTTCAGCAGGGCCAAGACAACGGCCCACTTCAGAGTGCCTGGGACGATACCTGTCCCGAAGAAGCAGTTGATTATCTCTCCAATAAAGGGGGCCAAAAGGGCAGCAGATTTTTTACCAGCCCGGAAGGACATACCTCTAATGGAGAGGAAGATGGTTTCAAAGAGGCAACTACCTTAACCTTAGAGACAAAGAAGTCAGCGAGCTCCTGGCACCAGTCCTGTGACTCCTTGGAAGCAGAGCTGATAGCTTTGGGATGGGTTAACTCGGAAGTTCGGCCGTGCTGTTGGCTGCCTTCCTGATTCGCTCCCGGAAGTAGGTATTTTTAGCCTCTCTAATAGCCCCTATATAAAGATAGAGGGCGGGGATTAGATCTCATCCTACGGGGTGCTACCACATCAAGGGCCAGTTCAACCGACTCCTGAAAAATACTCAGCTTCTCTACCGGGTCGCCCAGCTCGAAAAAGATTGGCTGGTTAATACCCTTAGCCACAAGGCTAATACAGTATTTGCTCCCACTTCTGGCGAAAGATCGCCACATTATCCACAGTGATCTACGCCATGTCCAGCCCCTCCTCCGCCCCCCCCCGCTGTCTTCTGGGAGACACACAGGTCCCAGAAGACAGCAGGGAGCACTCAGAACGTGCAGCACAACTTGCGCATGCGCAGTAGGTAACCAGGCTGTGGGGCCGCAAGGCTTCACTTCTTGATTCCCTTACTAGCAATACCCGGAGCTGAGGGATGGGTTGGCTTCGGGTTAGGACATCTCGGGTGCCCTGGACAGGTAAGTGTCCTTATTTTAAAAGTCAGCAGCGACAGTATTTGAAGCTGCTGACTTTTAATATTTTTTTTATTTTTAAGACGGAACTCCGCTTTATATATAGTAGCTGGTGCAAACAAACAATTTACTTCACTAACAGTTGCAGCAGCTGGGCTGCCCACTTTTTTTGTAACATATGAAAGATGATGTTACGCTGAGTAAATAGACATGTAATGCTTTAAAATTGCGCACACTCATGGAGTGGCGCCAATCTTTGTTACTTAAAAATCTCCATAGGCGACGCTTTTACAGGTTACCAGTTTAGAGTTACAGAGGAGGTTTGAACGAAGTTTACATACGTGGGCGGGACTTACGTGTGCTTTTTCGCTTATGAGCACGAGCTACCGGGACAGGGGCGTTTTAATTTTTTTTTTTATTATTTATTTTACTTATTTATTTTTTACACTTTTTTTATATATTTATTTTTTTCGATTGCTTTTATTCCTATTACAAGGAATGTAAACATCCCTTGTAATAGGAATAGTGTGTGACAGGTCCTCTTTAAGGAGAGATGCGGGGTCAATAAGACCCCACATCTCTCCTCCAGGCTGGAAAGAATGAGATTGTGGAAAAAAATTCACATATCTCATTCTTACTAGCCGCAATTGCGGTTTGTTTGCTTACGGGTACCCGGGCGTGACGTCATCACATCGCGCCCGGGCCTCCAACGGTCATAGAGATGACTGGTGACCATCTGGTCACCAGTCATCTCTATGCCTCCCATCCGGCGCTTGGTGATTATCTCTCCGGGCCCCCGATGGCACGGGAGAGCCCGGAGAAGCACCGGATGGCGGCGGGAGGGGGGGGGTGATGTCCGCCGCTATGATCATTTTTATGGTGCGCAGGATCGTCGCTGGAACAAAATGATATCTGAATGATGCCTCTAGGTGCAGGCATCATTCAGATATCACCGCACAAAGTACAGGACGTTTTATGATGTCCACCCGGGATAAGAGATACCCTTTTTGGACATCATATGATGGTGTGCGGTTTTGAAGTGGTTAAACTGTATGCAGCCACAGCTACATACAATATACAGCACTGTGTTTCGGCAGAGGGATAGGGACTTCCCATCCTGTTCTTGGAACAAGATTGTGTGGGACTGCTCAGCCATTCAGAGGAGGCCTTATATTCCATAAATGAATGCACAGCTTCCTCTGATTGGTGGAGGTGGAGTTTGTGACATCATCAGCGTGCCTCCACCTTACCTAATCAATGGAAGACTTCTATTCATTCATAAAACTAACAGCATAATTTAAATATATGTAAACAAAATCAGAAAAATCTCATATAAGCTGTTCACACAATTTCAAAAGTAATTCTCATCATTTCAAATCTGCAGCTTTCAATAAAATACATTGTGACAACTTTCCCAGAAAGGAGGATTGTTCAGGCTTATGATAAAGCCATTGGGCCAGATTCACAGAGATCGGCGTATCACTGTGCGGGCTTAGCGCACGCCCAGCCCCATTCACGTACCACTTACGTAAACCACGTAAAAATATACGCTTGTTCCGACGTCCATACTTTGCATTACTTGCGCCTCATATAGCAGGGGTAACTTTACGCCGGACGTAAGCCTTACGTAAACGGCGTAGCGGGCGCAAGTACGTTCGTGAATCGGCGTATCTAGGTCATTTGCATATTCAACGCGTAAATCTACGGAAGCGCCCCTTGCGGCCAGCGTAAATATGCACCCAAGATACGACGGCGTAGGAGACTTACGTTGGTCGTATCTTGGCCAAATTCAGGCGTATCTTGTTCCCTGAATAGGGCGCATAGATACGACGGCGCATCACAGAACTTACGCCTCGTGTCAATAGATACGTCGGTGTAAGTCGTCTGTGAATCTGGCCCATTGTTTCTAAACTCATAACGGAGGCACGGTCCACTGTTGTCACCTGTCATTAGGAAACTCACATTGAGAAATTACATGCAGCCATTACTGAAGTGCATGTAGTCAGTGATGGCTACAAAGAGGCAGAAGGAAATCAGCAACACAGAAATATAACAAGGAATTTAAAAAGGGAAAAACAAGTATGTTGTTTAAAAATGACAGCTGTTACTGATACAGAGTGCTTTTGCAAATTACATTTTATGTACTTTAGACCAACTCTGTCAAGAAAAGGTATTTCCGTTTTGCACTCAATACAAAAAAAAAAAAAAAAAAAATATTTTATTTAATGTATTCTACAACATAGATAAACATCTGTCATCATCCAGATGGGTGATGTGGGTTGATGTAGTAGATTGAAACTTAGCTCAACATGTTTCACGACAGTATACTTCCTCGGGAGCTTATGGACATATTCTGGATAAATAGAAAATACACAATAAGAATATTTTATATATCATATATAGTATGCATTCATAGATATCATCATCCAGATTATTAGCGTCTATTTTCCAGGCTAGTACAGGGACCGAGCCAGCCACCGGTACAGGGAGGGCAGTGGGAGAATGTGGGGACCCATGCATGTACAGCAACAGCCACTAGAGTGCAATGCGGTGTACCATTATGTCATAAGTGAATAGTGAAGTACATAAATAAATTCATCCAGGATAAATCAACCATAAGAACAATAGTGTCACCAATGTATCACAGACTTAAGAAATGTTGCTCAGATAATTTAAAATTAACAGTATAGGTAGAGGGGCTTACAGTTCACAATAGCAAGTTGTAAGATTTTGGTGCTTTGTAAAAACCAAATGCTGAAGCAGATCTCGTTTGGGGACACCATCCAACAGATTAAAAATCTGTGTATTATACAAAATCATACTGGCTATTAATAATATTTCTATAGAGCCTGCTATTGTGTCTCCACCCCACAGGTACCTTTAACTCACCTGTTGGGGTGACAGTGTTGCAAAGGGTAGAGTATTAGCTCTTACCTATATCAAGCCTGCATACGCCCTTGAATCTTGGACATGCACTGTGCCATAGAACTGTAAAGCTGGACATGCATAGATTACTTTATTTGTTCAGCCTGTGATCTACAACAGAGGGGATAGAGAACTCTTCCCAGCCGGCTATTGTTTTTCTGACAGCCAGCACTCACGGCTGTCAGGCCTCGTACACACGACCGGACATGTCCGCTGAAACTGGTCCGCGGACCAGTTTCAGGGGACAGACCCGATCGTGTGTAAAGGCTAGCGGACAGATTTCCAGCGGACAAATGTTTCTTAGCATGCTAAGAAACATGTCCGCTGGAAAGCTGTCCGGCGGACATGTCCGCTGGTTAGTACACCTAACCAGCGGACAGATATCTCCCGCATGCGTCGAATGGATTCAACGCATGCGTGGAAGTATTTTACTTTCTGGTTTGGTGACATGGCGGCGTCAACGTCACCGCCACGTCACCGCACTGTCTGTCCGCGGGGATTTCGGTTTGATGGTGTGTACAGCCATCAGACCAAAATCTCAGAGCGGACATGTCCGATGAAAACGGTCCGCGGACCATTTTCATCGGACATGTTTAATGGTCTGTACGAGGCCTCAGAGTACAAGGACACTGTCTGTGGCCATGGGCATCCGCTGAAATTTTTTCAGAGGGGGGCGCTTTGGAATCGGCGATACACAGTCGCATTTTACCCTTTCTTCGACCACTAGCGGGGGTTAAAAGCGCCCCCCCCCCCGTTAAAATGTAAAAACACCCCACTGTGCCCCCTGCATCTTTCAATATGTCTTTCTCACTACTGTGTACCCCCTCTCCACAACTGCACCTCTGGACCCCTTTACATTACACAGCACCTCACAGCTCTGGACCCCTTTACATTACACAGCACCCTGCATCACTGGACCCCTTTATATTACACAGCACCCCTTTCCCTTGACTGAAACACTACACTATATTGACAGTATATTTATTTCAGGTCTAAAAGAGGAACCTTTTGGAATGAGGGACAAATGGATTTGATTCCAGAAGAGGGACAGGCACTCTAAATAAGGGACAACTAGAAACTATGCCGTAGGCTACAACTCTGTGTTGTGTTTGCTCTGCGTTTCCAGACTTGCTAAAAACACATCAGAAAATAGTCTAGTGTTACCTGTGGCAATAGATGTTGGAACAAACAAAGCACAGGCCTGGTAAACAATATCAAACGGCGCTCCCCTCCCTCTGTCCTCTGGCACTCCAATCGTATGTCACGGAGCTGTGTCTGTGTGCAAGGTCCCATCCCCCTAGTTCGGCTCGTATGATAGGCGGAACACTAGAAGACTATCAGACGAGCCAAACTAGGGGGGTGGGACCTTGCACACAGACCCAGCTCCATGACATACGATACGAGCACCGGAGGGGAGCGCTGCAGTCACCGCTTAAATTGGCGATTACAGGGGGGGCAAATGACCCCCCTTGCCCTATGGAGCGGACGCCCATGTCTGTGGCTGTCTATTATCTGTCCAGCTTCTTCAATCTTCAGCTCAAAGTTTGTTGAGCCATGTTGGCAGGGTCTGCCATGGATCAAATGTTTGGATGAATCAACAGGAAATGGCCAAAATTGTATCATATATGGCCAGCTTAAAGCGGTAGTTCACCCTCACCCACATGATTTTACCATCGAGACAGGCATTGTAGCGCGAGCTACAGTATGCCTGTCCCGATTTTTTTAACCCCGGACTCACCTTGTAATCGGACATCGTAGATTTCGGCTCCCGCGGGGAATGGGCGTGCCTATGGAGAGGGAGGATGATTGACGGCCGGCCCTGGCACGTCACTCTCCCCGAGGACAGCCGGAGTAGGTCTCGGCTCTTCACGGCGCCTGCGCACAGGCTATGCGCAGGCGCCGTGAAGAGCCAAGCCTATTTCGGCTATTTCCGGAGAAGCGTGACGCGCCAGAGCCGGCCGTCAATCATCCTCCGTCTCCATAGGCACGCCCATTCCCCGGTATCTTCGATGAACGATTACAAGGTGAGTACGGGGGTAAAAAAATCGGGACAGGCATACTGTAGCTCGCGCTACAATGCCTGATTTTATGGTAGTAGAAAAAAAATAAAAAAAATTCCGTTCATAGGGTGAACCCCCACTTTAACATGGGAAAAAAACAATACCCATTCTTACCATTGTTCCCTCCCCCTTCATCCTACCTATCCTGCCTAACCTTTATAAAAAATATATTAAAAGGATTTTCAGAAAATTGTCTGAAACTGAAAACCAAAGCAGTCACTACATCTACTTAGTGTTTCCAGGTAAATCATAAACTGTTAATGGATATCTCCTGATTTTTTACTATCAAAGGAAAACTTGCAATATTTTTTAAGAGCTAGCTGTATATTTCTTGCTATTACCATAACCATAACCTGCCACAAAAAAACAAAATAAATCCTCCTGCTCCCAAGGATCACAATGATACCACATATGTGTAAGTTATTCATTGTACCAGGAGTAGAACACTGAATCAATAATGTGCATTTTTCTTTTTTTATCTTACCTAAAACACACTGACACTGATACTAATGTAGCACTTGTGTACTTTATGGTACTGGTGCTAGTTAAATTTAAGGGTAGATCAGAGTGTAGTTAGACTCCAGATTGTTAAGTGCAAAACAAGGTCTCTGTCTCAGCTTGGGTGTGCTGTGGACTTATTCTGCTGCACTGGGGTGTTCTTCCAGCCCCGGTGCTGCAGGTGGCAGCAGTGGAGTCAAGGTTTGGGTGCTCTTTCCCATCAGCCAATTAGGAGGGTTTGACCTTGCTGTGCATGCTGGGGAGGAGTATTTATGAGACAGACGCCATTAGTTCTCGGTCTTCTTCGTCCAGTGTGGCACCCACCTTTTAGGGTGGCCACATCATGGCGCCCCGGCGTTATGGCCTACCTGGCCGGGGCGTGCGTGCCACACAGTGTTCCTGGTCCTGGGGCCATGCATCTGAACGGCGACGGGGACCCAGTGAGTGACTGGGTTCCCACCTTTGAGGATTCCAAGCTGTACTGCTGTTCGGTGGGGAGTCAGTCTGAGGAGCACCATTGAGAGGCTGGCGGTCCAAAAGAGCCTGGACAAACCACCGGGGATCGAGGTAGCGGGACACTGAGGGATTGATCACCTGTCAGTCGGTACCTGGGCGACAAGTTGAAGGAGATCTAGGCGTAACTAATCTAAGGAGGGATATCTCCAAGAATTCAATCCAGAGAGGGCATGTGGCAGAGGTATCTTTTCTTTTTTTGTTTACAAACTTTTTTATTTGGTACAAAATGGTGGTACAAAAAGCAAAATGGCATACAAAAAAAGAGTACACATAAGAAAATGTCCAGGAGTCAAAAAATAGACAATAGTAAACTATACAAATCTTATGTAACATTAATAAAACATAGTTCTAGAGAGTAGAGAATTAAGATGAGGGTCAAAAAGTAGATATAAAACCATAAGTGTTATTAGAATAAACAGATCAGCAAAAGGAATTATGCAATTTAGATGGGATTAAAGAAAGTAGCAGAATGTTCAAACCATGGGTCCCATTTCTGTGGCAGAGACTTTTTCTCAAGTTCAAGTTCACCAAGGAGGGTCTGTGGCAGAGACGTCATCCTACAAATTGTCCGAGTGGTACTCCGGATGCCAGGTCAGTGAGAGAGGCCTGTCCAGGTACACTAAACCCACTCCGGGAGGAGTGGCGCAGAGAAGTGTTACGCTTGGGAGCAGGACTGTTTCCCTATCATGACGCCTGAATCTGCTATTCTCCCTTCTTCTTCAACTTTACTTTCCTCACCACAAGTTTACTGTTTTTACCTGGCTGGGTAATAAAGAGCACAGCAAAGAGCACCTGTCGTGGACATTCCTATACTTCTACTATTTGCAATACGCATCACTCGCCCCTAGGAATTCGGAGGAGTCATGAGGTAATGTGCCGTCCAAACATCCAGCAGCAATAATGGGGGTAATGCTACACTAATTAATTCCTTATTTTTTTTAATCCTACGTAAAATATGCTGACTTGACCATTGAGCCTGATCTTTGACTCTGACCATGACTTGACCCTAACCCTGGCCTAGATCAAACCCTGATCTAGCTATTATATCTCTATTTTTATATATTATTTATTATTTATTTTTTTTACACACATTTCTTGTTTACATTTTTCTCCTCTAGCAAGCATTAAAAAACACAAAGTATCTTTTTCTCCATTCGAGAGGAGATAAAAACACAGGAACTGACTAATCACTGTGATAGTCAATTAAAGGCTATCATAACGGTAAGGTAATTGGGAACTAGGTCTTTTGATTCCCGACCATTAGTATGGGACCCATTTCCGTGAGGCTGCATATATGAGTGCATTCGGCAGGAAGTAGTTAAACCTTAGTAATTGTAATTCTCTTGCTCCTTTTTGTTTACAGAATAGCAAAATGTCTTTGCAATTACCAGAGCATTTCCCTGGGTTTGTTACAGTAGATATATGATATTTGTCGAGTCTTCCAATATTTCCAGCATTCCCAGGACCTTCATTATTCACAGGATTCCAGGTCTTCCAGGATTTGTAGAATTCCCAGGACCTCCACTACCTCAGGCCTTCCATAGTTCCCTGAAAAGAAGCTGAGCGTGTTCTCTGACCAACAGGATATTTAAGCACAAACCATTGAAGTGGTTGGTGCTGTGTCTTATTGAAAACTATCCCATAGATAAAGCACTACAATATCTATCTTCCAATTGCTTACCTGTTGCCAATCCAGACTTACCTGTCTATTTTCTTGCCTGTGGCATACCTCGACCCCTGACCATGGGTGCTCAATCTGTGGCCCTCCAGCTGTTGCAGAACTACAAGTCCCATCACGCCTCTTCCTTTGGGAGTCATGCTTGCAACTGTCAGTTGCCTGCAATTCCTCATGGGACATGTAGTTCTGCAATAGCTGGAGGGACACATGTTGAGCACCCATGCCATAGACTTCCTGCTCCAGCCACCTTCCTTGATAGGGCGATCATGAGGGCCACAACCTGGTGTCAGTTTGCAGCATAGAAAACCACAAGGGTTTCTGGCCCATCACCGCTCTGGTGAAGACCAACTGCCATTTAGACTCTGTGCCTAGGCAAGCCTTTGTACGCTGTCAGGGGCACCATAGCAGGCTCTGAGACTCAGCAGCTTAAGATACATCTTAGATTCTCAGGTTCATGGTCAACTCATACAACTTATGTGTTAAAACGTTTCTACTAAAGTCAACCTGTCGCTCCATAATCCTTTCAATAGTGGCTGCTACTGGGTCTCCAGCCCCTCCCCCCTCCCTTTTCCCAGGTTTCCTGATATATCCCCTTCCTCCAGATATCCCACATCCCCACCCTCCTCTGATCCCTGGTTTCTCCTCTTCATCCATGTACTTCCCCATATCCCCCGACCTCAGATGTTGTTATATTTTCTGTTGATATGACATTGATTCCCCCGGATTGGAAGGTATAATGCCCCCTCCTGTGGAGATATATGCTGCTACTGTACCTGCTTATATATGACATGTATGCTGTTATTTGGTAGTCATCAATGGGTTTTATTGTCATTTTAGATATTGTGTAGCCTGATGATGTCATGCTATCTGTATACTGTGCCATCTACCAGCAAACTATGTGCCTTATTGTTCAATGTCAACATGTTGTACATGTTTTTCTAAAGATAAATAAAATCGATGCTGTTAAAAAATAAAAAAGTTGACCTGTAACTAATCAGGAAAATGTAATGTGTAAACATGAGGAGCAATTGCAAAAGCAAAGGTTACATCTATGGAAAATTACACATAAAAACAATCAGTAATCCAGAGATATAAACAAAGCAGAACTGTCAAAGTAGGATGGCCACAACCCCTTCCCACTTCCCAAGCCAGGAATAATAAGCAAAATATTCATTGAGATGTAGACAACAAGACAGGAATGACTTTCATTGTTTTGACTATGGTAATAAAAATTAGGAATGGGAATTTTGATTAGTTACTATTGAGAAAGCCAGACCATAGGCGATACGTGTGTAGAGGGGAGGAGCCAAGCCCGTGACGTCACGCCATCAGAGTGGTGAGCGAGTGGATGTCTTTATAGTTTATAACATTGTGATGAGCATTTTATTTCTTTTATTCTTGTAAGTACAATATTTTAAGGTGGATTTAATAAATGATTTAAATAGAGAGCACTATGTTTCTTGCATTTATATTTTCATCAACACAAACCATATCTTGAGGGGAAATATCCTGTTTAAGGGCCCTTTCACACGGGGCGGATCAGTAATGATCCGCCTCCGTGTGTCCGTAAAATCCCCGCTGAGCTGGCAGCTGACAGGGCGGTCCCCGCACACTGTGCAGGGACCGCCCTGTCTTTCTTCCGCTCTCCCCTATGGGGAATCGGATGAACACGGACCGTCTGTCCGTGTTCATCCGATCCGGCAGACGGAAGAAAAATAGGGTTTTCTTCAGTCCGAAAATGCGGATCTTTGCGGAGGCGAACAAATTACGGGTGTCAGCGGATGGTCATCCGCTGACACCCGTAATCACATAGGGACCCATAAGCGTATATTGATTTGTCTGCGGAAAAGTTATAGCGTCTACAAACTATGGCAACCAACTGTGGGGCAGGTGCTTTGACTGGGGAAAGGCAAAGATCCTTGTTCCTACCTAGTTAAAGCACAGGATCAGTACCTTCCCCTCTGACAGAATGACAATCTGCCTTGTTTACATAGGGAGATTATCGTTCTGCCTCTGTACTGTCTAATTGGTGGGCACCGGCATATATGGAGTATAATCACAGCGGGAGTGGGTCGCAGGAGGCCCCAGACCTGGAAGTGTCAGATCACGTTTAAGGTACGCGATCTGGCACAGAGCAGAGCCCTGCCGCAGTATATGTGCATGGTGCAGTGCAGTCGCTAAGCAGTTAATGCACCTCTGTGTTCATTAATATATACAGTAGTGTAAGCATCTGAACTTGAACTAGTATGGGAATTTTTCAGTCCACTTTACACCTAAGATCAAACTGGGGGGGGGGGCAGAAGCAGCATAAGGAGCCAATCAGTGGCTATCAAGGAGCATGCTGATAGGAGGAGAGAGCAGATTAACATAGAGATGAACTCATCCGTCTGCTGCTTCTCCTTTCCCTGTCCAGTCAAAGCTTGGAAGTGGACAAGACCTGTAAGTGTCATTTAAAGTGGAGTTCCAGCCATAAATATAACATTACATCAGTAGTTTTGAAAAAATGTCATTAGTCCTTTAAGAATTGTTTTATTTTTTTTAGATGCCTTCAAAGTGTTGTTGCTAGGCAGAATAGTTAATCTTCCCACTTCCTGCACCTAGGTGCTTAAGCTTCCTAACCTACACCGCACAGACTCCTGGGAATGTAGTGGGTGTAACTTTCCAGTCTGTGCACTCCCCAGTCTCAAAGAATCATGTGACTTGGACAGTACAGGTGCTGAAACCTGATCTGAAACCTATTACACTGCTTGTGCAGCACTGAGCATGTGCGAGATCTGAAAGGCTGAAATCCAGGAAGTCATACAGTCTGGCTTCATGATGCCCACACTTAAGATGGCCCCAGTCAATTTCTATTTTATAAAGTGTCTAAATGCTGTAACAACCTAACAAAACGGACCTTAGTTTACAGACTAACTTTACTAGAATACATTAAGCTTGTGTATTACAGGGGTATTCATATATAAAAAGTGAAATTGTGGCCGGAACTCCGCTTTAACTGCAGCAGAGAAAAATCAAACACCCTGCCCTGCCAGACAGGGCTAGGCTGCATGACAGTTTTGCAACTCTCAGAACTGGATGGACAGAAATAAAAATTATTTGGCAGGTAAGACAGCTCCCATATATGTATTTAATTTGTGTATTTAGCCATTTGCTGTTTGCTATGTTTAGCTTTACTCATCTGATATTACAAAAGCAGCGCAGTCGACCTAACATCAGATATATATTTCATAGTAAGTGGAGCATTCTAAGTACCATATTTATCGCCCTATAGCGCGCACCGGCGTATAGCGCACACCCCAAACCTAGAGGATAATCCTAGGGAAAAAAAAAGAAATACTGACAATTTACAGTTAGTTACAGTTGCCCGGCATCCATCGGCGGCCTTGTCCGGTCAGGCCTCCGTCTGCGGCATTCGTGGTGTCCTCGTGGTGTCCTCCCCGCTTCTTCCGTGCTGTTTTTGAATGCTGCCGCCGACATATACCGGCGCTCAGAAAGCGGGGATCGGCGTATAACGCGCACCCCCGATTTTCCCCTGATTTTAAGGGGAAAAAAGTGCACGTTATACGCCGATAAATACGGTAATGTGTGACACTTCCAGGTATAGGAAAGGTATGTATTAGTACTTGTCTCGAGATCCCCTGACAGTGCCTTAAGCTGAACTGCCTAAATACAAAAGGGATGTGTATTCTTACTTCTTAATGTGTTACTAAACCCAGGAAGCTGCATTCACTATATCTGGTCTCCCACAGTACACAGAACATGGAAATGCAATTATTTTTGTAAATATAAACTGCTAAATACCTTTTCTCATCAGCAGTCTTGTGGCTTTAACCAGTGTCCGGCCGAGCACCGGTTAAAGATTGTAGGAGGAGTTTTCATTCTTCTCTGACTGTCCTATGAGGCTGCAGGGCCCATTCGTTTTTGCCTGGACACGGCTAATTTGCCCTGTGCTGAAAACATATGTCCTTTCATTCAAAATAAAAATAAAGGGCTAGATTCAGATAGCCCGCCGTAACTTTGTGCGGGCGTAGCGTATCTCAGATACGCTACGCCACCGTAACTTAGTGAGGCAGGTTCTGTATTCACCAAGAACCTGCGCCCTAAGTTACGGCGGCATAGCGTGAATCTGCCGACGTAAGAGCGCCTAATTCAAATTGTAAAGAGGTTGGCGTGTTTTATGCAAATAAAACATGACCCCACGTAAATTATGTTTTTGACTAACGGCGCATGCGGCGTCCGTGAACGTAACCCCGTGCGCATGCTCCAAATTAACCCGCAAAAAGCCAATGCTTACGACGTGAACGTAAATTACGCAAAGCCCTATTGGCGAACAACTTACGCAAACAACGTAATCGACGGAAAATTCAACGCTGGCCCGACGTCCATACTTAACATAGGATACGCCTCATATAGCAGGGGTAACTTTACGCCGGAAAAAGCCTAACATAAACAACGTAAAAAAATGCACCGGGCGAACGTACGTTTCTGAATCTACCTAATTTGCATATTCCTCGCGTAAATCGACGGAAGCGCCACCTATCGGCCAGCATAAATATGCAACTAAGATACGACGGCGTAAGAGACTTACGCCAGTCGGATCTTAGCCTAATTCCGGCGTATCTTGTTTTCTGAATACAGAAAAAAGATACGCCGGAGCATCCTAGAAGTTACGCGGCGTATCAATAGATACGCCTGCGTAACTTCTTTCTGAATCTACCCCAAACTCTCTAGCAATACACACCAAACTGAGCATGTGCAGAATGCCCTTAATGCTCTGTTCTATCAGCAGATAGATTGGGGACAATAAAAGAAGGGGAGGAGCACAGGATTAATCCCTTAGATTCCACAGTGAGTACAACAAGCATGCTTTACTGAATATATAGACTGATTTTACTGTTGTGGGTTTAGTAACTCTAAGGCCTCGTACACACGACAGAGTTTCTCGGCAGAATTCAGCGAGAAACTCGGTCAGAGCCGGATTCTGCCGAGAAACTCTGTCGTGTGTACACTTTCGGCCCGATGGAGCCGCCGAGGAACTCGTCGAGAAAATAGAGAACATGTTCTCTATTTTCTCGTTGTTCTATGGGAGAACTCGGCCTGCCGAGCTCCTCGGCGGCTTCAGGGCTAAACTCGCCGAGGAACTCGACGTGTTTGGCACGTCGAGTTCCCCGGCCGTGTGTACGAGGCCTAATATGTTGGTGTGCTGTGTGTATGTCTTCCAGATCTGTTCTGTAATCCAGTGTGAAACTTTGTCTCTGTGCAGGAGCTTCCTGTAATAAAGACCAGTCACTGCTGCTCTCTCCTTGTTCGGGGTGACTGGTCTTGTCTCCACCCCTCCTGTAGTTTTCTGCAGACAGTCTGTAGTGTGTGGGACCCGTTGTATTCCCTCCCACAGCTCTGTTCTCTGCACCGGCTATGTACAGTCCAGTGGTGATGTCACTGCTACCTTTATAAAGTAGTATCTAGATTTACAAAAGTGTTTGGTTTGCAAAACCTGAATTTATATTCTCTCTGGCTATTGAGGGATATTTTTATATTTTTTTAAAATCAGAAATAACGTTTATTGACTTTTTACCAATGAATACAACAAGTACAAACAACATATATGGGTCAGAAATGTGGATCCACAATTTCCGCCATCCATACATAACACAGGGAAACAAAAGACCGGTAAATTCTCGAAGCGCAATCACATTAAAGATGCAGAGTTATGTAGCGCCCCCCTTTTTGTTAGTGGGGCGTTACGCTAAAGTTAGTGGGGAGTGGGGAGATTTAAGTTGCTCCCACTCACAAATTGTTTAGTTTATGCTGTTGCCAGTTTGGTACTGCCTCATGGGTCAGTCTGTGTGCCAGGGGTGTGTTGTCACCCCTGGACGACAGTTGGCGCAAGAGGGGTTCTGGCGGACCTATCTTTCCTCAGCAGCCAATCAGAGGGGGTTTCCCTCTTCGGGCGTGCTGGCGGGGGGTATATCTGTGGCGACCGCCATGAGTAGTTCAGTTCTACGCGGGGCTCGAGTCCCAGGTGCGGCATCCACCTTCAGGGTGCGCGCATCCATGGGCCCCGCCAGCGAGGCCTGCCTGGCCGAGGCTACGCACCTACCGAAATCTCACCTTGATGCTGAGAGGGACCCCAGCGGCTCGCAGGGTCCCAGATCCTAAGCTGGGAGCTGTACGATGGGGGGTCTGCTCGGGAGAACCTAGATACAGAGGTTGTCTGCAAGGTCTGGACGTGCCATCGGGGATCCGGTCACCACGCCACATGACAGGTACATTTCAGCTGTCTATTGGTGACCCTGAATCAGACTTACTGGGAGGATTCACTAGTTCTACCATTTAACCATATTTGAATTTATACCAGGCCTGTGCAGGGGCCCTGTTTTCCTCCCAGTGACTTTATTGGCAAGTGACCTTTTGACTGCCAGGCTCAAGTTAATCACCTGTCCAGGGGCACTTTACCCACTCTGGCGTGAGTGGCGACGTTTGAACTGTCTATGCTGAGAGCAGGCTTGCTCTCCATGTTCTTGATATCCAAGGCCTGATACTGCAGTTTTTTTCTCTCTGCTCATCAACCCTTTTTCCTACTGTGTGCCATGTTGATGTTGGCTATGTTGGCCTTGGAATAAAGCATTGGAAACTCACACTGTTGTCTGAACATTTGCTCCCTATCCACACTCACAAGTTGAACCCCTAGACAAGAGAACTTGGTAACTTAATACGCCGATCCCCAAATTATCCAGCGGCTCCTTCAGGGGTGAGTGCTACAGTTACATAACCTACACGTTAAGAAAAAGATGCAACAACAGTAAATCAACACCAGTAGATCAATTCAACTGAGAATTTTATCCATTACTAGATCGACCAGTGCAAGACCTGGCACTGCTAGCCAACCCCCCCAGATCAAATTTGCCCGGGCAACCCTGATGCTGGAACGTAAGATGCTAAGTACCCATTCTCAGTGAGTGGGAACCCTATCAGATTTTCATCGTAAGATGAGGCTACAGGCCTAAAATAGGGCTCTATTAACAGCAGGTTTCTCTGAGCGTCAGTCAGCGAATGGTCATTCAGGAAGCCTAGAATACATCTATCACAGTAATGTGAAAGACCGTATTAATGGTGCTTATCACCCCAATCCAGTAGCGATGAAGTTCAGGACATCGCCATAATAGATGGATAAGATCACCTGGCATGGTGGCCAAGATTAGCACAGAGGGGAGACTGCAGGACTGAGCACACATATTCAAAAACAGGCGTGGAAGATAGAGACCAATCCGTGAAGATGCCCTGTGTATGGACAGTATGACGGAATTAGAAATAGTAGAACTGTGACGTGTGGGGGAGATGGAACGTGGTCCGCAGGTCTTCAAAGGAGCGGAGAGTGCCATTCTGGAAGACCTGCTTGAAATGGGTAATGCATGCCCCAGCGTTTCCATATGCCGACAAATTGCAGTTTCATCAGCTCTCCATACATTGAGTTATGCCAAAGAGGGCTATAGTATGTAAACCCTGTGACCCCTGAAGAGATTTCACTTTAAGCCAAACCTTTTGAAGTAAGAAATACGTGGGATAGAGTCTATTTTGAGGAGTTAAAACACAGGGATTCTAAACCCCCAGGTATATCTTGCATCTTCATATGATACCGCATATGGGAATGCGCAGAAGGAGACAGCGAGGCTGCTATATTGGTCCTTATCAAAAAAGCCCCAATAGGGTGTTAGATTTGAGCCTCTAGATAGTATAGCCAAGGGTTAGGCAAGGCAACCCCACCCCGATCCTTGTGGCACTGAAGTTGCCCCAGTCTAATCCTAGGGGACTTGTCCTTCCATAGCAGGGTGGGGAAGGTGGTATTGACTAGTCTAAATAGTGGAACTAGCACTGGGGAATTATGCAGGAGGTAGAGAAGTTGGAGCATATAAATCATCCTTATAAGGTTAGCTTTGCCAATCATAGAGATCCATAATTTATTCCAAATGCTAACTGTGGCCCTGAGACCGTGTATAAGCAGCATTATATTAAGTGTACAGTAGTCTGTTACAATAGGCGAGATATATATATCAAAGTACTTGAATGATCGGACCACAGGAACAGGGCAGAAATCAGCCAATGATGGGGCAACTACATCGCTCAGCGGCAAAAGGGCAGGCTTGGCCCAATTAATCGTTAAACTGGAGTAAGAACCAAATAAGGTTATTATGGCCATGACTTCTCTCAAGGAGGCACCTGTGTCATCTAGAAATAATAGCATGTCATCGAAAGCTAAATTGAAAGCTTGGGAAGTCATGCCACCCTCCCTAATTGAAGCTACAGATGCGTGGTACAGCAATTGGACCCAGGAAATGAAAGTGTCACCAAAGCCAAATCACTGCAATGACTGCCATATGTAGGGCAATTCCATGCTTTCGAATGCCTTATTGGCATCTAAGGAAAGAAATGCCTTTCAGTACACTTTCAGTAGTTGGGATGCTAGACTTTCCACGTAAAGTTTGTATACCTCTGTGTGAATACCATCTTCCCCTGGGGCCTTACAATTTGGGAAGGAAGCAATCACTGCAATTATCTACTCCTCCTTTATAGGAGAGTCCAAGGCCTTCTTGTGTGATAACGAGAGTTACGGAAGATTGACCTGGTCTAAGAACTGAGGGAGCTCACACATAGAGGTCTGTGTTTTGGATTGGTATAAAAGCATGCTAACTCATCTACGATCATTTTGGGGAAACTATTCAGCGTCCCTGTAGCAGTACATAAAGCAGAGATAGGGGCGGTCCCCTGTTGTGTATGAACAATTTTGGCCAGCAGCCAGCCTGTCTGCTCATCTTCCGCATAATAGGCCTGTTTCCTAAAGAACAGTTTCCTCTCAAATACCTTCAATTGATGAAGCACCTTTTTAGCCTCCAGCCATGCCTCCAGTCTTGGCGGAGAACATATATTAGCGCTCTGTTTCCTGAACCATCTGAGTAATGTGTAAATAAATCATGCCCTTGAATTGCATTTTGCACTGCTTTCATTTCTGAAATAAATAGACCCCACAAAGAGTATTTCAAAAGCATCCAAACAAAAAGGGGATCTATAAAGTCTGGATGTACTTGAAAATAGGCTTTAATGTGGGATGTTATAGAGGTCTTATCTGGGAATAAATTAAGCCAAAAGGGATTAAGTTTCCAGGGAGCCTTAGAAAGACTGGTGTGGCCATGCAATCACATGGGACTGATCTGACACTGTCCTAGCAATGTATTACAGTTTAGAAACATCAGGTACACAATTAGCACAAAAATAGTAGACATAAATCAATTCTTGATAGTGACATAAAGGTTTTAGAAAAGCAGGAAAACGTGCTATCCCCAGGATGTTTACATCTGCTGAGGTCTAGCCAACCCACTTCCTTGGCAAACCCGCTTAAAGTTGTTCCCTTTAAAATGAGGGCACACCACTGCTGGCGGGGGCTTGTCAAGGGTGAGACACATATAACCGTTAAAGTCTCCCATGACCAGTACTGGGACGTCAGGCTTGGTGAAGAGAAACTGAACCAGCAATCTGAGGACCACTGTAGAGAAGGGGGGTGAAATATATACAGTTGTTATAATACACACAAACTGAAAAATCTTATAGTGCAGAAAGATTATATCTTCGGAGTATCTGGTAATCTAATGCAGTATGTCCGCAGTATCTGGTAATCTTGTGCATTATGTCAGCAGTATCTGGTAATCGAATGCAGTATGTCCGCAGTATCTGGTAATCTAATGCAGTATGTCCGCAGTATCTGATAATCTTGTGCAGTATGTCCGCAGTATCTGGTAATCTAATGCAGTATGTCCGCAGTATCTGGTAATCTAATGCAGTATGTCCACAGTATCTGGTAATCTAATGCAGTATGTCCGCAGTATCTGATAATCTTGTGCAGTATGTCCACAGTATCTGGTAATCTAATGCAGTATGTCCGCAGTATCTGGTAATCTTGTGCAGTATGTCCGCAGTATCTGGTAATCTTGTGCAGTATGTCCGCAGTATCTGATAATCTTGTGCAGTATGTCCGCAGTATCTGGTAATCTAATGCAGTATGTCCGCAGTATCTGGTAATCTTGTGCAGTATGTCCGCAGTATCTGGTAATCTTGTGCAGTATGTCCGCAGTATCTGGTAATCTTGTGCAGTATGTCCGCAGTATCTGGTAATCTTGTGCAGTATGTCCACAGTATCTGGTAATCTAATGCAGTATGTCCGCAGTATCTGGTAATCTCATGCAGTATGTCCACAGTATCTGGTAATCGAATGCAGTATGTCCACAATATCTGGTAACCTTGTGCAGTATGTCCACAGTCTCTGGTAATCTTGAGCAGTATGTCCGCAGTCTCTGGTAATCTAATGCAGTATGTCCGCAGTCTCTGGTAATCTAATGCAGTATGTCCGCAGTATCTGGTAATCTAGTGCAGTATGTCCACAGTATCTGGTAATCTTGTGCAGTATGTCCGCAGTCTCTGGTAATCTTGTGCAGTATGTCCGCAGTCGCTGGTAATCGAATGCAGTATGTCCACAGTATCTGGTAATCTTGTGCAGTATGTCCGCAGTATCTGGTAATCTTGTGCAGTATGTCCACAGTATCTGGTAATCTTGTGCAGTATGTCCGCAGTATCTGGTAATCTAATGCAGTATGTCCGCAGTCTCTGGTAATCTTGTGCAGTATGTCTGCAGTCTTTGGTAATCTCGTGCAGTATGTCCACAGTCTTTGGTAATCTTGTGCAGTATGTCTGCAGTCTCTGGTAATCTTGTGCAGTATGTCCGCAGTATCTGGTAATCTAATGCAGTATGTCCGCAGTCTCTGGTAATCTTGTGCAGTATGTCCGCAGTCTTTGGTAATCTCGTGCAGTATGTCCGCAGTCTTTGGTAATCTCGTGCAGTATGTCCACAGTCTTTGGTAATCTCGTGCAGTATGTCTGCAGTCTCTGGTAATCTTGTGCAGTATGTCAGCAGTCTCTGGTAATCTCGTGCAGTATGTCCGCAGTCTCTGGTAATCTCATCCCCATTTAGAGTCCTTCATTATTAACAGTGTAATTTTTTAGTTTGTTTGCGCCGATCTGTAATGCTGCGTACACATGATCATTTTGCGGCATGAAAAAAACTATGTTTTTCGGCACGTAGAAAAAACAAAGTTTTTCCAACTTCATCATTAAAACGACGTTGCCCACACACCATCGTTTTAAAAAAATGCTCTAGCAAAGCGCAGTGACGTACAACACGTACGACGGCACTCTAAAGGGGAAGTTCCGTGCGGATGACGCCACCCTTGGGGCTGCTTTAGCTGATTCCGTGTTAGTAAAAGACTTTTCTGTCTGTTACAGCGTGATTATGAATGGTAGTTTTACCAGAACGAGCTCTCTTGTCTCATAACTTGCTTCTGAGCATGCACAGGTTTTTAACGTCGTTTTAGCCCACACACGATAATTTTTTACAACCCGAAAAACAACATTGTTTAAAACGTTGTTAAAAAAATGCAGCATGTTCGAATTTTTTTTTTTGTCGTTTTTCAGAACCCGAAAAATCATGTGAAGCCCACACACGATCATTTTAAATAATTTTTTTTAAAAACAACGTTTTTTTCATGCCGAAAAATGATCGTGTGTACGCGGGCTTTAGGCTGAGCTATATACCATGATTTGTGATGCTGGGGCTATATACTCTGTCCTGTGATGTTGAGCTGTATACTCCTGACACTATGGGCCGGATACATTGGCGCATATTTATGCCGGCGTAGCGTATCTTATTTGCACTACGCCGGACCAGCGCAGAGAGGCATGCACTGTATTCAGAAAGCTATTACTCACCAAGATGCGCCAGCATAACGTATTTTCAACGGCGTAGGGCAGCGTAAGTGTAAGTGGGCGTCACCCCATGCAAATGATGGTCCGACCGTGTCGCAGTGGTTTACATTGGGCGTATCTTAAACGGCGCATGCGCTGTGATGTGGACGAATTGACTGCACCCATCTGCGCATACTCACAACTACGCCCGGCGTAACCCCTAAGGCCCCGTACTCACGACCAAACATGTCTGCTGAAACTGGTCCGCAGGCCAGTTTCAGCAGACATGTTTGGTCGTGTGTGGGCGCGAGCGGGCCGAATTCCAGCAAACATTTGCCCGCCGGGCCTTTTCCCAGCGGACAAATATTCCTGGACTTGTTTTAAAACAGTCCGCTGGAATCCTGCCCGCTCGGACATGTACGGTCGTCAGTACAGACCTACCGTACATGTCCAGGCGCCCGCCGTCCCTCGCATGCGTCGAATGACTTCGACGCATGCGTGGAAGCATTTTAAAGGCGGGCCGCCCACGTCGCTGCGTCATTGTCGCGGCGACACCGCGTCATCGACGCGGCGACACCGCGGACACGCCCCGCGTATTGTTTACGCGCGGACTTCTGTACGATGGTGTGTACAACCATCGTACAGAAGCCCTCTGGCAGACATGTATGGTGAAAACGGTCCGACGGACCGCTTTCACCATACATGTTTGGTCGTGAGTACCCGGCCTCAGATACGGCGGCCCAACGCCTATGCCCAGTGCATAAATACTCCCAGACATACGCCCGTCAAGTGCAAAAGTACACAAGCATTTTTTTTACTGCTAGTACTTTTGTTATTTTCTTGAGGCATGTCTGCACCAGTGGTGACTGCTAAGGGTCGGAGGAAGCTCAATTTCACCCCTGAGGAGAAGGCACTTATTATCGAGGGCCTCAATAAGTACGGCGCGTGCCTCTATGTGGCACTGACTGGCACTACCAGCAAGGTGGAAAAAGATCAGATCCTGCTGGAGATAACCACACAGGTGAATGCCCTTGTCATGGAGGCTAGGACCCCCAGGGATATAACGAAAAAGATTAACGATCTGTGGCGTCTTGTTAAAGAAAAGCTGGCAAAGATCCGGAGGCATGCCAGTGGCAAAGGAGGTGGACCAGCCACCAACATCACCCTCACTCCTGATGAGCTGGTCATTGCCCGATGCCTGGAGAGGGAGCAGGTTGAGGGCCTGGAGGGATTTGATTCGGTTGATCAGCCCTTGAGGACAGGTAAGTGTGTTTTATCTTCTCTCCGGTGTGTAGCATGTGTGGGGGGGCAAGGGAACATGTGACAAGTGTGTGGGTCCACCAACATGTGAATGTTTTGTGTCATCCACAGATGTCCAGGAGGGAGCTGGGCCGTCGTCGGCTGATGGGTGACCGACGCCATCCCTGGCCGAGAGTGCCCCCAACTAACCTGTAGAGGAGGAGCAGGTCACTATGAAGGAAGGGTTTTTCATAGTGGAGGAGACCCCCATACCTGTACCCTCCCAAACCTCCTCCCCCATCAGGGATAGCCCCTCAAGGGCCACCCCCCCCATCAGGGATAGCCCCTCAAGGGTCACCCCATCCAGCCTGCCCAAAGCCTCTCCTGCCCCAAGGAAGGCTACACGAAAAACAAGGGGTGTTCCGGAGGCATTGGAGGAGAATTTGGCGAGGGACCAGGCCCGCCAAACCCACCATCTGGCTGCCTTAGTGGGGGACCTACACCATTTGGCAGAGAGCCTGGCCTCCTCGGCTCAGACCCAGGCTGCCTGTACCGTAGCTCTGCAGCAGGCTCTCACCCAGCTGGCGGGTCAGAATTTTGCCATCAATGACAGCCTGCAGGATGTGAGTGGCAATGCACAGGTATTGTCACGTGTCTGGGGGAGCTGCAGGCCACCACATCAGGCCTTGTAACGGAGGTCCGGAGCCTGGCAGAGGCAGTCCAGGCCAATACGGCTGACATGCAGGTGGAGGGGAGGAGCCTGGCAGCTGCCGTACAAGAGGAGGGGAGGCAGACACGGCGCCACCTGCGCAACACCACCACCCGCCAGCTGCAGATGCAGGCGGTGACAAATTCTTACCTCTACCGCATTGCCCTGGAATTGGAGGGCAGCCAGGCAGCCAGAGAGAGACCGGGGGATGTACCTCCACCAGACAACCCCCCCCCCACCTGAGGCTCCCCCCAAGCGACTGCGGCCCAGGAGCCTAGGCACCAGGCGCAGCCCACGACAGGGCAGATGTTTATTTTTTGCTTTTCTTTTATGCTCAAATGATGAGTTTTTTGTTTTATTTGTATACTCAGGTGATGAGTGTTTATTTTTATTTAAACTCAGGTTATGAGTTGTCTTTTTTTTTCTAATTCCTGCACATGGGGAGTAGTGCAGGCTACAGTGTGACTGGTGTGTGAATGTGGGGGTGACATTCCTGCCGGCAAAGGGGTGTCACCCTCGGTCTTTGGGGAGAAGTGATCCCCACGACCGTGTGAATGTGGTATGAATGGACAGCGACATAATTGGGACCTTGGCGTGGCGTTGCTGCTCCCAAGTCCTGCATGGTGGACTTGGGCTAATCCAATGTGTGCAACATACTGTGGTGGAACCATAATACTGGGCCACATAGATAAGTAGAGTATATAAGGGTGTGCAAATATATCTCTGATATGCTGAAAAATAAGTTATCTTCAATCAAGACACATAAAACATTTGCTAGTATTATTAATATGTGTCTTGATTGAGGATAACGCATTTTTCAGGATATCAGAGATATATTTGCACACCCTTACATACTCTATCTATCTATGTGGCCCAGTATTCTGTTTCCACCACAGTATCCAGATCCTTCTCCCATGCCAAATGGTGCAGAAGCCTATTAAAGAGGAAGTAAACCCTATATTAAAGAAAAAAAAAACCCTGCAAGACAAAGGCATAATGAGCTAGTATGCATAGCATATTAGCTCATTATGAATTACTTACCTGAGAACAAAGCCCCCGCTGTGGTCCTTGGACACGTCCTCCGTCGCCGCCATGATACCCGGAGTAACTTCTGGGTATCGCTGCTCCGGTGTTGTGACTGGCCGGAGCAGCGATGACGTCATGCGCGTGGGAGCCGCCATTAACGGCATGATGCCGTTAGTAGCGGCACACTCACTGTGCCTGCGCGTCGTTGTCTACAGTGCATGTGCCTTAGACATCGGCACTGCCTTTCTTGGAAATATCTCCTTAACCGTGTAGGTTAAGGAGATATTTCTTGGACCTACAGGTAAGCCTTAATATAGGCCGCATATTTGCGTGCAGTAGAAGCAAATACAGATGTGCCGAGAGTGTCTGCCAGCAAAGTTACTGGTGGCTAACGGAAAGCTCCCGATCACTGCTTGCATTTGGGAGCTTTCCGATCATGTGACCACTGTGACAGCTAATCATGGTGGTCACATGATCATAAAGCCCACCTCCCAGCATCCTAAACCCCTTAAAGAGGCTTCTTTACAGTAAGAACTGTGAAAATATGGAATAGACTCCCTCATAAGCTGATTTTGGCCAGCTAAACTAATTGTTTTAAAAAAAGGCCTGAATTCTTTCAAAAATGCATATTGGTGCATATTGATCCAGGGAACATCCAATTGCCACCTGGGGGATCAGGAAGGAATTTTTTCCTCTGCTGGAGCAAATTGCATTATGCTTTAATGAGTTTTTCTGCCTTCCTCTGGATCAACTGTGGGTATAGGATAGTGTATATGGAGGCTTTCGATTTGTGAGTGTGGGGTTGATTTACTATAACTGGGGAGTGCAAAATCTGGTGCAGCTGTGCATGGTAGCCAATTGGATTCTAACTTCAGCTTGTTCAGTTAACCCCTTAACGCCCGCCGCACGACTATATACGTCCGCAAAATGGCACGGACATGCAGAAGGGCGTATATATAAGTCCCTGCCTTCTAGCGGGTGGGGGGTCCGATCGGGACCCCCCCTCGCTGCGTGCGGCGGACGGATTCCCTCGGGGAGCGATCCGGGACGACGGCGCGGCTATTCGTTTATAGCCGCTCTGTCGCGATCGCTCCCCGGAGCTGAAGAACGGGGAGAGCCGTATGTAAACACGGCTTCCTCGTGCTTCACTGTGGCGGCGTATCGATCGAGTGATCCTTTTTATAAGGGAGACTCGATCGATGACGTCAGTCCTACAGCCACACCCCCCTACCGTTGTAAACACACACTAGGTGTACCCTAACTCCTACAGCGCCCCCTGTGGTTAACTCCCAAACTGCAACTGTCATTTTCACAATAAACAATGCAATTTAAATGCATTTTTTGCTGTGAAAATGACAATGGTCCCAAAAATGTGTCCAAATTGTCCGAAGTGTCTGCCATAATGTCGCAGTCACGAAAAAAATCGCTGATCGCCGCCAATAGTAGTAAAAAAAAAAAATTAATAAAAATGCAATAAAACTATCCCCTATTTTGTAAATAGGTAGAAAAATACGTATCGGCCTAAACTGAGGAAAAAAAAAACATTTTATATATGTTTTTGGGGGATATTTATTATAGCAAAAAGTAAAAAATATTGCATTTTTTTCAAAATTGTCGCTCTATTTTTGTTTATAGAGCAAAAAATAAAAACCGCAGAGGTGATCAAATACCACCAAAAGAAAGCTCTATTTGTGGGGAAAAAAGGACGCCAATTTTGTTTGGGAGCCACGTCGCACGACCGCGCAATTGTCTGTTAAAGCGACGCAGTGCGGAATCGCAAAACCTGGCCTGGGTATTTAGCTGCAAAATGGTCTGGGGCTTAAGTGGTTAAACTGATTGCAAAATCTCGTTTTTTTTTCTCTCAAAAAATACCAAACATTATATACTTACCTGCTCTATTGCAATGGTTTTGCACAGAGCTGCCCAGATCCTCCTCTTCTGTGCTCCTGGCTCCTCCCTCCTGTTGAGTGCCCCAACAGCAAGCAGCTTGCTATGGGGGTACCCGAGCCGAGTCACAGCTCCCTGTGTGCTTTCAGACACAGAGCCTCGATTTGGCCTTGCACTCCTCTTTCTCCTGATTGGCTGACTGACTTTAATTGACAGAAGTGGGAGCCAATGGCGCTGCTGCTGTGTCTCAGCCAATCAGGAGAAGAGTCCCAACAGCCGAGACACTCGTGGACATCGCAAAGGAGAAATGGGGCTCAGGTGCTGCACACAGAAGGTTTTTTATCTTAATGCATAAAGATAAAAAAACTTTTTGACTTTATACCTACTTTAACCACTTAAGCCCCGGACCATTTTGCTGGCCAAAGACCAGGCCATATTTTGCGATTCGGCACTGCGTCGCTTTAACTGACAATTGCGCGGTTGTGCGACGTGGCTCCCAAACAAAATTTGCGTTCTTTTTTTCCCACAAATAGAGCTTTCTTTTGGTGGTATTTGATCACTTCTGCGGTTTTATTTTTTTGCGCTATAAACAAAAATAGAGCGACAATTTTGAAAACAATCTTTTTTTTTACTTTTTGCTATAATAAGTATCCCCAAAATATATATAAAAAAACATAGGGCCTGATTCCCAAAAAGCTGTGCAAATTTAGGATTATCTAACTTATGTCATTTAAGTTACGGCGCCCTAAGTTGGTGTCGTAAGTACCGTATCCACAGCGCATTTGCGCACAAAATTGCGCCATCCTTAACCTAAGTTCCAATGCGTAAGGCGTGGTTATGGCAAGTGGGAATGAAGTGGGCGTGCTTCATTGTAATGAGCCGTGACCCCATGCAAATGAAGGGCCAGCCGTACTGCGCATGCGCGCACGAATCTGGACCTCACTGCGCATGTGCAGAACTTTGGTCATCGCAATCAGTGAGATAGGTAAAAGGCCAAGCGTACTTAGTTTGAGGATCGCCCTGTGTCTAAATAGCCCCAGTCAAACACACTTCTATTGCAAAAGTATTTTCCTGTGTTCTCTTCCTAAAGCAAGTTGCTTCTGCTTTGAACGTTTGTCAGTGTTTGTTGGTAAGATTTGTTTGTGAGAAAAGTGTTTGTGGAGTTGGAGGGTATAGTTGGTGTTTGTTTTTGATAATTTGTTCTTTGTTTTGATTGTTTGCCTGTTTGTTTTTGATAAGTGTGTCTTTTTTGGTGTGTGATTGTTTTTTGTTTCCCTTTTTTGCCTGTTTGTTTTTGAATTTATAGTAGCTGTCTGTTTTTTTTTTTTTTTTGCTTGTTTTTATTTTCTTTGTTGTGTGTGTGTATTGTTGTTTGTTTTTTGGGTGAGTTCCCTGTTGCTGGGTGTTGTCTGTCATGGCTCCCAAGCGCAGGAAGCTAAATTTTACAGTGGCAGAGAAGCATATACTTGCTCAGGGCGTCATTAAATATGGGCGATTTCTCCATGGCCCTGAGAGCCACAACACCACCCCGGCCAGGAGGAAGGAGATCCTTTAAAATATTACCGATCGGATCAATGCGGCGGGGGGGGGGAGACCAGGACCATCGCTGGAGTTCAAAAAAAGATCAATGACTTGAGGAGCGTGTCCCGGAACAAGCTGGCAACGCTGCATGCCCATACCAGGGGCACTGGAGGAGGGGGACCCTGCCCAGTCAGGATGAGTGAGGAGGAATGGGCAGTGGCCCAGTGTTTCCACCCACAGCAGGTGGTGGGCCTGCCTGGCTTTGACTCTGATCCTCTTATGAGGACAGGTAATTTTTTTGAATTTCTATCTGGTGATTAGCATGTGTGGGTGGGGGAAGGGAAGATGTGCCAAGTGTGTGGATCCACCAACCTGTGATTGTTTTGTGTCCTCCCCAGATGGCCAGGAGGTTGCAGCCCCATCAGCCCAGGAGGTTGCTGGGTCATCAGCCCAGGAGGTGGCAGCCCCATCAGCCCAGGAGGTGGCAGCCCCATCAGGTCAGGAGGTGGCAGCCCCATCAGGGCAGGAGGTTGCTGGCCCATCAGGGCAGGCTGCTGCACCACCCCCAAGACAGGCTGATGCAGAGTCCCAAGAAGGGCAGGATTCGCCATGGGAGGGGAGTGCCTACAACTCCCCTAATTTGGATGTTGAGTGGGAGGAGGATGAGGGGGAGGAAGATGACAATATTGAGATTGGGCAGCAAATCATGATGGGCCAAGATATGACCTTTGAGTCATCCCCTGAGGGAACCCCAGAGGCGCCCAGCAGTCAGGCCACCATCATGGGTGGCCCCTCCCAACCCTTCTTCAACATGCAGCAGCACCCATGGCTCACTCCAACCCCTCCTCCAAGGCCACAAGCCTCAGGGGCAAGTAGGAGGCCGACCCCGGAAACCAGGGGGGGGTTTGTGCGTCTGCCGGTCAGTCTGTTGAGGGACAATGCCCGGCAGACCCGCAGTCTGGCTGAACTCAAAAAATCAATGACCAAGGTGGAGCACAGCCTGGGTGCAATGAGGGAGTCACTGGGTGACGTGGCCACCAACTCAGTGGGGGTCATCACGTGTTTGTGGGACCTGAAAAACGCAACAACAGGCGTGGCCCAGGAGGTGACTGCCCTCACCCAGGCTGTGCAGGCCAATACCCGGGCTGTGCAGGCCAATACCCGGGCTGGCCAGGCTAATACGGCTGACATTACTTCCTGTCTGACAAGGATAGCCGTTGCCTTGGAGGGAAGGCCAGCAGGAGGACAGACACCAGGGGAGGCTCCTTCTTCCCCTGCACAGACCCCCCCCATGAAAATACTCCCTCCCCTGCACAGACCCCCCCCATGAAAATACTCCCTCCCCTGCACAGACCCCCCCCCGTGAAGATCCCCCAGTCGGCCGTGGCCGTCCCCGTGGCCGTGCCCGTGCCTGTGGGCAGCCCAGAAGGAGCACTTGGCAACATCCTTAAGTTGCAGGGGTACTTTTGATTTTTTTTTTGTTTTGTTTTTTTGATACTGTACTTATGATTTGGTTTATGTGTGTGAATGATGTGTGAATGTGGGGGGGTGGCATTCCTGAAAACATAAGGGTGTCACCCTCAGTTTTGGTGGAGTAGGGATCCCCAGGACCAGGGAGAAGTCACCCTAGGTTCCTGAATGGTGTATGAATGCACAGTGACATAATTGGAGCCGTGGCGGGGCGTTACTGCTCCCAAGTACCAAAGGGGGGGGGTACTTGGATCTAATCCAATTCGATGTGCATGTGATGTGTCTGTGCTAGGGACCACAGTGACATGCATTCATGCATTCTCATTGTGAGATAATTAATGTGCGTTTTGTACCAAAAAAAACATTCTCATTGTCATATAAGTAATGTGCATTTTATGTACAAAGAAAATATTTAAACGTCACATAATCTCTGTGATTTTTTCTGGGCAAAGCAAAAAAATAAAGATAATTAGGGTCCATTTACTGGGCAAAGATGCCTTCAGCCAGTTGTCTCCTTATTGCCTGGCCCTCAGCAGTCCGGGTAGAGGGGTTTGGGGGGGGGGGGATTGCCTGGGTGGGGGGTTAGGTCAGGACATATCTCAACATGCAGGCCCCTTCTCAGAGCAAAATTATGGAGGATGCAACATGCCCCAATAATTTGGCAGACAAAGTCTGGGGAATACAAGAGTGTACAAACGTGCCAGATGAGGCCATGGGCATCTACAATCACCTGGACGTTGATCGAATGCCAGCCTTTCCTGTTTCTGAACAGGTGTTCAGTTTCATGGGGGGGCTGTAGTGCCACATGGGTGCAGTCTATCGCCCCGATGGTCCTTGGGAAGCCAGCAATGCTGTAGAAATCTGTCATGGCTTGCAGACGCTGCTCCGCCTGGGTGGGCATCACAAACTGGTTGGTCATGCGCAGCAGTATGGCAGGGACCACCTGATGGACAAATCGGCTCATTGTCGACTGGACCATCCCAGCCAGAACTCCAGATGCACGCTGGAATGAGCCACTGGATAAAAAATGGAGGGTTGCCATCACTTTATGTAGAGGTGTCAGGGCATGGGAGCGTCTGGTTGGGGTGATAAGATCCTCATGAAGTAGTTGGGTGATCTCCAGGATGGCTTCCCTATCAAACCTGTAGTTGCCATACACCTCATAATCTGGCATTTGCAAAAGATCACGCCGTGGCGGATAAACTCTCGCCTGTGCCCTCATCCTCCTCCTCTGTGCCCTCCTCCTCCTTTGTGCCTGTAAGGCGGCAAGTGCCGTCAGAATCATAGCTGGCCCTGGCATTTTTCAACAAAGATCCTTCTCAACTATAGCTCTAAGCTCTAGTCACTACCTACAGCAAACCCTTCCACAGCATGTGTAAAATTAGGGCTGGTTTTATAATGTGGAAATTTAGTCAGGGAAACTAACAGGTGCGCACAGGGCGGAAAATACGGCGCACACACTTAATTTTGAGAATCGCCCTAACTCCCTCATTTGCATCTTTGCCTATCAAAAACAGCGGCGAGACTAGCGTAATTTGCGCCCGGGGATGCGCAGGTGTAACTAATTTAAGTACGGCTGAAAATACGGAAATCTGCGCTTAACTCGTTTTGAAGATTGTGCGCAAATATACGCGCCGTGTAAATTTAGAAAACTTGAGTTAAGTCTGCGTATCTCTTTTGGGAATCAGGCCCATAATTTTTCCTCAGTTTAAGCCGATATGTATTCTTCTACATATTTTTGGTAAAAAAATTGCAATAAGCGTATATTGATTTTTTTGCGCAAAAGTTATAGCGTCTACAAAATAGGGGATAGAATTATGGCATTTTTATTATTAATTGACTGCGACTTTATAGCGGACACATCGGACACTTTTGACACATTTTTGGGACCATTGTCATTTTTTACAGCGAACAGTGCTATACAAATGCACTGATTACTGTGACAATGACACGGCAGTGAAGGGGTTAACCACTATGTGGCGCTGAAGGGATTAAGTGTGCCCTAGGGAGTGCTTCTAACTGTAGGGAGGATGAGCTGTGTGTGACACAACAGTGATCACCGCTTCCGATTACAGGAAGCTGTGATCACTGTCCTGTCACTAGGAAGACTGGGGAAATGCTTGTTTACATCAGCATTTCCCCATTCTCCCTCACCGTGACATGATTGCGGGTATCCCCGCGGACATCGAGTCCACGGGACCTGCAGTCGGAGTCACGGAGCTCTCGGCGGGCACGCACGTCCACAATGCCGCTTCTCAAAAGGGATGTATATATACGTCCTTTTGCCTGCCCGTGCCATGCTGCAAACGTATATCTGCGTGCGGCGGTCAGCAATCGGTTAAACTTTGACAAAAAACCTGCAAGCTGATTGGTTTCTATGCAGAGCTTCACCAGATTTTGCACTCTCCAGTTTTAGTAAATCAATTCCTGTGTGTGTTTTTTTTTCTCTGTAGAATGAACTGGATGAACTTGTGTCTTCTTTCAACCAGACAAACTATGGGCCAGATTCACAGAGGAAATACGACGGAGTATCTACTGATACTCCGGCGTATTTTCAAATTTGCCGCGTCGTATCTTTATTTGTAATTCACAAAAAAGATACGACGGCTTTTGGCTAAGATCCGACAGGCGTACGGCTTTGTACGCCTTCGGATCCTAGGTGTAATTTTCCGGCAGCCGCTGGGTGGAGTTTGCGTCGTTTTCCAGCGTCGGGTATGCAAATTAGCTGATTACGGCGATCCACGAAGATACGCGCGTTCGTCGCAATCTCTTATGTCGTCGCTAGTCGTTTTTTCCCGTCGCAAACTTAGGCCTGCTTTTTCATGGCTTATATTTAGAAACAGCCATGTTAAAGTATGGCCGTTGTTCCCGCGTCAAATTTCAAATTATTTTTTTTGCGTAAGACGTCCGGGAATACGAAACAACGTAACGCACGTCGCCGTTCAAAAAATACGTCGGGGCGCCGTAATTTCGCGCAAAGCACGTCGGGAAATTTTCACATGGAGCATGCGCAGAACGTTCAGCGGTGGTACACGCCCCATTTGAATTAGGCGGGCTTGCGCCGGACGGCTTTACGTTACACCGCAGTAAGTTTACATGCAAGTGCTTGGTGAATCAGGCACTTGCGCTGAAAACTTGCGGCGGTGTAACGTAAAGGGGATACGTTACGCCGCCGCAGATATCTGTGAATCTGGCCCTATGTAACTATGTAAAGCCACTGCGCAGTATAGAATAAAAAACAAAAATGACACTGCTACTGTGAAATGTGACTTGTTAGAAATGTATTATTTTTGCAGAGTCAATTTAGTGAAGGTCCATTTTAAAAAGATTTACACTTGTATTTCGTCCATCGACTTGACACCTTATCGGTTAAGTTGACCTCAGCCACTCAGATCTAGGGCTAATTTAATATTGACAAATATTATACACAGCGTTACATGACCTTTATTACAAGCGCAAATCAATAGAGAATTTGCATAACAATCAGGTATGAAGCTGGCACCGGTTCACCCCAATGCGATGTGAGTCACAGGAAAACAAAATGGCTGATGCCGAGATAATTGTGCGTAATGATGCATTTATACATGCTGGAATTTTCTGACAGTGAATTATTCATACACTTGCCAGGCTTCCAGGAAAATGTCCCCACAAGTACATTTTTGTTTTCCCACAGGAATTTGCCCGTGAGGAGAATACTTTCCAGACAAAGCAGTTGAGGGGGGCTGCCTTCCTGATTGACCTGACAGTGAAGATGAGGTGTTATCCAAGGTGCAAATTAATTCTGTTAAGACAATCTAGATCTTTATTGATCTTCTTCTGTAACAATACATATGCATATTTATAAGGTCTGTTACAGTCTCTAGAGGTATGAAAGCATGATTTTAAAGTAGGTGTAAATTTTAACCGAATGACATGTAGTTCACTTAAGCACTGTGTATCATTAACAACAATATACAGTATCTCACAGAACTCCCCTCACATTTTTGTAAATATTTTATTATATCTTTTCATGTGACAACACTGAAGAAATGACACTTTGCTACAATGAAAGTAGGGAGTGTACAGCTTGTATAACAGTGTAAATTTGCCGTCCCCTCAAAATAACTCAACACACAGCCATTAATGTCTAAACCGCTGGTAACAAAAGTGAGTACATCCCTAAGTAAAAAAAATTTCAAATTGGCCCCAATCAGCCATTTTTCTTTCCCGGTGTCATGTGACTCATTATTGTTACAAGGTCTCAGGTGTGAATGGGGAGCAGGTGTGTTAAATTTGGTGTTATTGCTCTCACTCTCATACTGGTCACTGGAAGTTCAACATGGCACCTCATGGCGAAGAACTCTCTGAGGATCTGAAAAAAAGAATTGTTGCTCTACATAAAGATGGCCTAGGCTATATTGCCAACAGCCTGAAACTGTGCTCCCAAAATTCAAAGAGAATCAGTTTGTTTTGAATAGAATACAAAAGAATAGATTAGAATCGAAAGATGGTTATATTGGGCCAGATCCACAAAAGGGATACGCAGGCGTATCTGCTGATACGCCGTCGCATCCCTGTTTCTATCTATGCGGCTGATTCATAGAATCAGTTACGCATAGATATCCCTAAGATCCGACATGTGTAATGGACTTACACTGTCGGATCTTAGGATGCAGTACCGCGGCCACCGCTGGGGGCATTTCTCTTCGAAATCCAGCGTCGGGTATGCAAATTAGCACTTACGGAGATCCACAAAGCTTTTTCCCTTCGTTAGGCTCCATTCACACCTTGGCGACAAAACGCCCGACGCTCGTGCCGCTGGAGAGGAGAATTGCCATTGATGTCTATGGAGATGGTTCACATCTCATAAACGCCGTACGCCTGTCGCCTGAAAACAAGTCCCGGACCCTTTTTTTCAGGCGGCATTGGCGGTCGGCCATAGTCACCAATGGCAATTCTTTGTGAAAAAAAAAAAAAAGGAACCTAATTGCGGCAAAATACGCCGCGTACGCGGCGTTACAATGTGAATGGGGGCTTAAGTCTCCGTAAGTGTTAGTTTTCCGTCGCAAAATTAGGGCTGCTTTTACAAAGTGTAAACTTAGTACACCATGTAAAAGTATACCCTTCTAACCCGCGTCGCTGTCAAATTTCTTTTTTCCCGCATCTCTTTTTTACCCGTCGCGATTCACAAAACTCGGCGCAACGTAACGTAACGCAAAGCACGTCGGGAAAATAGCGTCGGGAGAATGCGCAGTACGTCCGGCGCGGGAGCGCGCCTAATTTAAATGGGACTCGCCCCATTTGAATTGGCCCGCCTTGCACCGGACAGATTTAAGTTACACCGCTGCAAATTTCCAGGTAAGTGCTTTGTGGATCGGGCACTAACTTGGGCAATTTGCGGCGGTGTAACTTAAATCACAAAAGTTATGTTGCGCCCGCTCGTTGTGGATCTGGCCCATACTTTCTATTCTATTCTGGGTTTTTTTCCCTATACTATTCTGTTATTTTCTATGCTAATCTATTATTTTCTATTCTATTTAAATTAAAATTTGTATTCTATTCTATTGTTTTTTAACCACTTCCATACAGGGCATTTTCACCCCCTTCCTGCCCAGACCAATTTTTAGTTTTCAGCGCTGTTGCACTTTGAATGACAATTGCACGGTCATGCAACACTGTACCCCAATGAAAAGTTTTTTTTCCCCCACAAATAGAGATTTGGTTTGGTGGTATTTGATCATCTCTGCGGTTTTTATTTTTTGCGCTATAAACAAGAGAAGAGCGACAATTAAAAAAAAAAACACAATATATTTTACTTTTTGATTTCATAAATATCACAATTTTTTTTTAAAAAAATATATTTTTTCCTCAGTTTAGGCCGATACGTATTCTTCTACATATTTTTGGTAAAAAAAAATTCGCAATAAGCGTATATTGATTGGTTTGCGCAAAAGTTATAGCGTCTACAAAATAGGGGATAGTTTTATGGCATTTTTTTTATTCTTTTTTTTTTTACTAGTAATGGCGGCGATCTGCGATTTGTATTGTGACATTGACATTGCGGCGGACGTATCGGACACTTTTGACACTTTTTTGGGACCATTCACATTTATACAGCGATTAGTGCTATAAAACTACACTGATTACTGTGTAAATGTGACTGGCAGGGGAGGGGTTAACACTAGGGGGCGCTGAAGGGGTAAATATGTTCCCTGGGAGTGATTCTTACTGTAAGGGGAGGGGGACTCACAAGGGGAGGAGACCGATGTGTGTTCCTCTGTACTGGGAACACACATCGGTCTCCTCACCTCTGACAGGAGGTGGATCTGTGTGATTTAAATAGTACACTCCCCCTAGCCGTGGAATTTGAATTCCGCCGGGGGATTTAGGATCCGCCGCCGCAAGTTTGGAGGTAAGTGGTTTGTGAATTAGCCACTCTCAAACTTGCGGGAGCGGATCTTAAATCACGTAGATCGAGCGGATCTATAGATCCGCTGATCTACGTGAATCTGGCCCAATAGCTATATATATATAGCTTGATTAAAACAGTATCTTTTCAACAGCAGCAGATTCTCATTCTCCCTCTTAACTATGTGAGAAAAACATGGGATTGTGGGTAAATCTTATACCCAAAAACCCATGCTTTTTCCTTGTAGTTAAGAGGGCTGGACTGGAAGGGAGCATTTGTCTTTTAGACATATGCACCTTCTATGACACTGCAGTGAGAGGCGTGCATTTTTATTTGACAGCTGGGGCTAATGGTACTTTAACATTCATCCAAGACTCCAAGCTGTCCATTGAGCTTGGCGCCTCTGACAAGACGTTAGGAGAGGCACTGTGAGCTCTACCACTCAGTCTGCTGCAAACAGAGTGTGCCAGCTTGTATTTAAACTGACTGCTCTGTATGTAGCTTCTGACAGGCTGCGCAAGGATCTCTGGAACCATGTGTCGTAGGAACCCCACATTTTTACCAGTGGTGGGGTAGGACTTAAGCTACCTACCCCCCAATGGGATCTGTGACCTCAGGTCGCCAAACTATGACCCTCGAAGCTCGGTTTTGTTTTAATGTTCATGGCAGGTGAGGCTAATGTCTATGGCAGATGAGGCTCTGCTTTACCTGCCTCCCCTGACTGCATATCCCTGGTAAGATGACTGCAATGGTTCTGTGATTCGGAGTGTTCTGCACTAAAGAGCACAACTGTCAGGAATCATAATATAAAGGGGGTATAGTATTCTACACTAGAGACTACTGGCAGGAAGTCATGATAATGATTGTTTTACTGTGAAGATGAAATATCATAGTGCCAGTGTGATTATCTGAACAGTTTACATTAAAGCGTTGAAAATACTTTTGGGCTGGACATTCTATATTCTGGATGTAGCGCCCTCCTACATAGGCTGTTCGATAAATTTAGTATGTGACAGTGAAAATAGCTGGCAGTTGGAAAGGTCTTTATTGAAGACGATGTTGGTGTAAAAATCCAAGAACAAGACAGTTCTCACAAGATGTGTTTCAGCCTATGTGGGCCTTAGTCATAACTGTCTTGTTCCTGGATTTGTACCCCAACATAATTTTCAAAAAAAAAGATTGGATTTTAACAAATCAAGTTGCTGGATCTTTTGACTGCTATATACCTATGACTTGAAGAGGCTTTGAGCGGGGCACCACTAATCTATCTAACCTCATTTGAAACAGGATTGCAGGGTGGTAGTGGGGCTTTTGCTGTAGCTTTTGCTGTAGCCACTGACTGAAGCAAAAATTATTTTGTTTCCACAGTCTGGAAGTTTGAGTACCTCCCCTTGGCTCTAAAATAAGTTTCTGGAGATGAGGATTCAAATACCCAGCCTGAATAATTAGTAGGGTCTATCCAATCCAATCCAATCCAATTTGCTGCCTAAATTCAACGTCACCTTTTAAAGTGGACTGCGCCTACAACTTACCCTCTGAAAGTGAACTATGCACACAACTTTACCTTTTAAAGTGAACTATGCCAACAAATTTGCCATTTAAACTGCCCCTTTGGTCACACTTTTTAAAGGTATAGCACCTAATATTGTGGGCCAACGTGAAGGACCCCAACTAAACTGGCAGAAGCCTCAATATTCAGACTATTTTTTATACCCAGGGTCTATTCCGGTAGCAGTACTCCTAAGTAGTAGGGTCTTCTAGATTTTCAAGCTTAAACCTAGACCTCTCCTGACTGAGGGACTAAAAGTGATATAGCCATTTCGTTATCATGATAACCAAATATGTCTCACTTAGGGAGTAATCTCCCAGTCAGAAGGCCATTGTTTAGGCTCTTGGTCCTGCAGGACATAGGAGGCCCCACTTTAAAGAGTATGTGACTACACTGCATTGTTATTGTGTTGGCTCACTGTGTTTAATGGTTAACCTCTACACTATTACATTGTCCTACCATTCTATCTACCAATACAACCTGTTTATTTCATCACAGTTGGTGTGTATTCTTCTTGTGTGACTGCCAGGAGACCCCCCCTCTCCCCCCCAGCCAAGGTATTCTGGTGGTGTCAGCAGGGGTGAGGCTCTGTTTAGGGTCATGGAAGAGTAGAGGACGCTAATGAATCAGCTTCTCCTTCAGGGGTAGCACTACACTCCTTTACAACTGGCTACAATACCTGCTGGCACTTCCAACTTTGGAGGAGCATGTCACTTTCTCCCCTGGTAGAAAGCAGCTGCAAGGGAGTGAAGGAAAGCAGAGTATATAGGGTTGGGGGGCAGTTCAGAGACACTTAGATGGGTGCAGCCAGGGCCGTTTGAAGGAATTTAGGGGGCCCCAAGCAAAATTGGGGCCCCAAGCAACCCCCCGCACGCAATGCCTATGTTTAGCGATACACTAATTTTTTAAACCCATGTTCTTACTCCCGCCCCCCCCCCCCCGTCCCTATGTTTTTCTAATCTCACCTCCACATCTTCCCTGTAGGCTGCCGCTGTAGCGTGGCCGAGCTCCTCTTCCTCCTGTCAGTCTGGTGTTCTATCATTATGGATCCCCAGCCCCCTATCAGATGCCTGCGCAGGTACCGCGCGGTACAGGAGATTCAGTTTCCTGTGTTCCCGGCCAGACTGAAAGGAAGTGAGCACTCAGTATGCACTTCCTGTCAGTTCGGCCAGAAACAGGAAACAAAATCTCCTGTACCGTGTGCGGTACCGGGCCGGACTGATGGGACTCCAGGAGGAAGGAAGAGGAGCTCGGCCATGCTACAGCCTGGGAAGGGGAAGTTGGGGGCCCCAGGCCAGCTCGGGGCCCCAAGCAATTGTTTGTTTTGCCTGTCCTGTAGCAACGGGCCTGGGTGTAGCATGGTGTGGTGGAAATAAGACACACAGTCCAGGTGCAATGTAAAGAACTTGTATTGAAGTAAGTCAAAGACAGTTCACAACAAACCTAGTGGGAAGACAACCCAACTGGGAACACTCACAAATTCTCATAGCATGTAGTGGAGCAGGTTTCAGCCAAACTGACAGCGCCTGTTAGGAGGGGCAAAATGTGGAATAATCTCCTGCCCAAGCCAGAAGAAGTTCAGAGAAGTTGCCTTCCTCATCTGGAACCTTTCCCTGTCGCTAGTACTGACCCTGACAGGCGGAAAACCTGTCCCTACCCTACCCACTCGCAAATGCACGTCGAAACCTAGGGAACAAGGACTTAAGAAGATTGTGCAGACACGATGGCTGAACAAGGGTCACCTTAACACAGCGCAGCCAACCAGAACGCTGCCTTCAGGAGCGAGAAAACCTCAGAGGAACCAAGTTTCCCATGACTTCCTCTTCAGGTTGTGATGCTGCTCAAGTCTGGTGCCATCTACAGTGGAGGAAGCAGACTGCACCTGCCTATACACAGTCACTTTGTACTGCACGGTCAAAGTGCCAGCGTCTTTTAAAGTAGATTTTGACTGCATTTTACACATGCAGATCACCATAGATTCCTGAAACTGATTGCAAAGGCAAGTGAAATTTGATCATCTCCCTTTGTACATCCTGACTTAGCTACCAAGTGCTCTTTGTTGACATTTACAAAATCAATCACTAGGAGGGTGAATTTAACCAACAAAAAGGTACACTAAAGTTTTGAAGAATACCACACAGATGGACATACAAACAGTGCAGTTGAATGTTCCTCTAAAAGACAATTATATCCAAACACTTAGCAAAAATACCTGAATTTGTCCTGCAGCATCTCAGCCTCCTGTTATATTATGTGCAGCAGCACTGGGAGCCAATCAGGCTCTGTTGCATTGCACATGCGCTGGCAGGGAACTTAGCACGTCCATCACAATACTGACATTAGAAGAGAGCAGAGAAATTATGTATATGTTTGTTGCTGCTTCTTCATGGTCCAATCATCAGGCTGCAGGTGGTAAAATTACACCAATGTATTCTTTAACACCAAGCTGTGCTGCCTGGCAAGGGCATGTATGAATCACACTGCACTGAATTGCAAATTCATTGTCAGATAATACAGCTCATAGTTAACCTCTTCACACCAGCAGTACGCATATATGCAGCCTCTCGGCGGGTGGGCCCTAAGGCCAAGCATCCACATATATGCATACCAGCATGTAAACAAAGCTGTGCCGAGAGTGCGTGCCCTACGTGTTCCCGGCAGTGCTATGGCGGCTAACGGAAAGATCCCAATCTCTACTTGTGGTCGGGAGCTTTCTGATCATGTGACCGCTGTGACAGCTAATCATGGTGGTCACATGATCAAAAGCCATGCCCCGCCTCCCTGCATCAGAAACCTCCCAAAGGGCCGGCCGGCGTTAACGGGCTAAGCTGTGTACTGAGTTAAAGGGGAGTTCCACCCACAATTTCACTTTTTAAATATAAATACCCCTCTAATACACAAGCTTAATGTAGTCTAGTAAAGTTAGTCTGTAAACTAAGGTCCGTTTTGTTAGGTTGTTAGAGCATTTAGTTAGTTTATAATCTAGAAATAGACCGTGGCCATCTTAAGTGTGGGCATCATGAAGCCAGACTGTATGACTTCCTGGATTTCAGCCTTGCAGATCTCACACATTCTCAGTGCTGCACAAGCGATGTAATAGGTTTCAGTCAGGTTTCCATAGCAACGGGAGTGTCAGAGGGAGTTGCCGCCCCTTCTCTATGTAAATAGGCTATTTGCAAGGACAACTGGGATACATGATGCCTATCCCAGAAACCCTTGCAAATAGCCTTGTGACTTAATAGCCTAGGCTAATAAGGAGGAGGAAGTAATGAAGGACTACAAAATAAAGGTATTTACAAGCAACAAAATCACTATGAGATTAGGGCATGCAGCACAGACAAACATAAAAAAATGGGTGGAACTCCACTTTAATGATAAAGTCCTATAAAATATACCGGCATGCTATAAATACAGAACATACAATAAAATACTTACTTTGGGAACTTGTTTATATTATATTACAAAGAATATAGCAGCAGGAATTTACATGCCATGGTCACAAGGAAGCACAGCCAGGAATCACAGCAAGGAAATCTTAAAGGCAAAACTTTTTTCTTCATTTTGGATAGAGTAAGGGGGGGATAAACCTTACCTGATTTTTATTTCTTTTTTGCCATCTCATTGCAGAGATTTCCCTTTACTTCCTGTCCCATAATCAAACAGGAAGTGAGAGGAAATCCCTGCAAATTAAGGGAATACCTTGGGGACCCCCAGGTCACCAGAACTAGAGTCCCCATTGAAAGATTTCCCCTCTATTACTTTTCTGGAGACAACCCAAAATTTGGAATTTTACTTTCACTTTCAATGATAATGGTAAACAGGACAAATCGAGAGGGTGAATGACGGGGACACAAACAGCAATAAAAACTGACAAGCATTCTAATCCCTCTGCACTCTATCCAAAACTAAAAAAAAGAAAAATTTTAACCTTTAGTTATATGTCAATGTAAACTGGTCACAAGAGAAACACAGAAGATACCATGGCAGAACTCTTCCTGAAAATGCTAGTTGCCTGACTATTATGCTAATCTTTTCGCTATAATATCTGAGTCACTGACCAGGAACTTGTTACATAGTAAGGCCCCTTTCCCGCGTGTAAACCGTGTAAACCGAACTTTTGAGCATTAAGAACGCAGTGACGTACAACACTACGACAAGGCGAGAAAAGGAAGTTCAATGTTTCCGAGCATGCGTCAAATTGTTTCCAAGCATGCGTGTTTTTTTTCTCATCAGAATTCCATACAAACAAACAGATTTTCCGATAGGAATTTTTTCCATCTGAAAAATTGAGAACCTGCTCTCAAAATTTTGCTGGCGGAAATTCCGACAGCAAAAGTCTGATGTAGCATACACACGGTCGGAATTTCCGATGAAAAGCTCACATCAGACTTTTGCTGGTGGAAATTCCGCTTGTGTGTATGGGGCATTAGTCAAGCTAAAAAAAAAAAAAAAAGACATATTGGCCAGATTCAGATACAGTTACGCCGGCGTATCAGTAGATACGCCGACGTAACTCTGAATCCGTCGTAAATTTAAGCGTATTCTGGAAACCAGATACGCTTAAATTAGGCTAAGTCTAAGTCTCCTACGCCGTCGTATCTTAGGGTGCAATATTTAGGCTGGCCGCTAGGTGGAGCTTCCGTTGAGTTTGGCGTAGAATATGTAAATGCCTAGATACGCTGATTCACGAACGTACGTGCGCCCGTCGCAGTAAAGATACGCCATTTACGTAAGGCATTTTCTGGCGTAAAGTTATTCCAACAAATAGCTGGCCTAGTCAATGTTAAGTATGGCCGTCGTTCCCGCGTTGAAATTTGAAATTTTTACGTTGTTTGCGTAAGTCGTCCGTGAATGGGGCTGGACGTAATTTACATTCAGGTCGAAACCAATACGTCCTTGCGGCGTACTTTGGAGCAATGCACACTGGGATATGTACACGGACGGCGCATGCGCCGTTTCGTAAAAAATGTCAATCATGTCAGGTCACCAAACATTAACATAAAACACGCCCCCCCATCCTCATTTGAATTAGGTGCGCTTACGCCGGCCCCATTTACGCTACGCTGCCATTAATTAGGAGTCAAGTGCTTTGTGAATACAGTACTTGCCTCTCTGACTTAAGGCGGCGTAGCGTAAATACGATACGCTACGCCGCCTTAAAGATGCGGCGACCTACTTGAATCTGGCTAATATGTCTACTTAGTTAAACTGATAGAAAAAATGAATACATAAATACATTTAAAATCTCCACATACAGAATCCTATACTCACAGTTGATCCAAAGGAAGGCAACAAAGACCTTATAAAGTGTGATCCAATTTGCTCCACCAGGGAAAAAAATAAAATTCCTTCTTGATCCCCTAAGGCAATCAGATATTCCCTGGATCAACAGTCTCTGTTGTTACTAGATTCTGTGCACCCAACTTTTTTAACAATCAACTAAGCTCGCAAGAACAAGTATGAAGACCAGGAGAGAAAAGAAAATTGGAGGTTCTTATCTATAAGTTATTCTAGATCATTGACTCAAAGTATTAAAGATAGCATGACGGCCAGGCAGCTAGCATTTTCAGGTGTGTTCAGGAGGACAAAAAAAAGTCAGTACGTGATTCAATGCATCAGAGTTCAGCCACAAGTGGAAATATCAGAAACCACAACTGAAATAGGAGAACAATAATCTTCTGACGCTTATAAAAGGAACAAGAAGTTTCAGAGCGACAATACTGGCACCACGGCAACTTGGCATACGATGCCGTACAATTTGGCATAGGGTGCGTATTTGCTAGTTTTGGAGGATAGTTATGTTTCAGTTAATAGTTCAGGCAGCAGTTTCTTTTTTGGAGCTAAGGGTTAAAATAGTTTGTTTTGGATTGGGGTAGGAAATAAAACAGAATTAAGTACAGTAAAACCTCGGATTGCGAGTAACGCAGTTTACGAGCGTTTTGCAATACGAGCTGTTTTTTTGTTTTTTTTCAATCCTGACTCGATTTGCGAGCGTTGTTTCACAAGATGAGCAGGATTCAAGCATCTGGGGTGTGCAGTACTGCATGTGTCCAGAGGGGGCGCCGGTGACACTTGGAGATGCTCGAAAACACTCAGAAACACTTAATTTCCGAGTGTCTCAGAGCGTCTCTGGGCGTCTCAGAGTATCTCTGCGCATCTCTGAGTGTCTCAGAGTAATCTCAGAGCGTTTTCGAGTGTCTACGGTGCCCCCCCACCTCTGGCCACATGCGGTACTGCATACACTAGCAGTGACACTGGAACAAAAACACACTGGACTGCATGTGGTGTGAACTGGCCCTGAAATCAAAAACAATTATTTTTTAATTATAGCTTGCATATTCTTAGAGCTTATGTCTGCTTTATTTATTTTTTTTTTTTTTAAATTTAGGTTTTATTTTTTCCATTGTCATCTGGTGATCTAGCCCATAAGTCTGTTGTTTTTTTTCAAAAGAACAAGGTCTATTGCACTCACAGTGATGAGACAAGCAATTTAACACTAACTGACTTGCAATGCTCAGCTTTTATTTATTTATGTTAAACCTTTATCCCGAAAGGAAAAAAAAGCTGTATTCTCTAACTTAGGCCCCTTTCACACGGTCAGACTGTTCAGGTCCGCCTGTCAGTTTTGTCGGCGGACCTGAACGGCCGCTCCATGCAGTCCTATGGAGCATCGGATGTCAGCGGAGACATGTCCACTGACATCCGACCCAATCCGCCAAAATCAGACGGATGGCGATATGTTCCCATCCGTCCATGGCGGATGCTGTCCGTTTTTATCAGATCTCTCCATAGGAGACAGCGGCGCTGCACAAGCCCCTCCCCACTCAGTGAGCAGAGAGGGACTTGTCATCCGCCAGCTCAGCGGAGAGGTCTCCCACTGAACTGTCGGGAGCTGGCGGCAGTGCTGGGACAAGGTCATCTATAGCCCAGGGCAAACATGCCAAATTGCCCCCCCCCCCCCAAAGATTATGATTATGTGTCAGCAAAAATCCCCTCCTCGCCCTCAAAAAAAAAAAGCACTAACCTATGTGCCTCCCTAAGCATGAATCCCCCTTCCTCCCAGTACAACTTCATCCCCCCTGCTGAAAACCCCCCCAACCCAATATTATTCCCCCAGCTCAAATCCTCTCTCTCCCCATATGCCCCCAGCACAAACCCCCCCCCCCCCAAAAAATGTTCCTCTCCAAGCACAAATCCTCTACCCCTCAACACCCCCCCCCCCCCAAGCACAATTCCTTTCCTCCCTCCTCCTAGCACAGATACCCCCCAATCGTCCCTACTAGCATTAATCTTCACCCCCAAAAAAATTCTTAGCACTGATCTTAATCCCTCTCCCACCATATTACCTTTTCTAGCACAAATCCCATTCACCCATCTTCCATCCCAACACAAATCCCCCCAAATCACTACTCCCAGCACACCTCCGAAAATCTCCCCTCCTAGAAAAAGTCTTACTTCCTGCCACACCCCACCCAAAACAAATCCCCCCTCCAATCTCTTTGTGGTGCCCCCCCCCCCATCTCACATGATACCACAGTGCCCAGGGCAGCCGACCCTCCTGCCCACCCCTTGTCCCGTCCCTCCGTAGCGACGGAGTCCACCTCGTGTGGAAGAGGCCTTAGGCTCCATTCACACTTGAGTGTTTTGGATCGTGGGTAGAATTGCTGTGATTCCAGATTCATGGAAAAATTAAGAACGTGTTTGCAATGCCATTATTTCTTAATGGCACCCCAAATGCAGTGCTATTTTGACGCTACAATCAGCAGGTGCCGGCGGACATCGAGTCTGTGGGATCCGCTGATTGGCTCCCGCTGTGTACTGTAGACTCAAGTGCAGGATCATGTATATATATATAGTTACATAGTTAGGTTGAAAAAAAGACACAAGTCCATCTAGTTCAATCAATAACCAATATACGTGATCCTGCGCAGCACGGCCGCCCTGTAGTAGTAAAACGGTTTTAGGGTGGTCAGCAAGTGGGGAAACAGAATAAAAGAATAGGGAGAAAGCTTCAATTTGTTAGTGTATTCAAACCTGCTAGTACATGTAACACTCCTCTCCCCCATTAGCTACCAGTGCTGTTGTCCAAAGGTGCCCCCTGTGCTCCTTCATCCAGAGTGGAGGCACTCTAAGACAGCATTCACATTTCAGCGTTTTGTATCTGCCCACGATTTCAAAGTGCCGATGTGTGAATGACAAATCGCGGGACCAAATCACCAATAGACCTGTACACTGCCGAAAAATGTGTTTGTTTTCGTTTTAATTTGTTTTTCGTTTTAATTTACTCGGAAGGGTGGTATTTATTTGCCACCCCCCAAAAGAAAAACCCACCAGCCTTTGAAATTGCAGTCAGCCTGAATGCAGCCTAATGTAGGGTACACACTATAAGAAAATCACACGGACAATCGTCCGATTTTCCTCGTTGTTTCACAGAAAATCGGAACCGATGAACGAAAAAATACGTATGAAAAGTCTCGTACGACAAATGCTTTTTTGTTGTTGTTTATTGTTTTTGATCATGCCCTGTCTTTTTCTGATTTTTCTTGTATAAAAATGGTACTTATTAACCACTTCCCTACCGCCCACTGTCAAATGACGTCCACAGATGGGATCTCCCATCCTGGGTGGACGTCATATGACGTCCTGGGCTTCCCGGCTGTCTAGGGGGAACGCGCGCCACTGGCGGCACACGCGTGCGGCATCGCCCGGGACCTGGTGCGCGTGCCAGGGGGCGCGATGTCTGCCGGGCACCCACGATTGCTCGCAATCACGGCTGGACCGTGGATCTGTGTGTGTCAGGTGAGGAGATCGATGTGTTCTCTCAGTACAGAGGAACACACATTGGTCTCCTCCCCTTGTGTGTCCCCTCCCCCTACAGTTAGAATCACACACTTGGGGACATATTAACCCCTTCAGCGCCCCCTAGTGTTAACCCCTTCCCTGGGGTCCTAATCAAAATTCTGCTAAGGGGCCCTTTACGGTGGCCAAAATGAGCGTGGTTCACGCTAAATAGTGGGCGTGGCTTATGTGGGCGAGGCTCAGGTGGGGTGTGGTTAGAGTCTGAGATGAATGAGGGATGGAGGGAGAAAGAAAGAAAGAAAGAAAGAGGGAGAGAAAGAGAGAAAGAAAGAGGGTGAGAAAGAGGGAGAGAAAGAGAGAAAGAAAGAGGATGAGAAAGAGGGAGAGAAAGGGGGAGAGAAAGAAAGAAAGAGGGAGAGAAAGAAAGAAAGAGGGAGAGAAAGAGAAAAAGAAAGAGGGTGAGAAAGAGGGAGAGAAAGAAAGAAAGAGGGAGAGAAAGAAGGAGAGAAAGTAAGAGAGGAAGAGAGAACGAGAAAAAGAGAGAAAGAAAGAAAGAAAGAAAGAAAGAAAGAAAGAAAGAAAGAAAGAAAGAAAGAAAGAAAGAAAGAAAGAAAGAAAGAAAGAGAGAAAGAAAGAGGGATGGAGGGACAGCAGGCCCAGATCCTACACCACAATAGAAATGTGTATTCAATAAAGTTTAACAAATCAGCAGATAAAGATACTCCAAATATCTGGTTAGTGCTTCAATCATCCCGGCACCATGGTTGTTATGGTGTCAGGATGATTGAAGTGCATTATTTCTATTATTACATTGTAATATAGAATGAAATTATTTAACTCACCATAATGCAGAATCAGTGGAAGCCCTGAGTCCCTCCTTACATCAGGCATTCCCAGCAGAACACCTCCTTACATGAGGTGTCCTCAGCGGAGCTCCTCCTTACATGAGGTGTCCCTAGCGGAGCCCCTCCTTACATCAGGTGTCCCCAGCAGAGCCCCTCCTTGCATCAGGTGTCCCCAGCAGAGCCCCTCCTTGCATCAGGTGTCCCCAGCAGAGCCCCTCCTTACATCAGGAATTCCCAGCGGAGCCCCTCCTTACATCAGGCTCTCCCAGCGGAGCCCCTCCTTACATCAGGCTCTCCCAGCGGAGCCCTTCCTTACATCAAGTGTCCCCAGCAGAGCCCCTCCTTACGTCAGGTATTCCCAGCGGCGCCCCCTTACACCAGGCAATCCCAGTGGAGTCCCCCCTTACACCAGGCATTCCCAGCGGAGACCCCCCTTACACCAGGCATTCCCAGCGGAGTCCCCCCTCACACCAGGCATTCCCAACGGAGTCCCCCCTTACACCAGGCATTCCCAACGGAGTCCCCCCTTACATCCGGCATTCCCAGCGGAGTCCCCCCTTACACCAGGGATTCCCAGCGGAGTCCCTCCTTACATCAAGTATTCCCAGCGGAGTCCCTCCTTACACCAGGTATTCTCAGAGGTGTCCCCCCTTACATCAGGCATTCCCAGTGGAGTCCTCCCTTACACCAGGCATTCCCAGCAGAGTCGCCCCTTACGCCAGGCATTCCCAGTGGAGTCCCCCCTTACACCAGGCATTCCCAGTGGAGTCCCTCCTTACATCAGGTATGATCCCCCAGCAGCAGAGACTCTCTCCGCCGCCATTACAGTACAGAGTGGACAGTGGAGGAGCCAGGCGGGTAGCTGCCAAAAGGTATTGAGCTGTGGCGCCGCCCACCCTTGCCCCTTCCCACATCATTTCACAGACAGACGGCAGCGGGGCGGGAGGTGTGCGGTGCCGCAGCTCAATTCCTATTGGCAGCCACCCGGTCTCCTCTTATTTGGTCTTCAAGAAAATGGCGGTCGGCGGAGACATTGTTGCCCGGCCACGGACCTCTAGCGGCGGCGTCGGCGGTCTTCAAGAATGGCCGCGGACCTTTAGTGGCGGCGGTGAAAAATTGGGGTCCTCGAGTATTTTGCAGGGCCCTACGCAGCTTGCGTAGCAAGCGTATAGGGCGGATCGACTCTGTGTAAGTATAACATGTCTGCTGTTTAAAAGAACAAAAAAAAAACTATACAAGTCCTTTAATGCATTCTATGGATTAGGGTGAAAAACCTTCTGTAGTGCTGCAGCCCCCCCTCCCCCCCCCCTGTTTTACTTACCCGAACGCTGTCATCCTCCATCCAGGGAACAAGCACACCATAGATTGATTGATTGATAGCAGCTCAGCCGGGGGGGGGGGGGCAGGGCTGAGTCCTGCATTCTGTGTGAATGGACACAGATGTAGGACTAGGGAGCGCACTCGCATGGGTGTCCACCAAGGAGAGCGCTTCTTCAGCCTGGACACTAAATGCGGGGGGGAGCCACCAGCACTGCTAATGGACCCCAGAAGAGGAGGATCGGGGCCACTGCAAAACCAACTGTACAGTGGAGGCAAGTATGACATGTTTGTTACTTTAAAAAAAATTAAATAAATACAAGGGTTTACAACCCCTTTAAGGGTCCGTTTACACTAGAATGCAGTGTGGGAAAGTGGCTTCCTGCACCACATTCTAATCACATTGCCTGTGCAATCTGTTGGGGGGGGGGGGTCAGTGCAAAGTGGACGATGCCAACCCAACATCGAGGGACAGTGGAAGGAGGATGGCTGATCCCAGAAAGGTGAGTGCCGGGCGGGGGGGGGGGGCAATCTGGCAGCATTTTACAGGGCACAGTGGCGACAATTCATTGGCACAGTGGCGACAATTGATGGGCACAGTGGCGACAATTGATGGCACAGTGGCTGCGTTTGGCATGGCACAGTGGTGACAATTGATGGGCACAGTGGTGACAATTGATGGTACAGTGGCGACAATTGATGGCACAGTGGTAACAATTGATGGCACAGTGGCTGCTTTTGATGGCATAGCACAGTGGCTGCGTTTGATGACACAGTGGATGCGTTTGGCATGGCACAGTGGTGACAATTGATGGGCACAGTGGCGATAATTGATGGCACAGTGGCTGCATTTGATGGCATGGCACAGTGGCGACAATTGATGGGCACAGTGGCAACAATTGATGGGCACAGTGGCAACAATTGATGGGCACAGTGGCGACAATTGATGGCACAGTGGCTGCGTTTGGCATGGCACAGTGGTGACAATTGATGGGCACAGTGGTGACAATTGATGACACAGTGTCTGCTTTTGATGGCATGGCACAGTGGCTGCGTTTGATGACACAGTGGCTGCATTTGGCATGGCACAGTGGTGACAATTGATGGGCACAGTGGCGATAGATGATGGCACAGTGGCTGCATTTGATGGCATGGCACATTGGCGACAATTGATGGCATGGCACAGTGGCGACAATTGATGGCATGGCACAGTGGCGACAATTGATGGCACAGTGGTGACAATTGATGGCATGGCACAGTGGCGACAATTGATGGGCACAGTAGCAACAATCGATGGGCACAGTGGCTGCATTTGATGGCACAGTGGTGACAATTGATGGGCACAGTGGCTGCTTTTGATTGGCACAGTGGCGACAATTGATGGCACAGTGGTGACAATTGATAGCATGGCACAGTGGCGACAATTGATGGGCACAGTAGAAACAATTGATGGGCACAATGGCTGCATTTGATGGCACAGTAGCGACAATTGATGGGCACAGTGGCTGCTTTTGATGGGCACAGTGGCTGCATTTTATGGGCACAGTGGCGGCAATTGATGGGCACAGTAGCTACGTTTGATGGGCACAGTGAGGCTGCAATTGTTTTGTTGTTTTTTTGTTTGTTTGTGCCCCCCCCCCCCCAAAAAAAAAATTTGAGCACCAGCCGCCACTGCCCCAAACGCAGGACACAAATGCAGTGCGTTTGTCCGCACTGGATCGCATGGTAAAAAAGTGCGTTTTCATGCATGCACTACTTTTAAAAGTGATATACGATTTCAGCCCATTCAAAATGAATAGTGCACAGAACTACATGCGAAGCGCACCGGAACCGCACAGCGTTCAAATGCCGTTTCTAGTGTGAATGGGCTCTAATACAGAAGGTGTGTTACTGGCCAGATCACAAGGTGTAAAGAGAAGGGAAAAAAGACTAAAAAAAAGAAAACAAATTAATACAGCCACTACATCTAATGATTGGTAAGCTGCAATATAATACATTTGTGATTTGGTGTTTAACCACTTAAGGACCCCTTCACGCCGATATACGTTGGCAGAATGGCACGGCTGGGCACATCCACGTACATGTACGTGGCCCTTTAATCTCCCGCGACCCGGTCCGAAGCTCCGTGGCCACGGTACTTGCGGACCCGATCGCCGCTGGAGCTGAAGAACGGGAGAGCTGTATGTAAACACAGCTTCCCCGTTCTTCACTGTGGCGCTGACATCGATCGTGTGTTCCCTAATATAGGGACACACAATCGATGACATCACACCTACAGCCACACCCCCCTACAGTTAGAAACACAGATGAGGTCATACATAACCCCTTCAGCGCTCCCTGTGGTTAACTCCCAAACTGCAACTGTCATTTTCACAATAAACAATGCATTTTAAATGCATTTTTTGCTGTAAAAATGACAATGGTCCCAAAAATGTGTCAAAATTGTCCGAAGTGTCCACCATAATGTCGCAGTCACGAAAAAAAACCGCTGATTTACCATTAGTAGTAAAAAAAAAAAAATTATAAAAATGCAATAAAACTATCCCCTTTTTTGTAAACGCTATAAATTTTGCGCAAACCAACCCATAAACGCTTATTGCGATTTCTTTTTACCAAAAATAGGCAGAAGAATACGTATCGGCCTAAACTTATATATTTTTGGGGATATTTATTATAGCAAAAAGTTAAAAATATTGCATTTTTTTCAAAATTGTCGCTCTATTTTTGTTTATAGCGCAAAAAATAAAAACCGCAGAGGTGATCAAATACCACCAAAAGAAAGCTCTATTTGTGGGGGAAAAAAGACGCCAATTTTGTTTGGGAGCCAAGTCGCACGACCGCGCAATTGTCAGTTAAAGCGACGCAGTGCCGAATCGCAAAAACTGGCCGGGTCCTTTAGCTGCATTTTGGTCCGGGTCTTAAGTGGTTAATAGCACTTTATTAAGCCTTCTATGATTTTGCAAACACCTTACAAGAAACCTTACAACAAATAGTTGTGTGAAGAGTAAGCCTAGGATTACAGTGAAATTACAACTATTAAAAGTGAACAATCAGATGCGACTTTGAGCCAAGGAGGTCAGTTAACCACTTCATTCCTTGCCACCCCAGTAAAGATTTCTGTACCTTTTAATGGGTCCCCTCCGGCGAGAAAAATGATAATTAAAAGTCTCAATCCATACCAAGCCCTGACTGCAGCTGGCAGACAACTGTCAATGCTCGCAGTCACTTTGCTGGGCTTTCTTTTTTTGGACAGCTGCGCCCTCTAGTGTCCGCTCCGATCCCTGCGCTGTCCTCGTGATGTCACTGGTAAGAAAAGCAGCTGCTAAAAGCGCTTTCTCCCGGAGATGGTTAGTGGTAGCAGCATGCCATGCCACTTCCAGAGCAGAGGTCCCGATCTCCTGAGATCACACTTTCACTCTTTGGTCTCAGCATCCTCACGTGATCCGGAGGAGGGCATCATCATCCTCAGGACGCCCAAGAACTGAATTAACTCTACAAAAAAGTTGGGGGTGAGTTTTTCCCTGGGGTACACCAGCTTTGCTAGGACTTCACCATGCTCTAATTATTTCCTGGTGATCACCTGCTCCAGCACCCACCTTGTAGTGCCTATGGATGACCTTTCAAACACAACTGTGGGTGAGAACTATACATTTTCTCCAAATGTCTCCTGGGACAATGGAAGTTCCATAGTCCACAACCAAACGGATGGTAATAGGACTCACCTGCATGTAGACTTAACAAGGGCTATGCTCCTTGGATTCACCTTGGGGGCCTTTATATGCGTGGCCATCGTGGGCAACATCATGGTCATCATCTCGGTGGTGGCCAACAGGCAGTTGAGGATCCCAACCAACTATCTGATAGTCAACTTGGCCATAGCTGACCTTCTCCTGAGCACCACTGTCTTACCTTTCTCCTCAACCCTTGAGATTGTGGATGCTTGGGTATTTGGGAAGATATTCTGTGACATTTGGGCCGCCATGGACGTTCTGTGCTGCACGGCGTCAATTTTCAGCCTTTGCGCCATTTCCATCGACAGGTACATAGGAGTTCGCTACTCTCTTCAGTACCCTACTATAGTGACCAGGAAAAGGGTCTTGCTGGCTTTACTCTGTGTCTGGATATTGTCTATAGTGATCTCCATTGGACCCTTACTGGGATGGAAGCAGCAGACAGCTACTAATGAGTATGTGTGTAATATTACTACAGAGCCTTTTTATGCCATCTTCTCCTCCCTTGGATCCTTCTTCATCCCTCTTGTTGTCATTTTGGTGATGTACTGTAGAGTCTATGTGGTAGCCAAAAGGATCACCAAGAACTTAGAGGCTGGGGTGATGAAAGAGAGGATGGACTCCAAGGAGCTGACCCTGAGGATCCACTGCAGGAATATGAATGATGGCATGCCTAACAGTAAAAACAAAAACCAGCAGACGCGAAGCTCCTTGTCCGTGAGACTCCTTAAATTCTCCAGGGAGAAGAAAGCTGCCAAGACACTAGGGATTGTGGTGGGCTTGTTCATCCTGTGTTGGCTTCCATTCTTCACCTCTCTACCTTTAGGTAAGCATCAAGTATAAAAGACTTGACCTACCCTAAAAAAATAATGTGTATTCTTGTTTGAGGCTAATGCATTAAAGTAGACCTTTGTTTTAGTTTTGGATAGTACGAGAAAGGTTCAGATCCGCTATGAGGACTCGGCGACCTTGGTGGAAAATTCTGCAAGGCAAGGACTTAAAGTGGAGGTTCACCCTATAAAAAATTTCTAACACTACATCCAGCACCGTGCTGCATATAAAATGACACTGACCTTTATTTTTTTTTTGCCGTAGATATAGTTTAGCCGTGGAATTCACCGCGGCTTCCGGGTAGGGAATCCTGCGGGAGTGGGCGTTCCTATTGTCATGCCAATTGATTGACATGCTAAACGACGGCGCACACAGCGCATCACGACTCGGGTAGGCTCGGCTCTATTCGGCGCCTGCACACCGGCGCCGAATAGAGCCGAGCCGACCCAAGCTTCTTTCGGGAAGTCGTGACGCACTGTGTGCGCCGTCGTTTATCATGTCAATCAATTGGCATGACAATAGGAACGCCCACTCCCGCGGGATTCCCTACCCGGAAGCCGTGGTGAATTCCACGGCTAAACGATATCTACGGCAAAAAAAAATAAAGGTCAGTGTCATTTTATATGCAGCACGGTGCTGGATGTAGTGTTAGAAATTTTTTATAGGGTGAACCTCCACTTTAAAGTGTCTCTAAACCTCAGACATTAAATATGAACAAAGCATATCCCTCTATAGTGTGTACTTGTTTTAATTAAGAGCACTAAGGGGTTGGTTTACTAAAACGGGAGAGTGCAAAATGTGGTGCAGCTCTGCAGTCGGATTTGAGGATTTTTTTTCCGGCACTCTCCAGTTTTAGCAAATCAATCCCTAAGGCAGGCCAACCACGGGTTACAGGAAATAAATTCTGCAATGTTGACAGGGGAATCAGCAATTGTCTTCTCCCGGAGGGGAACTCAGAGAAGACAGCCGCTAGCAATAATCCTAAGAGAATCAGGCAGGCTGGTTGTACCCAAGCTGCTCGATCGACTTGGTACATTCATCCTGCCCAGTAACGCTTCAAATCGCGGCTGGTTTCTGCTGAACTGGTCGAAATATGAACTGTGTGTGGCCAGCCTAAGACCCCTTTCACACTGCCGACGCCCATAGCGTCGGTGGTAAAATAGCGGTAAAACGCCGCTATTTTACCGTCGGATTTGCGGCGCATTTGGGCCGCTAGCGGGCGCTTTTAACCCCCGCTAGCGGCCTGAGAAAGGGTTAATACCGCCGGCAATACGCCGTTGTAGCGTGGCGTACCGTACCATTGGGGCTGCCCAATGATTTCAATGGGCAGGAGCGCATTAGCAGCGGTGAGTTCACCGCTGCTAATGCGCTCCAAAGAAGCTACTGGCAGGACTTTTTCTGACGCCCTGCTAACGCAATGCTCCAGTGTGAAAGCCCTCTGGCTTTCACACTGGAGACAATAGAGCAGCAGTTTAAGGGCGGATTGCAGGCGCTATTTTTAACGCTATAGCGCCTGCAAAAACACCCTCAGTGTGAAAGGGGTCTAAGCTTCATTTCTGTCTGCTGCTTGGTTCCTCTATCAGCGTGAATCACTTCTGACAATTTTTCCTGACACCAAAAAAAAAAAAGGTGACGGCAGGAATCTCCAGCTGATTGAGAGCCTCAGCTCTGTGTGCTGTGTGAAAGGGGGGGGGGGTGCCCCTTCAATCCAATCAGCTCTCAGATCTCTCCTCATTGAGCTCTGCAGAGTGTAACTTCAGCTCTCTGCACCCTTTTTCCAGCAGTTTAGGCAAGTTGTGTAAATTCTGGACTTTGAAGGGATGTAGAGAGGAGGACACTGCAAGTAAACAGGTACAACTTATGTAAGAGGATTTGTTTCATCTCTGTGTATCTCATGAGAATAGTCCCTTCACTGGGTATGCGTAAGGGCTTACGACCATTTTAACTTCATAGTTCCCCTCCCTGAAATCTGTATATTAGTATGGATGATCAGCTAGGAGTCATCAATCAGGGTTGTATGTGACTCCTAATAAACTCTTCATAGCAATATATTGAGGGTTTACTTCAAGCGGACCTTCACCCCCTTCAATAACTTTACATAAATATACCCAGCCCCCCAATCCTGTTACACAATATGTACCGCAATTTTTTTTATTTTAAAATACCTTTTTTATGGGACCCAGTTGCACACCTAGACGAGAATGTCGTCATGCAGCTCCCACAGCCTCCTGGGATTCCATGTCACCAATGGCAGGAGGCTTTGGGGCAATCTCCGCCGCACTGCGCACATACCATGCAATCTACTCCAGACACTGCATGCGGCCATCAACAGAGGACAAGCTGCAAGAACTAGTAAAGCAGGCTATAGATTATGCGATTTTCTCGCAGGTGGTTGCAGGAAAAAAACTCCCAATCCCGACTGACTGCATTGATGGGAGAATCCCTCCCGTGGAGCTATTGTGGAGATATTGTGGAGCTATTGTGCCCTCCTGGCTGAGGGGGTTTGGAGGGGAGCCATCCCTGCCAGGACAACACAGTGATTACTACTAGTGGCTATAGCCACTGGCAATAATTGCATAATAAAAATACGACATGCTGGTTGTACCCAAGTTGATTGATGGATCGACTTGGCTACAATCAGCCTGCCCATAGATGGATCGTCACTGCTGAACCGCCCGAGATTTGATCCATATAGCCGGCTTAAGGCTCCATTCACATGTGTGCGACAACTTTGGACAACTAAAGTCGCATGACATGTCGCACCCCATGTTCTTCAATGATACCCATTCAAATACGTGCGTATTAAAGTCACCGTGACTTTAAAAAGGTTCCTGCACTTCTTAGGTCCAAATTCTATTCGCCTTGAGTGCCAAGGACTTCAACGTAAACCCTCAAAAGTCGCATGAAAGTCATGCCTGAATGTTATACATGAAACAGTTGTGCGTTATCATTGGTCAAAGCCAAATCGTATCCAAGTCGCATCCATCCAGAGTTGCATCAAAGTTTCACCAAAGTTGCACTCCAAAGACCAAAAGTGAATGGAGCCTAAAGCCCCGTACACACGAGAGGATCGATCCGCTGGAATTGATCCGCGGACCGGTTTCAGCGGATAGATCCCCTGGTGTGTACGATCCAGCGGATATTTTTCCGCGGATATTTTCCCCGGCGATGGATTTCCAGTGGATCAAAATTTCTTAACATGCTAAGAAATCGATCCGCTGGAATCCAGTCCAGCGGATTGATCCGATGGTCTGTACAGACTCACCGGATCAATCCGTCCGAATCCATCCCTCGCATGCGTCGTAATGATTCGACACATGCGTGGAAGTCCTTATATTACAGCGTCGCGCACGTCGCCGCGTCATCATTGCGGCGACGGCGCGACACGTCACCGCGGAGGGGATTTATCCGTGGAAACGGACCTCCGGACCGTTTCCGCGGATCGATCCTCTCGTGTGTACTAGGCATAAGAGACAGCCAGCCCCCTGATGACGTAAGAAGAAGATGGCGGCACAGGTCCCGCAGCAGAGCAGTGGATTATACCAGGCAATGCTGATTTCGCTGGGTGTGTATGGCCCCATACACACGGGAGGATTTATCCGCGGATACGGTCCAGCGGACCGTTTCCACGGATAAATCCTCTCGAGGATTTCCGCGGATTTCCATGCGATGGAGTGTACTCACCATCGAATCGAAATCCGCGCCGAAATCCTCTGGCGATGACGTGTCACGCCGTCGCCGCGATTATGACGTGGTGACGTGCACGACGCTGTCATATAAGGAATTCCACGCATGCGTCGAATCATTACGACGCATGCGGGGGATCCCTTCGGATGGATGGATCCGGTGAGTCTGTACAGACCAGCGGATCCATCCGTTGGGATGGATTCCAGCGGATAGATTTGATAGCATGTCATCAAATATTTATCCGCTGGAAATCCATCCCAGGGGATAAATATCCGCGGAAACAGATCCGCTGCAGTGTACACACCATAGGATCTATCCGCTGAAACCCATTCGCTGGGATTTTTCAGCGGATGGATTCTATCGTGTGTATGGGGCCTATGAGTTTTGAGGACAGCAGATAAGGTAAAAGGGAAAATAAATAATACAAATTTAGAGGGGGGGGTGAAGTTCCTCTTTAGGAGAATTAGATTGCGGCTGATTCTTAGTTATCTGGGCAGGGAAGGGCATCTTTGTGCTGCAGTTATGCATAACAATAAAAAATTGGTTAAGGTCAAGCCCTGTTCCATCCAAAGGAAAAAAAAAAAGAGAGGTAGAGTTTCACTGTACGTTTCTTCTGACTGTGATGAGAGCTGAGCTAATTATATGGTGTCACGAGTCTGCATACACATGTATCAGCAGCTGTTTATTTAAGTGTATGTAAGGCCAAGGTTTCTTTTTCTTTTTATAGTAGGGAAAGGTTAACTCCTATCTGGTTTCTTTTTTATTTATTTTTTGGTATCTTAGTCCCATTGTGAAGAGTTTTCTTCACTTCCTGTGTTAGAGACACAACAGGAAGTAAGAGGGAAAAAAAGAGACAGTTGTTACCAGCACCGTAGTCCCTACTGAAAGATCTTCCATTACCTCCTGTTCCAGTAAAAGCCACAAAAGTATGGATTGCCCAATAATATCTGACACTTTGCACTGGGACTTTTTTATATTCTTTTATATATTGTTCTTCTCATTTGCCACTTGCACATATGTTTTATGTTTTTTTTTTCATTTGGGTTGTAGGGTGTGGATCTTCAAGCCTACCCTGAAGTCTAGGGGAGAATGGTTTCAGGTTTCTATGAGGAAGGACCCTCCCACGACGAAGGTCCCTCCCCTGACACCCAACGCATCCCCCTTTCCAGGGCAGTAGACTCCTGATAGGGGCAAGACAGGGGAGAACGGAATCTGAAGGCCACGACGAAGGAACCTCCCCTGACACCCAACGCATCCCCCTCTCCAGGGCAGTAGACTCCTGATAGGGGCAAGACAGGGGAGAACGAAATCTGAAGGCCACGATGAAGGACCCTCCCTGACACCCAACGCATCCCCCTCTCCAGGGCAGTAGACTCCTGATGGGGGCAAGACAGGGGAGAACGGAATCTGAAGGCCACGACGAAGGAACCTCCCCTGACACCCAACGCATCTCCCTCTCCAGGGCAGTAGACTCCTGATGGGGGCAAGACAGGGGAGAACGGAATCTGAAGGCCACGACAAAGGAACCTTCCCTGACACCCAACGCCCCCCCTCCCCAGGGCAGTAGACGCCTGATGAGGGCAAGACATGCTTAGGTCCAACTAGTCAAAAGGTCGGACCGAAGCTGACCAACAAGTGTTAGGTGAGGGGCTCTACTCAAGAGAGACCCCCCTTCCCCAAAGTAGGGAATAAAGGAAACTGTCTTGCTCCTATCAGGAGTCTACTGCCCTAGGGAGGGGGGCGTTGGGTGTCAGAGAAGGGTCCTTCCCCGTGGCCATCGGGTTCCTTTCTCCCCTGCTTTGGGGAAGGGGGGTCTCTCTTGAGTAGAGCCCCTCACCTAACACTTGTTGGTCAGCTTCAGACCTTTTGACTAGTTGGACCCAAGCATGTCTTGCCCCATCAGGAGTCTACTGCCCTGGGGAGGGGGGGCGTTGGGTGCAGGGAAGGGTCCTTCATCTTTGGAAGGGGACCATATGCAACCAAGGGGGTTGATTTACTAAAGGCAAATAGACTGTGCACTTTGCAAATTGCAGTTTCTATAGATCTTAGTAAATCAGCAGAAGCTCTGTTGACTTCCATCATCCAATCAAGTGCAAGCAAAAATGCTGTTTTTTTTTTTTTTCCTTGCACGTGATTGGGTATTCGTTGCAAAGTGAAGCTTTATCTCATTTACTAAGCTCTGGAGCAACTGTACTTGCACAGTCTATTTGCCTTTAGTAAACCAGCCCCTATGACTCACTCTAAGTGCACTTTTTTGTGTGTGTTTCACGTGCACTTTTTTGTACACCCTGGTGTCTAGTTTTTGCCCCCTCCACACCCCCGAGACATAATCAGAAATAAAACCCCTATTTACTTATCCAAAACTGCAAAATTTGACTTTAGATATACTTTATGATGCAAGGGACAGATTGCTGAATATATACAATATACTGGATATAACTGTCTCTGGGGCATTACATCGTTTATCCAATTCCCACTGGTTTATTAGATAAGAAAATATGTTTTTTTTACATTTATTGTTTTTAAAGCGGAGTTCCACCAAAAAAAAAAAAAAAGAAGAATTAAAAGTCAGCAGCTACAAATACTGCAGCTGCTGACTTTTAAAATAAGGACACTTACCTGTCCAGGGCACCCGCAGTGTCCTCACCCGAAGCCGACCCATCCCTGGGCTCCCGGATGGAGGCTCCGGTGTTCTATCGAGAAGTGTCCGGATCGGCCTGCGCATTCACAGTACAGATAGAACAACAGCTGATTTTTACGAGCAGCTGTTGTGTCGGCGAGACGACGCCTGCGCACAATAGCGGCCACTTCTCGATAGAACACTGTGTGCTGCGGTGAGGGGTGGATTTTTACTTGATGGGGGCAGTTTATTAAATGATGGGCAGTGCTGCTAAGATGCGGGCAGATTTTTTAATGATACCCAGTGCTGCAAAACACATATTTTTCTGATATAAGCGTCCACGAAGAATAGCAGAAAAATATGTGTTATGCAGCACTACCCATCATGTACTAATTGGCCCCTCACCGACATGAACACGCCTTGCAGCGCGGGGCACAATCTGACAGAAAAAAATCTTCCGTCTGCGATTGTGCGCAGGCGCCGTCTCGCCCTCACAACAGTTGATCGTAAACTCAGCTGTTGTGCTGCACATGTGCAGTTCATCCTGGGCACTATTCGATGGGGGGGAACTTCTTAACAGAACACTGGCATTGCTAGTAAGGGAAGCAGGAAGTGAAGCCTTGCGGCTTCACAGCCTGATACCCTACTGCACATGCGTGAGGCGCCCTGCGCGTTCTTAGTGGTCCCTGCTGTCTTCTGGGACCTGTGTGTCTTCCAGAAGACAGCTGGGTGGGGGCAGAGGAGGGACCGGACATAGCTTAGATCACTGTGGAATCTGCGGCGATCTTTCATGGGAGCAAATACCTGTATTAGACAGGTATTTGCTCCCCCCTGAAAAGTACCAAATGTGACACCGGAGGAGGGGGGGGGGGAATCCGGACAGCGGAAGTTCTATTTTTGGGTGGAACTCCACTTTAAGTGCCTAAATCACAAATAAGAATTGAATAATTGTATAGTACAAGTAAAAAGTATTATAAACCAACAAAAGAAACAAAAAATGTAGGAATGGCCTTGTCTGATTTATGAGGGTGGGAGGAGAACAAATGTTTTATAAAACTTAAATTCAATTTTAAATGCAACGTTTTACAATAAAGTTATAATATTATGTAATCATTCTGTAGTTTTTCAACCAATAAATCTTTTTGTATTTTTGTTTGACCAATAAATCAACAATCTGGATAGATAGATAGATAGATAGATAGATAGATAGATAGATAGATAGATAGATAGATAGATAGATAGATAGATAGATAGATAGATAGATAGATTTTTTTATTATTATTAAATCAAATTTATAACCAATTTTTAGCCGGATATATATATATATATATATATATATATATATATATATATATTTTTTTTTAATAATCATATTTTTGGTATTTTTATGCCTATAGCATCCAATCCAAGCTCTCGCTTGTACCTTGTTATGGAGGAATAACTTCTGGATTTTGTTTGGTATTTTTTTATTTATTTTTTGTCCTGGTTTAAATCAATGTAGAACATCAGTATATGTTCTTACTTAGCATAGCTGAAGAAACGCTGAGTTATGTAACAGACATAGTGCATGTAAGAAGGATGTGCGGTAATTTATCGCAAACTTTTATATAGAAAAGTGAAAGCAATGAAATTCCATGATAAACTGGCTGCTGTAGGTTAATGTACTAAATACACTTCACTGTCGGGAAAAGGAGAAATTTCACATATATATTTATATATATATATATATATATATATATATATATATATATATATATATATATATATATATATATATATATATATATTGCTACTTTGGAGTGGCAGAGGGCTGCCTTTTTATTAAAATAGTTTTTGCTGCTTTTTATTACAAAATATTTAAATTAAAACAAGCTTATGGCCAAAGCTGCACCCATGAGCGTGGTATCATTCATTTACAGCCAGTGATTGGCTGTTCAGTAATAGGGATCTGGGTATCTAGGGATATATATAAAAAAAAAATTAAAACACCAACCATCTTGACCTATATGATATCTTCTTTTCTTGATACAACATAATATTTTATTTATATATATATATATATATATACACACACCATTCCTTCCTTGTATTTTATAATCAATAAATTGAGTATTATATTTTGTCTTTGCATTAAAATTCATATTAATAATAATAAAAATAATAATATTATTGTTGTATTTTTTCTTGGAAATGTGCATTTGACAAATTTGACAAATAGCTGCACAAATATTGTGCGACATAAAAAGAAAATTCCAACAGCCACCATTTTAAAGAGTTCAGAGCCTCTGCTTTCAGAAAATATAGAATGTTTGGGGGGGTTTCTAGCAAAAAAAAAAAAAGAAGATTTTAACATGTCTGTGAAAATATAAAATAAATTGTCCTGGAGTTCTTATTCAATAAGTGGTTAAAGCATATTTCCCTCCCCCTCTTCAAGCCAAATTCCTGCTGCGTATGTCCCTCCTGTACCCCCAGCTCCCACACCGCCATTTTTAGTAATAAAGTCATGAGTGGTCGGCTTCTTCTGCATATTCACTACCACCAATGACGTTAGAGCCGGAGTTGTGTAAATAAGAAAGAATGAATGGGCTTTTTCCCAAGATCTCAGGAAAAAAGCTCATTCATGTATTTCTTTTTTCAGTCTTACCTAGGAGAGTTCCCGGGAGGCCCTGGTGACATAGTCAAATACAGAATTTGCTATCAGCATGCAGCACTGCATTCAGCGATGATTAATTATATTGGGAGAAAAAGTCTGATTTTAAACCAGTAAGAGGTCCTTTAAACTCATGGGTCCCTTTAGAAGTTTGCTACCAAAGTTCCGACATCCTGGCATTCTTCAATAAACCAGGTATTTTCAATATACAGCTTTATTATATTTAATAAATTAATAATATTGTATGTTCCTCAAATGGAACTAGGAGTGGGGAACCCCTTACTAGTTCAGCATATGTCAGTGTTAAAGGACTTCTATTCCTATACCCAGGGCTTTTATTCTCAGACAATAGGTGGAGGTACTCCCCCTTTTCCAATCACCCCTTGTCTCCGCCCCCTACCCACCTCTGAGCACCGTCCCTAGGTTCCACCCCCTACCCACCTCTGAGCACCGTCCCTAGGTTTCCGCCCCTACCCACCTCTGAGCACCGTCCCTAGGTTCCACCCCCTACCCACCTCAAAGCACCGTCCCTAGGTTTCCGCCCCTACCCACCTCCGATCACTGTCCCTTGGTTCCGCCCCCTACCCAACTCTGATCACCGTCCATTAGTTCTACCCCCTACCCACCTCTGAGCACTGTCCCTAGGTTTCACCCCCTACCCACCTCTGAGCACCGCCCCTAGGTTCCAACCCCTACCCACCTCTGAGCACTGTCCCTTGGTTCCACCCCCTAGCCACCTCTGAGCACCGTCCCTAGGTTCCACCCCATACCCACCTCTGAGCACCGTCCTTTGGTTCCACCCCTTGCCCACCTCTGAGCACTGTTCCTAGGTTGCACCCCCTACCCACCTCTGAGCACTGTCCCTAGGTTCCACCCCCCTACCCACCTCTGAGCACCATTCCTAGGTTTCACCCCCTACAGACCTCTGAGCACTGTCCCTAGGTTCCACCCCCTGCCCACCTCTGAGCACTGTACCTAGGTTCCACCCCCTACCCACCTATGAGCACTGTACCTAGGTTCCACCCCCTACCCACCTCTGAGCACCGTCCCTTGATTCCACCCCCTACCCACCTCTGAGCACCGTCCCTAGGTTCCACCACCTACCCACCTCTGAGCACCATCCCTAGGTTCCACCCCTACCTGGAGAATACAGAAGCAAGTATCATTTTTGGTGCTAAGTAGTTTGTATGGAGTTTGCTAAAGAAAGGCAGTAAAACAGGTCCCCTACAGCCAGCAATATTAGACCCCCTCAGCACCAATAGACCTCCCCAGCAACAACAAATCTCCCCAGAAACAATAGATCCATCCCAGTAAATACAGATACCCACAGCAACAATAGATCCACTCAGCAACAATACACCTCCCCAGCAACAATGGATCCCTCCCAGCAACAATATATCCCCCAGCAACAATGAATCCCCCACAGCTAAATACCCCCACCGCAACAATAGACCGCATCAACAACAATATATCTCCCCAGCAACAATAGATTTTCCCAGCAACCATGGATTTCCCTAGCAACAATAGATTTCCCCACCAACCATAGATCTCCCCAGCAACAATAGATTTCCCTAGCACCCATAGATCTCCCCAGCAACAATAGATCCCCCACAGCTCAATACCCCCAACAACAATAGATCCCCACCACAACAATAAACCCTATCAACAACAATATATCTTCCGGGCAACAATTGATTTCCCCAGCAACTATAGATTTAGTCAGCAACCATAGATTCCCCAGCAACAATAGATCCCCCACAGCTAAATACCCCCAGCAACAATAGATCCCCACCGCAACAATAGACCCCATCAACAACAATATATCTCCCCGGCAACCATAGATCCCTTCCAGCAACAATAGATCCCCCACAGCTAAATACCCCCTGCCACAATAGATCCCCATCGCAACAATAGACTCCATAAACAACAATATATCTCCCAGACACTATAGATTTCCCCAGAAACCATAGATCTCCCCAGCAACAATAGATCCCATCAACAACAATATATCTCCCCAGCAACAATAGATTTCCCCAGCAACCATAGATCTCCCAGCAACAATAGATCCCCACAGCTGAATACCCCCATCAACAATAGACCCCCACCACAACAATACATCCCATCAACAGCAATATTTTTCCCCAGCAACAATAGATTTCCCCAGCAACCATAGATCCCTACAGCAACAAGAGAACTCCCAAGCAACAATGGATCCATCCCAGCAGGGTGGATTCGATTTAAATTAATTCAATGTAAATCATGATTTAAATCACTAGTAAAAAAGTCTCAATTTAAATCTCTATTTATACAGTTCTATTCACTTTAATGGGATGGCTGGTGATGCGGCAGTGACACAACAAGGTGAGGGACATGGCAGCAGCAGGTGAGCGGATGCCCACTAACAGGCGCTGCCATGATGGGTCTGAAGTGGTTATTATGTGAATCACACATTTGGAGAACTACTCAAATTATTTTATTTAATTAAAACAATAACATTGCCAGTGCATGTTATCTCAGTTTGCAGAGCTTGAATCCATTGAATGAGTTTACCAAAAAGGAAAATATTGCAAACACACATCCTCATGCTACATAACTAGGCTCCATTTCATGCTGAATAAACTCAATTATTAATGTATCTTAAAGCGGAGGTTCACCCTAAAAACAAGTATATACCATTCAATCCAGCATACTGCCGACATGTACAGTATGCTGTTTTTTTTCGGTTTACATACCGTAGTATAGGTATTTCCCCCCCCCCCCCGGCTTCCGGGTAGTGAATCCCGCGGGAGTGGGCGTTCCTATTCAGAGACTAAGTGATTGACGTATGACAAAAGCTTCACCCCCGGCGCATTATGCGTGTCACCAGTTTCCGAAAAAAGCCGAACATCGGTGCACAGGCTCCGTATAGCGCCGTATAAAGTCGACTCGCAGTTTGGCTTCTTTCGGAAACTGGTGACACGCATTATGCGCCGGGGGTGAAGCTTTTGTCATACGTCAATCACTTAGTCTCTGAATAGGAACGCCCTCTCCCGCGGGATTCACTACCCGGAAGCCGGGGGGCAAAATACCTATACTACGGTATGTAAACCGAAAAAAAAAAACAGCATACTGTACATGTCGGCAGTATGCTGGATTGAATGGTATATACTTGTTTTTAGGGTGAACCTCCGCTTTAAGATACATTAATAATTGAGTTTATTCAGCATGAAATGGAGCTTAGTTATGTAGCATGAGGATGTGTGTTTTGCAATATTTTCCTTTTTGGTAAACTCATTCAATGTATTCAAGCTCTGCAAACTGAGATAACATGCACTGGCAATGTTATTGTTTTAATTAAATTAAATAATTTGAGTAGTTCTCCAAATGTGTGATTCATGTGAATGTGTCGGCAGTATGCTGGATTGAATGGTATATACTTGTTTTTAGGGTGAACCTCCACTTTAAATAGAAAACTCTTTAGATATATTTTTACTCCAAAAGCATTTTATTAAATATAATTTTAATTTAAAAACAAAACATAAAAAAATATATTTTTTTTAAATCATTGATTTTTATCCACCCTGCATCCCAGTACCTATAGATCCCCACAGCAACAATAGATCCACTCAGCAACAATAGATTTTCCCAGGAACAATAGATCCCACCAAGCATCAATATATCACCCTCACCGCAAAATACCCCCAGCAACAATAAATCTCCCAGTATCCAGCATCAACAGGCTCTCCAGCAGCCAGCAACCATAGACCTCCCCCCCCAACTGTAGATGTCTCTCATTAACAATTTACCCCCCCCCCCCAGAAACAATAGATCTACCCTGCCAACTCACTCTCTCCTTTCTGCTACAATCTATGACCCCCAATACAGACCTCATTGGAGGACTTCTTAAAGCAAAGTGCTGCGTACTATGCTTTTTTCGTAAGCACTAGCAGGGATCCTATCAGCTACCCCACTGGCTCAGTGGAGGGTGAAAGCACTGCCCCAGCCTTTGGATCAGGAGGATGATGGAGGACCATAAGCCTCTCATGTTGAATAGGTATATCCAATGCATAATAGGTTATGTATTAAAAAACCTTGTGGCCTGGATCCCATAGCTCATTAACTGCTTGCCGACCGTCTATAGCAGTTCTACTGCTACAGAGCAGCCACACTACGCAGGATCACGTGTATATATATGCGATCCTGCACTTGCAGGTTTACAGCTCAAGTGTGTGTTGCTGGAGCTGATCAGTGGGCCCTGCAGATCCGATGTCAGCCAGCACCCGCTGATTGTTCTGCACATAGGCAGAATGGCAGCCTGCCTATGTAAACATGGCAGATTGCCGTTCTGTCAGTACGGAAGGCATGGATTCTGTGTTCCTGTAAAGCAGAAAACGCTGATCCGTGCCTTGCATTAGTAAAAGCACCTCCCACACTACACTGAAACACCATCTAGGCACATAGTTAAACCTTTGATCGCCCCAGATGTTAACCCCTTCCCTGCCAGTGTCAATTAATACAGTGACAGTGCAAACTTTAGCTGTATTAGTGTCACTGGTCCCCAAAAAAGTGTCAAAGTGTCAGTTAGGTGTCCAATTTCTCCGCCACAATATCGCACTCTCACTATAAGTCGCTGATCACCGCTATTACAAGTAAAAAAGAAAAAAAAAGTTCCATAAATATATCCCATAGTTTGTAGACTTGATGGGGCAGATTCACTTACCTCCGCGCATCTTTACGCCGGGCGCAGCGTACCTAAGATACACTACGCCACCGTAACTTTTTTTTTTTCTCGAATCCTTAAAGAATTTGCGCCGTAAGTTACGGCGGCGTATTGTGTATCTTTGGCGGCGTAAGGGCGCGGAATTCTAATGGTTGTAATTTTACACAAATCCCTATTCGCGAACGACTTACGCAACAACGTAAAAAATTCAAATTTCAACGTGGGAAACACGGCCATACTTAACATTGAGTACGCCACCATATAGCAGCTTTAACTATACGCCAGAAAAAGCCGAACGCAAACGACGTAAAAAAATGCGCCGGCGGGACATACGTTCGTGGCTCGCCGTAACTAGCTAATTTGCATACTCGACGTGGAAATCGACGGAAACGACACCTAGCGGCCGGCGGAAAAAATGCACCTAAGATCCGACGGCGTACTAAGACATACGCCTGTCGGATCGATCCCAGATGCCGTCGTATCTTTGTTTTGTAGATACAAAACAAAGATACGACGCGGGAAATTTAAAATTACAGTAAGTCTTTTGTGGATCTGCCCCGATAACTTTTGCACAAATCAATCAAAATGCGCTTATTAGTACTTTTTTTTTTTTTTTTTTTTTACCAAAAATATGTGGCAGAATACACATTGGCCTAAACTGATGAAGACATTTGATTTTTTAGATTTTTTTTTAATGGATATGTTTTATAGCAGATAGTAAAAATTTTCACAATTGTAAATAGATTTTTGTTTATAGGGCAAAAAAAATAAATCGCAGAGGTGATCAAATACCACCGAAATAAAGCTCTATTTGTGGGGGGGGAAGGACATCAATTTTATTTTAGTAAAGTGCGCAGTTAAAGTAACGCAGTGCCGTCTCGCAAACAATGGCCGGGTCATGAAGGGGTTAAATCTTTTGAAGCTTGTGAAGATACTTTGGGGCGAAGGTGAAGGGTGACTTTGAGGGCAACAGACCAAGCATAACCTTTTTTCATTTACATACATACTCTGGTTTAAAGTATAATTTAAAGCAAACAATTTTTTTTAATTATTATTATTATTTGAATAGTGTGGTAAGGGGTTAGAAGCACTGTTAGGTTTTGATTGCTGCCCTCATTGGATATTTACTTTCACTAACTGTCCTGATCACCATTACCGCAGTGAATAAAGGATCAATTAAAATCTTGAGCTGTCACAAGAACAGAAATAGAAGAGAGATCTTCCAATGGAGACGTGTTTTCCTGTGGCAGCTTTCTAATATAAGTAAGCCTCTGGGTGACGTCACCGCTCAGGTATTACCAGCTGCTGTTGAGCACGCTCTCCTCTCCCCTGTAGCAGCGCTGGCTGACACAGGGAGATTATGTAACCAGGCTGGAGGCCCACCCGCCGAGAGGCCACATATTTGCATGCTGACGGCGCCAAGAGGTTAAGTATGGTTAGTAAAAGCCTGACATATTTTTTTCAATGACAGGGTCACTTTTCCTTAAAGGGGTTGTTAACCTATGTGTTTTTTCACCTTAATGCATCCTTGCAGTGTCGAGTCCCCCCAAATTTCCGTGGGCGCATCCCCGCCGTCCTTCTCTCCATGGAGTCCCGGCTTTGATTGGATAGATTGATAGCAGCGCAGCCATTGGCTCTCGCTGCTTCTAATAAAATCCAATGACGCAGGGCCGAGTCATACACTCGTCATCTATAGATGCCGAGTTTATGACACAGGAGCGCGCCCGCAAGGTAACCCCCTTGAGAGAGAGCTTCCCAGAGGGGGTTATCTAATGCAGGGAGGAGCCATGAGAGCCGCCGAGGGACCCTAGAAGACGGCGTTTGGGTCCACTCTGTGCAAAACAAGCTGCACAGTGGAGGTAAGTATGACATGTTTGTTATTTAAAACTAGACAACGTGTAATCATCCAGGCAGCGCTATAAGCATAAACACACTCAGGCCTCGTACACACGGCCGAGTTTCTCAGCAAACCGGAAACGGGTCGTGTGTACACTTTTCAACGAGGAAACCGCCGAGGATCTCGTCGGGCCAAAAAGAAAGCATGTCTTCTTTTTCCCCGACGGCAATGGGAAAAGTTGGCTCACCGAGATCCTCGGCGGCTTCACAAGGAACTCGACGAGCAAAACGATGTGTTTCGCCCGTCGAGTTCCTCGGCCGTGTGTACGAGGCCTCAGACTCCTAAGCATAAGACCACTTTCACACTGCTGCCACATATAGCGTTGGCGGTAAAATATCGGTAAAACGCTGCTACTTTACAGTCGAATTTGCGACGCACTTTTAGCCCCCGCTAGCAGCTGAGAAAGGGATAATGCCATCGGCAATGCACCGCTACAGCAGCGTATTGCCGGCTGTACGGCGGCGCTGCCCCATTAATTTCAATGGGCAGGAGCGCATTAGCAGCAGTGAGTTCACCTCTGCTAATGCGCTTCCGAAGAAAGCTGCTGGCAGGTTTTTTTTCTGACATCCTGCCAGCGCAACGCTCCAGTGTGAAAGCCTACAGGCTTTCACACTGGAGACAATAGGGCAGCTGTTTGAGGGCAGATTGCAGGCGCTATTTTTAACGCTATAGCGCCTACAAAACGCCCTCAAAGTGAAAGGGGTCTTACAAAAGTAAACGATATCCCCAAATGACGAGTTCACATCAATACTGGTAGTTGTGTAGCCTCACTCTGACATGTTTCGTCTTGATACGACATCATACGGACGCTCAGATGATGTTGAATTTGTAGGAGGAGGTTGTGTTATCTACAGTTTTTGTATGACATGTTTGTTATTTAAAAAAACATTTTTTGAACCTTTTAGTATCACTTTAAGCTTGGTTCACACTAATGCAATATGGGAACGTGCACATGAATGCGCATGTTAACAGAGAGTGCGACATTACATTCTACTTGCGTTGGTGCCATTCATTCTGAAAGGTACCTCAACAAACCTTGCCAACTGATGTGCTTTGTGTTGTGGATGTTATAAAAAACAGTAAGTTTTTAGCGCATTTAATTTGACTAGGCTGCCTTACGCAGCACTCGTTAACGCAAAGCAGTACATTGTGACCCTAGCTTTAGTGCATAGCTCCAGGCAAGACTTGGCAGTGCTCCATGTTCTCCAGCTTCTCCAGCAGTTAAGCTACAGACCATTTATTGGGAAGTATCCCGTCTTGTACAGACGTATCAGAGGTTTGGAATATAAATAATACACCCCAGGTTGGATTCCATTATTTTTACTTTATAAGCTACAGACCATGACTTTTCCAGAATGGAAATAAACCCTAAGCTGCAGCTCCAGGCAGCTCCAGGCAGCTCCAGGCTGCTCCAGAACACCCAGTTAATCCTCCAGAGCTGCTCCAAAAATGATTTCTCCGGCTTCAAAACTGTAGTTCAGCTTCAGAAGCATTACTTTAATAACAGCTATGTTGCTGAAGTGCAAACGAAAAGATATTTTATATAAATACTTTTTTCTTGGATATAAATATACCAGTCCAAGTTTATCTTTTACACTTGAAAACTGTTAAATACACTTGAATTGTTTAAAGCCTAAAAGACAAACTTTATTTTTTAATAGAATTTTCCGAGTGAGTAAAGTAAACAGGGTGCCTAGTAATAAATAACATTTAAAGTTATTACAGTCAGTGGCGGAACTACCAGGGTTGCAAAGGTTGCACCTGTGACCGGGCCCTGGGGTTCTGCCACTGTGGAGGGGCCCCAGGGAGGCAGGACATTGCCGATCTTTGTTTTTTAAAAACCCAGCACTTTTCTCATGTCTGTGACGGGAGAAGAGGGCTATGGCAGTGCTGTAGTCTAAGCTCGGCTCGACTGCTCCGGCGGCAGGGGGCGGGTTCAGAGGTGGCATTGTGGAAGCCCTGAAGGAAAATAGCGGCAGAGGCGGCTGACCTGAGTGGAGGAGGTCCCAGGGCTCAGGCTGATGTTTAGTGTACAGACCCCTCCTCCTGCACTTTACTGCAAAGGCGGACACCTGCTGCAGGAAGTGACACCAAGAAGGAGCCAGTAATCCACAGTTAAATTTAACATGCACAGTGAATGTCAGGGCTGTAGCAGGGAGAGGGCGAGCTGGACGAGAATAGGGGGGCCGTGAGGTGGGCTGTGTGCTCCGCTTTTTCTAACACTGACATTACAGGAACAGGCTGGTCTGCATGGCATGGAACAATGGCAGCAATCACTCCTCAGGGCTCTCTGTAGAGGCCACTCTGGAAGTGCTATCTTAGTACCTCCAGAGTGCCCCCTTTACATCCTCCACATTGCCCCCAGAGTGCCCCTTTACATCCTCTGCCAGAGTGCCCCCTTAGTACCTCCACAGTGCCCCTAACATCCTCCAAAGTGTCCCTTTACATCCTTCAGATTTCCCCCTTTACATCTTCTAAAGTGCCCTCTTTTCATCCTCTAGAGTGCCTCCAGAATGCCCCTTTACATCCTCTGCCAGAGTGCTCCCTTAGTACCTCCAAAGTGTCCCTTTACATCCTTCAGATTGCCCCCTTTACATCTTCTAAAGTGCCCTCTTTACATCCTCCAGAGTGCCTTTAGAGTGCCCCTTTACATCCTCTACCAGAGTGCCCCCTTAGTACCTCCACAGTGCCCCTAACATCCTCCAAAGTGTCCCTTTACATCCTCCATGATACCCCTTTACATCCTCCTCCAGAGTGCCCCCTTAGTACAGTAGCAGCTACATGTAAGGACTGATAGTATTATTTGTTTATGTTCTGGTTTAGTTACATCTTAAAGTGGTTGTAAAGGCAGAAGTTTTTTTTACCTTACTGCATTCTATGCAATAAGGAAAAAAATCTTCAGCATGCAGCTCGTCCTGCAGTCCCCCTAAATACATACCTAAGCCCAATCTCGATCCAGCAATGTGCACAAGAGCCAAGAGCCGAGGATCTCTTGCTCCTCATAAACACCTGCTGCTGTCAATCAAAACCAATGATGAGTAAAACACAAAGAGCGTGGCTCGGGAGCGAGCACGCAAAAGTGCCCCCCATAGCAAGCGGCTTCAGCCTTTGCAACCACTTTAAATATGCTTTCATTATGAATCAGGAATAATAACTATATTATAATTAATATTTGTTCCAAAAGGAAAAAAGAAAATGCCAGGGAAATCTATTCTGGCTAACGCTCCTAAATAGGGCATCAGAACTCTGAATGTGATAAGAATTGTAAATCAGTTCACTATTCTGACCAAAAGGGAACTATTCAAGAAAACCAAGCACAATCTTTGGACAAGAACTGGAGGGGTGTACTCTACTTTCCGATGTGAATGAGAATAATGATTGCTAGGATACCAGTAGTTGTAGATTCTTGGCATGTACGAGTTTGTTGCTGTTTTTACAGATCAGTCGCCGTGTTCCTTTGATTCTTTGCAGAAAGAGTTGTTTTCATAGATTTTTAAGTTTAGATATTTTTCATTAAAGCAACACTGGTGTTGTACAAAAATATAATTGTAAAAGAAGACAGTAACTATTTTCAACATATCTAAATGATATCCCTTTTCTCCAAAAATAATCCAAATATCCACTACGTAAACGGATACTAAGGGCTAGATTCAGATAGAATGGTCTATCTACCCGCCCAGCGTAACGTATCTCAGATACGTTACGCCGCCGTAATTTAGGGTGCAAGTTCTGTATTCAGAAACAACTTGCGCCCTTAGTTACGGCGGCGTAACGTATCTGTGTCGGCGTAAGCCCGCCTAATTCAAATGTGGATGATGTGGGCGTGTTTTATGTATATTAACTGTGACCCCGCGTATTTTAAGTTTTTTACGAACGGCGCATGCACCGTTCGTGAAAAAATCCCAGTGCGCATGCTCAAAATTCCGCTGCAAATCGTCATTGCTTTCGACGTGAACATAAATTACGTCCAGCCCTATTCGCGAACGACTTACGCAAACGACGTAAAATGTTCAAAACTCGATGCAGGAACGACGGCCATACTTAACATAGGATACGCCTCATATAGCAGAGGTAACACGTACGCCTAAAAAAACGTAAACAACGTAAAAAAATGCGCCGGCCAGACGTACGTTTCTGAATCGGCGTATCTAGCTCATTTGCATATTCCTTGCGTAAATATACGGAAGCGCCACCTAGCGGCCAGTAAGACACTTACGCCGGTCGGATCTTAGGGAAATCTATGCGTAACTGATCCTATGAATCATTGGCATAGATACGACCCCGCACACTCAGAGATACGACGGCGCATCTGGAGATACGCCGTCGTATCTTCTATGTGAATCTACCCCTAAGTCTTCTTTTTCTTTTCTCATTAAAATAACAAACATGTGCAGTGGGTTTGCACAGAGCAGCACTGATCTCCCTCTTCTCACTCCTGGCCCCTCCCACCTGCCAAGTGCCTCCATAGCAAGCAGCTTGCTATGGGGGCACCCGAGCAGGCTCGACCCCTCAAGCCACTGCTCTGTGTGTCCATACACACACAGAGCACAGCTCAGCCCCGCCCCTGCTTTCTCCTGATTGGCTCACTGGGTGTGATTGACAATGTGCATGAGAACAGCGACTCTCCCTGGTCTCTTCCTCCTTATTGGCTGAGCGGGAGCCAATGTCTCAGCCAATAAGGAGGAAGAGAGCCGCACTCTCAGGCCTCGTACACACGACCGAGTTTCTCCACAAAACTCGACAAGCCAAAAAGAGAGCAAATTCTCAATTTCCTCGATGGGAATGGAGAAACTTGCCTTGTCGAGTTCCTCAACAACCTGACAAGGAACTCGACGAGGAAAACGATGTGTTTCGCCCGTCGAGTTTCTCGGTCGTGTGTACGAGGCTTCAAGCACATCGCTGGATCAAGATGGGACTCAGGTAAACGATAGGAAGGGCTGAGGGGGCTGCAGACAGAAGAATTTTATTTGCATGAAGGTAAAACCTTCAGCCTTTATAACCACTTTAATGACCCTGTAATCTATTTTTTAATGAAATAATTTCTGTGTTTTTCTTGTATCATGTTCCGTGAGCTCTTAAACGTCTTCTTATCCCCCCTCACTTCCATTTTCTTGGAATGAGCAGTACATATTAGTTGCATATTATATAGTGATACTCCCTAAAGGGCCCCTGAATTTTGGGTTCCCCTTCAAGCTGCAGGCAATATGCATTTTCCTAAGGCATTTCACAGTCAATGAACCAGTCCTTGTTTTTCTTTATTTAGACTCAGTTCACATCTTAGCGTATGGGGGCAACAATCACTGTAAAATCGCGCAAATAGAATCGCATGGTGCCCATCACCCAAAAGAAGCTTGTATACTTCTTTTGGGCAACAGACGTCCCGCAATTTTATCGCGATTGTCACCTGACGATCTCTATTCCAGAGTTTGACGATTCTTTCATATAACAAGTGGCGAGACTTATCTGCTCACTCAGCTGTCAAAAGAAAAAATCCATGCAGCCTGAATCCATGCAATATTTTTTACTTTTTGCTATAATAAATATCCCCCAAAAATATATATATAAAAAAAACGTTTTTTTTTTCTCAGTTTAGGCCGATACGTATTCTTCTACCTATTTTTGGTAAAAAAAAATCGCAATAAGCGTGTATCGATTGGTTTGCGCAAAATTTATAGCGTTTACAAAATAGGGTATAGTTTTATTGCATTTTTATTAATAATTATTTTTTTAATACTAATGGCGGCAATCAGGGATTTTTTTTCGTGACTGTGACATTATGGCGGACACATCGGACAATTTTGACACATTTTTGGGACCATTGTCATTTTCACAGCAAAAAGTGCTATAAAAATGCACTGTTTACTGTGAAAACTAGGGGGCACTGTAGGGGTTAAGTGTGACCTCATATGTGTTTCTAACTGTAGGGGGGCAGGGCTGGACATGTGACGTCAGTGATCGTCTTTCCCTATATCAGGGAACAGACGATCACTGAGACTGCCACAATGAAGAACGGGGAAGGTGTGTTACACACACCTCTCCCCGTTCTTCAGCTCCGGTGACCAATTGCGGGACACCCGCAGCGATCGGGTCCACGGGTACGGCGGGCGCGGTCACGGAGCTTCGGACTGGGTAGCGAGCTCGCCGCCGGCGGCGCGCTCGCTACCCCAAGGCTGGGCTTAAAGAGACACGTACAGGTACGTGATTGTGCCCAGCCGTGCCATTCTGCTGACGTATATCGGCGTGAATGGGTCCTTAAAGGATCACTAAAGGAAAAAAAAATGTTGCCTAAAATTAATGTCTGCAAGGTAGACAGACAGAATAGTGTAATGATTCTGTTAAAAAAACAAGTAAATACCTATTAAATTCCTTCATCTATATCACCTCCGTCATTCTAGTTTCTGTTCTCTCATTCACTTCCTGGTTTGCATCGCTCGTTCATGCAAGAACTACATTTCCCAGTATGAATTGCGGCACGCCCAGTAATTCACACCTCCTTGAATTCTCTAACGAGTAGAGAGCGTCCTGCCACACAGATGTAGTTCCCAGGAGGGGGTGAGCACGTTACTGACCACCGCAGTAAAGCCTCCCATCACGGTGGTCAGTGAAATCAGACAAGCAGGAAGTGAACAGAACAGAGAATAAATAGAGCAACTTCTGAGCAAAAATGAACAATGAGGAAGTGAAAAGAGGAATGTCTGCAGGTAAAGGATACTTATTATGGAAAAAAAAATGTTTCCTTTACAACCCCTTTAAGTGGTTAAGTTAAAAATCAATATTTTTTTGCAAAAAAAATACTTGGAACCCCCAAACATTATATATATTTCAGCAGAGACCCGTGGCAATAAAATGTCAATTGCTGCAATATTTTATGTCACACTGTATTTGCCCAGCGGTCTTTCAAATGCAATTTTTTGGGAAAAAATACAATTTAATGAATAAAAAAAAGTTAACAGTAAAGTTAGCCCAATTTATTTATTTTTTTTATGTGAAAGATGATGTTACGCCGCGAGAATCGTGATCTATCTTCTAAGCAAAAAAATTGTGATTCTCATTTTAGCCAGAATCGTGCAGCTCTACCCAGAACTTGATTGCTGAAAAACTTGAGGATAACCCTCACTCACTGGACTACTCCCTCCAGTTCTTGCACACTCTGGCTAGTCCAAAATCCCAAATTAGATGCAGGTACTTCAACTTTCCCTGATGAAAAAAAAATGCTAGCACACTGGGCTCACTACTGAATAATCCCCAAGCAAGGGTTAAGGCTAAGGCCCCGTACACACGACCGAGTTTCTCGGCAGAATTCAGCCAGAAACTCGGTCGGAGCTGAATTCTGCCGAGAAACCCGGCCGTGTGTACACTTTCGGCCGAGGAAGCCGACGAGGACCTCGGCGAGGAAATAGAGAACATGTTCTCTATTTCCTCATTGTTCAATGGCAAATTTCGGCTCGCCGAGATCCTCGGCGGCTTCACAAGGAACTCGACGGGCAAAACGATGTGTTTTGCCCGTCGAGTTCCTCGGACGTGTGTACGGGGCCTTAACAGTTCTCTGCCTCTTGGTAAGCTGGCTGAAGATTTCACTCGGCAGTAAACTTCCTTTTAGGCTGGACAATGTAGATCAGGGGTCTCCAAACTGCGGCCCGAGGGCCAGATGTGGCCCTTTGCTAGCCTTAATCCGGCCCTTGGGACACAATTCATTCCACTGATATGAGGCACTATTCCTCCCACCGACACCAACAATGGGACACTATATCTTCCAGGGATACCAATGATGGGATACTACTAATAGGGGGAATACTCCTCCTACTGACCACCAATCCTGAGGCCATATTTATTCTCACTGATGTCGGGCCCATGATATTTTCTGCCCCCGCTGGCCACAATCCGGCCCTCCTAAAGTCTGAAGGACAATAAAGGTGGCCCTTTGTTTGAAAAGTTTGAAGACCCCTGATGTAGATGTTTACTCATGCAGTCCTTTTTTTGTCCTGGAGCATAGCTGGTGACTTCTGTTCGGGCCTTCTGCTGGTCTGGTCCCACTGACTAATCAGAGTGTCTTCTGGCTGAGACTGGAAGCGAGTAAGAGTCTTTCTGCAACTATTTCCTCTCTCTCTCTTCAACCGTTTCTGCTGGCCCCTTGCCTGGAGACAGAGCCCCCTAGCACAGGAGCCCCCTCCAGGCCTCTTTTTTATAGACTCTGCTCTCCACATGGCAGATTCCTGAATACTTATGAGCCACGGTCCACGATCCTTCCCCCAGGTATTGGTAGAGTCCCCATGAATATTCAGGCTGAGGTCTCCACTACTCTGCCCACTAAGTTCTAGGACCTTCTAGAAGCTTCCAGAAGTAGGGGGGAGGTGACCAAGACTCAGCCCTCAAAACCTGCCAAAAAAACTACATGACCCCAAATAACCTGGCATCACAGACTAAAGTGAAGCCCAACTAAATTTGTCTACACTACCTGACTATGTACACAAGGAGGTGCTAAATTAAGAAAACTTTAATCAAGTATAATTTATTTTATAAATAAGAGTTTAGTGTCACTTTAACTTTCTCACACATGTCGTTGAACACTGGTCTGATATAGGAAAACACAGAAATAGACACCTCAGAAAGGTAAGTCCCTGTGGACTTCTGGGGGTGATATCACTAAACTGGGGCAGTGTTTGGTGACACAGACAGTGGGAAAAATAAGAAGTTACAATCTTCTTTTACAGGAATACCTTAGCTTGATGAACAGGGCCTTTCAAATCTCGTTGGACTCAGCCTAAACAAAGCTGTCACTATTTTAAAAAGAGGGATCCTAATAATCCTGGTGTGTTTTATTTTTATTGAGCTTTATGGTGTATAAGATGTTTTATATAACATATATCACATTTGTATAGAACAGTGTTTTTCAACATTTTTGTAGTCAAGGCACCCTTTAGAATTGCGCACAACCCTCGGTGCACACCAGTCTGATGACTTGTTTACACAAGGTGGTGGATGTGCGGTACCATGCATTTAAGTGGGCGCAAACAAACATGCAATTGCTGGATGCATGGTGGTGCCATAAAGAATTGACACACATGCGCAACTGCAAAAGGCAGCGCATTTTTCACGTGGTGCTGGAAAATTCGCAATTTAACGCGTTATACAGTACTGCACCTGGTGTGAAAAAGCCCTAAAATGTAGTTTGTAAGGCAAATTTAAGTGGGCAGTAGGTTGTTACTCCCCCCTTCCAAAACAAGAAAATACCCTGTCTAGCACAAATCCCCTCTTAGCACAACCCCCCCCCCGGCACAAAATCTCCCCCATGACACAAACCCTCCCTGCTAGCTACAAACCCCCCTTCCTAAATCCCCCCTTCTAACACCCCCCCCCCCCCCCCCAAAACAAATTTCCCCTCTTTGTCCTTGCTACAGCGAGATGACACATATCCCTGTGTACAGGCCGGCCATGAAAGGGAGAAGGGAGAGCACATCTCATTACTCATCCAGGCTCCCTTTAAACCCCCCCCCCCCATATTGCTGTTATCTGTACTTTTGCTGCCAAAACTGAAAGCTGTGCGGGCCGCCCGACCTGCCCTTAGCAACTGATGACGTCATCGGTTGGTAGGACATGGACGGGCAGCTTACACAGTTTTCAGTTTTGATGGCAAAAGTACAGATAACAGAATAGAGGGGGAGAGAGTCTGGACTGGAGGAATAACAGAAGGTGCCCTTTATGGCACCCTGGTTGAAAAACCCTGGTATAGAATAACTTGTTTACTATGAGCTTAAAAATTTAGATAATCCAAAAGACATATCCTCCAAATGAGATTTGGGGGGATATCCAGCCCAAAGTTTATTTGACATGATGGCTTTCTTTGAGCAAGGAAGAGTGTTTCATCCTTTTTGCTGCTTTGGTATAACAATCTGTCACTATGCAAGATACCTGTGTGAGAAAGTGCTGATGGAAGGGGTCATTGAGGTAGATCAGTAAGCCCTAACCGGATTACATTAAATTTGCCAGGACAACTGTGGGATTGATTTACTAAAACTGGAGAGTGCAAAATCTGGTGCAGCTCTGCATAGAAACCAATCAGCTTCCAGGTTTTATTGTCAAAGCCTAATTAAACAATCTGAAGTTAGAAGCTGATTGGCTACCATGCACAGCTACATCAGATTTTGTTGTACTCTCCAGTTTTATTAAATCAAACCGTGTGTCAAAAAACTATTACTGTATTTGCTGGCATATAAGACTACCTTTTACACTTAAAAAAACTGGCCAAAAAGCAGGGGTCGTCTTATACGCCGGATCAGCTGCTCAGATGCCTGCTGGATGTGTGGTAATACTGTATGTAGCTCCGGCTACATATACCGCTTAGCCAATCTCGGTGAGCGTTGTATTCAAATGAATACAGAGCCTGCTCTGATTGGAGTAACAACCTCTGCCAATCCGAGCAGGCTACATACAGTAGCCTGCTTGGATTGGCTTTGAGAGTCAGAGAGGAGTGGCCTGATGTTACAGCCTCTGCCAATCCAAGCAGGCTTTGTATTCATTAATTGAATACATCGCTTGCCGTGATTGGCTCCAACTCCAGCAAGAAGGAAGAAGGATATGGCTCCAGAAGGAAGAAAAAGGAAGCGTCGAAAGCCTCGGAAGGGGGGTCGTCTTATACGTTGAGTACAGGCAAAAAAGCTTAAAAAAATTTAAAATTAGGGGGTCGTCTTATACGCCCGGTCGCCTTATACACCGGCAAATACGGTACCTACACTGCTAATGTAAAAATTTACATACGATTTTATTGATTGGGTTTAGATCTGCTTTAGGGCCTTATTCGCATGTAGGGGCAAATTATGAATTTCTCTGCATATTAACAAGAAGTCTACACACCGAAAAATCCATCTTTATTTGGTCATATGCATAAAAAGAAGGATTTGGGACTTTAAATGAAGCACATATAATGATGTGCCACCATCCCTGTTTGTAGGAAGGCAAAGGAAAGGTTTGGGATTTTATATGAGGTGTGTAACCAACCGTTGGTATATTACATATAAAACATGGTATACATTCATGTACAAAAAGGTGGATGCATATTAAAAACAATATGTGATCATAGAAGGAACACATTCAGCAGCAAAACACTGTAGGACATGAGGAAAGTCTACGTGTTTCGTGCTACGTCAATGCTTAATCATGAATCACAACCGTGGCTGATCTAGCATGAAAAGCATAAACTTTCCTCATGCCCCACAGTGTTTTGCTGTTATATGTGATGCTTTTATGAACGAATAAAACTGGATTCTTTGGTGTGCAGCAGTCCGGACTCTTGTCAAGGCTCCCTCCAAGAAGCTCAAGGCTCCCCCCAAGAAGCTTAAGGCTCCCCCCCCCAAAAAATGAAAAGTCAGCAGCTACAAATGCTGTAGCTACTGACTTTTAACCTCCCTGGCGGTATGATTATTTCAGAAAAAAGGTGCTAAAAGCGGTACCTTTATTTGCAAGGAAATTTGGCGTTTTTATATTGTAGGCCTGCAATTCTTAGGAATAACTCACTTAAATCTGACCAAACAAGAGTCTAGTAGGCATCCTGGGTATGAAATATTTTTTGAAAACAAAATTATAAATTATAATATAATAAATAATTATAAATAAGTATATCAAATAATAATATAAATATAATAAAAATTATTCAATAATGTAATCAACTCAAAATCACTGAAATTTGCTCAGTTGCAGAATTGCCGCTGTCATTACTTTTATTTTTTTTATGACGAATTTCCCCACAAATCGCTATCGCACAATTCTGCAAGTGATTATAATTTATTATTGCTGTTTTCTAGCTGCTCTAAAAGCACTTTTGACATAAAGGGATACTTTTGGTTGCTATGGACAATCTACAGTTTTCAGGCAGAAGGAACAGTTTTTATTATATAAAAGAACACGTAGGGCACTGGGCAGACCACTAGGGACAAGGGGGGTGTGTATTTTTTTTACATACAGTACTGTAATCTATAAGATTACAGTATACTGTATGTAAGGTGTTTGTTTACCTTTTTGAATTTGGCGCCGTTCTCCGCTCCCGTGCGTCGTAACGTCACAGGGAACGGAGATCGGCGGCACACAGAGGCACTGTGTGAATCGAGCGAGGTCCCGCTCGCTCACACAGCGCGGTGGCATCACTGGATCCAGGGACAAGGTAAGTAAACCAAGCCTGTGGATTCAGCGAGGCGAGCCCGAGTCTGACTCGGGGTTACCGATCGTAGCACAAAAATTTAACCCCGAGTCAGACTCGGGAATACCGCCAGGGGGGTTAATATAAGGACACTTACCTGTCCAGGAATCTAGTGGTATCCTCACCCGAGCCGATATCTGGTGCTATCAGGTGCTGGCGCCACCATCTTGACTAAGGGAAACCAGCAGTGAAGCCTTGCTGCTTCACAGCTGATTTATGACTGCACATGCATGATGCGCTTTGTGAATGGGCCGGACTGTGGGGGAAGGAGTTTTCTGCGGCAAACTGAGCTGGAAGTGGGAGCGGGCACCTTTCAAACCAGGTACCCCCCCCCCCCCCACCAAAGGTGCCAAATGTGGCAGCGAAGGGTGAGTAAGCAGACAAGTGGAAGTTCCCCTTTTGGGCTTTAATATACATGCTTCAGTTTGAGAAGCTGAGCTAGCACCGGTGTGGAGTGTGGTGTGTAGGACCATTACAGGAGACCCACCTGTAGCAGCATCACAGGAACTAAATTCCTGTGGGAGACTCAGCAGGGTTTCTGCAAACAGCTGTGTGCAAGAACCCCCCCCCCCCCCCCCAAAAAAAAGACCACTGATCACGGGCATACATTGATTATCTGTGGATGATCGGCCCAGGACGAAAACTAATGATAACTGCTTTTCAAATATATTATAATACAATATAATAAAAAAAAAAAAATAATACGGTAAAAAAAAAAAAAAAACTCTATGTTCCCTTAAAAGTCTATCTTTGGGGAAAACAGAAAACTCCAGTTGGTGAGCCCTGCATTGTACGTTATGACATCACATAGCCTGCGACCACCAGAGCAAGAGGAAGAACAGGTTTTGGGGACCTGGTCTAGAAGAGTGGGAGGAGCGTGTGGGAGCGGAGGATCAGGTAAGTATGTGCTCTTTCCTATTCTCCTAGGCATGAATAAATATTTAACCCTTGTAGTGCAGGGGGAGCTTTTTGTCTTACCTGGAGTTCAGCTTTAGGTTTTCATGCATATGGACGGTTTGAGTATTAAAATCTATCTAGCATCAAATCACTGCATTTTTGCCCATCTTACATACATACATCCTCCCTCCATGAAAGCATCAGTGTATAGCTAAGTATGAGCACGGGTAAAATGCTGGAATTTTCATGCTAGAGTACATTTTAAGACGCAAACCGTGCACGGGGCCCTAAGTTAAGCACAGTGGACTTTGTGACTTTAGCACAGTTGCCAAGTTTGCTAGAAAGCCTTTAAAGAATGGTTTACTAAAATAGCTGTTTGCGTGTGGCCACTATATGAAGCTCATATTACCGAAATTTAAGACAACCTGCAAAGAACAGTAAACATTACGGTGCTTAACAAATGGATTAAGCGTGAACAGAAAACACTTCTATATACAGCGGGAACACGTCACTTACCTCCTGCACAGCAAGGTAAATCTCTGGCAGCCGTCACAAGTCAGACTGCCGATTGGCTGATTATTTCACAGTTCAGAATGCTCTGTTTGGATGCAACATAACAAACCAACATCATAACTACAACTCTTTGTAGGAAATCAAACGTACTTTTCTGATATCCGTACAATTCCCGTAAAAAAAGGAACAGGCATTTGTGTGCAATTGACTTTTTAATTTACTATAGAACGGGTATTTTGTCCATGGTGGGTAAACCACCAACTTCAATTTAATCCCGCATTGCCAGCTACACATACTTCCCGGTCACTCTATGTTGTGTCCATAGTAAAGAGAAACACCTTGTAGTTTAGAATATGGGGATGCACACTTTCAATAAAGCTCATTCATACCAGTGCGTTGCAATAACGTGTTTATTTTACATCACGGTGTTCAAGCAGTTATACCACGGCCATGATTACAGCTGTCAGCTATAACCCCAGTATCTTTTTATTTCACCTGGCTAATGACCTACACTATAAAAGTGATCCTAGTGGCTAATTAGCCACTGGATCGCTTTCACAAGTTGCGGGAGGGGCTGTCTCCTCCTGCTGCTCTCCGGTGCGCTTTTGTTGTTTCCCAGGCTCTACCGTCCCACGGAGAGCCCAGGATCTGATACAGCGGTTCCTACTGGTAAAAATAGAGATGATCGGGGACTGGAACATCCTGGATCATCTTTATGGTCTAGGACAGTGTTTCTCAACTCCAGTCCTTGAGGTGCCCAAAATAGGTCATGTTTTCAGGCTTACCATTATTTTGAACAGGTGATTTGATCAGTTTCACTGCCTCAGGCTGGGTTCACACTACTACACTACTTTCATCCTACTTTGCTCTGCTACATTGGTCCTACATTTATCCTACATTGGTCCTACATCCATCCTACTTTCATGAACAGGATACTACTTTGGTCCGACTTCAATGATATTCAATGGGCCTGAAGTAGGATCAATGTAGGACCAAAAGTAGTACAGGGAGCATTTTCAAAGTCAGACCGACTTGTGTAGGACCAGTTAAGACGGCTCTCATAGGGAAACATTGATTTTCACACGTCATGCTACATGAGGCTCCCAATGTAGGACCGTTTGTCGGACAAGTGTGAACCAAGCCTTAGTAAATACTATAGCCATGTAATCTGAGTGAAATCCTGAAAACATGACCTGTTTGGCGCTTTGAGGACTGGAGTTGGGAAACACTGGTCTAGGAGACCGGAAGCTACGAGCATTTAATCACTTCTGGTTAGGGGAAATCTAAACGTTAGATCAGCGGTCTCAAACTGGCGGCCCTCCAGCGGTTGCAAAAATACAAGTCCCATGACATGAGGCATTACAAGGCTGACAGTTACAAGCATGACTCCCACAGACAGAGGCAGTTGGAGACCCCTGTGTTAGATCAATGTTTTTTTTTTTCTTTAATCTCATTCTTTCAAGGGTAGCAGAGAGACCTGGGATCTTAATCACCTCAGATGTCTCCATAAAGAGGACCTGTGATGTTTTATTGCTATCACAAGGGATGTTAACATTTCTTCTGATATTGTTAAAAGTGATCCAAAAAAATAAAGTGACGCAGTAAAAATAAAATATTTTTAATAAAACAAATAAAAAAAAATCACGCTTAACCTCTTCCATACCGGGCACTTACGCCCCTTCCTGCCCAAGCCAATTTTCAGCTTTCAGTACTGTCGCACTTTGAATGACAATTGCGCGGTCGTGCTACACTGTACCCAAACAATTTTTTTATCATTTTGTTCCCACAAATAGAGCTTTATTTTGGTGGTATTTGATCCCCTCTGCGGTTTTTATTTTTTGCGCTATAAACAAAAGAAGAGTGACAATTAAAAAAAAAAAACACTATTTTTAACTTTTTTATTTAATAAATATCACAATTTTTTTTAAAAAAACTTTTTTTTCCCTCAGTTTAGGCCGATACGTATTCTTCTACATATTTTTGGTAAAAAAAATCGCAATGATCATATATTGATTGGTTTGCGCAAAAGTTATAGCATTTACAAAATAGCTGATAGATTTATGGCATTTTTATTTTATTATTTTTTTTACTAGTATTGGCGGCGATTTGCGATTTTTTTACTGTCACCGTGACATTGCGGCGAACACATCGGACACTTTTGACACGTTTTTGGCGCCATTCACATTTATACAGCGATTAATGCGATAAAAATGCACTAATTACTGTATAAATGTGACTGGCATTCAAGGGGTTAACACTAGGGGGTGAGGAAGGGGTTAATATGTATACCTGTATTGTGTTCAAACTGTGGGGGAAGGGGGGTGACTGGGGGAGGTGACCGATCTGTGTCCCTATGTACAAGAGACACAGATCGGTCTCCTCTGTCCCCTGACAGGACGTGGAGCTCTGTGTTCACACACAGAGCTCCACGTCACTGCTCTTTCGTTACCGATCGCGGGTACCTGGCGGACATCGCGACCGCCAGGCACGCGCATCGGCATCTCGGGGACGCGCCGGGCGCGCGCCGCCGCCGGCGCGCTCGCGCGCCCCCCAGTGGTCGCAGGAATACAGGACGTCATATGACGTCCTGTTGAATATTCAGAGTCAACGTGGAGCCGTCATTTGACGATGGCCCGGTACTCTAGTGGTTAAAGGGTCCCCATGCTGATGGGCAGAGGCGAACGCATACATAGGCCCTGTAAGCATATGTAAACTGTGTTCGCACCACACATGTGAGGTATCGCTGCAAATGTTATAGTGAGAGAAATCAGTCTAGCTCTAGACCTCCTTTGTAACTCTAAACTGGTAACCTGTAAATATTTAAAAGTGTAAATATATAAAGTGTTATCTATGGAAATTTTTAAGTATTGTAGTTTGTTGCCATTCCACGAGCCTGCGCAATTTTAAAGCCTGACATGTTAGGTATCTTTTTACTTGGCTGAACGTCATCTTTTATATTTGACCCCAAATAATTGGTTATATATTGTGTTTTTTGCATTAAAGTTCATTAAGTTGTATTTTTTTTTTATGATTGCTTTTGAAAAACCGCTGTGCAAATACTGTGTGACATAATGTTGGCAGTTTTCTAAATCCATTTTCTAGCAAAAAAAGTACTACTTTTTACATGTACAAGGCCTGATTTTCAAGTAGTTAAAGGGTCACTAAAGGAAATATTTTTTTTAGCTAAATAGCTTCCTTTACCTTACTGCAGTCCTGTTTTCATGTCCTCATTGTTCGTTTTTGCTTTGATGTTGCTGTAATCCTTCTCTGTTCTTAACAGTCTGTTTCCTGATGAAAAAAGTCATGGGAGCTTTCTCTCTGTGGCACTAATCAAGGAGGTGTGATTACTGTGTGTCTTAAACCCCTCAGAACCAATCAGTTTCGTTTTACAAACCATCTCTGCCCTCTATTGGCTCTGTGTCTCTGTACTTCACAGAAGCATGAAACTAGATGCATAAACGAAACTGAAACTACAGGTACATTATATGATTGATTTGTATCTATTTTTAATCATTTTTAAAAGGAATCAGTTAACTATTATGTCTCTATACCCTGTAAACAGTCATTTCAGCAAAAAAAAAATGTTTTCCTTTACAACTCCTTTAAAGCAAAGCACAGAATTGTTCATTAACCACTTCCTGTCCGCGCTATAGCCGAATGACGGCTACAGCGCGGACCTACTTTTCCGTGAGGACGTTAATAGACGTCCTCCCCTTTGCACCCTCCTCGCGCACTGTGATCACCCGAGTCACTGAGACTCGGGTGATCACAGATCCGAGTAAGGGGCCTGTCCTGGCCCCTTACCATGTGATCAGCTGTCAGCCAATGACAGCTGATCACTTGATGTAAACAAAGCTCGATAATCAGGGTTTTTTTCTTCTCATGCCGACAGCGTGAGGGGAAAAAAAGTCGATCACTGGCTTAGGTGCAAGGGACATCGCTCCCGAAGAGGAAGGAGGCACATCTGCCTCATGTGTGCCAATCTAAACCCCTGCAAGTGCCACCTACCAGTGCCCACCAGTCCCACCTATCAATGCCCACGAGTGCCACCTATCAATGCCCACAAGTGCCACCTATAAATGCCCACCACCATTGGTGCCAATCAGTGCCTCATTAGTGCCAACTAGCAGTGCTGCCTATCAGTGCCCATCACTGCCACCCATCACTGCCACCCATCAGAGCCCATCACTGCCAGCTATCAGTGCCACCTATCAATGCCACCTATAAGTGCCACTTCTCAGTGCCCACCAGTACTACCTATTAATGCCCTTCATTGCCACCCACCAGTGCCACCTATCAGTGCCGCCTATCAGTGCCCACCAGTGCAGCCCTATCGGTGCCTATCAGTGCAGCCCATCAGTTCCCATCAGTGCAGCCTCATCAGCGTACATAATTGAAGGAGAAAAATTACCTGTTTGCAAAATTTTCTAACAAAATATAAAAATATATATATATATATATATTTTTAAAATTCAGTCTTTTTTTTAAAAAATACCAAAAAATAAAAACTGCTGAGGTGATCAAATTTCACCAAAAGAAAGCTCTATTTGTGGGAAAAATTATAACATTTTCATTTGGGTACAGTGTTGTATGACCGCGCAATTGTCATTCAAAGTGCATCAGCGCTGAAAGCTAAAAATTGGTCTGGGCAGGAGGGGGGTTTAAGTGCCCAGTAAGCAAGTGATTGAATGTGTTTGCGTGCTGTGGTGCCATTTATAGTGGCTGGAATTCCAGTATACCTTGCTTGCAGCACACCCCAACATGCAGTAATACAATACCATCCTTTGTGGTGCAATGCACTGTCCAGACTTAGAACAGGAGCATATTTTTGGTCAGTTATGGTATGTTAGGCACCCCATTCACATGTGTGAATGCCATAAAGATCTTAAATTACACATGTTATTTACCTGTAAAAGCATATCTTGGGTAGACATTCATAATAGGCTTAGATGTCCGCTACTAAAGCACATAGCACCTCATTGGCTAGTTCGGTTTCCTAGGACCCCCAGTGACCCTATTCACAGCCCATTATATGTATGACAGTTTATGCAGATGTTTTAAATGGTTTGGCGTGTATAAAAAAAAATTCTTTGGAGTATACCGCTGACAGTTCCCACTCCTCTTTTGAGGTATGGACCTCTTTTAGTTATTTTTGTCCCTAACCCCCCTCTTTTTTTAGACATCCATAATCCCTGAGACTGCAGACACTCAAGTGACACTCTATACCAGTGATGGGGAAGATTTTTTTGGAACTACATTTCCCATGGTGCTCAACTACACTGCAGAGTGCATGAGCATCATGGGAAATGTAGAAAGCATCTGGGGTGCCAAGGTTTGCCATCACTGCTCTATACTCTTCCTCTTTGCTTCTCCTCCGGCTGCTGCATAAAAGGACATGTAGGGAGGGGTGGAGGAGCTGACCGAGCGCAGAGAGTAATTAGACACTCCCAGAAGAAGAAAAAGCTATGACATGTAAGGAGCGAGAAGACCGTGCTTCCTGGTTCCATACCCATCATTCTAACAAAGATGTACTCTTATTTTTTTCCTTGCAGTGCCATTGATCATTCCCCCGTTAATGAAGAAATGGCTGTACAAAATTATGTTCTCTAGTGCGCATGGAGTTGTTTACAGCTAGATATTCCCAATTTTCTACTATCCCCTGGATTCTCTTCTGGGATAGTACCATGTTTAACTGAAAATAAGACCTACCCCGAAAATAAGACCTACCGTTATTTTCCAGGAGGGCTGCAATATAAGCCCTTCCCCCTGAAAACAAGCCCTAGTTTAAAATGCTTGTACAATCCTATAATGCACTCTATTACAGTTGTATGTAATGTACAATGTGTGTGTTTCTGTAATATAATTGTGGGGACGAGAGCTTCGGCGGGTCACAGCAGTGCAGAATGGCACTATAACAAAGGTATTTGGCACAATTATATTACAAAAACACACACATTGTATACTACTGTAATAGTAAAGTATAGGATTTTACAAGAATTACTATCAGGCAGGGAGAGAGAGGGGGAGAGAAGACAGCACATTACATGATAAGACCTACCCCTAAAATAAGCCCTACAGTGTCTTTTGTTGCCAAAATTAATATAAGACCGGGGCTTATTTTGGGGGAAACACAGTATCTACTTCCAAGACTAGCTGCTAGCAAAAATCTCTGTGTCCTGCCAATGGGGATGGGGATGGAAACCCACACATATAGGTAAAGTATATAAAGTATTTCATAGTACAATCAAACCTGAGCCTTTCTATTTGACCATTGAGCACCTGGCATGCACCCCTGCGCATCAGATTTTGTTATAGAATTGTAGATGATAAAATAGAACTATAATAATTTTTCTTTGACCGACCCTGGACCTATAGAAATTACAAAACATACTGTAGAGTTTATGGTTTTCTATTACTGTGCTTTTGACCAGAAAATTAAATGTAATTTTTACTTGCTCATGGACCCTTCACTGTCTTCTGTCTGTGGCACAAAAAAATAGGAAGCAATTGGATACTAGTTGCCATAATAACTGCAAATGTTATGATAATAAATTTTCAAAATAAATTGGATTTAGGTTTATTTTAGACACTTTGGCAAGATATACTCGAGATCAAATGCACTTTAAACTAATAATAAAGTAAGGGGTTATAAATAAATTATAAGAATGCAGTCCATAAACTCTGGACTGTTAACATCCCCATTTGGGGGATGTGTATTTGTATATATTATTATTATTATTATACAGGGTTTATATAGCGCCAACAGTTTGCGCAGCGCTTTACAACATAGGGGCAAACAGTACAGTTACAATACAATTTAATACAGGAGGGATCAGAGGGCCCTGTTCGTTAAAGCTTACAGTCTATATATATATATATATATATATATATATATATATATATATATATATATATACAGAGAGAGAGAGGAGTGAGTGTGCGTATATAAAATGCTGAACAGGTATGTGTCAGATTAAATATACACTTTAACCTAGTAGCAAAGTAAATTATAAATGATTAAATATCAATAGACATGTGCATTTGTTTTCGTCCAAATGCATTTTCGTCTGAATTTTAGGTATTTTTTTAACAAACGGAAACGAACGCACAGAATACGAAAACCGAAAGATCTGACATAAACAAATGCTTTATTTTCGTTTTCGTTGGTCGAATGTGCCTAACCTTAACTCTATTAGTCTAAGAATATTCTACATAGAGAGAAAAGATTCGACATTCGACATATAGTCTGTATCTGTCTGTATCTCCCGTCTGCCAGCCATACTTCTGCCTATCTGTAGATGTTAGAGAATATGTGGCGTGTATATATGTTGTTTATATACCCCTCCGAGCACCCAATACCCAGTGGATGCCTAGGTGGTAACGAAAGATAGAGGAAGTACACCTATCAAGACGGATCGCACGAACTCGCTGTTCGTAGGAGATAGGCCCGCTGCTAGAGGCCTCCATGTGAGTGCACGTGCATGTGATATATTATCTTCCACACCTGCAGTCACAGTATTATGCCATATTTGCCCTTGTCTTTCACTTCCAACATGACCATTTGATTTGGAGATTTTGATGTCACCTCAACCCTGCTGAGCCTGTGAACATACAGTGTGTAAATTGGTTTTAGGCTGTCCGTGCTATGGCCTGGAGGTGAGCCTTTTATACCACTAGAGGTGTGCGCACCGAAGTCTGCTCTTCAACCACGGGATACCCCCTTGGGCCTCTATTATTGTTCACAGTGCACTTTAAGATTTTATTTGTGTTATTTGACGTTTTTACCTCATTACGGTCCCACATTTTCCCTCTTCTGGGACTTCTGGGACTCCATTTGGATTGTGTTTTATTTGAACTTTTTGGCACCCCCTTGGGCCTCTATTATCGTTCACAGTGCACTTTAAGACTTTATTTGTGTTATTTGACGTTTTTACCTCATTGTGGTCCCACATCTTCCCTCTTCTGGGACTTCTGGGACTCCATTTGGATTGTGTTATATTTGAACTATTTGGCACCATTCACATCAACTAAGCTGTTATTTGACTTCTTTACCTATTACGGTCCCACATCTTCCCTCTTCTGGGACTTATGGGACCTCATCTGGATTGTGTTATATTTGAACTTTTTGGCACTATTCACATTAACTAAGCTGTTTGGTTTTACATGCTTCTCATGTTTGTGATGTTCATCATTTAATTTAATTATAGTGTATGATTAATATTTAATTTATGCTCACCATTACTGACTCACAGACCTCCCACCCTCACTGGCTCTAGCGATTACTCAGTGGTGGGTTTTTGCTACTCACTTTCTTGTGCATCTGCTCTTTACCCTTCCTCACACAGCGCAGTCACCATCATCTATTTCAGTGTTCCTTTTTTGTCCTCCTCCTAGGACCTAAATAATTTTACCTTCAGATTTTTAGTCTAAGTTCAGTCCTGGCGGTGTTTTTTTTTTGGGAGAATTTAATGGCTGGAGTCCAACAAGTCCCCGCTATTAGCGGGGTGGATTGCACAGTACAGAATTAATTCCTGGTAGAAGCTTACTATCTAGCCATTGGCTAACAAGCTACTTGTGGTCAATCGTCCTGGCTATTAGCAGGAGACCTTCTTCCCCACAGATGATGCCCAGGTGATTTGTCTATGCTCCCACTCCCAGGCTGGACCGGATCGTTTTGGTAATGTATCATTACAGTATCTTTTATGGCAGCTGTTTGTGTTTGTTGTTCGTCAGCGCCGCCTTAAGCCTTACCTTCCGGGTCTATGGCTACTGGAACGCATTGTGCGTTTCACTCTCTCCTCCTTCAGTCTCTTGGTTGTGCGGGCGCGAGTCTCCGGCTCGCGCGTGCGCAGTGGAGTCCATTTGCCGATTCGCGCAGGCGCGCGCGGCAGTCAGGGCCACGCCAATCACAGCGCAGGTGCGCGGCGTACGTGACGGGCGCGGTGACGTCATCGAGGGCAGCAGATTTAAAAGGCTGTCTGCTACAGCTGATTCTGGGGATTTCTCCTAGGATCGCTGTTGCTCCCAGGCTCAATCCTTATTGGAGAAGGTAAGGTGCTTGGCTGCACTCTGTCCTTATACACTGCACCAATTGTCTCCTATACTTTGTTGCCTGTGCCCTGCCCTCATTGTGATATTTTTTTGTAAATTGTTTTCAGTGGATATATCTTTACCACTATGGATGTGTCACCGCCCCCCAGTGGCCAACCCTTACGCCGCAGGTAGGATGGAAATTTTCTTTCCTCTGCCTGTTTGTTTGGGTTATTGTATCTTTTTCTTATTGTTTCTTTCTCCACCATCAGCCCTTCTAGGTCTGATCGTCAGCCCTCAGTTCATGAAGTCATTGACGTCGCTAGAGCACATCGTCATCATTCTAGGTCAAGCTCTAAACGTCCAAAGAGCAGGTCACCCTCCAAACATCATGGGGAAAAATATAGATCCACCTCTGACCGCCATTCCCACCGTCATTCGGGCAATTCTGGAAGAAGATCTTGCTGGGGGTGCAAGGCCCAGGTCCCGGAAGGGAAATCTCTCTGTGATCCCTGTTATTCTCGTGCGGCAAGAGAGAGGGTGGATGGAGACCAACAAATTGAGGCTCTGGTCAGGAAGGTGGTCCAGGAATCCCTGAACAAACCTGATCCCAGTGGTGACATTCTTTCACCTGTAGTTCCAGCCCCTGTCCTTATACAGGATGACTCTGAGGTTCCGGGTCCATCTCAGCGCAATCGCTCCTCAAGTTTGTCCTCCTCTAGCGAGGTAGAGAGTGTCGTCAATTCCACATGATTTGATTTTTCTCTAGTCCCAAATCTGGTTAAGGCAGTTAAAGCCGCTCTAAAATGGGAAGACCCGGTGGAATCTCCTAATAAGCAGAGAAAATATTTCAAACACCTCAAGAAGGAGCGTCCCAGCTTTCCCCCTTTGGGTGAACTTGGTGAAATGATCACTGATGAGTGGACTACCACTGAAAGGAAAAATTAATTGGTCTCTAAAGTATCAAAGATGTATCCGTTTAAACGTGAAGATGTGAAACACCTAGAATCGGCTCCTTTGGTGGAGTGAGTGAGTGAGTGAGTAACTTGTATAGCGCAGCAAATGCGAACTTAATCGCCTCAAGGCGCTTGTCATCCAGAGTAGTACAGATCTTTCAGAAGAGGTGGGTCTTTAGCTTTTTCCTGAAAGCCCGATGGTTTTCTTCCAAGCGGATGGTCGTGGGTAGAGCATTCCAGAGCCGTGGTCCTTGGACCGAGAATCTTTGTTCTCCTTTCGATTTGTAGCGGGATTTAGGAATTTGGAGAAGGTTTTGGTTGGTTGACCGAAGCATGCGCTTGGTGACGTACGGTTTTATTTTCTCGCATAAGTATTGAGGAGCTTTTCCCTGTGAACATTTGTGGGTGAGGCAGAGCGTCTTGAATGTCACCCGGTCCTGTACGGACAGCCAGTGGAGGGACCTCAAGACTGGGGCGACTGATTCCCACGGCTTTTTACCTGTTACCAGTCTGGCTGCCGTGTTCTGGACGACTTGTAGACGCGCCATCTGGTATTTTGGTAGCCCTAAGTAGAGGGAGTTTGCGTAGTCGAGTCGTGAGTTGATGATTGTTCCGACAACTACTGCCGTGTCTTCTTTCGGGATAAAGGGGATGAGTCTACGTAGCATGCGGAGCAGATGATGAGAGCTGCTGACGACTGATCCTATTTGTGCATCCATCGTCATGTCTGAGTCGAAGATGACTCCGAGACTTTTGATTTTTTTGCTTGGTGCGATGGTTTGTCCGAGGATGGTGGGTGGTGTCCATGTGGTCCTAGCAATGGATTTTTTATTTGCGTGAAGGATGAGTAGTTCTGTTTTCGATCCGTTAAGTTTGAGGGAGCTTTCGGTCATCCAATTGTCGATCAGTGTGAGACACTTTCCAAGTTCAAGAAATTGGTCTTTTTTGTTGGTGATTCGAAGGTAAAGCTGCGTGTCGTCCGCATAGGAGTGGTAACGCAGGTCCTGTTTGCTGATGATTTTGAGGAGCGGGCGGATGTAGATGTTGAAGAGTAGAGGTGAGAGGGGTGATCCTTGCGGGACTCCGCATGTGATGGTCCGTGTTTCTGATGTGAAATCTCCAAGTTTCACGGTCTGAGTACGATTTTCCAGGAAAGATGCGAACCACGGTAGGGCTGCGTCAGAGACTCCTGCTACTTCTTTGAGTCGCGTGAGCAATATGTTGTGATCTACTGTGTCGAAGGCTGCACTAAGATCCAGCAGCACTAGGAGACAGGATTCTCCGTCATCTGCTGCTTCAAGGGCGTCATCCCATATCTTGAGAAGAGCCGTTTCTGTGCCGTGGCCTGGGCGAAAACCTGATTGTAGAGGATCTAGGAGTTTGTGGTCGTCCAGGTGGGGCTGGAGCTGTTGCACTACTGCTTTCTCCATGATCTTGGAGATCGTGTTCAGGCTTGTTACCGGTCTGCGCTGGTTAGGGTCTTTCGGATCGAGGTTGGGCTTCTTTAAGAGAGGTTTTATTATGCCTTGTTTGAGGTTGTCCGGAACCATCCCTTCCCTGAATGATTGGTTTATGATGTGCGTTATGGTGGATGCCAAGATGTCCGTGCATTCTTTCAAGAGTTTTGTCGGGATGATGTCACGTGTCTAGTGACGATACGCGTGGGGGAGGAGCTTGAGTGACGGGACGCACGGAGGTGCCGGATGAGGAGCCTGACAAGCTGAGCAGTTTACATGCACACACGCTGAAGCCTATTTAATATCAGGGATTCGTGAGTGATGTTCTGAGTGTTGTGAGACGTTGGTGTTTCATTTACAGTATCACACTATTGGTCTCTTTTTTCTCCCTTTTCTTTGCATATATGAACATGTGAATACCTGGTGAAAAGCATTTTGACCTGACAGGTCTGATCACTACATCATCAAGCTGATTATATCTCTCACACAATGTGTGTGTGTGGTCTGGCAAAGTGCCTTTGAGTTGCTTTCAGGATCATAGCAACTAGGGACGATACACATGGAATTTGGAACTCTATTTTTTGTATCATTTTCTTTTTTTCTCCAGTAACTTTGATGTGTTTGACACCTTATTTAATCAGTTGATTCAGCGCATTATCCTTTTCACTTATTTCGTTTGGGGATGTGTTGTCTCGGAGGCCTCTGATGATGTTTTTTGTGGTGTCGATGGTAATTGGGATCAGCTCGAAATTCATCGAAGTTTTGTTGATTTCTTCTTCTTGCTGTATCTGAGTAGGGTTTATGTTTTTTTTCTGTTGAACTGTTGCCCGAATCTTTTCAATTTTGTCGATAAAAAAGTCTGATAGTTCGTTGCAGAATTCTTGTGTCTCACTTGCAGGGGGCTCCAAACAGGAGGGGTTCATAGCCTTAGAGACTAGTTTAAAAAGTTCCCGTGGATGGTTTATGGCTTTGGAGATGGTGTTTGCGAAATGGTCTTTTTTGGCTTTAAAGATTGCTTTGTGGTAATTTTTGGTGAGGGTTTTGTACTTTGTGAGGTTTTCTTTTGATGGGTTCCTCCTCCAGGCTCCTTCAGCTCTTCTGCGTTCCTGTTTCAGTAGAGTGAGAAAGTCATTAAACCAGCCTGAGTTATTTTTTCGGTTGAGAGCTCTGCGTTTTGGAGCGACTGTATCTGCTGTTTGTAGTAGTGCTTTGTTTAAAGCGTTGAGAGTTTGCTCCGTTGAGTGGTTCGGATTTGGTACGTCTATTTTAGTTGCTAGTGTGATTTTGAAGAGCTCAGAGTGTAATTTCTTCTTTGATCTTGCCCAGTGTATAGTTGTTGGGAGTTTGGGTTTTTGAAGGACGGTATCGGTGGTTAATATGAATTTGATGGCGTGGTGGTCCGTCCATGGTAAAGGTCTATTGTCCATAGTGTTGACATTCACGTTTTGTATGAAGATGAGATCCAAAGTGTGACCTGATGTATGTGTTGAAGTCTTTATCAGTTGCTGCAGACCCCGTTCTTCCAGTTGGTCGATGCAGGCGGTAGCGATGGGATCCTGAGTTGAGTTAGCCCAGAGGTTGAAATCCCCAAGTAGCAACAGGTTTTTGGTTTTCAGAGTGTGCGTCGAGAGGAATTCGGAGAAGGGTGAGAGGAGATGCGTTTTTGGTCCAGGTGGTCTGTAGCATAGTAGTATATGGACAGTTTCTTCTGGTGTAGTTTGAAGCTGCAGGGTCAGAGTTTCCATAAAGGGCAGAGAGTTCTGCAGAGTAGGTTTGGTGAGAGCGAGGTGGGATTTGTAGATCACTGCAAGGCCTCCTCCTCTTTGTCCTGTTCTATGTTCGGTTAGGATGCGATAATTTTCGGGCACCAATTCTGCTAAGATGGGGTTACAGTCGGGTGTTAGCCAACTTTCTGTGATAAAGAGGCAGTCTGTATTGTGTTGGACGATGAAGTCATGGATTTCCTTTCTGTGTTTGACTGCAGATCTTGTGTTGATCAGGGCGCATTCTAAGTGTTGAAGTCGCTGCGGTGGCTTCTCTTTTTTTGGGTTTGGTTGGCGGTAGATTCTTAGTAGTCGTTCTTTCTGTAGTGTTTTTTCAGTGGTGGCTGGAAGCGTGGCGGCCAACTTCCTTAAGTTGCGGAGGGTGTCCGCTGCGTACTTGATGATGATCATGGTGGGAGATAAATTGATGGCGAAATGCTGGTACTGTAATCCTGTTGATCCAACGATGATGGGGATGGTCCTCGGGGGGGGGGGGTGTTGTTCCCGGAAGGTTCAGTTGGTATTCGCTCAGTGACAGTGATGAGGATCGGTAAAAATGCTGCAAAAAAGATGGTGACCCGGCCTAAACCGCCCCCCTCAGTTGATCCAGAGGAAGGCGAAAAACCCTAGCCTAGCGGCCAATTGCTGCAGCGAGGGAAAAAATTCCTTCCTGACCCCAGTGGCGATCGGAAACCCTGGATCAAGCTGCTAAGTGTGGACCCCGGTTAGACTTACCTGGGAGGTGTAGGGTGAGCTAGGAAAAGAACGTGCAGAATGGGGTGGGAGAAAGGAGGGGGAGCCGAGATGGCCCTTACTTACCGGGTTGTGATTATGCTACTGTCCAGATGTCTCTTGTCTGTGGTCCCCTGGGTGTTGATCAGTGTCTGTGTGGCCTGAGCGTTCCCAGGCAGGTCGGCTTAGGGTGGGTGGTGAGGAGTCCTTTTGCCTCAGCTGGGTGTACCAAGATGGCCGCCGGAACCACAGCTAGGCCCGAGCCACGGTCTGTCCTGGTTCTCCTGGCCGAGATGCACTGCGTGGGCCTGTCTGGCTGGAGGCGATGTAGAGGAGGAGGAAACAGGGGAAGCAAAGCCGGTGGCTGGGGCTGGGCCGCAGCCGTGCTCTTTCCTGCTGCTCAGCCCGCTTAGGGGAAGTGCCCGAGGACACCTGGGAGACCACAGGCGGCAGGCGGCGGCTGCGGCGGCGGATGAACTGGTGAGTGGAGCGGGGGGGGGGGGGGGTCTGGCGGGGTCCCGCGGACTGTGTGCGGCGAATGTCGCCTTGGTGGTCCGGGGGGGGGGGGGCTCCGCGGCGGGTGAAAAAAAAAAACGCCGGACTCAGCTGGAGGGAGCTGGTCGGCGGGCCAGGTGGTCCCGGGGGGGGCTGGATCCCGGGGTCTGGATGGAGCGGCTGGGGAGGTGAGTAACGGAGTGCCGAAGCGGGGGAGAGGGGAGCACTGGGATTCGGCTCTGAGACCGCTCTGGGACAGCTAACAGGAGCTGCTGCAACACACGTCCGCACGTCTGTAGTCTTGCTCAGGACAGGCTGCTTCTGGACGCCGCTTTAATGAGACTGGTTAAACATGTTACCCTTCCTTTGGAAGACACAGTTTCCTTTAAAGATTCCTTTAAAGATGCTTTGGACAGAAAGATTGATACAGATCTAAAACGCATATATGTCACAGCAGGTATGGCATGTAAGCCAGCTCTGGCAATGGAGGCTTGGACGGATGAAGTGGATTCTACTCTGTCCAATATGTCTGGTCTTCTGGTCAGAGACTTACCGGTTCATGAGTTAAGAATGGCTGCTGCCTTCCTGGGTGAGGCTTCCCTTGACATTATCCGCCTGGTGGCACGGGTCATGCTCTCGTCTGTTACAGCCAAACGTGCCCTATGGCTCCGTCCTTGGGTAGCCGATCCAGCCTCTAAACAGGCATGGTGTCGGATTTTATCTTCCAGGGGTCCTCCCTGTTCGGGAACAAACTTGACAGCGCTATCTCCCGTGCCACAGGGGGCAAATCAGGGTTCCTTCCTCAGGATCGCCGTCCTTTCAACCAAAGGAAATTTTTTCCTAGGCAAGATCAAGATCGTGCCAGAGAGGCCCGACGATACAAGCCTGGTAGGGAGTTCAGGAAAAATTGGAGAAGAAACCAGCCTTCGGGTCAAAAACCCACAAAAGGAGCAACTTCAGGTAGCCGTGACGCCCCTAAGTCCTTTTGATATGGGGTCTGCCCAGAAGGAGCAGGTTGGTGCTCGGCTTCTGCAATTCCGGCACGTCTGGGCAGCCTCAATAAAGGATTTTTGGACAGTCAAAACAGTGTCCTTAGGTCACTCCTGGACCTTTGTCAGCCCTCCTATACTTCAGTTTGTCTCCACAACTCTGCCCCATTCAGAAGAAAAGAGAAATATCCTTCTAACATACACAAACACTCTCCTGTCCCAGGGCGCCGCTATACAGGTGCCAGCAGCAGAAAGATTTCAGGGAATGTACTCTCCTCTATTCATGGTTTTGAAGAAGTCCGGCTCCTGGAGGCCAGTGATAGACCTGACGCATCTGAACACCTTTATCAAAAAGGAGAAATTCAAAATGGAGTCATTACTCACAATTCGTCAGACCATTCTACCAGGCGACTGGCTTGTGTCAATCGACTTGAAAGATGCCTACTTCCACGTGCCCATAGCGGCAGAATTTCAGAAATACCTTCGGTTTGCAGTGGGCAGTGTTCACCTTCAGTTCACTTGTCTCCCGTTCGGGCTTACAACATCGCCGCGAGTGTTTTCAAAGCTCTTACTGGCTGTCGTGGCCTTGATCAGAATGAGAGGCATTCGTCTACACCACTATCTGGACGATCTGCTGTTACTTTCAAAGAACAGGGAACAGTTATTGCTACATCGGGCCCAAGTCATTCTCACTCTAACCAAGTTCGGTTGGCTTTTGAACAGGGAGAAGAGTCACCTAGAACCCACACAGTCTCTAGTCTTCCTCGGTGCCCAGTTCAATACAGTTCAGAGTACCATCTCTCTACCCTTGGAAAAGATCCCAGTCGTCCGAGAAAGAGTCCGTCTAGCTCTGGAGTCCCCTTTCCTCAAAGCTTCACTCTGCCTCAAAATTATAGGCACCATGGTGTCAACAACCCCCATGGTGAGGTGGGCACAATGGAGAATGCGTCCTTTCCAGAGGGGTTTTCTCCAACAATGGGATCCGAGATCCCGGGACCACTTGATCAGGATAACCCGGTCGATGCGGGACAGCCTTCTCTGGTGGCTTCTGCGGAAAAATCTCCTCAATTGTCTCTCAATAGCCCCGGTCTCCTGGATCACAGTCACATCCGACGCCAGCAGCAGCGGCTGGGGTGCCCTTTGCCTGAAGGAAGTAGCTCAAGGGAAGTGGGACTTCTCATCTCAGAAGATAGTATCCAATATCCTGGAACTCCGTGCAGCCTTCAGTGCCCTTCAAGCCTTCGTCCATCTGGTAAAAGGGTTTTTTTTTAATCTCATGTGTCAGTATTTTTTTTTTTTACATTTTTTTTTTTTATTATTTATTTTTTTATTTTTTTACAATTTGTTTATTTTTATTTATTTTTTTACAATGCTTTATTATTTTTTTTTTTAAGGAGGGTGGGGGGAAATGTACAGTGTCAGTGTGTTTTTATTTACATTTTTATTTTTTACAATTCATTTTTTTATTACAATTCATTTTTTTTATTTTTATTTTTTATCAGCCCTGTTGGGGGGTCTTTGGTGAGATATCAGGGGTCTTAACAGACCTCTGACATCTCCCCTCTGAGACAGGGAAAGGTACTAGGGACACAAATTCCCCAGTCCCTTTCTCTACAAACTCAGCTGCGCTGAAAATGAAAGAAGAGAAGCCAGCGGCTTCTCTTCATTCATAAACTGAAACATCGTAATCACAGGAGGTTACAATGTTTCAGTTCTGTGAATGGACAGAGTCAGTGATCACTGACTCTGTACATTCGCAAAAAGGTAGGAGCCGGGTTTACCGGCTCCTACCGCCGCTCTCCATCCTGACAGATCGGCAGCACGGAGGGGGGCATAACGGCGGCAGCATGGAGGGGGGCATAACGGCGGCAGCACGGAGGGGGGCATAACGGCGGCAGCACGGAGGGGGGCATAACGGCGACAACACTGATTGGCCACATGTTTCTCCATATCCAGATGTACTAGGCATTTCCTTCAGCTCCTGGCACTAAAATGACAGCGAACAAGGAAAGATGGGCATATGCTGGAGAGAGGTGGGGGATGGAATCAAACTTGTTGCTTGTTGCTTTTCTCCGAATAACGGCGGCAGCACGGAGGTGGGCATGACGGCAGCAGCACGGAGGTGGGCATGACGACGGCAGCACGGAGGTGGGCATGACGGCGGCAGCACGGAGTGGGGACACGGCGGCAGCAATGGGCAGGACAGAGGTATGACAGCGGCAGCAAGGAGGGGGGACACAGCACGGAGGGGGAATTGAGGAGGACACAAGGACAGTCAGCGGTGATCGGTGCTTGTAACTCCCCACTGCACTGATCACCCTGACTGTCCAAGTATCGGGTGAAGCATCGGAGCATTTGCCCGAGTACATGTACTCGGGCAAATGCTTGGTATCACTCCCGATACCGATACTAGTATCGGTATCGGGACAACCCTACTCCTAACAGTGCATACTTACTGGACTGCTGGTGCCCAGACCTACCAGTGCTGAGATCTTGATGCCTAAAACTATCTTCTTAACTAAATAGTTAAAAGCGAACCTGTTAAAAAAAAATAGCTAAAAGCGATGAGTTTTGAATTGGCAATATGTTAGTGAACTCCTGTCCCCTATCTTTAATGTACATTACTTTAATTAATTTAATTAATTAATTTAATTAATTAAATACATACTATAGGTTTTATGTCTAATCTCGTTTATCGAGTTCATAGGTATAATAAAACACAAAGAAAATTGTCATAGAAAGTCAAAGGAATGGAAACATATCAAAAAGGAACCTTGACATATCCAAACCCACACATATAGGTAAAGTATATAATGATAACAATCATCAACAACAGACTCATATTTTTCCATTAAAAAGGAAAACAACCATCATTCCATAGTACGATCAAGAACATACAGATGACCGAAACACAAATCATAAAAGTAGGGGAGAAAACAAATACCTATAGCAACATTGTAGGTAGGATATTGACAGAGGACTACCTATGAAACACAGCACCTCTGAAACCTAAAACAGCAATAGAGTCATAAAAAGAATAAGACCAGAAACAATGAGAGAGAAGAGAGAGAACAGAAAAAGAGAGAATGGGTAAAAAAAAAAAAAAAAAACACAAAAAGCAATATAAATAACAAAATAATTAAAATAAGGGAAAGCGAGGTTAGGGGTGATGGGAGAGGCATGAGAGGGCTGTAAGTACCTAGACCAGTGGTCTCAAAGTACCGGCCCGCGGGCCATTTGCGGCCCGCGGACCAGTTATAAATGGCCCTCAGGCAGGGTGGAAGTGAGGGGAGCAAAAAAAAAAAAAAAATTTTTATTTTTTTATTTTTTTGAGCTGGTGCCATCTGGTGGTGACCCGTTGGTATTACAAGTTATTACCACCAGATGTGAGCTGGCGCCATCTGGTGGTGGCCGTTGGTATTACAAGTTAAGCATTACAAGTTAAACAGCAATTCTAATGTCATTTTACACTATTTTCACTGCCATATTCTTCCCTCTAATTAGAACCCCCAAACATTATATATATTTTTTATCCTAACACCCTAGAGAATAAAATAGCGATCATTGCAATACTTTCTGTTACGCCGTATTTGCGCAGCGGTCTTACAAGCGCACTTTTTTGGGAAAAAATTACACTTTTTTTTATTAAAAAATAAGACAACAGTAAAGTTATCCCCATTTTTTTTAATATTATGAAAGATAATGTTACGCCGAGTAAATTCATACCCAACATGTCACGCTTCAAAATTGTGTCCGCTTGTGGAATGCCGACAAACTTTTTTACCCTTTAAAATCTTCATAGGCGACGTTTAAAAAAATCTACATGTTGCATGTTTTAAGTTACAGAGGAGCTAGAATTATTGCTCTCACTCTACCAATCGCGGCGATACCTCACATGTGTGGTTTGAACACCGTTTACATATGCGGGCGCTGCTCACGTATGTGTACGCTTCTGCGCGCAAGCTCGTCGGGATGGGGTGCGTTTTCTGGCTCCTAACTTTTTTAGCTGGCTCCTAGATTCCAAGCAAATTTGTCAAACCCTGACTTACACCAGTGCTGGTGGTAATAATGCGCTCGCTGACACCAGTGCTGGGGGTTAATAATGTGTTCGCTGACACCAGTACTGTTGTTTTTGAAGTTTGAAAGTTTGCATGCGGCCCCCCATGGCATATGAAAACTTGTCTTGTGGCCCTCAGGTAATTTGAGTTTGAGACCCCTGACCTAGACAAAACAGATGGGGAACAAAAACGGTTGGGAGTTACTCAGGAGGCTAAACCGCGGTAGTAGTAAACTCGTCAAAAGCAGATGAGATCAAAAACTATTCCAGACAATTCAAATAAGTCTATGACCGTCAGATTTGTCTTCATCCCAAACTATCATGTTTTTCATTTATTCGATCTGATTAATTTCACAAGCCCAGGCAGATAAGGTTGGTGGGTCAGATTGATGCCAACATCAAGCAATAACAGATCGAGCCGCAGTTAAGTAATGCCTAATCAAACTTTTTTTAATCTGTTTATAGGAGCCCGACACAAGAGAAAGAACAGTAAGGCCGGCCATAGACGGGTTGAATTTCAGCCGGTTCAACAAGAACCAGCTGTGATTCGAACTGTGTGTGGGCAGGCAGAATAGATTATCGCTAGCGGCTGCTATAGTCACTAGCAATAATCACTGTCTTCTCCCAGCAGGGACAGCTTCCCCCAGAGAACCCCCAGTCAGCACTGTCTATGTTGAAGGATGGAATTGTGCAAATTTCTTTCCTGCCGTGTTTGCAGGAAAGGAATTCGCACTGTCTACTGCCTGCCTAAGCTGGGGCTGGTTAGGGTTCGTGTCACCCTCTGGATCAGCAAGCAATTGCAGTATCTTGTCCCAAAAAGGGAGGCTATAGGGGTAAGTGCCCCGAATATGAATCATGGTGCCAGGATGGCAAACAGCGCCAATATGTGTCGGGGATGGCACAATCTATTTTTTGAAGGATTGAGGGGCAACAATACCACCTAGAAAGTATGAAATGACAGCATTCTTGGGCGATGGAAGACGTTGAAAGCTTGTAGGATAGAGCAAAGTCTTTAGTCCACTCCAGTTCATCTGCCGGTACATTCAGTTCCTGCTCCGATTTGGATAGGAATAAAGGTGAATTCAGATAAGATTCCCGCAATAAGATTTGGTCATACTGTAAGTTTTAAACCAAATTTTCGATAGATAAAAAAAACAATAAATGCAGTTATGTAACAAAAAAAAAAAATGACTTTGAAATGATTTCAAATGTAATCCCCTGTACAGTAGTGCTCAGACTGGGACTAAGGGCACTAATGTATCCCTTTAGTAACCACTCCCAACTCCCGTATTTTGATTGGTAAAGCTGAACTAGATATAAGCTGTATACACGCCCAATAAAGTAGGCATTTCTCTTTGAACCTATTCCGTGTATCTTCTGTTCATGTGATATGCCTCACGACCGGGGTCTTCTGGTAAATTGCACTATTAATCCAGGGTGGTCCGTCAGAAGTACTTGAAGTACCGTTTGGAATTCTCTTCAGTACCTGGGGCCAGTGAGGTGTGCTGCACACAGGGCTGATCTGCCCTATAGGCTCACTATGCAAGCCACTTAGGGCCCCGCAACGCTGCGGAGGGCCCCCCAAATTACTAGAGACCCCGCCTGGTGAGAAGTCATTTTCGGCCCCTCATCCCACTTCTCAACTCGCTGGCTGCATGGGAGGTAAGAAGTCAACCCCCCCCCCCCGCCTCTCACTTCAATGTAAGATGTAATTTCCGACAGCAGAACACCCCCTCCCCCGCTTCTCAACTTTAATCTTTAATGTGACATGTCACTGTCGGCAGCGCAAGCCCCCCCGCTTTTCAACTTTAATGTGACATGTCATTTTCGCTGCCAGTAGAAGAGAGCAGAAGCATGATGTAATCAGTTTTCTGCTGCCACTTCATTGTGCCGTCCCAGGCTTGGGGCAGTGAGGTGACCTAGCTGGGCTGTTTTAGCGCAGTTGAGAAAAAATCTGGTCTCCAGTCTGGCTGTACCGTCTGGCAGAGTATAAATCTTTTGTCAGGTTAAAGAGCGCCCATAGATGTATTTCAGTTGGGTATTTAGCTGTTGTCTGGAAATATTCAACTTTATGTATGTTGCCGTATTACAACTAAAGAAATCCAGATGGTTTTATATGAATTCTCTGCATATCCAGGTACAATTTTCTCTGTGAGAACCGACCCTGAAATACAGATTTGGGGAGTTTTACTAGTAGCGGTCAGTTTAACCTCATTTATGTATATTAATCTATTTTTGTTGTGGAAACCGCATTACGTGCACTGGTTGGGATACATTTCAGGGAGAAGTAATCTCTCCTTCTAGGGTTATATTAGTGTTGGCTTCTCCTGGTTGACATTTGTCTGGTTTTATGATGCATTGTCTGGGTAAAAAGAGATCCAGATAGAGCATATTTAACTTGAAATTTATAAACTGTTCCGATGGCCAAGAACCACTATGGCCTGCTATAAAACACAGCAACCACCACTCATGGTCCAGGGCATAGCATGCAATTCCTCCACACAACCAATAGGTAGACTTAATAAGGAACAAGTCAGGGAGACAATATGGGGGAGACCATTGCTGATTTAGCAAGTCGGCCATGGTGATTCCCATATTTCTTCCCCGATACGTTAATTATAAAGCAAAGCTCTTCTTCTGCTAAGCAAGTATTATAACATATACCATTGCTAAACTAGCACTTTGTTATGTACCGTATTTATCATCATATAACATGCACAGGCGTATAACACGCACCTTCATTTTAAGAGGAAAGTTTCAAGAAAAAAACTTAAATTTTAAATAAAGAACTTTGAAGCAAAATAAGGGTCAGTGCCCATCAATGCAGCCTGATCAATGCCCATCCGTAGCCTTACGATTTCCCATCAATGCAGCTTGATTATTGCCCATCTGCAGCCCCCCCATTGCCATGAATGCAGCCTGATTAATGCCCATCTCAGGAGGGGGGCAGGATGAGCGTCGTCAGATTACATACAGCGAGAATCTACTGTTTACTCGGCGACCTCTTTAATACAAAGTCCCGCCTCCTGGACCGGCTTCTATGATAGACAGAACACTGGTCCAATGCCGGTGTCCTGCCGAAAATGTTCCCCTGGCGGATTAGGTCCCCCCCTGTACTGCACAGTGCTTGCGCAGTACAAACCTCAACCGAGCCTCTGAAAATAGCCAAAAATGTAGAGCTGAGAGTCAGCTCTACACGGCACATGCGCAATCACTATGACACATGCCGAAAGCTCCCGATGCTAGTGCTACTCTACAAGGGGCGGGGGTGATTTTAGCAAAAAAGTCCACGTCTTAGCGGGGCACATTGCAAAACCCACCCATCAACAGTGCAAAACCCGCCCTTCATTTGTTTTAACAGCCACGCTAAGACATGTACTTTATTGCTAAAATCACCACCGACCCCGTACAGGGGGGGTCCTTATGCGCCGGACGGAACTTATTTGGCAGAACACCGGCCCAGGAGACGGGACTTCCTATTACAGAGGCGCTGAGTAAACAGGAGATTCTCACTGTATGTAATCTGATGGCGCCCGTCGCGGCCCCCTCCCCGTTCTCTCCGAGGCAGCTCAAATTGCAGTATTGGCGTATAACACGCACACAATATTTGGAACCGATTTGCAGTGTTACACGCCAATAAATACAGTCATTTTTTTCTTAAAGTGACCTCTCCATTTTAATTGGTAGCTGCTGTAATTTTCTAAAACTATTTAAATTAAAGGTTACTTTCCTGCAATACGGCAACCTGGAGACATCTTTTGCACCGTTGGTATACAGAACACCCCCAAAAATCGAATTTGCTACTTGTGTGATTTTTCCCAGAAGCACAAACTCAGATAAAAGTCAAAGTCCAGGCATCCCCTGTGATAGGGGCTTAAATTTTTTATGACTTCCAAGAAATCTTCCACAAGAAGTAGAGACTTGTATCTGGGCCTGATTCTCACATCAGGATCTTGGGAACTTAAAATATCCCAAATCTTGCAAGTAGATGTTCAAGCTCTGTACAGAAACACTTTCATATAGGATTTGAGATATATATATATATATATATATATATATATATATATATATATATATAAATATATAAAACTTTTATTATTTTTTTACTAGTTAGCAGGGTGGATTTGATTGGAGCCGATTTAAATCACTATTGAAATCCTAATTTAAATCACTAGTAAAAAGGCTTAATTTAAATACACTCAATTTAAATCATAATTTTTAAAAAGAGCAATTGTCATCTCTGTCCCACAGCGGCCCCCCTCTGAGCCACTATTGACTCACCGACAGTTCCATTCACTTTAATGGGACGGCTGATGATGTGGCAGTGACACAACAAGGTGAGGGATGTGGCGGCAGTAGGTGAGTGGATGCCCCCTAACAGGCGCTGCAATGATGGATCTGAAATGACATGTGCTCTTAAAATGTAAGGAGATATTCTTGCTGGTAGTTAGAATCTTTATTATTTGCAAACAAAATTAAGGTTTCCTATTTAGAATAATAAGCTGTCAGGTTAGTAAAACCGCAATATCAGAACCAATTCAATCATACAGTTTTAGTGTACTTAGATTTGCAAAACAATCGGATAAAGGAATATTCCTGAACTTTGGGATTTTTGTTTTATGGTTACTGTCAAGTTGTGTGAATGCATCAATGCAGTGCATGTCATCTCAGCTTGCAGAGCTTGGATTCATTGAATGAGTTTACCAAAAAATGTAAATATTGCAGAATATACAGCCTCATGCTACATAACTAGGCTCCATTAGGGGTGATGGGAGAGGCATGAGAGGGCCGTAAGGACCTGGATGAAACAGATGGGGAACAAAAACGGTTGGGAGTTACTCAGGAGGCTAAACCGCGGTAATAGTAAACTCGTCAAAAAAAAAAAGCGCTGCACTTTTTTGTATTTAAACTCGTCAAAAGCACATGAGATCAAAAATTATTCCAGACAATTAAAATAAGTCTATGACCGTCAGATTTGTCTTCATCCCAAACTATCATGTTTTTCATTTATTCGATCTGATTCATTTCACAAGCCCAGGCAGATAAGGTTGGTGGGTCAGATTGATGCCAACATCAAGCAATAACAGATCGAGCCGCAGTTAAGTAATGCCTAGTCAAAAAAAATTTTATCTGTTTATAGGAGCCTGGCACAAGAGAAAGAACAGTAAGGCCGGCCATAGACGGGTTGAATTTCAGCCGGTTCAACAAGAACCAGCTGTGATTCGAACTGTGTGTGGGCAGGCTGAATAGATTATCGCTAGCGGCTGCTAAAGTCACTAGCAATAATCACTGTCTTCTCCCAGCAGGGACGGCTTCCCCCAGAGAACCCCCAGTCAGCACTGTCTATGTTGAAGGATGGAATCGTGCAAATTTCTTTCCTGCCGTGTTTGCAGGAAAGGAATTCGCACTGTCTACTGCCTGCCTAAGCTGGGGCTGGTTAGGGTTCGTGTCACCCTCTGGATCAGCAAGCAATTGCATAGTGTTGCTCACGAATATTCGCATTGCGAATATTCGACTCGAATATAGCATATTCGAGAAATCGCGCTATATTTCGAATTTCGCGGTGAATATTCGCAATTCCGAATATTCGCATTTTTTCAATTTGATTTTTAAAACAGATCACATCCTATCGACGTCTAAAAGCATTGCTGGTATGATTAGAGACCCTGGGCCGAGTAGCTAAGCTGAGGCGATCCTTTTATGTTGCCAAATTGAAAAAAAAAAAATTGCGATTTTTCGCTATTGCGAATGCGAAAATGATTGCGAATTTTCGATAACTGTGGTAGGAGAACTCTGATTGTCTCTGATGCAAAAGGGGGGGGCTTTGTGTATGTGTATGTTATGAATATTTGTATGTTTGATATTATTATTTTTTGTAAGAAGGAAAAAATTGCGCATACCTTAAAAAAGGGGAGAATACAGCAGCAACTCAAAAATGTTATACAACATAAATTAATACAAGACAGAAAATGGAGTCGCTCTACAAGAATAAAAAATATGTCTAGTGACAAGACATGTGGGCAAATTATAAAATAAGCAAGCGCAAATAACTTGTGAAATACACAGTGAAACAAATATATAAAGAAATATAGTCCCAATAATAGAAAAATAATCTTTCATAAAAATGTCTTTGATATGTGAAGTGAAAAAAAGTCCAAAGCATGCTGCATGAACGTGTTCAATCTTTAAGGTGTTTGATTGACAAACGGCTGTGACAGATGGATAGAGTAAAGAATCACCACCAATGCAAAACACTTTTTATTTTCTATTGTAAAATATCAAGAATATTCTGAGCCAATCAGAGTGCTCCTTCTGCATTTGCCGAATATTCGCAATTATTTTGTATTGTAAAATATCAAGAATATTCTGAGCCAATCAGAGTGCTCCTTCCGCATTTGCCGAATATTCGCAATTATTTTGTATTGTAAAATATCAAGAATATTCTGAGCCAATCAGAGTGCTCCTTCTGCATTTGCCGAATATTCGCAATTATTTTGTATTGTAAAATATCAAGAATATTCTGAGCCAATCAGAGTGCTCCTTCCGCATTTGCCGAATATTCGCAATTATTTTGTATTGTAAAATATCACGAATATTCTGAGCCAATCAGAGTGCTCCTACAGCATTTCTCGAAATTGCGCAATAAATATCGCATTCGCATGTTGCGATATTTCGATAAAATATCACGAATATTCTGAGCCAATCAGAGCGCTCCTCCAGCATTTCTCGAAATTGCGCAATAAATATCGCATTCGCATGTTGCGATATTTCGATAAAATATCACGAATATTCTGAGCCAATCAGAGTGCTCCTACCGCAGTTATCAAAAAATCGCAATTATTTTCGCATTCGCAATAGCGAAAAATCGCAATCATTTACTTTCGATAAAATATCACGAATATTCGAATTTAGCGAATATATCTCGAATATTCGAATATATATTCGAGATATATCGCGAAATCGAATATGGCATATTCTGCTCAACACTACAATTGCAGTAACTTGTCCCAAAAAGGGAGGCTATAGGGGTAAATGCCCCAAATATGAATCATGGTGCCAGGATGGCAAACAGCGCCAACATGTGTCGGGGATGGCACAATCTATTTTTTGAAGGATTGAGGGGCAACAATACCACCTAGAAATTATGAAATGACAGCATTCTTGGGCGATGGAAGACGTTGAAAGCTTGTAGGATAGAGCAAAGTCTTTAGTCCACTCCAGTTCATCTGCCAGTACATTCAGTTCAGCATATTTATTATAGCAAAAAGGGCGTCAATTTTGTCTGCGCAATTGTCAGTTAAAGTGAGGCAGTACCAAATCGCAAAAAATGGCCAGGTCATTGGGCAGCCAAATCTTCCGGGGCTGAAGTGGTTGAATTGATTTTTTTTTTATTTTTATCAAATGCATTTTATTAAGATGCTTTTGGAATAAAAATCTATCTAAAGATAGTTTTCTATTTAAGATACATTAATCATTTAGTTTATTCAGCATGAAATGGAGCCTAGTTATGTAGCATGAGGCTGTATATTCTGCAATATTTACATTCAATGAATCCAAGCTCTGCAAGCTGAGATGACATGCACTGCATTGATGCATTCACACAACTTGACAGTAACCATAAAACAAAAATCCCAAAGTTCAGGAATATTCCTTTATCCGATTGTTTTGCAAATCTAAGTACACTAAAACTGTATGATTGAATCGGTTCTGATATTGCGGTTTTACTAACCTGACAGCTTATTATTCTAAATAGGAAACCTTCATTTTGTTTGCAAATATTGAAGATTCTAACTACCAGCAAGAATATCTCCTTACATTTTAAGAGCACATGTCATTTCAGATCCATCATGGCAGCGCCTGTTAGGGGGCAACCACTCACCTGCTGCCGCCACAGCCCTCACATTGTTGTGTCACTGCCACATCATCAGCCGTCCCATTAAAGTGAATGGGACTGTCGGTGAGTCAACAGTGGCTCAGAGGGGGGGCCGCTGCGGGACAGAGATGACAATTGCTCTTTTTAAAAATTATGATTTAAATTGAGTATATTTAAATTAAGCCTTTTTACTAGTGATTTAAATTAGGATTTAATCAATAAACGTATATTGATTGGTTTGCGCAAAAGTTATATAGCTAGATTCACGTACCTGTGCCTAACGTTAGGCAGGTGTAGCGTATCGCATATACGCTACACCGCCGTAAGTTAGAGAGGCAAGTGCTGTATTCACAAAGCACTTGCGTCCTAAGTTACGGAGGCGTAGCATAAATGTGCCGGCCTAAGCGTGCCTAATTCAAATTGTGAAGAGGTGGGCGTGTTTTATGCTAATGAATCGTGACCCGACATGATTGACGTTTTTTACGAACGGCGCATGTGCCGTCCGTGGACATATGCCAGTGCGCATGCTCCAAATTACGCCGCAAAGACTTATTGGTTTTGACGTGAGCGTAAATTATGCCCAGCCCCATTCACGGACGACTTACGCAAACGACGTAAAAATGTAAAAATTTGACGCGGGACCGACGTCCATACTCAACATTGGCCGGGCCAGCTTTTTGTTGGACTAACTTTACGCCTGAAAACGCCTTACGTAAACGGCGTATCTTTACTGTGACGGGCAAGCGTACGTTCGTACGTTCGCATTCTAGGCGTAAATCAGCGTTCACGCCCCTAGCGGCCGGCCTAAATAGAAAGCTAAGATACGACGGCGCAGACCATCGTATCTTAGCTAGATTTAAGTGTATCTCAATTTGAGAATACACTTAAATATACAACGGCTTAGATTCAGAATTACGACGGCGTATCTACTGATACGCCGGCTTAACTCTTTCTGAATCCGGCTAATAGAGTCTACAAAATAGGGGATAGATTTATGGCATTTTAAAAATAATTTTTGGTGGTTATCCGCTATTTTTATCATGACTGCGACATTATGGACACATCGGACACTTTTTGACACTATTTTGGGACCATTGAGATTTATACACCAATCAGTGCTATAAAAATGCAGGGAAGGGGTTAAACAGTAGGGGGCGATGAAGGGGTTAAGTGTGTCCTAGGGAGTGATTTTAACTGTGTGGGGGCTGGGCTACAAGTGACATGACGGCGATCACTGCTCCTGCTGACAGGAAGCAGTAGATTACTGTCCTGTCACTAGGCAGAACAGGAAAATAACTTGTTTACATAGACATCTCCCCGTTCTGCAACTCCGTGACACACACGATCGCCGGCACTCGGCAGACATCGAGTCCGTGGGTCGCACGGTCACGGAGCACGCACCTGCACAACGGCAAATTCAAAGCAACGTACAGGTAAGTTGCTTTGCGCAGCTGTGCCACTCTGCCGACCTATCTGCGGTCGGCAAGTGGTTAAATAAAAAAAAAATATTAAATCATTGATTTATATCCACTTTGCTGGTTAGGAAGACTTACCTGACATGGTGCCTCTTTTGTGAAGTTTTCATTTTCTGCTGCTTCAGTCGCCTTGAGCTTCAGCTTTTCACTATTGAGCATTATATACTCAGCCACTATTACGTCAGTTTTTGTTTTCTGACTCGACTCTGAACAATTCCTGTTATTGTCTACTGGTTGAGCATAAATTTGTCATCACCAAACATACTGTATTTCTCTATGATAGAGCTGTCAGACTTTCACTACCCTGCAGATGTTTACAGTAAATACAAGTCCCATGATTTAAGCGTTCCTGCTGGGATGTTCAGAAGTCCTCTTATACCAGGCATATATACAATACTGTGCAAAAGTTGTAGGTGGGTGTGAAACAATGCTGTCAATTAAGAATGCTTTCAAATATAGAAGTGTTAATAGTGTATTTTTATCAATTAAAGCGGATGTCCGCTGAAAAACAAAAAATTAAAAGCCAGCAGCTACAAATACTGCAGCTGCTGACTTTTAATATTAGGACACTTACCTGTCCTGGAGTCCAGCGCCGTCCGCAGCAGAGGACGAGCGATCGCTCGTCACTCTGCTGCCCCACGCCATCCTCGGTGAGGGAACCAGGAAGTGAAGCGCTCCGGCTTCACTGCCCGGTTCCCTACGGTGCATTCGCGAGTCGCGCTACGCCTGCCGATTGGCTTCCACTGTGTACTGGGAGCCGAGTGCTCCAAGAACACAACGGGGGGACGGGGACGGGAGGTGACGTCATGCCCGCAGTCTGCCCGAGACTGTGTGGCCGGAAGTGGGAGCAAATACCTCCAAACACCGGAGGGGGGGGGGGGTTCCGATCAGCGGGAGTTCCACTTTAGGGTGGAGCTCCGCTTTAACAAAATGGAAAGTAAATGAACAGAAGAGAAATCCAATTTAAATAATATTTGGTGTGATCGCCCCTTTGCCTTCAAAACAGCATCAATTCTTCTAGGTACACTTTCATACAGTTTTTGACAGAACTCGGCAGGAAGGTCGTTCCAAAAAACTTGGAGAACTAATCACAGATCTGTGTATGTAGGCTGCCTCAAATCCTTCTGTATTTTCATGGAATCACAGACAGACTTGATGATGTTGAGATTATGTTGGGCTCTGTGGGGGCCAAACCATCACTTCCAGGACTCCTTGTTCTTCTTTACGCTGAAGATAGTGTCTGTGGGCAACAGTGAAGTGTGGCGGAGTTTGGGGCTGCATTTCTGCAAATTGAGTTGGAGATTTGGCAAGGATCAATGGTGTCCTCAATGCTGAGAAATACAGGAAGATACTTTCCCATCATGCCATACCATCAGGGAAGCGTGTGATTGGCCCCAAATCTATTTTTTAACAGGACAATGACCCAAAACACATAGGCAATGTTATTAAGAACTATCTTCAGGATAAAGAAGAACATGAAGTCCTGAAAGTGAGGGTTTGGCTCCCACAGAGCCCTAATCTTAACATCATCGAGTGTGTCTGGGATTACATGAAAAGACAGAAGGATTTGAGGCAGCCTACACCCACAGAAGATCTGAGGTTAGTTCTCCAAGATGTTTGGAACAACCTACCTCCCGAGTTTCTTCAACAACTGTGTGCAAGTGTACCTAGAAGAATTGATGTTGGTTTGAAGCCAAAAGGTGGTCACACCATTTCTCTTCTGTTCATTTACTTTGTTAACTGATGAAAATAAACAATTAAAAATATATTTTTGAAAGGATTCTTACAGAATTTATTCACACCTGCCTAAAACTTTGGAACAGTACTGTATACTAGTACATTTTAAAATAAGCTTAATACCATTTAACCACTTGAGACCCGCGCTATTGACAAAAGACGTCAACAGCACGGTTCTCAGGTGCCAAGTGGACGTCTTTGGACGTCATTTGAAAGCATTACCCGCGCGCCACTGGGGGGCACGCGGCGGGTAACCACTGTGCCGCCGCATCGCTGGGAAGCCGGTGCGTGTACCTGGCGGCCGCGATGTCCGCCGGGTACACGCGATCGTCGGTGACACAGCCGGTGACAGCAGGGACGTGGAGCTCTGTGTGTAAACACAGAGCTCCACGTGCTGTTAGAGGAGAGGAGACCGATCTGTGTCTCTTGTACATAGGGACACAGCATCGGTCACCTCCCCCAGTCACCCCCCTTCCCCCACACAGTTAGAACACACCCAGGCTACACATTTAACCCCTTCCTCACCCCCTAGTGTTAACCCCTTCCCTGCCAGTCACATTTATACAGTAATTAGTGCATTTTTATAGCACTGATCGCTGTATAAATGTGAATGGTCCCAAAATTGTGTCAAAAGTGTCCGATACGTCCGTCGCAATATCGTAGTCTCAATAAAAATCGCAGATCGCAACCATTACTAGTAAAAAAAAAAATAATGAAAAAAAATCATAATTCTGTTCCCCATTTTGTAGGCGCTATAACTTTTGCGCAAACCAGTCGCTTATTGCGATTTTTTTTTTTTTTTTACAAAAATACGTCGAAAAATACGTTTTTTTAAAAAAAAATTGGGATATTTATTATAGCAACAAGTAAAAAAAATATATATTTTTTTTAAATTGTCGCTTTTTTTTGTTTATAGCGCAAAAAATAAAAACCGCAGAGGTGATCAAATACCACCAAAATAAAGCTCTATTTGTGGGGAAAAAAGGACGTCAATTTTGTTTGGGAGCCACGTCGCACGACCGCGCAAATGTCAGTTAAAGCAACGCAGTGCGGAAGCTGAAATTTCGCCTGGGAACGAAGGGGGTTTATGTGCCCAGTAAGCAAGTGGTTAAAAGACAATAATTCAACTTCTCTAAACTTTTTTGATGAAGTAATTCTTTGACAGGCTGCCAGACCTCAGAATAACGGGGTAACTTTTTTCCACAACAGTCCCACGCGTTTTGGTCCTGTATAATTAAATATAGCTTTAATTAAACAAAGGTTTGAGGCATTTGATTAATGGGGAAAAGATTTGGAAAGTCTTGATTTTTTAGCTCAGCAAATAAACTGTGCAGCAGAAACAGAAACACAGAGATAAATCTGGGACAAGTCTTTATTTTGATAAGGGCGGAGGTGACACATAAAACCTCTGGTTTGGAACTGTGATTCATAACGCCAGTGTAAAATGCTGCAAATGTCTGCCATTCCGATGTACTGACATTTGTGCTGGAAAATGAAATGCCAAAACCTAAATAATCTCTACAACCTGAGGAATTTAACAGGTTTTCTGCTTCCACGGGGAGGGAAGAAAGCCTCACACCCTGCTACTGTCTGGTGGTGGTTGGATCTCCTTGATGGGAGCCATCACCACTAAAATTGTCGAGAAGCTATGGCCACTACCACTGCTCATATTATTACTGAAAAATGTATTTCTTTAAAATCCCCGCTTCACTGTGCTGGTACAATGCCACCACTATAATCATGTTTTGTTATGGTTATAAAGGACCACTTCCAACTATCTCCTGATGAAGTGGACTGCTGGTCTAAGAAACATGTTGAACATTGTCTTTCCATCTGTTATTCTTATGCAAATATTTTTTAATAAGGCCTAAAGTGACATTTAACAGTATATGATTACTGTTTTTGATTACAACAATATAGATGTTATTATGATGAATTGGATGTTAAAGGCTTAAAGGATAGGTTCACCTTTCGTAACACGTTACATGTTAAAACCATATTCAGGGTGTTACTGTAGCACCGAACCCCGAATTCATCCCAATCCCCTGTTGTGACAGTGAGTGGGGGATCTTCTCCCCTCACTCTCTGTCACAATTAAAAAAAACTGCAGCCATGCGGGGCTCCACCCACCTGGCCGCACCATTCATTCACAGAGTTCTGTGAATGTTAAAAGGATAAGTGCCAACAGGCTTTGCAGCTGTCCGATTGTAGTTATCATTGAACTACCAGGGCACTGTTGAGTGCTCTGGTAGTTCATTGATTCTTCCTGTCAAACTGCCTGCTCTTACAATGTATGGGTGGACATCTTACACTGACAGTCTATAGGAGTCCTGCATGGCACCCACGATCTGCTGATCACGGCTGCAATGCTTTCCAGGCTCCTACAAAAAAATACTAAGGCCTGTTTCACACCTATGCATGTTGCAGTTTGCATTATACAGGTGCATTTTGCGTTTTTCAATACACTTTTTTCATCCATTAAAGTCTATGGAACCAAAAACCAGAAAAAGGTCCCCGTCTCTTTCCATAAAATGCACAGATGTGAACTACATCCATAGGAAACCATGTTATATGGACTGTAGTGTGTTTCTGAAAAACTGAAAATGCTTAAAAATGCATAAGTGTGAATCAGGCCTTTGCATCTTTAGTGCTTTTTGCATTTTGGCGATTTGCACTACAGAACGTGTTCTGTTGGAAATCATGTTAAAAGGACTGTCGTGCAAATCTGCAAAACGCAAAAAGCACTAAAACTGCATAGGTGTGAATCCAGCCTGAATTCACATTTTATTACAAGTGAGCAAACATCGCCAATACATTTTATGGCTTTATAATCGTATGGAGTAAATGGTATGCATTTTTAAGAATGATATTGGTAATAACTATGGGCCAGATTCTCGTAGATATCTGGCGGCGTAACGTATCTCCTTTACGTTACTCCGCCGCAAGTTTAACGGGCAAGTGCCTGCTTCCCAAACCACATACCTGTAAACTTGCGGCGGCGTAGCGTAAAGTCCACCCACGCAAGCACTCCTAATTCAAATGATCCTGGTAGGGGGCGTGGATCATTTAAATTAGGCGCGCTCCCGCGCCGATCGTACTGCGCATGCTCCGTCGGGTAAATTACCCGACGTGCATTGCGCTAAATGACGTCGCACGGACGTCATTTGTTTTGACGGTAACGTAAATGGCGTCCAGCGCCATTCACAGACGACTTACGCAAACGATGTTACATTTTCAAATTGGGACGCGGGAACGACGGCCATACTTAACATTGAGTACGCCACCTAGGGGGCATGTTTATCTTTACGCCGCGTATCGCTTACAGAAACGACGTAAAAACACTACGACGGGCAAGCGTACGTTCGTGAATCGGCGTGACTAGTCATTTGCATATTCTACGCTGACCGCAAAGGAAACGCCACCTAGCGGTCAGCGTAGATATTGCAGCCTAAGATACAACGGCGCTGGCCGTCGTATCTTAGGTATGTTTAAGTGTATCTCAGTTTGAGAATACACTTAAACATACGACGGCCTTAGATTCGGACTTACGTCGGCGTATCTGCTGATACGCCGGCGTAATTCTTTGAGAATATGGCCCTAACTCTGGTATTTTTAAAGTGCTGTTGTCATTTGACTTGTGTTTGTTTTATTATGTTGCCTATGGGATGTGGGTACATTTACAACAAAGTAACACAAAGTAAAATCCTTATAATCTATACATTTTACTTTTATAGGAATCACTAGCTAACTTTATGGGCTAAATTTATGAGATTTACGTTTTGCTATGTTATAGGGAAATGTTAATTGCACCTAAGTATTACTCTGAAGAAAAAATGTACCGTTTGTCTAGCATTTCTATTGCAAAATAGTAGTACACTTGCCGGTATATGGAATGTGCCTAGGCACTCCTATGCCTGAACAGGCCAAGATTCAAACCATTGTATGGGCCGGCTGAATGTACCTAAGTTGATCAATCAATCAACTTGGGTACAACCAGTCTGTTGGATTTTACATGCGATTCTTGTTAGCGGCTATTATCAGGCCCAGATTTTCTCCCTTTGCCGCCCCAAGGTCAGGTCCTTCAATGCCGCCCCCGCCTGTGCAAGAAATAGGGGGGACATTATCCGCTGGGGGACTTTTTTGGCCGGACACTGAGAAGCGGGGGGGGGTGTTGCTGCCAAAAATGACATTGAGCATTGGGGGGTACTGCTGCCGAAAATGACATTGAGAACCGGGAGGGGGGTTGCTGCTGCCAAGAACTATCTCTCCTCCTCTTCTCTCTGTTTTTTCTCCTCTCACCATCCGCATTAACAGGGGGGAACTCCCGATATGAAAGTAAAAGTGTCCTCTCCTCTCAGCCGCAGTGCCGCCCCCAGCACCCATTGCCGCCCCGAGGCCTGGCCTTGTTGGCCTTGTCTGGAATCCGGCCCTGGCTATTATACACGATAGCAGTAGTCACTGTGTTCTGCCTCCCCTCGCTGGGAGAACACAACTGCTACATGGGAGGGATTCCCCCATCACCACTGACTGAAGAAGAAAATTGCTCCATTTACGCCCAGCTTAAAACCCAATAACTGTATATTTGCAGTGAGAGATCTATAGCAGCGGCTGCCTCTGCCTGCTAGCCTGAGGAGTTTTGGAGTGAAGTTTACTGATGTCGCTACTGTGCTGCTCAATGTTCTCCTTGCTGGAGGCTCTGACATGAGGAAGCAATTCCCTGCCTCCACTAATATGGATACCTCAACACAGAGACACAGGTGCAGAACAAGCTATGGTAAGTCAGTATTCAGGTAAGATCAGCTGTAGGGAAACCACAGGCAATACCGGTAATTAGTCCTCTGCCTTTTTTTGGGCACAACTTCTATAGTTCAGGTTCTAAAGGCAGTTTTTTTACCGTAATGCATTCTATGCATTAAGATAAAATACCTTCGGTGTGCATAAACATCCCACAGCCCCCCTAATACTTACCTGAGCCCCATTTCAATACAGCAATGTCCACGAGAGCCTTGGCTCTCTGGGGACTCTCCCTCCTCATAAGCTGAGACAGCAGCCATTGGCTCCCGCTGCTGTCAATCAAAGTCAGTGCATCAATAAGGAGGAGGGGCAGGGCCAAGCCGTGGCTCTGTGTCTGACAGACAGAGGAGCGGCTTGGGTGTTCCCAGACCAAGCTGCTTGATGTGGGGGCACTAAGCGGGAGGGAGGGGCCAGGATAGCTGGCGGGGGACCCAAAAAGAGGAGGATCTGGGCTGCTGTGTGCAAAACAACTGCACAGAACAGGAAAGTATAACATGTTAGTTGTTGTTTTTAATTTTTTTTGTTAAGCATAGCCTTTAATATCACTTTAATAGGGTGTATTTAGTGATTTGATTCTTCCAGAACGATTTTCATAAAACAAGTGTTTTGATTTCAGGACTTTATATCTTTGCTTATTTGCAGGTTCGATCTTCAAGCAGTTAGAACCTCCAGAAACAGTGCAGAAAGTCATCTTTTGGCTTGGCTACTTCAACAGCTGCATCAACCCAGTCATCTACCCCTGCTCAAGCAAAGAGTTCAAGAGAGCCTTCATCCAAATTTTAAGGTGTCAGTGGGGGAACAGCAGAAGGCAGTCTGCTTTGCGCAGATCCCAGTACCGCCCTCGAAGCAGTACCAGCACCTTAATCCAGTCACGTAAGGAGTCCATGGATGACAAACACTTTATAAATGGTAGCCAGAGGACAGTGACGTCTATCACTCCAAGCCCAAGCTACAGGAGCAGGTCACCCAAAAAAGAGAGCAGTTCTCGAGACTGGAAGCAATCTTATATCCCTGTAGACTTGGATCAAACACAGACTTCAGAATCCAATATGCAGGACAAATCACAAAGTGTCTTCATTTTCCAGGGGGCTTCAGACTATAATGGGCACGGGACCGATAATACAACACAAGACCACAGTGGGTCTAAAGCCAACCCCAGTCTGGTTGTAGTGCAAGACTCTATTCACTTTAGATAATACCCATTTAGCAGACTTTAATGTGCAAAAGTGCCATATACTTGTACTAGTGGGTATTTAGAGCTCTTTTGATAATCTTGGATCCTTGGACAGGTCAAGAATTTAGGATTTAAAGGGAACAAAACTCAGTGATTTTCAAGTACAGCAGAAGCAAGGTCTAAATAAAAAGGCCACTTGAAGTACAAAAATAGATGTTAAAGTATATGTCTACTTTTTTTTTTTTTTTTGGGCTTAGATAGTGTATAGAAGGATTAGAACTCCTGTCTTTGGTGTTATTCAGGGTTCCCTTTGAGAGATATCACATCACTCACTATCCCGGTGACTTTGGATTCACTGAACTAGAAGTGAGAGGAAATCCCCAAAAGCAAACAGAATTCAAAATATTTTTTCGGGGTAGACTAGAACCCCTATCAGATTTTTTATTGCTGTGTCTTTGTTTAAGATTATCCCTCACTCTTTGTCTGGTGATGAAACCATTATCAATAGTATAACCTATCAGAGTAAGCAGAGTGACGTCTCTCTTAGCCCCCATTCACACCTAGGCGTTTTGTCGCCTGTAGTGTGACGCCGCAGCAGCCCCGAGACGCTGGAGGGATGAAAACACATTGCCCTCCATGGAGATGGTTCACATCTCTACGCCGAACGCCGTACGCCTGACGCCTGAAAAAGTCCCGGACCTTTTTTTCAGGCGGCTTTCGGCGTTCGGCATAGGAGATGTGAACCATCTCCATAGAGGGGGTGAGGCTGCATTCACAATCGCGGCGTTTTGTCGCCGCAATTCGCGGGACAAAACGCCTCGATTTTGTACGCCTACGTGTGAATGCAGCCTTAAGCCTCAGGCCTCATACACACGACCGAGTTTCTCTGCAAAAACCAGCAAGAAACTTGCTGGGAGATATTTTTTTGCCGAGGAAACCGGTCGTGTGTACATTTTCGTTGAGGAAACTGTCGAGAAACTCGACGAGCCAAAAATAAAGCATGTTCTCTATTTCCATGACGGGAATGGAGAAAATTGGCTTGTCGAGTTTCTCGACGGCTTCACAAGGAACTCGACGAGCAAAACGATGTGTTTCGCCCGTCGAGTTTCTCGGTCGTGTGTACGAGGCCATATACACACGATTGGATTTCCATCGGACAAATCCATGTCTGAAGGGCATTGGCCATGAACTTATTCTGCATACAGACTTTTTCAGCCAACATTCACAAAACAATGTGGTTTTTCTGCTATTTAGCGCCACCCTTTGGGCAACTTCTGCTAATGTTGTCTTATGCCGTGTACACACGATTGGACATTCGACAACAAAACTGTGGATTTTTTTTCCGACGGAATGTTGGCTCAAACGTGCTTTGCATACACACAGTCACACAAATGTTGTCGGAAATTCCTGACGTCAAGAACGCGGTCACGTACAACACTACGACGAGTTCAATGATTCGGAACATGCGTCAAATTAATTCCGAGCATGCGTAGGGTTTTCGTGCGTCGGAATTGGCTACAGACGATCGGAATTTCGTTATCGGAAAAATTGAGGACCAGCTCTCAAACATTTGTTGTCGGAAATGTCCGATGGAGCATACACACGGTCGGATTTTCCGACAACAAGCTCACATCAAACATTTGTTGTGGGAAATGTACGCGGCATAATGGTTAGCATTGGTTTGGAGCATGCGTGTTTGTACTTTGGATTTGTGTACACACGATCGGATAATCCGATGGAACACATTTGTTGTTGGACAATTTGAGAGCATGGCCATCCAACATTTGATGAATTTCGACGACAATTTTCTGATGGAGCATACAGACAGTCGGATTTTCCGCCAAAACACGTCCATCGGACAATTGTTGTCAGAATATTCCGTGTGTACGGGCTTTAATAGAGCCTCAGATAGCAGAAAAAAATCCAACAGGGTTTTTAATCTCTCCTTAAAGCGGAGTTCCGGCCACAATTTCACTTTTTAAATATAAATACCCCTGTAATACACAAGCTTAATGTATTCTAGTAAAGTTAGTCTGTAAACTAAGGTCCATTTTGTTAGGTTGTTACAGCATTTAGACACTTTATAAAATAGAAATTGACTGGGGCCATCTTAAGTGTGGGCATCATGAAGCCAGACTGTATGACTTCCTGGATTTCAGCCTTGCAGATCTCGCACATGCTCAGTGCTGCACAAGCAGTGTCAGATCAGGTTTCAGCACCTGTGCTGTCCAAGTCACATGATTCTTTGAGACTGGGGAGTGCACAGACTCCTGTAAAGCTACACCCACTACATTCCCAAGGAGTCTGTGCGGTGTAGGTTAGGAAGCATTGAGCACCTAGTTGCAGGAAGTGGGAAGATTAACTATTCTGCCTAGCAACAACACTTTGAAGGCATCTAAAAAAAAAAAAAAATTCGTAAAGGACTAATGACATTTTTTTAAAACTACTGATGTAATGTTATATTTATGGGTGGAACTCCACTTTAAGGCCTGTACACACATTTGGAAATATCCAAAGTACAAACATGCATGCTCAGAAGCAATGCTAACCATAAGACAACATTAGCAGAAGTTGCCCAAAGGGTGGCGCTAAAGAGCTGAAAAACCACGTAGCACTTCTAGTACGTCATTACGTTCGCGTTTGTTGGCTGAAAATGTTTTGCCGTGTGTATGCATACCAAGTTTACGGACAACGTCCTTTGGACAAAAATCCACGGATTTGTCCGATGGAAGACCGATCGTGTGTACGAGACTTTACTCTCTCCAAAACTAAAAAAGAAAAAGTTTGGCTGGATATGGAGAGATTCACAAATTCACCAGGTGGAAATAAAGAGAGAAAAAAAATAACATAGCCACCACATCTAAAGACTAGGAAGCTGCAATATTTGACATGTACATTTTTGGGTTTAGATTTGGCTTTAATTTAAAGGTATCCAACCTGAGGCCCACGACGGCTATAAATACGGCCCGATACAAAATAGCAAACTTACTTAAAAAAAATTAAAAATTATGGATTTTTTTGCAAAAATTTGTTTACACTTTGCAAACACGCGCAGCCGAAGAAAAATGTAACAGTGTTTCTTTACTGGACTTTTATATCTTTTGTATCTTCCCCAAGAAAAACCCCCACTCTTCACAATCACGACTTATTCATGTAATCGGTTTTTGGCAGCACCTATATTTGTGATCGACTATTTTCAAATGTGAAGCACACGAAAGGGCAATATTCAGCCACAAACTATAACATGCAGAGGTGCAGAACATTAAAGACATAAACGGGTTGATTTACTAAAGGGAAATAGACGCTAGTTGCTCCAGAGCTTAGTAAATGAGGTAAGGCTTCACTTTGCAAAGAATAACCAATCACATGCAAGGAAAATAAAAAATATTTGCTTGCACATGATTGGATCATGGAAGCCAACAGAGATCCTCCTAATTTACTAAGCTCTGAACAACTTGCTTTTTCAAAGTGCACAGTCTATTAGCTAGATTCAGAAAGACTTAGCCTAAGTCTGAATCTGCGCCGACGTTAATTTAAGCGTATTCTGGTAACCAGATACGCTTAAATTAGGCTCAGATACGAGCGGCGTAAGTGTCTTACACCGTCGTATCCTAAAATGTAATTTTTAGGCTGACCGCTAGGTGGCGCTTTCATTGCGGTCGGCGTAGAATATGTAAATCACTAGATACGCCTATTCACGAATATACGCCCGGCCGACACAGTAAAGATACGCCGTTTACGTAACGCATTATCAGGCCTAAAGTTATTCCACCAAATAGCTGGAATAGTAATGTTAAGTATGGCCGTCATTCCCGCGTCGAAATTCGAAAATTTTACGTCGTTTGCGTAAGTCGTCCGTGAATAGGGATTTACGTCATTTACGTCCACGTCGAAACCAATAGGACCGTGCGGCGTACTTTGCGGCAATGCACACTGGAATATGTAGGCGGACGGCGCACGCGCCGTTCCAAAAAAACGTCAGGTCAACCCAAATTAACATTAAACACGCCCACTCAGCCTATTTTGAATTAGGCGCGCTTGCACCTGCCGCATTTACGCTACGCCGCTGTAACTTAGCAGGCAAGTACTTTGTGAATCATGTACTTGCCTCGCTAACTTACGGCGGCGTAGTGTAAACACGATACACTACGCTGCCGCAAAGTTAGGGCGGGCTTTCTGAATCCACCTATATGCCTTTAGGAAATCAGTCCCAAAGTGTGAGGCTTCAATTGGGCTTTTAATCAGGGCTTGTCTAATATAGAAGCCAGGCAGTTCATGGACCTAAAATATTGTAAAGGGGTTGTAAAGGTTTGTTTTTTATTTTCTAAATAGGTTCCTTTAAGCTTGCCCCCATCATTTGAGCCGTTCTGGCTGGGGGTTAGTCAGCGTGCTCGCCCCCTCCCTTAGGACTACATCCATGCTGGGAGACGCTAAAAAATGTTTCTTTGTCTGAATTTCTCACTTCCTGTTTCTCCTCAGTAAGCTGTTCTGGCTGACTAACCCCCATGGATGATGGGGGCAAGCTTACAGGAAGTGAGAAATTCAGACAAAGAAAAAAAAACATTTAGAAGGGAAATGGAAGGAAAAGGTAAGTGAACCAACAATGCACTAGCTTAAAGGAACCTATTTTGAAAAAAAAAAACAAAAAACCTTTACAACCCCTTTAAGTTGTTTTATTTGTATTTAGTTCAAGAAAATACTCATTGGCTCCTAGAGACTAACTGACTTCAGGGTGCTTCTTTAAGGAGGATATTATTTTGTGTCCAAAGGACAGGCAAATGACTTGTCAGCAATGTTGCCTGTGGTCTCCCTGCATAGCCCCATTACTGACTTACCATGCCTTGTTCTGTATTGGTGGAGGTAGGGGTAGGGATGGCTTACTAATGTGACATCACCAAATCTCCTGAGACTAGCAGTCAGAGGCAGCAGTGCCTTAAATCTCACACTGCAGATATACCGTTTTCAGGCCTTAGGCACAGGAGTGCCTAGGTCAGTGATGGCGAACCGTGGCACCCCAGATGTTTTGGAACTACATTTCTCATGATGCTCATACACTCTGCAGTGTAGATGAGCATCATGGGAAATGTAGTTCCAAAACATCTGGGGTGCCAAGGTTCGCCATCACTGGCCTAGGCACACTCCTATCCTAGGAAGTGCACTGCTTTTTTAGTCAAAAGGTACAGTTTTGAAGGTACTGCTTAGGCAACATTTCCAGATATTCCCTGTAATATAGAAAATCTTAAGTTAATGCCCAGTGACAACTGTTATTGAGAAAAATGTGGATTATCATTGAAGAGGAGCTTTATTGGGACTAAATCCCGAAGCACGTACTTCATGAGTTCAATGTGAATAACTTGTTTATGCCAGCAGGTGGCACTGTTGGCTTTTTTTTTTCTTTTTTACTTTTTTTTTGCAGATCTATGTGCTATGTGGCATTTTGTACAGATTTAAAACCCTAGCTAGACCTTACTGAATGAACTTTATTTAGCTGGGAAAAAAGAAGTAACTATACATTAAGTCAGCTTCACATGGAAATATAGAATATATTTTCACCTTCATATCATTTATCATCAAAAACAATGACTTCTGTCGTTTTTATTCCTGCAAAATGTTAGCACACATTTTAACATATAAGGCTGCTTCCACATGCGCAGCCTACACTTTGTCTCAGCAGGGGATTTAAGACTGATCCGCGGAATGTAAATGGACGCGCATGCTCATGTACTGAAATCCGGCTGCCCATAAGGATATATTGCAGTTCATTTTTGATCCGTCTGATCACGAGTCAAAGATGGACTCATGGAATGCTCATGTAAAGTGGACCTTAACCTGTTACATGTGTCTCCCTCCACACTTTGCTGTAGACTTAGGGGCAGATCCACAAAGCGAGTACGCCGGCGTATCTACTGATACGCCGGCGTACTTTCAAATTTCCAGCGTTGTATCTTTGTTTTGAATCCACAAACCAAGATACGACGGCATCTGGGTTAGATCCGACAGGCGTACGTCTTCGTACGCCTTCGGATCTAAGATGCAATTTTTCGGCGTCCGCTGGGTGGCGTTCACGTCGTTTTCCGCGTCGAGTATGCAAATTAGCTATTTCCGACGATCCACGAACGTACGAGCGGCCGTTGCATTTTTTTACGTCGTCTCTAGTCGGCTTTTTTCGGCGTATAGTTACAGCTGCTGTTTTATGGCGTATAGTTCAACCTGCTATGTTAAGTATGGCCGTCGTTCCCACGTTTAATTTGAAATATTTTTTTTTGTTTGCGTAAGTCGTCCGTGAATCGGGATGGACGTAATTTACGTCCACGTCAAAACAATGACGTCCTTGCGACGTCATTTAGCGCAATGCACGGCGGGAAATTTAGGGACGGCGCATGCGCAGTTCGTTCGGCGCGGGGATGCGCTTCATTTAAATGAAACACGCCCCCCTACTCGCCGATTCGAATTAGGCGCCGTTACGCCGCGAGAGGTAGACTACGCCGCTGTAACTTTTGGCGCAAAATCTTTATGGATTCGAACGAAAGAGAAGTAAGTTACGGCGGCGTATCGTATCTCTGATACGCTGCGCCGGGGCAGATCTTTGTGGATCTGCCCCTCAGTTTAAACTTGCTGTTGGGGATGGTAAATACAGATGGTTGAGCAGCGTTTTTAAGGCCTCTGCTAAGATGCAAAGGCAGCGGTATAAAATGCCGTGGCAAAAATGACCCCCCCCCCCTGTTGCATTTAGTGGGAAGTAAAAGGAAATGCACCCATGGCGCTGTGTTTTAGGCCTCATTCACACTTATGCAGGTTGCATATTCCTGGTGCATTTTGCGTTTTTCAATACACGCTTTTCATTCATTGAAGTCTATGGAACCAAATACCAGAAAAAAAAACCTGGCACTTTTCATAAAATGCACAGATGTGAACTACATCCATAGGACACCATGTTCCATGAACTGTAGTACACACGATCGAAATTTCCGATGAAAAAAGTCAGACGAAATTTTTTCCTTGGATATTCCGACCGTGTGTGAGCCCCATTAGACTTTTTTACCGTTGGAGTTTAGAAATAGAACATGTTTTATTTTTTCCGATGGAAAAAAATCCTATCGGAAATTCCTATTGTCTGTGTAGAACTCCGACGGAGAAAAAAACATGCATGCTCAGAATCAAGTCGACGCATGCTCGGAAGCATTGAACTTCATTTTTCTCGGCTCATCGTAGTGTTTTACGTCACCGCGTTTTGGACGGTCGGAATTTGGTCTGACAGTGTGTAACGGAATTCCGACGGAAAGTTCCGTCGGATTTTATCCCATGGGTAATTGCGATCGTGTGTACAGGGAATGAAACTTGTTAAAATAGGTAGTGATGCAGTTACCTAACGTAACTTCTCCTCATTGCCTTTTAAATGCCCTCGGAAAAGCGATCTATCGATGATCACTCTTAAGAGGGCAAACAAGTGTAAAGGAGCCGTAATAAAAATTCACCATGATAAACATCCCAGTCTTTTTAAGTGCAGAGCATGTCATTGCAATTACTGTCATGTGACAGCGCCACTGCTTAGTGATTGGCCAAGTTTTGGGACACCTGACCATCACACCCATATGAGCTTATTGGGTTCATTTTTTTTTGTTAGCCCTCATTCACACTAAGCACGGCTTTGAACTCGCACAATTTCAAAGCCGCATTTCAGTTCGACTTCAGGGGGCAACTTGAAAGACATCTCTGCAGGTTCATGAACAGATGTCTAGTGAAATTGGCCCTGAAGTCGCCAAAAGTAGTGCAGGAACTACTCTCCTAAAAGCCTTTATTCCCGGCAGCAGCGCTTTGGTAGAAAAAAAACGACTGACGCTTGTAAAAGTGTGTAACACGTTAAGGAGTATTTACAGGTGTCAAACATTAATTTATTTCATTGGCCATTGGAATTAAATAATGCCGTAGCCGTAACACCAGGGCCGTGACAAGGGGTGGGCAGGAGAGACAGCTGCCCTGGGCACTGTAGCATCATATAAGGTTGGAGGGGTGCTATGAGGAGATTGGGGGAGGGGATTTGTGTTGGGGGGGGAGGGGGTAAGATTTGTTCTAGGGGGGGAAATTTGAGTGGAAGTGGTGATTTAGGGGGATTTATTTTGGGATGGGGGGATGGGAGAAGAGATTTGTGCTAGGAGGGAGGGTATATGGTGGGGGGGATTTTTTTTGGGGGGGGGGGGGGAATTATGCTAGTAAGGATGACTGGGGAGTATTTCTGCTAGGAAGAGAATTTATTTGGGGGGGGGGCATTTGTGCTAGGAGGGGGAATTTGTGCTGGAAGGGGGGATTTGTAGTGGGGGAAAGGATGTGTACTCGGCAGGGAAATTTGAGGGGTAGAAGATTTGTGCTAGGGAGGGGTACTTTTTTCTGTCTTGGGGGGGGGGCAAAGATTTGTGTTGGGAGGGGGGATTTGTCCTGGGAGTTTTATGCTTACTTTATGCAGATTAGTTTTTCAATTTTTGAGGGGGGGGGGGGTTTTGCTGACACATAATGCTCATACATCTTTGGGGGGTGGGGCATTGTGGCATGTTCATCCTGGGCTCCATATGACCTTGTCCCGGCACTGGTTACCACACATATACAGGCGTCAAGTGTTTTTTTCTGCCAAATCTGCTGCTCCTGGATGCACTGGCAGTGGGGTTTTTTCCTGCCTCTGAAAGCCTCTGCCTCGAAATGCTGCTAGAAGCCTGTGTGTACATGAACACATTGGATAACATGCAGGGGAGTTTAGAAGCAGGGGGGAAAAAACAGCTAACACCCCTAGAAGCAGTTGTAAAAATGTCCAGTGTGCATGAGGCTGAGCATTTGTGAGGTCAGGTACAGATGTTGGATGAGAAGACCCGGCTTGCAGTTGGCATTTCAATTCAGTAGGGTCAGATCACTGCAAGTCCCTCGAGATCCGCCACACCAAACACATCAAATCATGTTTTTAGGGAGCTGGCATTATACAGCAGAACAACCATGCTGGAACAGCAAAGTGGTGATAATTTGTGCCGCACCAGAATTCAAAACATCGCAGCTGTGGCACAGTAGTACCTTGAATTACGAGCATAATCCGTTCCAGAAGAATGCTTGTAATTCAAAGCAAGTTTCCCCATAGGAATCAATGGAAACTCAGATAATTCGTTTTAGTGTCACTGCTAGTATGCAGTACTGCATGTGGCCAGAGGAGGGGGGTGCCGGAGACACTCGGAAAGACTCTGAGACACTCAGGAACGGAATCCTGCTCAGGCTTGAATCCTGCTCGTCGTGCGAGACAATGCTCGCAAATCATGTAAGGATTTAAAATGAGGACCACCCAGCCCCAATAAAATAACAAGTTTTAAGTCAGTGTGCTTGCAACATTTCATTTATTATATATTTCTATTGGATCCCCAATGGCAGTACCTTTTTTTTTTTTTTTGTATTTGTTTTAACTAATTCGTCTTCAGCCTTCTTGGGGCTGGGTGGTCCTAATTTTAAATCCTGACTTGATTAAAAAAAACAGGCCTTCTTGGGGCTATGTAGTCCTCATTTTAAATCCTGACTTGATTTTTTAATTTTTTTTGTTAAAACAGCTTAAAGCTGAGATTCCCCCTAAAAAAATGTTCTAACAATACATTCAGAAGACTGATTACACTGCGGGTAGGATGTTTTTTTTTTTTTTTCGTACATACCTCGATATCGCCGTTTCATCCCTCGGCTTCCGGGTATGTTTCTTGTGGGGCTGGGCGTTCCTAGTTGATTGACGTTCCTCCGACCGACTTGACGTCACGACTTTCCGAAAGAAGCCGAACGTCGCTGCGCAGGCGCCGTATAGAGCCGACTCAATACGTCGCCTGCGCAATGACGTTCGGCTTCTGTTGGAAACGTTGTGACGCGCAGTATGCGCCGGTCGGAGGAACGTCAATCAACTAGGTCCAGCAAGAATCATTCCCGGAAGCCGAGGGATGAAACGGCGATATGCGATATGATCGAGGTATGTACAAAAAAAAAAAGCCAGCCTACCCGCAGTGTAAGCAGTCTTCCGAATGTATTGTTAGAAATTTGTTTTAGGGGGAACCACCCCTTTAAATTCATTCCTCACTTGTTTAATTAAAAAAGACCAAGTCGGTTTTGTCCCGAAAAGGCAGGAACGTCAATCAACTAGGTCCAGCAAGAATCATTCCCGGAAGCCGAGGGATGAAACGGCGATAACGAGCTATGTACGAAAAAAGAAAAAAAAAAAAACAGCATACCCGCAGTGTAATCAGTCTTCTCAATGTATTGTTAGAATTTTTTTTTAGGGGGAACCTCCACTTTAAATTGCGAAACCGCATTACTCGCAACCCAAGGTTTTTACTGTACTCTCATACAGTTTCCATTGCAGATTAGGAAGGGGGTGGTAAAGATGCAGCTCAATCATCTGTTTTTTCCGGCCAAAGACAAACTTTGATGTAGGTCTCAAAGATACATTTTGTTGCAAAATTGTCTCAAAAATGTGACACGCTAGTTAAAGTTGTGACACAATCAACAACTTTCTCCAACATGGAAGATGATCGCTGATATGGCAGTACAGTGTTTCTTTATGAATTGGTCACATCTACAGCACCATAAAGTAAAAGTGTCATAAATAAGAGCTATTTTATTTTGTCGTATGTGTTGGTACTGACAATATAAATGTTGCAGGGTTTTCATGAATTTGGCTTACATACACACTGACAAAAATGTGACGCAAATGCGTTATTGAACCGCCCCCCCCATCGTGTGAACAGTTTTCTTATTTATTAATGAAATAGTGACAGTTTCCTAATGGGACATCTAATGTAATGTTATTAAATATATAATCATCCATGTGTCATTTGTTTGTTTAATGGGTTTTATTGTATAAATTTCAAATGTATTTGCCCACAGTGATTAGCCTAAAGGTATTTATATATAGCTGCATTGTAAATATGATATCTTTATGACACCAATAAAATAACAAGTTTTAAATCAGTGTGCTTGCAACATTTACTTTATTATATATTTCTATTGGATCCCCACTGGCTGTACTTTTTGTTGTTGTTGTTTTTTTTGTTTGTTTTTGTTTTAACTCATTAGTCTTCAGCCTTCATGGGGCTGGGTGGTCCTCATTGATGCAGAGAGCAGTAATGACATCAGGACTTCAATACAGCGTGAGTAAAGGGGGCCAAGGTGATACTCCCTCATATAATAGGGCCATGATGCCCTGCACTCATAGGTTAAATGACACTGGGTAACCAAAGACATCTTGTGGTGAAGAGGTACTGCAAGGGCCAGCTTTGGATTGAAAGTAAGTACTGTAGCAAAGGATGCTTGTTTTTTTTTTTTTTTTTTTTTTTTTAATTTAAGCATCATTAAAATCACTGCTTCCGAAAAAATAAAAAGGCATTTGTTACCCTGTATGGAGATAAGGCCCAGTATATAGGTATGTGTAAAGCAGGATTAACCTGCAGCTGACCACATGAGTGAATATTTCCGATGTGAACCACCCAGCCCGATACAATATACATAGGGCCAGATTCTTGTAGAATCAGCGGCGGCATAGCGTAAACCATTTACACTACGCCGCCGCAAATTACTGGAGCAAGTGCCGTATTCTCCAAGCACTTGCTCCGTAATTTGCGGCGGCGTAGTGTAAATGGGCCGGCGTAAGGCCGCGTAATTCAAAGGGGGCGGCTTATATTTAAATTAAGCGCGCCCCCGCGCCGATCGAACTGCGCATGCGCCGGGCGGAAAAATAGCCCAGTGCGCATGCTCCAGCTCACGACGGAAAACGTCAATGACGCCGACGTGAGCATCATTGACGTAAAGTTGTATTCGCGGACGACTTAGGAAAACAACGTAAACGACGGAAAAAGCCGACACTGACCCGACGCCATACTTAACATCGCATACGACGGACCTTCGTAAACTTGCCCCTCATATAGCAGGGGCAAGTTTACGCTTACGCAAACGTCGTAAATTCACTGTGTCGTCCGCGCGTACGTTCGGGAATCTCGCGTAAATAGCTAATTTGCATAGACTACGGGGAAAACGACGATGCGACACCTAGCGGCGGGAAAAAAAATTGCTTTTAAGATCTGACAGCGTAAGAGCCTTACGCCTGTCAGATCTAATGGATATCTATGCGTAACTAATTCTAAGAATCAGTCGCATAGATATGCCGGGCCAGATTAGGACTTATGACGGCGCAAATGGCGTTACGCCGTCGTAAGCCTTTTAAGAATCTGGCCCATTGTATTCAGTTTAGCTAGATCCATTCCTGTTATTCTCTTCCTAATATACTAACAGGCAGGCAGTTGATTGTGGTAGCTGCAGTATTTTCAGACAGTGTACTGTATCCTGTGCACGGTGTGCAACTAAAGCTAACTGCAGACAATTTCTGGTGTTCTCTTCATAATAATACCACAGGCAGGCAGCTGCAGTTGTTTCATTCAGTGTACTGTATCCTGTGCACAGTGTGCAACTAAAGCTAACTGCAGACAATTGTTGGTGTTCTCTTCCTAATAATACCACAGGCAGGCAGTTGATTCTGGTAGCTGCAGTAGTTTCAGTCAGTGTACTGTATCCTGTGCACAGTGTGCAACTAAAGCTAACTGCAGACAATTGCTGGTGTTCTCTTCCTAATAATACCACAGGTACCCATGCCGTTTTTCCCAATAATTTTCATCCATATTGCCGGGACGAGACATGACATTCAAGCCGCAAGCATTTTCAAATGACTTTTATTCCTTTAGAAATGTAATTTTGTCCAGGGACAGTTCTAAACACGGGAAACACGCACCACTTTACAGGCATGCTGTAGACACCCCCCAGGCACGATATTTAAAGGAATATTTCACTTTTATTTTTCACTTTAAGCATCATTAAAATCACTGGGCCAAATCCTCAAAAGGGATACGCAGGCGGAACTGCTGTTCAGCCTGCGTATCCCTGTGCCTATCTTTGGAACTGATCCTCAGAAGCAGTTTTCCAAAGATAGGCAGAAGATCTGACATCTGTAAGACACTTACACTGTCAGATCTTAGGATGCAGTACCGCATCCGCCGCTGGGGGCATTTCGCGTTGAAATGCCGCTTTGCGTATGCAAATGAGGACTTACGGAGATCCACAAAGCTTTTCAGCTTTGTTTTTTCCTGCGTAAGTTTACGTTTGCATACGTAAAATTAGGGATGCTTTTACAAAGTGTAAACTAGTTACACCTTGTAAAAACAGACCTTTTTTTCGATCGCCGCTATTTTTTTAAAATGTTGAATTTTATTTTTCGGCGCGTAACTTTTTTTTTACCCGACGCAACTTTATTGTCCCGTCGCAATCCACAAAGCCCGGCGTAACGTAATTTTGCGCGCTGCCCGTCGGGAAAATGACGTCACGAGCATGCGCAGTACGGCCGGCGCGGGAGCGCGCCTCATTTAAATTGTCATCGCCCCCTGCAGAAGAGGACCGCCTTGCGCCGGAGACATTTAAGTTACACGGCCGAAAATTTCTAGGTAAGTGCTTTGTGGATCGGGCACTTAGGTAGAAATTTTCCGCCAGTGTAACTTAAATGGTAAAAGTTAAGTTAGGCTACGATTTTGTGGATTTGCCCCACTGCTTCTGGAAAAAACTGCAGTTTTTAAAACTTTTTTTGCATTGATACATGTACAACGGGTCCCCAAACCCTTTTTAGGACAATAAGTTTGCGCAAACTTTCGGTCCATTCGAATGTTCTGATGCAAACCGAACCGGGGGGTGTTCGGCTCATCCCTACTCTCAAGTATTACATATATTGAACATTATGTGCACCAAAGCTCCCAACTGTCCCTAATTTTGAGGGACTGTTCCTGATTTCGAGCAATGTGCCTCAGTCCCTCATTCCACCTCATTTGTCCCTCATTTTGGTCTGATCTTAATAGATGTATGAAAAATTCACTTTTTATCTATCATAAAGTTTTTTTACAGCACTAAACCTTTCATCTGATTTCTAAATAGCTGCATTTGTAAATTCCAAAAGCAAAATAAAGTAATATTAGTGGTAAAAAATAACTTGTGGGTTTAACCAATCTTGTTTGTTTGTACATTCTCCTTTAAGGGGGTGTGGCAAGGGTTGTGTCTTATGCCTGCATACTTTTGCTGATAGGTGTCCCTCATGCCCATCTCAAAAAGTTGGGAGGTATGTGTTCAGCCCTGGGGCCTCATTTTGGGGCCCCCTTTAGTTAATAAGTTGACATCCACTGGTTTAGGCAGCAAGCATTTTGTTATGCTGTAAGAAAAAAAGTAAATAATGCTTATAAATAATATAACAACATTTTATTTAGATAAAATAAACACAGCCTTTAAAAAATGAATAAAAATACATTGCATACCAATGGCAAAAGCCAAAGGTGCTTTCTTTCATATATGTCCACATCACACAACCAACCATCCCACCACCACTACCACTACAAAAGGGAGCTGGGGAGGTGTAGATAATGCTTGATATGGTGAGTAGTGTTGCTCACGAATATTCGCATTGCGAATATTCGACTCGAATATAGCATATTCGAGAAATCGCGCTATATTTCGAATTTCGCGGTGAATATTCGCAATTCCGAATATTCGATTTTTTACAATTTTTTTTTTAAAACAGATCACATCCTAGATATCTCCATCGACGTCTAAAAGCATTGCTGGTATCATTAGAGACCCTGGGCCGAGTAGCTGAAGCGTTCATTGAATTTTCCCGAAAAATCGCAATGCGATTATTCGGCAAACGCAATATCGCGCGATTATTTTCTTCGCCCCTATCTTCCGCATCAGAGCGATTTTTACAGTTTCATTTTTAAAACAGATCACATCCTAGTGATCTCCATAGACGTCTAAAAGCATTGCTGGTATGATTAGAGACCTTGGGCCGAGTAGCTGAAGCGATCATTTTATATTGCCGAATATTCGCAATGCGAATATTCGGCAATAGGAATATTGCGCGATTATTTTCTCCGCCCTTTTGCATCAGAGCCAATCAGAGTTCTCCTTCCACACTCGTCAGAGGTTAGCAACCAATAGGAACCTGCCTGCATGGACATTATATAAGCTCACTCCCCGCACCATTTCATTGCAGATTCAGAAGCTGGCTAGAGAGTGTGGAGGCTGTTTCTGTGTTCCTGTGTCTTTGTTCCTGATTGATTTATATCAACACCAGCATAGTGCTGCATTGCTATTTAGTGATTCCAGTGCATCTTTTCCAGTATATCAACTGCTTTTTTCAAAGCAATAGACCCAAGAGCTTTTTTCAAAGCTACGTTTTGTGCTGTTTTGTGCTGTTTTGTTCATTTGTGTTACTGTTTGATCCTGCATCTTCGCTGTTCAGTGATATTTGCTAGAGATTTCAGTGCACATTTTGCTGAGCTTTCTAAAAGAGCTTTTCTAAAAGCTAAGTTTTGTTCATCTTGTGTTACTGTTAGATCTTGCAGGTTCGCTGTTCAGTGATATTTGCTAGGCATTTCAGTGCACATTTTGTTTAGTTTTTCCTAAAGAGCTTTTCTAAAAGCTAAGTTTTGTGTTCAGTTTAGTTAAATTTTGTGTAGTAAGTGTACACACTGTTAGTGTACATTTATTTCATCTAGCTTAGCTTAGTGTGTGTTTAGTGTCTGCGTTTTGTGTTTAAAAAAAAAAAAAAAAAAAAAAAAAAAAGTTAGTGTTTGTTTAGTGCTTTTTTTTTTTCTTTAATTTTGTAGTCCTTGTCTTTGGTGTACTACTTTTCTTATAGTTTAGTAGCTGTCTGTGTACGTCTTTGTCTGCGTGCCTGTCTTGTAAAAAAAACACAAAAACACATTTTGTTCACATTTCCCCCCCCCCCAATAAAGTTTACCCCCCCCCACACACATATCAGCAATAATGAGCGGCATCCGTGGCCGTGGCAGCAGGGGTAGGGGAGTTACTCCCAGTGCTGGATCGCTGCCAGCACGGGGTACCTCTCGTGCCCCTACTAGTGGTAGAGGATCGGGTGCAAGGGGAGTACGCCTGATCCGGGAGTTCTTCCCATCGGGCAGCCGCCCGATATTGCCATCTCAGGCTGAAGTAGTGGTGGACTACATGGGGCACAGCAGTGCCACTGAGTCGTCGGTCCCGACTCACAGTAGTACCACCATTACACCGGTGCCTGTAGTACCCCCCCCCCAGCCCCCAAGAGTCCAGCATCTTACTGTTCGACAGCGACAGTGATAGGGATATCTTGGGGGAGGCCATGCATCAGGCAGACCTTCAGCTCTGTCCTGATGGTCAGGACCTTTTTGAAGGGATGGATGAGGAGGATGGGATACCTGCTGGCAGTATCCCAGAGACATCCCTTCAAACTGGTGCTGCTGTTTTGGTGCAGGAAACAGCAGCACCTAGTCAGACCCAGGCGTGGGTGAGGGGACAGCGGAGCCAGGCTAGAGGCTCCATGTCAGTTGGTTCCCTCAGACCAACACATTTCAGCCCTTGGTCTGACATCTCTGGGGGCGAAGAGGGTGACCCATCATGGTTGCCATCTGACGCGTCGGCTCACTACGTCAGTGACGACGGGGAAGGTAGGCACCCTGGTGAAACGGTGCGCCAGGTCACCACCAGGGAGACCATCGTCAGGGTCTCCACTGGTGATGGCAGCAGGAGGTGTCAGGAGGAGGAGCAGCAGCAGCAGCAGCAGGCAGCTCCACCTGTGCGCACCGAGTCCCAGCAGGTGCAAGTAAGCGTCACCCCATCTGACAGGAGGGCGGTGCTGAAGTCACCTGTCTGGAATTACTTTACCCTGGTGGCAGACAACCCTACCGTGGCCATCTGCCGGATTTGTAAAGTGAGGGTGAAGAGAGGGAAGTGTTTGGCTCGGGTGGGTACCACAGCCCTGAACCAGCACCTGAGGATAAACCACTGGGCGGTGTTTGACGAGATGAAGCGTGGTGGTGGTAGCAGCGCCACCACCACAAGTGAGCAGGGTACAGCAGCCCCTGCCACATCTTCATCTCTTTCCAGCAGGTCATGCCCCCCCGCTCCCTCTAGTAGAGGTACTGGTACCGGCAGCCAGACCTCTACTTCCACAGCACCCTCCACGTCTGTGTCCCGCACTGCCGTCCGGCGCCAGGCGTCGATTTCAGACGCCTTTGACCGCACCACTCCCTTCCCCCCTGGAGACCGACGTGTGCGTTCCCTCAATGGGCTCCTGGCAAGGGTTATTGCCCAACATCTGCTGCCCTTCAACATAGTTGACAGCAACCCCTTCAGGCAGATGTTGGAGCAGGCCCAACCCCAATGGCGTGTCCCCAGCCGCCATTTCTTTGCCAGGACTGGTGTCCCTGCCCTACACCAGCACATTGTGCAGAATGTAACCCTGTCGCTGGATCACGCTGTCAGCGACAGGGTTCATCTGACAATGGATGGCTGGACCAGCAGGCATGGGCAGGGGCGCTACATCAGCTTCACGGCCCATTGGGTTTCCCTCCGAGGCGTCGGTGAGGGATCGGCGGCAACCGATCTTGTGGTGCCGCCCCGGGGTGTCCAGGGGAGAACTGCTGGTCTCCCTCAAGCCACTGTCTCCGCAGCTGCTGAGCCTCCCAGCAAGCGCCCCCGTAGCTACTCAAGTGTGGGGCACGTGCGCTGTCAGGCCGTGCTCCAGCTTGTTAGTTTAGGGGACCGGAGACACACTGGAGAAGAAGTGCTGAAAGCACTTCAGGCTCAGGTCCAGAAGTGGCTGACACCCCGAAGGCTCCAGGCAGGTATGGTTGTCTGCGATAACGGCAGCAACCTACTCGCCGCCCTTAGTGCTGGCAGTCTGACCCACGTGCCCTGTCTGGCACATGTCCTCAACCTGGTGGTGCAGAAGTTCCTGCGCACTTATCCAGGGTTGAGTGACATTGTGGCAAAGGCGCGTAGGATTGCCAGCCACTTCAGGCGCTCCCCAACCGCTACCGCGTCCCTGTCCAAGTTGCAGCGGAAGTACAGTCTGCCCCTTCACAGGCTGATTGTGGACAGTGTGACGCGGTGGAACTCCACCCTCCACATGCTGAAGAGGTTGTGGGAGCAGCAAAGGGCGGTGAGGGAGTACCTGATGGAACTAGGCACTGAGAGGGCTTCACCACAACTCCCTTTCATCGCCTGTGCGGAGTGGGGGCAGATAAAGCAGGTCTGCCAAGTGTTGTCCTCCTTCGAGCAGGCGACCAAGATGGTCAGCAGTGAGCACATCGGCCTCAATAGCGTGCTGCCAATAGTGTTCATGCTGGAGAGGACACTAGATCACCTGCTCGAAGCTGGGGAGAGTGCCTTGGTGGAGCAGGAAGAGTCAGCAATGCTCCACCGAGACCAGGGCCAGGACGAGGAGGAGGAGGAGGATGATGATGATGAGGAGGAGGTGGTTGCTGGTGTCGTCCCGGAGTCAGGGCCTGGTCAGGAGGGAGAGCCGGTGTTGGGGGCACCGATAGTCCGGGGGTTGGGCATCTCTGAGTTTGACCAGCAGCGCCTCAGGGATGAAGAGTCGGACCTCATTCACCTGGCCAGCAGTGAGCAGTCACAGCGGGCTGTGCTCTTCCCCATGGCTGCCCACATGCTGAGATGCCTCAGGAGGGACCCCCGGGTTAAGACCATCAAGGCGAGGGATGATTTCTGGATGGCCACCCTTTTGGATCCCAGGTGCAAGGGGAAACTGGAGCAGTTCATCCCAGCCAGCCGGAGGCAGCACCGGATGGAGGAACTGCAGGCAGGCATTGTCAGACGGTTGGAGCAGGCAACTCCCCGGCCTCCAGTTGTCCCCCCTCATCTCACCCAGCAGGTGGCTGCACCCAGCAGCAGCCGAGCAGGGGACCTAATGGATGAGATGAGGATGTTCTTCCAAACCGAGCGACCCAGTACCAGCACCAGCAGCAGCAGCAGTCACCACCAGCGGCTGGCCCACATGGTGGCAGACTACATGGCGTCCGTCGGTGCTTCTGACAGTATGAGCACCGACGACCCCATGGAGTACTGGGTTGCCAGATTGGACACCTGCCGCGAGCTCGCTCAGTATGCGCTGGAGTTATTGTCTTGCCCCCCCTCCAGCGTACTATCTGAGCGGACATTCAGCGCGGCAGGTGGGGTGGTCACGGACAAGAGGACCCGTCTGTCCACAGACTCCGTGGACAGACTCACATTCATAAAGATGAATGAGTCCTGGATCGGCGGTGACTTTCTGGCACCCGTCGTCGGTTCAGGGCGCTGAAGGGTCCCTTGTCATGCATTCCCTGATGGAGCCCCGGACCTGATGTATTTACAGTGCTGAATATAACTATTTTAACATCTGAGAAAATCAATGTTAATATTTGGTACAGTAGGCTTTCTTTGCAATTACAGCGGTCAAACCTTTCTTGTAGTTTTACACCAGCTTTGCACACACTGGAGGAGGGATTTTGGCCCACTCCTCCACACAGATCTTCTCTACATCAGTCATGTTTCTGGGCTCTCGCTGAGAAACACGGAGTTTGAGCTCCCTCCAAAGATTCTCTATTGGGTTTAGGTCTGGAGACTGGCTAGGCCACGCCAGAACCTTGATATGCTCCTTACAGAGCCAATCCTTGGTTATCCTGGCTGTGTGCTTTGGGTCATTGTCATGTTGGAAGACCCAGCCTCGACCCATCTTCAAAGCTCTAACTCAGGGAAGGAGGTTGTTGCCCAAAATCTCGCAATACATGGCCACGGTCATCCTCTCCTTAATACAGTGCAGTCACCCTGTCCCATGTGCAGAAAAACACCACCAAAGCATGATGCTACCACCCCCATGCTTCACATTAGGGATGGCGTTCTTGGCATGGTACTCATCATTATTCTTCCTCCGAACACGGTTAGTGAAATTATGATCAAAAAGTTATATTATGGTCTCATCTGACCACATGATTTTCTCCCATGACTCCTCTGGATCAGTCAAGACACCTATGTCAGCAGTTATTTCACACCCTATATACTCTTATTAATACTGCTGTTCATCATGGCACCTCCTGCCCAAGTGATATGACTCTGTATCAACTACTACTGTTAATACTACTACTGCTGCTTCTGCTGCTGCTGCCGCCCAGTCAATACACCTATGTCAGCAGTTATTTCACACTCTATATACTCCTATTCCTACTGCTGTTCATCATGGCACCTCCTGCCCATGTGATATGACTCTGTATCAACTACTACTGGTAATACTACTACTGCTGTTTCTGCTGCCCAGTCAAGACACCTATGTCAGCAGTTATTTCACACCCTATATACTCTTATTAACACTGCTGGTCATCATGGCACCTCCTGCCCAAGTGATATGACTCTGTGTCAACTACTACTGTTAATACTACTACTGCTGCTTCTGCTGCTGCTGCCGCCCAGTCAATACACCTATGTCAGCAGTTATTTCACACTCTATATACTCCTATTCCTACTGCTGTTCATCATGGCACCTCCTGCCCATGTGATATGACTCTGTATCAACTACTACTGTTAATACTACTACTGCTGCTTCTGCTGCTGCTGCCGCCCAGTCAATACACCTATGTCAGCAGTTATTTCACACTCTATATACTCCTATTCCTACTGCTGTTCATCATGGCACCTCCTGCCCATGTGATATGACTCTGTATCAACTACTACTGGTAATACTACTACTGCTGTTTCTGCTGCCCAGTCAAGACACCTATGTCAGCAGTTATTTCACACCCTATATACTCTTATTAACACTGCTGTTCATCATGGCACCTCCTGCCCAAGTGATATGACTCTGTGTCAACTACTACTGTTAATACTACTACTGCTGCTTCTGCTGCTGCTGCCGCCCAGTCAATACACCTATGTCAGCAGTTATTTCACACTCTATATACTCCTATTCCTACTGCTGTTCATCATGGCACCTCCTGCCCATGTGATATGACTCTGTATCAACTACTACTGGTAATACTACTACTGCTGCTTCTGCTGCCCAGTCAAGACACCTATGTCAGCAGTTATTTCACACCCTATATACTCTTATTAACACTGCTGTTCATCATGGCACCTCCTGCCCAAGTTATATGACTCTGTGTCAACTACTACTGTTAATACTACTACTGCTGCTTCTGCTGCTGCTGCCGCCCAGTCAATACACCTATGTCAGCAGTTATTTCACACTCTATATACTCCTATTCCTACTGCTGTTCATCATGGCACCTCCTGCCCATGTGATATGACTCTGTATCAACTACTACTGTTAATACTACTACTGCTGCTTCTGCTGCTGCTGCCGCCCAGTCAATACACCTATGTCAGCAGTTATTTCACACTCTATATACTCCTATTCCTACTGCTGTTCATCATGGCACCTCCTGCCCATGTGATATGACTCTGTATCAACTACTACTGGTAATACTACTACTGCTGTTTCTGCTGCCCAGTCAAGACACCTATGTCAGCAGTTATTTCACACCCTATATACTCTTATTAACACTGCTGGTCATCATGGCACCTCCTGCCCAAGTGATATGACTCTGTGTCAACTACTACTGTTAATACTACTACTGCTGTTTCTGCTGCTGCTGCCGCCCAGTCAATACACCTATGTCAGCAGTTATTTCACACTCTATATACTCCTATTCCTACTGCTGTTCATCATGGCACCTCCTGCCCAAGTGATATGACTCTGTGTCAACTACTACTGTTAATACTACTACTGCTGCTTCTGCTGCTGCTGCTGCCGCCCAGTCAATACACCTATGTCAGCAGTTATTTCACACTCTATATACTCCTATTCCTACTGCTGTTCATCATGGCACCTCCTGCCCATGTGATATGACTCTGTATCAACTACTACTGGTAATACTACTACTGCTGCTTCTGCTGCCCAGTCAAGACACCTATGTCAGCAGTTATTTCACACCCTATATACTCTTATTAACACTGCTGTTCATCATGGCACCTCCTGCCCAAGTGATATGACTCTGTATCAACTACTACTGCTAATACTACTACTGCTGCTTCTGCTGCTCAGTCAATACACCTATGTCAGCAGTTAATTCACACTCTATATACTCCTATTACCACTGCTGTTCATCATGGCACCTCCTGCCCAAGTGATATGACTCTGTATTGTCAATGTCTACTACTACTACTACTGATCAATCAAGACACCTATGTCACTAGTTATTTGCCACTCTATACTACTATTACCACTACTGATGCTGCTGCTGCTGTTCATCATGGCACCTCTTGCCCGAGTGATTTGACACTGTATTGTCAATGTCTACTACTACTATTACAGCTCAGTCAAGACACCTGTGTCCCAATTTTTTGGTACACTATTGACTACTATGACCACTACTGATGCTGTAAAGTATTCCCCAAGTGTTTTTATGCTATCTATTACTATTACCACTACTGCTTGTAAATCATGCCTGTGTGATACTTAGTGGGAATGCTTTAATAAGCATTCCCAGTATGGATACCCGTAAATGTATTAATCTTAATTAGTGTGAATGCTTTAATAAACATTTCCAGTATTGATATACGTAAATTTAGTAATCTTATTATTCCTTACGTTTTTTGGTTCTGCGTAACTTCGGCATACTTTCAGCTATTGAGACCATTCAACTGTAAAAATGTTTGTCTCGTTCAGCTAATGATGGGACTTCTTCAAGTTTTTTTCTACTTTTTACACTTTTATAAATTTTAAGCTTTTAGACCCTTTTTTTTAACATTGAAGTCAATGAGAACATCCTTTTCCCCTTTGAATTCACATGCCCTGCCAAAAGTTTCAGCTACTTCATACTTTCACTTACAGACACTGAAAAAACTTTAAAGCGGTCACAAAATATTTAGCTATCCGGCTATGACTTTTCAGATCGTTATCGTTTACAATTTTTTGGTGAAAACGCAATTTACGTTTTGCGAATTTTTCACAAAAATGCAATCGGTCATAATGTAATCCTATGGAGGGGATTTAGAGTCTGTCATGTGACCTTAACATTGGAGATCTTTGTAATTAAAAATATCTTTAGAAAAAGGGGAAACAAATTGGTCTCACGCCCACAAGATCTACTTTTCATACACAATTTTTATATCAAAACGTAGCTATGCTTGTCTGGTTTATGGCAATGTGATCAATTCTGCGATACGTATTTTAGTTTTAGTTATTGGAGCAACAGCCAGAAATTAGGTCTCATAGACTCTCATGTTAAATTATCTAAAAAATGTTGCTGCAGAACTCACAAAGACGCTCTTTTCTAAATCGCAGACATGGCCACATTTTTAAGTTTATCAACATAAATTTCATATCGATGCGTTTACAAGGGCCGTGTATTTCAAACGGTGTAGTCGTTGTATCAATTGCATGTACGTTTGAGGATTTATTAAGCTTTGTTTGGAGGCTTAAATCATGTATTAGATCTGTGAATTAAAAGCGTTTGTAATGTTATTTCTTTCCATAAATAACTTTCCTGACCTCAGTGCAATATTCCTCCTCACTGACCTGGGGGGAGGGGAAACCTATTGAGGGGGGAGGGGCGACCAGGAAGTCAGCATACTCTATACTTTGCAGATAGAGAAAGAAGCTGTGTGTCCTAAAGATAGTGTAGTGGTTATGGTGAATGTCTTTGGCAAGGGGCTCACCAATTAAGCTATTCAGCATTCCCACTCGCATTTTCCTCAGGAAATGCATTGTCTAGTTATATTATATTTTAATACTCCTGCTGCTGCCTCCATGCTGAGTAAAGCTTCATGACCTCTCTGGCACAGCGGATCCACCAACAGCCTCCGCTACAAGCTACCAGACCGGATCTAAACAGCAAGTGTAACTATAACAATGAACCTTATGTTAAACCCTGTTTTGCGGCATTTATACTGCAACCATTGGGCTGTCTGCAAGAGCTCATCTGCATTCTCTCTCTTTCTTGCTCTCCCTCTCTCTCTCTTTGTATATATATATATATTGTTGCTTTTGTTATGTTCATTTTTCAACAGTTTATTTTGTGTTCGTCGTGTCTGTGTCGTGTGCTTTAGTTTGTCCTAGGTTACTGTTAAATAAAATAATAGTATAAAATGTTTTTGCTTATTATGAAGTTAAATGTGTTGATGTTGATTTGTTTGATGTGAAGTTAGATGTGTTGAAAAACCTACAACTCTATCTCAAAAAGAAATGAAACATTTCCAAAAAATAAGATTTTTTAATACAAAAATAAATTCAAATATAACTATCAATGCGTTTCTGAATGCGTTCCAGTTCCGCAATATGATCCGATAGCTGCTGCTCTAGCAGAGCATTTTGTTGGGTTAGGTAGCTCATCTTCCGCTGGTTTTGCAGGATCCTCTGGTGGGTCTTTTTGATGAGTCTGTTCTGCCTTCTCAGATCTCTTGATGCTGTTAGGATATAATAAAAAAACATTTGGATTTCAAAGAACGTTACCAAATAAATAAAATATTTTTTTGGCTTATTAATCAATCATTATCATGTGTATACACTTGTTATGTGTCTAACACATCCCGGGAGTGCAGAATTATTAGGCAAATGAGTATTTGGACCACATCATCCTCTTTATGCATGTTGTCTTACTCCAAGCTGTATAGGCTCGAAAGCCTACTACCGATTAGGCATATTAGGTAATGTACATCTCTGTAATGAGAAGGTGTGTGGTCTAATGACATCAACACTCTATATCAGGTGTGCATAATTATTAGTCAATTTCCTTTTCTTTGGCAAAATGGGCCAAAAGAAGCACTTGACAGACTCTGAAAAGTCCAAAATAGAGAGATATCTAGCAGAGGGATGCAGCACTCTTAAAATTGCAAAGCTTCTGAAGCGTGATCATAAAACAAAAGAAGCGTGTGGAAAAACAAAGGTGCAAAATAACTGCCCATGAACTGAGAAAAGTTAAGCGTGCAGCTGCCAAGATGCCACTTGCCACCAGATTGGCCATATTTCAGAGCTGCAACATCACTGGGGTGCCCAAAAGCACAAGGTGTGCAATACCCAGAGACATGGCCAAGGTAAGAAAGGCTGAAAGACGACGACCACTGAACAAGACACACAAGCTGCAACGTCAAGACTGTGCCAATAAATATCTCAAGAAAGATTTTTCTAAGGTTTTATGGACTGCTGAAATGAGAGTGAGTCTTGATGGGCCAGATGGAAGAGCCCGTGGCTGGATTGGTAAAGGGCAGGGAGCTCCAGTCCGACTCAGACGCCAGCAAGGTGGTGGTGGAGTACTGGTTTGGGCTGGTATCATCAAAGATGAGCTTGTGGGGCCTTTTCGGATTGAGGATGGAGTCAAGCTCAACTCCCAGTCCTACTGCCAGATTATGGAAGAGACCTTCTTCAAGCAGTGGTACAGGAAGAAGTCACCATCCTTCAAGAAAAACATGATTTTCATGCAGGACAATGCTCCATCACACGTGTCAAAGTACTCCACAGCGTGGCTGGCAAGAAAGGGTATTAAATAAAAAAAAGTAATGACATGGCCTCCTTGTTCACCTGATCTGAACCCCATTGAGAACCTGTGGTCCATCATCAAATGTGGGATTTACAAGGAGGGAAAACAGTACACCTCTCTGAACAGTGTCTGGGAGGCTGTGGTTGCTGCTGCACGCAATGTTGATGGTGAACAGATCAAAACACTGACAGAATCCATGGATGTCAGGCTTTTGAGTGTCCTTGCAAAGAAAGGTGGCTATATTGGTCACTGATTTGTTTTTGTTTTGTTTTTAAATGTCAGAAATGTGTATTTGTGAATGTTGAGATGTTATATTGGTTTCACTGTTAAAAATAAATCATTGAAATGGGTATCTATTTATTTTTTGGTTAAGTTGCCTAATAATTCTGCACAGTAATAGTAGTCACCTGCACACACAGATATCCCCCGAAAATAACTAACACTAAAAACAAACTAAAAACTACTTCCAAAAAAATTCAGCTTTGATATTAATGAGTTTTTGGGGTTCATTGAGGACATGGTTGTTGTTCAATAATAAAATGAATCCTCAAACATACAACTTGCCTAATAATTATGCACTACCTGTATACTTCGAGCATCAATACCATATTATGGTTCTACAATCTGACAGGTGCGCTTTATATGTTGTCCATTTTTATATCTACATTTTATTGTTGAAATGTTATTAATCATTGTGCACATATTTACCTTCCTGAACGAGGCTCACAGGACCGCTGTCTTCCTCCTGCTCTTCTGCTTGAGAAGTTGGGGTGGTGGGGGGGGGAAGCTCCTCAGCTTGCTCCTCAACAGGAGCTGGGGTTGGGGAGTGGGAGGGCCCTGGCTGCTCCTCCTCATCCATCTCCTCCTCTGCCGCATCCTCCTCTGCCGCATCCTCCTCCTCCTCCTCATCGGCCTGGCGCCTTCTGCGCTTGGCGCGCACAGCTGGTATTGGAGCACCTATAATAACACAATGTTCATATATTATAAAAATGTTTTCTAATGACGTATGCAAATTCTGTGTACTCTGCTGTATTGTATATGAATACAAATTGATTTATATAGACAGTTAACCAATGGGACAATGTTATATTAAAGGGTCTTGTGGGCACTACAGGGGACTGAGCGTGAGCTGGGATGCCACCATGTTAAAATGAGCTGTTTTTGTCTCCTTTGTTTTGTTCAGACGATCTCATGTTAAAAAAAGGGCCTGATGGAGCACACGGGATTACTATAACAACCCCACGCCTAACACAGGAATTTAGTGGTAATCTATATATATAAAACTCAACGTGTGTGTGCATGCATGTATGTATGTATGTATGTATGTTCCAGCATCACGTACAAACGGCTAAAGATATTTATATGAAACTTGGCACACAGGTTACTTATATGTCAGCCACAAACATAGGATAGGTGGTTTAAACCTTACCCACCCCCATTTGCCATGGTCGGGGTTTTTCTTTAAAGTCCCATGCAAAGCAATGGGAAAAGTATGTTCCCACATAACTTCTGTGTTCCTGTCTGCTGTCCCATGTCTTTTTTCAACAGTACTATGAATACCTTGGCTGGTGGTGATATATGTTAGCACAACATGGCATCTTGGTTAACAACATCTGACCTTACATGAATTACATATGACCTTACATAACTGTCACCAAAGGAGCTGCGGTGGCTCCACGCGATTGCCACTGCGCTGACAAGTGATTCACCTCTGCAGCTAGGGGTTCGGATCCCGCTCTCGGCTACATGTGAATTGAGTTTGGTGGTCTCAGCCCCGCCCCCGGTGGGTGTGCTATGCGAGGTTGGGTTGGGAGGACCCCCTCACACCCGCCATTGCCAACCGGGGCATGGAGAAAGGTGGCAGATTGCCTCTGGGGGAGGCCTCCCAACTCCTGCAGGCCGGCTCCTCTCTCTTTCGAGTTCACGCACAAAATACACTTTTGAAAAAAAAAACATAACTGTCAACAATAACTTACCTGGATGATATCTAGCCCGAAGACGTCTGACCTGATCCATTTGGCGCCTCTTCAGGTCAGACCACTTCTTCACAATCGCCTTGTGGTCGTGTTGGCCGCCAAAGTCAGCGATTAGGGCGCTGACCACAGCCCTTTTCTCTGCCTGCCTGCGGAGCAGGTCGTATCCTGTTTCCAGGAACTTCTGCAAGATGAAGAACAAAGTATATTGTAATACTTCTGTTGACAGCCTTATGGATATATGATGTAAATGTATGCTATTCAACAATTGGAAGCATTCTCGCCTTATTAATCAATGACAGGGGTAACATGACAGATTTTATATCCTGCCATTTCGGTCGCCACCTTTTTTGCATAAATATAGCAGCCATTATCATTTGCATAATTATGAATATATTATTAACAACACAGGATACACGTATAGGGGAGATATGCGTTGCTAACTCTTTTCCCTGTCAGGAGCCTAACGCCCCGGGGGGTCAGAGACGGGACCTTTTCGGAGGACCACTGACGTATGTACCCGTCGCAGTTTTTTGTGATGTCACTCTTTAGGTGTGTGCACATTTTTCACTGCATCCGGGTGGAGTTTTTGGGTTGTGTTTTGCACGCTACAGGCTTTTCAACAGAAAAAAACCAGCTGGAGGCAGAATGGTTGCAAAACACTACGGGTTTGTTACCTAACTCAGGGTTTCAAGACCAGTCCACCTCCAGCTGTTGCAAAACTACTACTCCCATCAGCCACAGTCTGTCAGTGCATGTTAAGAATTTTACTTTTGCTGCATCTAGGGTGCCACAGTTTAGAGACCCGTGCATAAAGGCCTGAAAAATGGGGGCCTGCAGAACTTACAATACTAGAAGTGCCAGCATTCCCAGGCATGCTGGAAGTTGTAGTTCTGCAACATCTAAAGGGCAATATGTATTCGAACGTCCTTGGGCCTTGAGGACACTGAAGTCAGGACGTTCGCATACGTCCTATGTCCAAAAAAATGTTAAATTCATTATGCTAAATAACAAGGAAAAGTGCCTAAATACACATTTGCCAACCAGGGTGTCTGCAGCTGTCCAGGCATGCTGGGACTTGTAGTTTTGTAAAAGCAGGAGACACATTTTTTGTGAAATACTAATATCTGATCATATATACTAACTTTTAAACTAGACTAAAATGCAGTTGAAGATAATGAAATAACAGTGGTCAAAATACTTACACAAATCAGCAACTTTTCGTCAGATACAGTGAAATTACTTCCAACCATCTTGCTCTGCGATTGCGTTGCGATCATAAAGTTGGAAACTGGCAAGGGTCCAGGAAATGGTCGCGTGTTGTTCGCGTGTTGATTGCGCTGCTTGGACCGAGATGGGTCCATATGGCTTCGGCTGTATGGACCACAGTAACTCTTTTCCCTGTCAGGAGCCTAACGCCCCGGGGGGTCAGAGACGGGACCTTTTCGGAGGACCACTGACGTATGCAACCGTCGCAGTTTTTTGTGATGTCACTCTTTAGGTGTGTGCAAATTTTTCGTTCCACCGGGTGGAGTTTTTGGGTTGTGTTTTGCACGCCACAGGCTTTTCAACAGAAAAAAACCAGCTGGAGGCAGAATGGTTGCAAAACACTACGGGTTTGTTACCTAACTCTGGGTTTCAAGACCAGTCCACCTCCAGCTGTTGCAAAACTACTACTCCCATCAGCCACGGTCTGTCAGTGCATGCTAAGAATTTTACTTTTGCTGCATCTAGGGTGCCACAGTTTAGAGACCCGTGCATAAAGGCCTGAAAAATGGGGGCCTGCAGAACTTACAATACTAGAAGTGCCAGCATTCCCAGGCATGCTGGAAGTTGTAGTTCTGCAACATCTAAAGGGCAATATGTATTCGAACGTCCTTGGGCCTTGAGGACACTGAAGTCAGGACGTTCGCATACGTCCTATGTCCAAAAAAATGTTAAATTCATTATGCTAAATAACAAGGAAAAGTGCCTAAATACACATTTGCCAACCAGGGTGTCTGCAGCTGTCCAGGCATGCTGGGACTTGTAGTTTTGTAAAAGCAGGAGACACATTTTTTGTGAAATACTAATATCTGATCATATATACTAACTTTTAAACTAGACTAAAATGCAGTTGAAGATGATGAAATAACAGTGGTCAAAATACTTACACAAATCAGCATCTTTTCCTCAGACTTAGTGAAATTGCTTCCAACCATGTTGCTGTGTGATTGCGCTGCGATCATAAGTTGGAAACTGGCAAGGCTCCAGGAAATGGTCGCGTGTTGTTCGCGCAATTGCGCATGCGCGATCAAAAAATCGCAATCGCAATATGTTTTTTGGTTAAAATATCATAAATATTCGATTTCAGAGTGCTGCTACAGCAGTTTTCGAAATATCTGCAATCAATTTCGCATTCGCATTTTGTGAAATTGCGTTAAAATATCTAGAATATTCGATTTCAGAGTGAGCCAATCAGAGCGCTCCTCCAGCATATCTCGAAATTGCGCAATAAATATCGCATTCGCATGTTGCGATATTTCGATAAAATATCAGGAATATTCTGAGCCAATCAGAGCGCTCCTCCAGCATATCTCGAAATTGCGCAATAAATATCGCATTCGCATGTTGCGATATTTCGATAAAATATCACGAATATTCTGAGCCAATCAGAGCGCTCCTCCAGCATATCTCGAAATTGCGCAATAAATATCGCATTCGCATGTTGCGATATTTCGATAAAATATCACGAATATTCTGAGCCAATCAGAGCGCTCCTACCGCAGTTATAAAAAAATCGCAATTATTTTCGCATTCGCAATAGCGAAAAATCGCAATCAATTAATTTCGATAAAATATCACGAATATTCGAATTTAGCGAATATATCTCGAATATTCGAATATATATTCGAGATATATCGCGAAATCGAATATGGCATATTCTGCTCAACACTAATGGTGAGTAGTGTCAGACTGTCAAACACATTTCGAGGCCTATGCTCTTCTTCAGGGTCAATCCAAAGGACCTTAATGTTGAGAATAGGCAAATATAAACATGAACTCAAGTATACAGTGGGTATAGAAATAGAATCACATGTTGTTGCTTTGCAGCCTGAAATGAGGGCAGATGCAGTTTTTGTTTTATCCAGCTTTATTTACTCAGTGCAACTTTTAACATCCAAGTGAAAGATATAACTAGAGTTGAGCGAACCCGAACCCGAATAATTGCTGAAAGTTCGGGTCCGGGTTCGGAGTTCTGGAAAAAAAAATGCGCGGAGGTCCCCCCAAATTCAATAACCAGACCCTTTAGGTCTGGTATGGATATTAAGGGGAACCCCGCCATCAATTAAACAAAAAATTACGTAGGGTTCCCCCTAAATATCCATAACCAGACCCTTCAGGTCTGGTGTGGATTTTAAGGGGAACTCCACCCCAAATAAAAAAAAAATGGCGTGGAGTTCCCCCTAAAATCCACACCAGACCCCTTATCCGAGCACGTTGACCTGGCCGGCCGCAGAAAAGAGGGGGGGACAGAGTGCGGCCCCCCCCTCTCCTGAACCGCACCAGGCCACATGCCCTCAACATTGGGAGGGTGCTTTGGGGTGCCCCCCAAAGCACCTTGTCCCCATGTTGATGGGGACAAGGGTCTCATCCCCACAACCCTTGCCCGGTGGTTGTGGGGGTATGCGGGCAGGGGGCTTATCAGAATCTGGAAGACCCCTTTAACAAAGGGGACCCCCAGATCCTGGCCCCCCCTGTGTGAAATGGTAATGGGGTACACTGTACCCCTACCATTTCACGAAGTAAGTGTAAATAGTAGTTTTCAGAAAAAAAAAACACACACACCGTAGAACAAATTACTTTATTAATTAAACCAAATAAAAATCCAGCGGTGAAAATAGACGATCGATGCTGCTCGCTGCTCCATCGTTGTCTCTATCCAGCGTTGCGTGATCTCTCCAGCGACGGGTGATGTCTCCAGCGATTGGTCCAGCGATGAGAACATCCATCCATTCAGAGCACAGCTCAGCGAATGACGCGCCGATGCTTTGACGTTTGTTTTATAGGGGAGGCGGGCCACGCGTCACGTGACCCTGTCCCGCTCTGACGCAAGGGCTGTCCCAGTGACATAGCAGAGTGTGCGTCAGAGGGGGACAGGGTCATGTGACGCGTGGCCCGCCTCCCCTATAAAAGAAACGTCAAAGCATTGGCGCGTCATTCGCTGAGCTGTGCTCTGAATGGATGGATGTTCTCATCGCTGGAGACATCACCCGTCGCTGGAGACATCACCCGTCGCTGGAGACATCACCTGACGCTGGATAGAGACAACGATGGAGCAGCGAGCAGCATCGATCGTCTATTTTCACCGCTGGATTTTTATTTGGTTTAATTAATAAAGTAATTTGTTCTACGGTGTGTGTGTTTTTTTTTTTCTGAAAACTACTATTTACACTTCCTTTGTGAAATGGTAGGGGTACAGTGTACCCCATTACCATTTCACACAGGGGGGGGCAGGATCTGGGGGTCCCCTTTTTTAAAGGGGTCTTCCAGATTCTGATAAGCCCCCTGCCCGCATACCCCCACAACCACCGGGCAAGGGTTGTGGGGATGAGACCCTTGTCCCCATCAACATGGGGACAAGGTGCTTTGGGGGGCACCCCAAAGCACCCTCCCAATGTTGAGGGCATGTGGCCTGGTGCTGTTCAAGAGAGGGGGGGCCGCACTCTGTCCCCCCCTCTTTTCTGCGGCCGGCCAGGTCAACGTGCTTGGATAAGGGGTCTGGTGTGGATTTTAGGGGGAACTCCACGCCATTTTCTTTTTTAAATTTGGGGTGGAGTTCCCCTTAAAATCCACACCAGACCTGAAGGGTCTGGTTATGGATATTTAGGGGGAACCCTACGTCATTTTTTTTTTAAAATTGACGGCGGGGTTCCCCTTAATATCCATACCAGGCCTAAAGTGTCTGGTTATTGAATTTGGGGGGACCTCCGCGCATTTTTTTTTTTACTAAAAGTCCGTGTCCCATTGACTTCATTGGGGTTCAGAGTTCGAGTTCGGGTTCCCAAACCCGAACTTTTTTTTTAAAGTTCGGGTACGAACCCGAACATCCAGGTGTACGCTCAACTCTAGATATAACACCAACATGTCAGAAAAAAAAAATTAAAACAGAATCACTGAGCTGGAAAAAAGAATCCCGCTTCCTAAAAATTATTTGCAAACTCAATCAGGTGTAATCACATTCTCAATGGCACTCAAAGGCATTTGACTTTCAACTGTGATCAGCTGTGGTCATTTTCATTAGCATGAAAATAGCTTTCCTGGAGCATTTCAGTCCCTGGTAGTGCAATTGAAGCAAGCAACCAACTATGGGAGGCAAGGCACTGTCAAAAGATCTCTGTGATAAAATTGTGGACAGGCACAAGTCAAAAGATGGATGCAAAAAAAAAAACTTCAAAGGCATTATGAATGCCTAGAAGCACAGTGAGGTCTATTATTAAAAAAAGGAATTTGGTATAAAACAGATCCTTCCTGGATCAGGACATCGCTCCAGACTGGATAAAAGAGCCAGAAGGAAACTGGTGAGAGAGGCTACCAAGAGGCCTACAGCAACTCTGAAGCAGTTGCAGGAATTTATGACAAAGTGGTCATTGTGTGCATGTCACAACAACATCACAAATTCTCCACAAGTGTGACTTGTATGGAAAGGTTGCAAGAAAAACTCCTCAGAAAAGGCCACATGCAGTCATGACTGAGCTTTGCCAAAATGCACTTTAGAGATTCTGAGGCCACATGTTGATGGGGACAAGGACCTCTTCCCGACAACCCTGGCCATGTCTGGGTTTGCGGGAGGGAGGCTTATCGGATCTGGAAGTCCCCTTTAACAAGGGGGCCCCCAGATCATTGTACCCCTACTAATTCACCAAAAAAGTGTCAAAAAGTATAAACCACAATAGACAGTTTTTGACAATTACTTTATAAAAAAAAAGTGTTCCGCAATGTCCATCCATTTTCAATCGCGCCGCCCAACTGACCTGAAAAATAGGGGGAAAAAATGAAAAAACTCCACCACCTTCGGAGGCCTCCCGGCGACTGCTGTCTTTTACCTTTGACAGGTCTTACATAGGTAAGGGCGGGGCCACCCACTGGCGTAACTGGATGATCCCGCCCTCAGTTACGTCGCCGAGTGGCCCCGCCCTTGCCTATATAACAGCTGTCACAGGGGGGAGGCCTCCCATCGAGGCGGAGCTCTTTTATTTTGTTTTTTGGGTCTCTTTTTTCTAGTTTTTGGGTCCGTCAGGCAGCGTAATTGAAGATGGATGGACATCGCGGGACAGATTTTTTATTTTTTTTATAAAGGAATTTTCATAAACTGTATGTTGTGGCTTTTACTTTTTGACACTTTTTTTAGTGAATATGTGGGGGTACAATGTACCCGATACCCATTCACATGGGGGGTGGGATCTGGGGGCATCCAGATTTCAATAAGCCCCCGCCCACAGACCTCGACAACCAATGGCCAGGGTTAAGGGGCAGAGGTCCTTGTCCCAATCAACATGGGGATAGGATGCTTTGGGGGGCACCCCAAAGCACCCTCCCCATGTTGAGGGCAAGCGTCCTGGTATGGTTCAGGAGGTGGGGGAACTCAATCATCCCCCTCCTTTCCTAGCCTGCCAGGCTGCTTGCTCATATAAGGCTCTGGTATGTATTTTGGGAGGGACCCCATACATTTTTTTTTTTATTCTGGCGTGGAGTTCCCCTTAAAATGTATACAGATCCAAAGGGCCTGCTGTGGATTTTCAGGAAAGCCCCATGCCGTTTTTTTCTTAATTCTGTCATAGGGTTCCCCTTAACCACTTCAATGCACTGTATTATATACTCTACACTGAATACATGGGGGTAGATTCAGATAGAAGATACGACGGCGTATCTCCAGATACGCCGTCGTATCTCTGAGTCCGGCCGGTCATATCTATGTGCCTGATTCATAGAATCAGTTACGCATAGATTTCCCTAAGATCCGACCGACGTAAGTGTTTTACACCGTCGTATCTTACGGCGGAATTGCGGCGGAATTTCGAGCATGCGCACTGGGATTTTTTCACGAACGGCGCATGCGCCGTTCGTAAAAAAACGTCAAATACGCGGGGTCCCAGTTAATATACATAAAACACGCCCACATCATCCACATGTATACATACTAAACTGCCTGCACGCCACTAACTAACCTGCTTAATCTAGCTCACAGGTGTCAAACACAAGGCCCGTGGGCCAAATCCGGCCCTCCAGGCCATTTCATGTGGCCCTCACACCTCTCCTGCAGCTGCAGGAGAGCTCCAGACCTTCTCTGGTCCTCCTCCAGACCCTTACTTTCTGCTTTCAAGCAATGCATCCAGCTTCTTCCCAGCAGCAGCATAAGGAAAGGGGGTGCACTGTGATGTAAGGGAGAGTGGGGGACTCAACTTCTGATGGCGGGTTGGCTCTTGACATCTAATGTAAGGGGAGGGGATGCGCTGGACATCTAATCTTACAGATACAACCGGCCCTTTTGAGGGCAATCATAATGCTGATTCGGCCCACGATGAAATTGAGTTTGACACCCCTGATCTAGCTCAAGTTCTTTCAATCCCTGCATGTTATCACACTACATATGGCCGCCATGTAAGCAGTCTTATATAGTGTGGGGCGTGGACTTAGTCTTACGAGCCATGATTGGCCAAAAGCACCCTGCCTTTGGCCAATCATGGCTTTCCCAGAAGATCAGGTGCATGCTTTGGCTAATCAGCAGCCGTCAATACACTGTAATTGTAAACTCGACCCCAAAGACCCAAACAACCGGAGGCCCATAACAGGTCTAAATGTTTTCTCCAAGGTAATGGAGAAAGTAGTTGTACAACAGCTGCAACTGCATTTAGACACCCATTAACCACTCGACCCGTTTCAATCAGGCTTCCGTCCAGGTCACGGAACAGAAACGGCGCTGCTCAAAATATGGGACGACGTTCTAGAGGCCGCAGACGAAGGAGAATCTTGTCTCCTGATACTGCTGGACCTAAGCGCGGCTTTTGACACTGTAGACCACGGACTACTACTGGCTAGGCTAACTGAAGTAGCCGGAGTCGCTGAAGGTGTTTTACCCTGGTTCTCCTCCTTCTTGGAAAACCGATCACAAATAGTGAAACTGGGGTCTTTCACTTCTGAAAAACGTACGGTATCATGCGGAGTCCCTCAGGGATCTCCCTTGTCGCCGTATTGTTTAATATCTATCTTCGCCCTCTCTTTGAAATCATCAGGAACGAGAAGCTACTTTACCACTCCTATGCAGATGACACTCAACTGTATTTCCGCATCTGCAACAAAAAGGATCATTCTCTTGGACTAGAGAAATGCCTTACTCTAATAGATAACTGGATGACAAACAGTTATCTTAAACTCAATGGTTCAAAAACAGAACTTGTCCTGTTTCACACTAACCGGAAAAATCACCCCGCGTCAACATGGACTCTCCCGCCCATTCTGGGCAAAACTATCACCCCTAGCACCAAAGTCAAAAGTCTCTGAGTCATTTTCGATACCTACATGACAATGGATGCACAAATAGGGTCAGTAGTCAGCGGATCCCACCATCTGCTGTGCCTACTACGCAGACTCACGCCCTTTATCCCGAAAGAGGACATAGCAGTCGTGGTGGGAACAATCATCAATTCCAGACTCGACTACGCAAATGCCCTCTATCTAGGACTCCCCAAATACCAAATCACTCGTCTGCAAGTCGTTCAAAATACGGCCGCTCGATTAGTGACTGGCAAAAAACCATGGGAATCTCAATCTCACCTTCACTGAGATCCCTTCATTGGTTGCCAGTAAAAGACAGAATCACTTTCAAGGCACTCTGCCTAATACATAAGTGTATTCAAGGCAACGCCCCCCAATATCTATGCGAAAAAATAAAAGCCCATAACCCCAATCGCATTCTGCGCTCCACCAATCAAAACCTACTCCAGATACCCAAAGCCAGATACAAGTCCAAAGGGGATAGAAGATTTGCAGTCCAGGGACCTCGCCTGTGGAACGCTCTACCAACCACCATCCGACTGGAGTCGGACCACTTGGCCTTAAGGAGAAAGATTAAAACCCATCTCTTCTGAGGTCAAGGGGTTTTCCTTACCCATGGAATAGATACAGCGCCCAGAGGTGATTCAGTTCGCATGTGCTGCGCTTTACAAGTTTCTCACTCACTCACTGTAATCTCGCTCGCTTAAATTTGCCATAAACGCCCCATATGTTCGGTTCGTTTGCATACAAACGAACACCCGATGTTCAACTCGAACATGTGTGGGTCCAGTGATGGTCAGTGGAAAAATGTGTGGGTGTAGTGGTGGTCAGTAGAGAAATGTGTGGGTGTAGTGGTGGTTAGTGGAGGAATGTGGGGGTGCAGTGGTGGTCAATGGAGGAATATGTGGGTGCAGTGGTGGTCAATGGAGAAATGTGTGGGTGCAGTGGTGGTCAGTGGAGGAATGTGTGGGTGCAGTGGAGGTCAATGGAGAAATGTGTGGGTGCAGTGGTGGTCAGTGGAGGAATGTGTGGGTGCAGTGGAGGTCAATGGAGAAATGTGTAGGTGCAGTGGTAGTGCATTGGAGAAATGTGTGGGTGCAGTGGTGGTCAATGGAAAAATGTGTGGGTGCAGTGGTGGTCAGTGGAGGAATGTGTGGGTGCAGTAGTGGTCAGTGGAGGAATGTGTGGGTGCAGTGGAGGTCAATGGAGAAATGTGTGGGTGCAGTGGAGGTCAATGGAGAAATGTGTGGGTGCAGTGTTGGTCAGTGGAGGAATGTGTGGGTGCAGTGGAGGTCAATGGAGAAATGTGTAGGTGCAGTGGTAGTGCATTGGAGAAATGTGTGGGTGCAGTGGTGGTCAATGGAAAAATGTGTGGGTGCAGTGGTGGTCAGTGGAGGAATGTGTGGGTGCAGTAGTGGTCAGTGGAGGAATGTGTGGGTGCAGTGGAGAAATGTGTGGGTGCAGTGGAGGTCAATAGAGAAATGTGTGGGTGCAGTGGTGGTCAGTGGAGAAATGTGTGGGTGCAGTGGTGGTCAGTGGAGGATTGTGTGGGTGCAGTGGTGGTCAGTAGCGAAGTGCATAGGTCATTGGTGGTCAGTAGGAATGCACAGAGCAATAGTGATCAGTGGTAAAGTGTGTAGGACATTGATGGTCAGTAAAGTGCACATAGACAGTGGTGGACAGTGGTGAAGTGTGCAGAAGATTAGCAGTCAATAGTGCACTGGTGATGTGGAAAAATGTGTACGTCGCACGGGGACAGTGGCAATCAGTGGTGAAGTGTGTAGGAAAGTGGCAGTAGAAAAGTGTGTAAGTCATGGCGGTCAGTGGTAAAGTGTGTAGGTCATTGGTGGTAAGTGGATGAATGTTCGGCGGTCAGTGGTAAAGTGTGTAGGTCATTGGTGGTCAGTGGATAAATGTTTAGCGGTCAGTGGTAAAGTGTGTAGGTCATTGGTGGTCAGTGGATAAATGTTTGGCGGTCAGTGGTAAATAGGGTGACCACGTGTCCCGGATTGCCCGGGACAGTCCCGCATTTTGCAGGTCTATCCCGGGCAGGGCCGGCCTTTGGGATGTGCTAGCCGTGCGGCTGCACAGGGCGCCATGGGCAACAGGGGCGCCGTGCGGCCATCACAGCTCGCAAAATGTGAGTCGCAGCAGGGCCGGGCGGTCGGCTCTACCACTAGGCGGATTAGGAAGGCAGCCTCCTAGGGCGCACTGCCACCTAGGGGCTCCGCTGACTCTTGCCTCACCTCTTCCTCCTCATTGTCACTCCCCAGGCTCCCGGCAGAGGATAGAGGGGCCCTGGACAGCCTCGTTGTGTATGTTTAGGTGACCAGGGGGCAAGGGGTGAAGATGGGGGGGGGGCGCCACAGGGCGCCTGAACACCTAAGGCCGGCCCTGATCCCGGGCACCTTCATTCCAGGACAATACAGTGTCCCGGAATGAAACTGACACAGCCATCCCCCAAGCCAAGCTGATACCCCCCAAAAAAGGGTGCCACATCACGGCTTTACTCACTAACAGTACTTGTCCTGGCCAAGAAATGCCTGGAGAAGCACAATCCCACCCCCTGCTTGTGATTTGGAGAAATCATAAATCCCACCTCTTATGTCCAATCACTGTGCTGTGATGCGTTACAGCACAAGCTGATTTTTTGGAAGGGGGGTGTCCCTGAATGGCAGTTTGGAAATGTGGTCACCCTAGTGGTAAAGTGTGTAGGTCATTGGTGGTGGTCAGTGGATAAATGTTCGGTGGTCAGTGGTAAAGTGTGTAGGTCATTGGTAGTCAGTGGTAAAGTGTGTAGGTCATTGGTGGTCAGTGGTAAAGTGTGTAGGTCATTGGTGGTCAGTGGTAGTGTATAGGTCATTGGTGGTCGGTGAAGTGCACAGGGATAACGGTGGTCAGTGGTAAAGTGTGTAGGTCATTGGTAAAGTGTGTAGGTCATTGGTGGTCAGTGGTAAAGTGTATAGGTCATTGGTGGTCGGTGAAGTGCACAGGGATAACGGTGGTCAGTGGTAAAGTGTGTAGGTCATTGGTAAAGTGTGTAGGTCATTGGTGGTGAGTGGTAAAGTGTATTGGTCATTGGTGGTCGGTGAAGTGCACAGTGATAACGGTGGTCAGTCAGTGAAGAATACAGTAAAATTGTAGTTTTTATTTGTGTACTCCCTACAATTTCCAGGAACAATCGCTTAAAAACCCTCTTTATCAGCCACTGTTGCTATCTATGCCAGGCTTTTGTCACCCCTGCATGAAAAGCCAGGGAAGCCGAACTAAGCACAACATGGCTACTGACTCCCTCCCTTCTGACTTTGCACCACTTAGACAAAAGACTGCGCGCTAAGCCCCGCCTGGTACAATAAAGTTTGCTGTATTCAAACACTACGCCTTTCTCCAAACTAGAATCGTACCGACCAATGAGGCTGAAGGCTTAACCGTCTTCGTCATCAATAGGCGACGGAAGTGACGTTGTAGGGCTCAGGGTCTGTCACCGGCTGTGAGAGATGGAGAAAACGCAGAGCCAGCGCTCTGGTAAAAGAGAGGAGGATGAGGAAGAAGACTTCCATGACTGCACGGAGGACCCGGAGAGGCTGAACGGAGAGTCAGAGGAAGAGTTCACAGTGCTGGAGGCGGAGGAGAGCGCTGCAGAGAAGCCCGCTGTCTTGGACAAGGGAGGTCCTGAGCCTGACAAGAGCAAACCTGAGCCTGTCACCAGGGAGAAGGGAGATCCCGAGCCTGTCATGGCAGAGAAGAGACATGCTGAGTCTGTCACTGAAGAGACAGGAAGTCCTGAGCCTGTTATAGCAGAGAAGGGAGATCCCGAACCTTTTACAGAGGAGGAGGAGGAGGAGGAGGAGGAGGAGGAGGAGGAGGAGAATGAGGAGAATGAGGAGGATTTCGATCCTGTATTGGAGACTGAGATAGGAGATGCAGAGATGGAGGAGGAGGTCCTGCAGGAGATGGAGAAGGACATGAGTGAGGATGAGAGAGAGGTGAATATTGGGAGGATGATATATTTGTGAAGCGAAATGGTGAAAGTAAAGTTTGTGCACACTGATAGGGATTTGTTATTTACTAGTTGCCCTCATGTTATTATAGCAACATAGTGTGACTGATGAGTGCTATGAGAAATCAGTGGGTTACAATGTGTGTATCCAGTATTTTGTTTATGGAGATGAATAAAGATCACACAGCTGTGACCACGGCTGCCTACTGGTAGGTTATCCTATGTATGCTAACTCTAAAGCATGGATATGCAATTAGCGGACCTCCAGCTGTTGCAAAACTACAAGACCCATCATGCCTCTGGGTGTCATGCTTGTGGTTGTCAGTCTTGCTATGCCTCATGGGACTTGTAGTTTTGCAACAGCTGGAGGTCAGCTCATTGCATATCCCTGCTCTAAAGTGAACCCATGACTGGGGCTATTGACATTCAAGTACTTACATTATTAAAAAGCAGTAAATGAGCTTCAAACACAAAACATGCCTTCTCTAAACCTCCTCCGTAGCATATAGTGTGGAGTAACTCATCCTTAAACTTCACAGCAGAAGTGTGGTAGTCATTCTCTCTGCACTCCGCTTCCCTCTCCCAGAGCAACTTTGCTGTGTTTATGTCAGAGAGGAGTAGACTGCAAGGCTCCTGAGTCACTCCTGGGTGGAGAACCCGGTGAGCTGCCGAGTCACTGCTGGGAGGGGGAGCTGTGCTAAGGAATCATTGCCTGAAGGAAAGAGCTGAGCTACTGAATCGCTGCTGGGAGGGGGGTAGTAGGGTGGCCTCAGCTGCTGAGGAACCATTTGGACTTTTAAGATGAATTGCTGTAAAGTGCTAGCAGCTGCAAAGGTTATGAGGGCTTGTTTCAATCTGAATAACATTGTTGAAAAATCTCTAAAAATGTGAATTCCCACAGCCTGACAACCAGTTTACTTTAAAGCGATGATAAGTTCAAAACCCCAAATTTTACATATTGCATCTTACCGATCATTAGATGTGGTGGCTGCATTTGTTTTTTTCTTTTCATAGGCTTTTTTCTCTCCAATTTCACCCAGTGATCTGGCCAGTGACGCACCTCCTGTATTGGAGTGCCCCCACTCTTGATGAAGGAACACGGATGGCACCTTAGGACAGCAGAATTGTCCGTCTGGGTGGGAGGGGAGTGTTAAATGACAGTTTTTTTTTTAAAGCGATTGTAAACCTAGTTTTTTTTTTTTTTTTTTATAAATATATTCTTTTTCCATGCTCTGTGCAAGGTTTTAGCACAGAGCAGCCCTGATCCTCCTCTTCTTGGGTCCCCCACTGGTGCTCCTGGCTCCTCCCACCTGTTAAATGCCCCCATAGGAAGCCAATTGCTATGGAGGCACTTGTGCATGCTCGCTGCTGAGCCCAGCTCTCTGTGTCCATAAGACAAACGGCAGGGCTCGGCTCCGCTCCCACTCCCTCCTCACTGGCTGTAATTGACGGCAGTCATGCCTCTGAGTGAATGAAGAGACAGCCAGGACAGCAGCCTCTCTCATGCACATTGCTGGATCTACATGGAGCTGCATACTGAATTTTTTTTTTTTTTTACCTTTTATACATAGAATGCATGAAGGTAAAAACCCTTCAGCCTTTACAATTACTTTAATTACAGTGGTAGTAAAAAAAAAAAAAAAAACATGCAAGACACTGGCATAATGTGCTAGTATGCATCGCATACTAGCACATTATGAAATACTCACCTTAGAACAAAGCCCTTACAGCAGCACCTGCTTACCACTGAGAGGGTTGACACCTTCTACCATTTTTTTTTTCTGGGATTGCGGGCTACGGCGCTGTGAGTGGCTGGTGCCGCGATGACGTCACATGCGCATGGGAGCCCTCGGTTCCCGCAAGAAGCTCCTGAAGACGCGGCACGGAGTGCCGGACCTTCAAAGCGCAGGTGACATCGACGGCTGCATGCAGGGTGAATATTTCCTAAACGCTGCATATTTAGGAGATATTAATTTTGCCTAGAAGTAAGCCTTATAGGCTTACCTGTAGGTAAAAATAATAAAGCAGGCTTTACTACCACTTTAAAGACTTCGCAATTCTAGCAGCTGTCAGCGAATAGTAATGGTTATATACTGTATGTAGTACAACATTTCTATGCTGTCATTGCAATGTATTCTTTTGCTATATCATAACATAGAAAATATCATGTGACTCTAGCCTAACCCCCAAACTGTATTTCACCTGTGGTGAATCCAAATAAATGGTGTATAAATCAAAATACTTTCAGACGTAATTCATACACTATTTATTTATTTATTTATTTATTCATTTATTTGGATTCAACACATTTAAATGTGGTTTGGGAATTGGGACAGAGCGCAGTCACATAATATTTTATGTTAAGATATGGCACCTTTTTTAATTGGAGAAGCTTGGTGTAGACTCCTTTCTTCTTACTTTCTACTACATTTCAATGTATTCTATTGTAGCATACCATCAGCAACATACCTCACTGAACCAGAATAACAATCGTAATAGCCTGGTTTGGAGATGGTCACGGGAACCATCAATATTAAGTGTTGTTTGTTTGGGAGGGGGGAGGGTTTATGGTGCTGTTGTGACATGGGTGTAAACCAGTCAATGTAATTTTTATTTTTAAAGGACAGAAGAAAGGAGAGCACTCGTTTAAAAGAAGAGGGGAATGAGCTGTTTAAGAAAGCAGGTAAGCAAAACTTCACTGCATGAAACGGCTGTACCAGTTGGGTTGTGGCATGGTGAGACAAAGGAAATGAATACAAAAAAACGATTGGATAACTACTGAGAAGCACAGCTGTGCCTTCTTATTTATTAATATTGCACATAAATATTTAACATTTCAAGTCAGCAGTAGGAGCTTGCCGCTATGTACATTTTTTTTTTTAAACATGTTTATTTACAGTGCTCAATAGCTAAAGCTTTAAATTTGCACTCACAGCTGAAAGAATCAAGGAACTGATTCTTTATCCTCCTTGCCGCTTGCTATTTATGGCCCTTTGACACAGACACACTCTGTTTTGACTCGGCAGGGAATCCATGGACTAAGCCCCTGCAGTGTCAAAGCAGGACAGAAACAAATGACACATATTTGACATCTATGTCCATTCAGATTGGTTCTCCATCCTGTGATTAAAAAAAAAAAACAAGACCCATGTAATCTATATGGGTGGTGAAATGTAAGTGCACATGCATCTTCCATTATGGTATTCGGTCAGGGGAATGAAAGTGGACCGGGACGAAAGTGTTTTCCATTTTATGCCATGCAGTGCATTCTTGATCTGTGTAATCACAGGATATAGACTGACAGAACACCAGTGTGATGGGGGCCTATGGCTCCACTCAGATTTTCAAGTGACAGAAACTGATTTTCCTCCTTTTTATGTGGTGAAATGTTTTGTTCTGCTTTGGTTTAGATTATGTCGAAGCTGAAAACATCTATTCTGAAGCTCTACAGAAATGTCCAGCCTTTTACAAGAAAGACCGATCTATTCTATTTTCCAACCGAGCAGCGGCTAGACTGAAACAGGTAAGGAGATGCTAAGCTGCTGTTTTTGGCACAGTGCTGGGAATGAGCAGATGTACAATTACATTATGTTTCAGAACAAATCAAGTACATTATCAAAAGGGTAGAAGTTTGTTTTCAGAAAACGTTATCAAATTAAGCCTAGGTTCACATTGGAGCGATTAGTCATGTGTTTTGAGAGATCAAGTCGCAGCCTATTGGAGGCAATGGCACTGTTCCAATCGGTGCGACACAGATTTTGCGGGCTGCTGATTTGCAAAAGTAGTTCCTGCACTACTTTTTGCCGATTTCAGGTGCGACTTCAATAGACATCTGTGTATGAAGCCACACAGATGTCTTTCAAGTAGCACCTGAAATCGCGCTGACATTGCTTCTTTAAAATTGCGCTACTTCAAGTGAAGTAACGCAATTTCAAAGTGCCATCAATGTGAACCAGGGCTAAAGCTGAGGGTTTAATATTTTCCTTTCTCTTTGAGATACAGCACAAAACAAGTTGGTTATGTGTAATGCTGCGTATCCCATTACTTGCAGGCAGTGTCTGGTAAAAGTCTTCTCTGCTGTGCCTCCACAGAGCCGTTGCATGCAGCCTTGAGAAGTTGTCTCTCTGCACCGTAAATTCTTGTAACAGAAGTCAATGCAAGTCGTGATGAATATGCAGAGAAAACCTTGAGTTGCAGCGATTTGAACAGTTCCCTTGCCAAAAATAGGGTGGAACTTGTCATGCCGTTTTTGAACTGTCAAATCGCATTGGTGTGAACGAAGGGCTTATTGTGTTTCCACTTCCCCCAAAATGTATATTTTTAAGTAAACCACTAAATATAGAGTTGAATTGTTTAGTCAGCCTCGTTATTAAAACGCACTATTGGGTGCAACACTGAGTTTTATATCTAAATAAAGAATCCTCCATTTTAGATATAAGCCTCTGAGAATTATTCCACATCTGTCAACTGACTTTTTAGGTGCCTCTACTACACTATCCTGATCAGGGTTTTTTCCCAACTACTTTCACTCCTAGTTCTATGACATGCATGTGCTGATTTTGTGCTTCAACTGAGCTGCAAAAAAAGATTGCAGCAAGTCTCAACTGAACAGCATATGAAGGAGAATGGATGGACCTTCCTTTGCCCGTCTTTCTCAGTGGGAGATCTGTCAGTGTATAACTAGCTTATAGGCACATGCTGTGATCATTACAACTTCTCATGTATATTTTCATAATTTTGCTTTTACAGGACAAAAAAGAGCTTGCACTAACAGACTGCACTAAAGGTATGTTTGTTTTCTGAATGTATCTCATTCTACATTTTGAATGTAGAAGTTTGGGAATCTGATGACATCCCGTGTAGATTTTCTGTGCGAAATGATTATAAAGTAATTTTGTCTGAAAAGGTGTGTAACAGTACGGCAAATGTGTAGCACCTTGTGAGGCCTGCAAGATGCTGTGCTAGGCAGCCCACATATGAGTCTTCTTTTTTTTCTCCAACCAGCAGGTTGACTTAATTCCTCTATCCACACACTCAACGTAAATGGAGGAATTCTCCCTACTGAGCTATTGTATTCGGACAGCAAGGGGACTTGTCCACCGTCGGAATATACTGATCAGCACTGCCCGCTATGGCTGGTGGCGCTGATTAAGTGGGAAAAAAATCCAACTGAGAAGTTGTACAGAAGCGAATCATTGATCAGCTTTTGTACAACCTCCCTGCCCATACATGGATCAAATTGAGCCAGTACTTGCTGAACCGTCCGAATATTTATCCATGTATGGTTGGCTTTAGTCTTAAAGTATGTGAACCCTTATAAAACAACCCATTCAGATTAAAATAGAAATGAAAGGCAAAACATTTGTGTATAGATAAAAATTGATCACGTGACCTCTGTTCTCGGCTGCATGAGGGGCTTAGAGGCGGAGACTATAGGGGGCATGTCAGCAAGGAGAAAGCTGACCACCTCGGTGAAGAAATGTGTAAGGGGGGGGGGGGAGGGGTCAGCATAAGTCTCTGTTATTGAAAGGCAGGGATGGATGTGCTCCATGTCTAAAAAGAAAGCATGTGTTTAAAAAAAAAAAATGTGCAGAAACGAACGGTCCCACCATCTTCCAATCTCTGATAATACAACCAGCAGCAAAGAGGGTGTCCCAACAAGGCGAGGGAGTGATGGTAAATCACAGATTTGGGCTGATCCAACCAAGGCTCAAAAGCCCAAAGAAAAAGAGGAAAGCAAAGGGACTGGCAAGGTCACCAGGTATTTCACACGGAGAAAGCAAAAAAAAGTACTACAACAGACACAAATCGGGAAAGTTAAATGTTGAGATAACATACGCTAAAATATTTCCACGTGCAACCCCAGGGATCTTGGGCATAGGAAGTAGATCCTAACACTGGGCAACGCCTGAACAAAGATGGCATCAGCCATAAAAATGAGCCATTGTCTGAGGTAGCACCATGTTTGCTTTTCGATGTAACATATTGCCTGTGTTCTGTTCCAAATGTCAGTTTATAAAAGAAACATGCCCCCTGAGACCCAATCTATGCAAAAATATGCCAGCATTCTGAATTAATCTGAAAGATGCATAGGCAGTTTACTCTCCAAGAAGACACCAAAGTACAGTGTATTCAGAAAGTATTCATCACTTTTTCCACATTTTGTTACGTTGCAGCCTTATTCCAAAATAGATCATATTCATTATTTTCCTCAAAACTCTGCAAACAATACCCCATAATGACAATGTGATTGACGTTTGTTTGAAATCTTTGCAAATGTATTAAAAAAAAAACATGTACATACATAATACTTTGTTGAAGCACCTTTGTCGCCAATTACAGCCTCAAGTCTTTTTGAGTATGATGCTACAAGCTTGGCACACCTATTTGTGTCCAGTTTCTCCCATTATTCTTTGCAGGACCTCTTCAGCTTCATCAGGTTGGATGGGGAGGGTCAGTGCACAGCCATTTTTAGATCTCTCCAGAGATGTTCAATCGGGTTCAAGTCTGGGCTCCGGCTGGGCCACTCAAGGACATTCACAGAGTTGTCCTGTAGCCACTCATTTGTTATCTTGGCTGTGTGCTTAGGGTCATTGTCCTGTTGGAAGATGAATCTTCACCCCAGTCTGAGAACCAGAGCACTTTGGAGCATATTTTCATCAAGGATGTCTCTGTACATTGCTGCATTCATCTTTCCCTCGATTCTGACTAGTCTCCCAGTATCTGCTGCTGAAAAACGCCACCAGAGCATAATGTTGACACCACCATGCTTTACTGTAGGGATAGAATTGTCCAGGTGATGAGTGGTGCCTGGTTTTTCTCCAGACATGATGCTTGCCATTCAGGCCAAAGAATTCAATCTTTGTTACATCGGACAAGAGCATTTTGTTTCTCATGGTCTGAGAGTCCTTCAGGTGCCTTTTGGCAAACTCCAGGTGGGCTGTTATGTGCCACTCTGCCATACAAGCCTGATTGGTGGAGTGCTGCAGAGATGGATGTTCTTCTGGAAGGTTCTCGTCTCCCCAAATACTGGAGCTCTGTCAGAGTGGTCATCAGGTTCTTGGTCACCTCCCTGTCTAAAATCCTTCTCCCCTGCTTGCTCAGTTTAGCCAGGCAGCATGCCTGCTTTAGAAAGAGTGCTGGTGGTTCCCAACTCCTTCCATCCACGAATAATGAAGGCCACTGTGCTCATTGGGACCTTCAATACTGCAGAAATGTTTCTGTGCATTGATACAATCCTGTCTCTGAGGTCTTAAGACAATTCCTTGGACGTCATTTCTTGGTTTGTGCTCTGACATGCAATGTTAACTGTGGAACCTTTTGTATAGATGGGTGTGTGCCTTTCCAAATGTCCAATGAACTGAATTTACCACAGGTGGACTTGTAGAAACATCTGAAGGATGACCAGTGGAAACAGGATACACCTGAGCGTCATGGCAAAGGCTGTGAATACTTACTGTATGTACATGTGATTTTTACTTTTTTTTTTTTTTTTTTTTATTAAATTTGCAAAGATTTTAAACAAACTTCTTTCATGTTGTCATTATGGGGTATTGTTTGTAGAATTATGAGGGAAAATAACAAATTTAATCCATTTTGGAATAGGGCTGTAACATAACATAAAATGTGGAAAAAGTGAAGCACTGCGAATACTTTCTGGATGCACTGTATAAACAGGCTGTTGGTGGCAGCACAACCTTCCTTATAATGAACAGAGCATGACCTTTTACAGAGGGTGTTTAAAGCCTTATAGGTTACATCTGTGTGTCTAGGATTAATATAGATGTCGGCAAAGGATAGTTCAATTTTCTATGTTTGTTTGATTACAGCAATTGAGCTGAATCCTGATTATGTTCGCGCCTTACTGAGGAGAGCAGAACTATATGAGAGGACTGAAAAACTTGACGAGGCCTTGGCTGATTACCAGTCTGTTATCAATCTGGATGCATCATGTCACCAAGCCAGAGAAGCATGCATGGTAATATACTTTTAAAAGTCCTGTAGCTGTAATATATTTAAGTGAGAGCAACTGAAATTAACAGTGAACCCAATCCATGATGTCCAGCATATGCGTTCCTCTTGGGTATATCACAACAGGGAAAAGGTTAATCGGCACATCAAAGGTATTTTTTTTTTTATCAGAATTGTAAAAAGCCTGAAGAAAGGATTCAAGGTATTGTGAAAATGTGTGTGTGTGTGTGTGTGATATGATATGATATGATATATATTTATTCATATAAGATGACCCCCTAATTTTCCAGCTAAAGTTTTGGGATATACTCGCTGTATAAGATGACCCCCTTCCTACTAGTCTATCTGGAAGCTGAGGGGTAGCAGGAACAACTGCTGACAGGAACAGGCTTTATTAAGCTTTTTTCAAATCTCACTGTGCCATTGCATACCTCGACGATCCCATACCTTATCCCTGTATATAGAGTCAGTCAGACTGCAGGTGTCCATTATTCAGAAGCCACGCCTCCTCCTCGTGCTGTTCCTTGATGGGCGGAACACTCTGTTTCCCAGCAGAGCCTCTGTTCTGCCTATCACATCCGTGATAGGCGGAACACCGAACAGAAGCTCTGCTGGGAAACTGAATGTTCTGCCTATCGCGAAACGGCACGAGGAGGAGGCGCGGCTTTTGAATAATGGACGCCTGCAGTCTGACTGAGACAGGTACCGGCGTATAAGATGACCCCCGAGTTTTGAGGCATATTTTTAAGTACAAAAGGTTGTCTTATACTGTGTGTGTGTGTGTGTGTGTATATATAAACACACACACACACACATTATATATATATGTATATATATATATATATATATATATACACCATTTTTTTTATGTATGTGTAATTTTTTTTTTTGCTCCACACTGCACATCAGAACCCATGCCACCATCTTCACAGATGTCTCTTACAGATTCTTGCAGCTGGCTTCCTGATGGCACGCTACCGTGTCCATCCTCTTCCAGCATTGTATGCCTCCTGGGATATATGATGTGGATATCCTAGGAGGGCACAGGAGCAGGCAGATGTCATTCTTGCCTAGGAATCAGAGGGCAAAATGGACCATAAATAAAATAAAAACGTAAACCGGTTTGCCTTTTTAAGATGCCAATGGGCAAAAAGTTAGTTTTGAGTGTGGGTTCGCTAGTTTAGTGGCTAGTTGCATTACATTTTATGGAAAATGTACAACTCTGGAGATTGAAAAGGAAAGGTAATTTTTTTATAACATTAAATAACAATATGGCTTGTTGTGTAGGTATTACATATGCCAATTTTTTTTTTGATCTGCTATATTTATTCCACAAAGGTGGCATTACCCTTTTAAAGCAGGGGTTCTTAACCTGGGGTCCATCGACCCCCGAGTGACCCAGTGATGGATTTCAGGGGTCAGTGAGGGCTAGATCAATAAGAAGAAGTAGTAGTAGTATGCAAAGTTGCATTTTATGTGAACATTTCTGGGGAGGGGGGTCCATGGCTTTCACTAGATTCTTAAAGGTCCATGACTCAAAAAAAGGTTAAAAACCTCTTCTTCTTTAAAGGGACAAAACCTAGTGACATGTATGTGTTGCAGAGATGTACTGAATGTTTTATTTGTTATTTTGACTAGACATAGATTTTAAGGGCCTCTCCACACTAGAAAGCAGCGCGTTCCACTGCGATTAATGGTGTGAACTAGCCCTAATAAATTACAAATTTTATATGATAGTTTAGCAATTGATACACAAAAAAAAAATATTTTTATTTTTTATGTTGCAGCGCTTGCCTAGACAGATTGAAGAGAGGAATGAGAAAATGAAAGAAGAAATGCTCAGTAAGTAACCAGATTTTCCTCCCTCACAGACTGTTCTAAGAACCTTTTTTTATAGGCAAGATATGAAATCATGTTTTAAGTTGCCTTCCTATCAGCCCGTGATTACCAAGTATAGACCGTTGCATTTCCCCCTTTTTATGGGAACAGCTTGCTTTACCTGCCAATGGATATGTTGTTCTCTGTAGCAAGATTTGTGGCATCCCTGCCAGACAGAATAGCCTGGTCTGGACTTTCACTGCAGCTACAGTGTTATAGCATATCCCAGAAATACCCACAGCTAGCTTACTAATTGGTACAGAAGAAGCGCATTGATGAAGTTTTCTCTGCTCTGTTTACCATTTACCATAGAACATATGGCACTGCTGCAGAGCAGCGTAATAATTTTTTTATGCAGGGGTTGTCAGGAAGCTGATAAAATCCAAATTCAGGTGCTATTACAGATCTAAAACCTAAAATATATACATTATATGAATTGGAGTTTTTATCTGCCTGTAGTTTTGTCTTGAAGCTGAAGTTGAATATTATTTCCAGATGGGTTTTAAAGCAATTGCAGAGGAAGGTCCTATTGAAAAGTTTGTTTGGGGGGACAAGGACCAATACGTTAACCAATACGTTGGGGGCACAAGGACCAATATGTTTTATAGGTGTTAACCTATAAAGTGCTAAATACATTATCTCACAAAAATGAGTACACCCCTGATATATGTGTAAATATTTTATTATATCTTCTCGTGTGACAACACTGAAGACCTGACACTTTGCTAACAGTGTAAAATTGCTGTCCCCTCAAAATAACTCAACACTCAGCCATTAATGTCTAAACCGCTGGCAACAAAAGTGAGTACACCCCGAAGTAAAAATTTCCAAATTGGGCCCAATCGGCCATTTTACCTCCCTGGTGTGATGTGACTCGTTAGTGTTACAAGGTCTCAGGTGTGAATGGTGTGTTACATTTGGTGCTATTGCTCTCCCTCTCTCATACTGGTCGCTGGAAGTTTAACATGGCACCTCATGTCAAAGAACTCTCGGAGGATCTGAAAAAAAAGAATTAATGCTCTACATAAAGATGGCATAGGCTAGTGTTTCTCAACTCCAGTCCTCAAGGCGCACCAACAGGTCATGTTTTCAGGATTTTCCTCAGATGGAACAGCTGTGGTAATTACTAAGGTAGTGAAACTGATTAAATCACCTGTGCAAAAACATGGAAAGCCTGAAAACATGACCTGTTGGGGCGCCTTGAGTTGAGAAACACTGGCCTAGGCTATAAGAATATTGTCAGGTTCCACTCGGAACAGGCCTCGCCATAGTCAACCAAAGAAGTTGAGTGCACATGCTCAGTGTCATGTCCAGAGGTTGTCTTTGGAAAAGACTTATGAGTGCTGCCAGCTGCAGAGGTTGAAGGGGGGGGGGGGTTGTCAGACTGTCAGTGCTCAGAGCATACGCCGCACACTGCATCAAATTCGGTCTGCATGGCTGTCATCCCAGAAGGAAGCCTCTTCTAAAGATGATACCCAAGAAAGCCCACAAACACTTTGCAGAAGACAAGCAGACTAAGGACATGGTCTCCTCAGACCACAGGACATGGTTCCAGTAATCCAAGATAAACTTATTTGGTTCAGATGGTGTCAAGCGTGTGTGGCGACAACCAGGTGAGGCGTAAAAAGACAAGTATGTCTTGCCAACAGTCAAACATGGTGGTGGTAGAGTCATGGTCTGGGGCTGCATGAGTGCTGCCGGCACTGGGGAGCTACAGTTCATTGAAGGAACCATGAATGCCAACATGTACTGCGACATACTGAAGCAGAGCAGTATTCCAACATGATAATGACCCACAAACACATTTCCAAGATGATCGCTGCCTTGCTAAAGAAGCTGAGGGTAAAGGTGATGGACTGGCCAAGCATGTCTCCAGACCTAAACCCTATTGGGCATCCTCAAATGGAAGGTGGAGGAGCGCAAGGTCTCCAACATCCACCAGCTCTGTGATGTTATCATGAAGGAGTGGAAGAGGACTCCAGTGGCAACCTGTGAACTCCATGCCCAAGAGGGTTAAGACAGTGTTGGAAAATAATGGTGGCCATACAAAATATTGACACTTTGGGCCCAATTTGGACATTTTCACTTAGGGGTGTACTCACTTTTGTTGCCAGCGGTTTAGACAATGACTGTGTGAGTTATTTTGAGGGGACAGCAAATTTACACTGTTATACAAGCTGTACACTCACTACTTTACATTGTAGCAAAGTGTAATTTCTTCTGGGCAGGAAGGGGGTAAAAGTGCCCAGTAGGCAAGTGGTTAATAAAGTGTCAAATAGCACATGCAGATTTCTGTATGCAACACATTTATTTTATATATTACAGGTACTGATCTAGCATCAATTTATGCAGTGCTTTACACATATATTGTATATTCACATCAGTCTCTGCCCTCAAGCTTACAATCTAAGGTCACTATCTCACATTATTATAACAGGGGCCAATTTAGACAGGAGCCACTTAATCTACCAGCATGTCTTTTTGGAGTGTGGGAGGAAACCGGAGTATCTGGAGAAAACCCACACAGGCGCAGGGAGAACATGCAAACTCCAGACAGATGGTACTGTGGTTGGGATTCGAACCAAGTGTTGCTAGGCAGAAAAGCTAACCGCTTAGCGACTGTGCTGCCCCAACACCTTTTTCCTTCTGTTAAGGTGCCAACAAATCTAAAAACGCATCTTTAAATCTTTAAAAAGTGCATATAAACATAATCCAAATGCACAAATATTTTCGCTTGTAAATAAATCCAAAATGCAAAAAGTCCACAGATAACGATACAGAAGTCTATGTATAACTAATCTTCAAAAATATTGAGAAGTATTTTAATCTGTCAAGAAAAACGTTTTCTAATTACAAATTTTCACCTTGTGATAACCTTTTGCCTGAAACACTGCAGCTGCTTTTTGGGGATTAACTCAGAGTGGTATTGACCCCTGCTAGTAGCAAATTCCTGCATAAAAAAGTTGTCTATGCCCACGCAAGATTTGTGCTAACATTTAACAACCTGCAGCATCGGTGAACCTTGTTGGCTGCTGCCGCTACTCAGGGACGACATGTCACTGCCAACAGTGTGTAGGCACACTACTGCTGCTTATATCTCTCTCAATGCATGGGCAGAATAACCTCCACCTTCTAATATGAATGATTGGAGACCAGGTCATTCTGTGCATGTGCCACCCACACATAAATGGAGTGAAAGAATGTCACCAGCACACCACTGATCTCCAAAATGAGTCCAAAGCTTTACATGGCTACAGCAGAAGCAGCGTTTCAAAGCCTCGCAGGACCCCTTCATCAGGTATGTGTCATCAAATGGCAGCAAAACAAATATTCTTGCACACAAATATGTTGACCAAGCGATCCAAAGTTCAGAGTGGAAAATATCTCAGGCCTGACTGCCCTCCAGGATGGGGGTATCCTAGTAGTTACAAAAGAAAATAGAAAAGGGAGAGGGCGCACCAGCCTTTGATATATTTATTAACCTCCCTGGCGGTATGATTCTTTCAGAAAAAAGGTGCTGAAAGCGGTACCATTATTTGCAAGGAAATTTGGTGTTTTATATTGTAGGCCTGTAATTCTTAGGAATAACTCACTTAAATCTGACCAAACCAGTCTAATAGGCATCCCGGGTATGAAATTTTTTTAAAAACAAAATTTATAAATTATAATATAATAAATAACTATAAATAATTATAACAAATAATATAATTATAATAAAAATTATTCAATAATGTAATCAACTCAAAATCACTGAAATTTGCTCAGTTGCAGAATTGTCGCTGTCATTACTTTTTTATTTTTTTATGACGAATTTCCCCACAAATCGCTATCGCACAATTCTGCAACTGATTATAATTTATTATCGCTTTTTTCTAGCTGCTCTAAAACCATTTTTGACATAAAGGGACACTTTTGGTTGCTATGGACAATCTCCAGTTTGCAGGCAGAAAGAACGGTTTTTATTATATAAAAGAACATGCAGGGCACTGGGCAGCCCAGTAGGGACAAGGGGGGGGGGGGTGTGTGTGTAATTTTTACATACAGTACTGTAATCTATAAGATTACAGTATACTGTATGTATTGTGTTTGTTTACGTTTTTGAATTTGGCGCCGTTCTCTGCTCCCGTGTGTCGTAACATCGCAGGGAACAGAGATCAATGGCACAGGAGGACGCTGTGTGAATCGAGCGAGGTCCCGCTCGCTCACACAGCGCGGTGGCATCGCTGGATCCAGGGACAAGGTAAGTAAACCATGCCTGTGGATCTAGCGAGGCAAGCCCGAGTCTGACTCGGGGTTACCGACCGCAGCACAAAAATTTAACCCAGAGTCAGACTCGGGAATACCGCCAGGAGGGTTAAAAGAAAAATTATTAAAAACGACTCGCAAGCATAAAAAGAGAACCACAATGTAACAGTCTTTGGTTTATGATGATTTGTCTACTGGTAGCAGTCTCCAGATCCTATAGAGAGGACGTGCGAACCACTGCTGGCTGACGTGTTTCGAATGGTTGCCTTCTTCCTCAGAGGCTCTTTACATGCCTGGTGAAGGGGTCCTGTGAGACTCCAAAATGTTACTTCTGCTGTAACACTGTTCTCGCTCATTAAAGCTTTGGACCCATTTTGGAGATCAGTGGTGTGCTGGTGAAATTCTTTCACTCTGAGTTATCTTTAGTTCCAGCCGCTAGTTGCTGCAGCACCTGTCTACATACACAGCAATTTATACAGCAATGTGTGCATTGAGAATAATATGCTAGAGCCCACACATAAATGACTTGTTTACAAAGGGCAATGTAAACATCTGCAGTGTAATCGGTGGTGGCACCGCTGGGTACATATTGTTGATATTTACATCGTCGGCAAGATCGATCGCAAAATAAGGTCCATGTACACTGGACACCTGTAAACATTTGCACAAATGTGTACACGCATACAGTGTAAAAATATGGCCAAATGTATGGCTGTGAATGTAGATCTTTCTAGCTTTGGTTTCTGTAGATAAATGTTATGGACCAAAACGGGTCTATATAAATTGACTATTGTACGCCTGTGTGAATGAGCCCTTAAAGGCTGCCATTTCTTTTGTTTCAACCCCATGGTGACAGGGTCACTTTAAACTCTTGTGAGTTATGAATTCATCAATGCTTTTTTATATCCCTCAGGTAAACTGAAGAGTTTGGGAGATCTGGTTCTGAAACCTTTTGGGTTGTCAACAAACAACTTCCAGGTCAATCAGGATTCAGAAACTGGATCTTATTCCGTCAACTTTGTTCAGAATCACAACAACAGATGACATGCAAACAAACCTTCAAAATGCCATTGTTACTTCTAAAGAAAGACTTCAATCTTCATTGATCAGCTGCTCCAGGGAACAGTAACAAATATATAAATGCATTAGTTTGTGGTGAACTCTGTTATAAGCAGGCATCATACATTTACCAACCTGTCTAAAGCGGAAGCTGCAATTTAAAAGATATTTAATATATTTTTAGTTTTTTTTTTTTTTTTTTTTTTTTTTTTGTTTTTTTTTTTGTTTCCTTTTTGTTCATCCTTCCCTTTTTTTTTTTTTGTTTTTTTTCTTCTGTATTATGTTTTTGTTCATTTACATAAAAAATGTTTTGACTGCTGTTTTTATGAATTTTTACTTGCATCTAATGCCCTGGTGGGGTGCTGTGAAAGGAGGAAACCAGTTTTACTCAACTTATTTTGCACAAAAAAATTCAATGGAGGCAATATAGCTGTATTGTGTAGGATGGAGACATAACTGAGAGAGCCTGATATGTATATGGACTGCCCATTCCCAGTAAAAGGAATATTTAGTGTCTCAGATTTTTAAATGTATAAAAATAGGAAATGTGCTGCCTCTAATGGGCAAGTCTTGCTCACCCAGGCTTTTTTTTAAGGTGATGTCTGTTGGTTGTTTACATATGATTTGAAGCAAACCTTTCAGGACAGAAGTTTGGGAACAGCAATTGTTGACATGTTTTATGAATGTGAAAGGTCTGTCCATGCCACCTTCATCCTTTTAAGCCTCATTCACACGATTGGATTTTCTGTGGACAAAGCATTGGACTTTTGTCCTAAGGGTGTTGACCGTAAACTTGTATTGCATACAAGCGGCAAAGAATTGTCGGCCAACAAACATGAAACTATGTGGTTTTTTAGCGCCAACCTTTGGGCAACTTCTGCTAATGTTGTGTTATGGTTAGCATTGCTTCTGAGCATGCGTGTTTGTACTTTGGAGTTTTGTCTGATGGACTTTTGTACACACGATCGGATAATCCATCAGCACACATTTGTTGGCGGACAATTTTAAAGCATGCTATCCCATATTTGTTGGTGGAAAACCCGACAACAATTGTCCGATGGAGCATACAAATGGTTGGATTTTCCGACAACAGCCTGTCATCACACATGAATGACATCATCAGCATGCCACCTTGCTTGTAGGGATCATACTGGAGATGTTGGAAGCATCCTCTTTCAGAGCCAGCAGCTGAAACTTTGCAGGGCTGCTGGCTCATGATACCGTCACCGACCCTGTTCATTCCCGTGCCTTTAGTGGAATCGAAATCTGTTTCTTCCTGCACTTTGTAAACTGCTCAATATAAACCAATCCTAAATGCTGTGCTTCGTGTCCGTTACTGTGCCCACGGGACCTGCGGACTCTATGTCCGCCGGTGCTCCGCAATCGGGTCACAGAGCTAAAGAACGGAGAGATGTCAGTGTAAACACATCTCCCCGTCCTTCCCCTGACATGTCACTAATCGTCTGTTTCCTGTCATCGGGAACAGCGATCAGTGACGTGTCATGGCAAGCCACGCCCCTTAACAGTTAGTAGCACTTCCTAGGTCACACTTAACCCCCTTTAGTGCATCTACAGGTTAACCCCTTCACTGCCAGTGTAATTTTTACAGTAATCGGTGCATTTTTATAGCACCGATAGCTGTAAAAATGACAATGATCCCAAAATGGTGTCCGATGTGTCCGCCATAATGTCGCAGTCACAATAAAAATGGCTGATCGCCGCCATTACTAGTAAAAAAAAAAATATATTTTCTTTTAAATGCCATAAAACTATCCGCTTTTTTTGTAGACGCTATAACTTTTGTGCAAACCAAGTGCTTATTGCGTTTTTTTTTTTTTTAATAATATATATATATATATATATATATATATATATATATATATATATATATTTGGGGATATTTTCGTATAGCAAAATGTAAAAAATATTGAATTTTTTTCAAAATTGTCGCTCTATTTTTGTTTTATAGTGCAAAAAATAAAAACCGAAGAGGTGATCAAATACCACCAAAAGAAAACTCTATTTGTGGGGAAAAAGGACGTCAATTTTGTTTGGGAGCCACGTCACACGACCGCGCAATTATCAGTTAAAGCGACGCAGTGCTGAATCGCAAAAAGTGGCCCTGTCTTTGGCCAGCGAAATGGTCTGGGGCTTAAGTGGTTCGAACCCATTAGAGAGATTCCTCTCTCAGCTCTCACCCGTAAGGTAGTATTCCTTGTAGCATCACCTCACCATGACAGGTGCCTAAATGGTGGCTTTTTGCTGCAAGGAATCCTTTCCTGCTTTACAAAGGGACAAAGTGGTGTTAAGGTCCAGGACTCCCTAATGCTAAAGCTAGTGTCTACCTTTTAACCAAAAACAGGAAATCGTTGTTCTGCCTCCGCCTGGCTCCATTTCAGCAAAAGAAAATTTCTCCCAGTTGACTGGATCTGGTTTGGGCTATGAGAACCCATCTGTTACGGCTTCCATCAGGAAGATTGATGTTTTTGTTATAATCCCCGGTGGACCCCATATGGGTACACCAGCTTCGCTCTACCATCTCTAGGTTGCTCAGGCAGACTATCGTTCAAGCGTTTGTATCTTAAGGCTTAAGGGTTCCACCCTTTCCTGTCAATGTGTACTCTACTAGATCTGAGAGTGCTTCTTGGGGGATTAAGCAGCTATTTTCAGATTTGCGAGGTTGCCACCTGGCCTTCATTTAACACATTCACCAAGTTCTACCTGATGAATGTTGTGGTCTCATCTGATGCCAGCTTCTGATGTAAGGTCTTTCAGTTGCCTCTATGATTTGCAGGCAGTCCCCAGTTCTCTAATGGATGGCTGTGCCCAATGTTAGCGCTTGTTTGCTGTCCCCCTCTATTGGACTGCTTTTAGACGTACAGAAAGCTAAAGACTGCCTTTGTCTTTCAATAAATGAGAAAGAAAATAGGATTTTTGTACTTGCTGTCATATCCTTTCCATGGAGTTTATTTAGGGACACATCTTGCACATCTCTGTGTTTCTGATCGTGTTCTCAGTACTGCTTTCCTACAAAACTGAGCAACTCTGGTGATAGGAGAGTGCTGTTCTGGGCTGGCCTACAGGTTTTACTTTTTGTCAGTGTTCAGTCCTCCTGTAGGTGCAGTATACCCGAAGGTGAGATTTCCTGTGTTTCTCAATAGACTCCCAAGAAAGAGTACAGAAATCCTATTTTTAAAGGGGTTGTAAAGGTTCGTTTTTTAATTTTCTAATAAGTTAGTGCATTGTTGGTTCACGTACCTTTTCCTTCGATTTTCCTTCTAAGTGTTTTTTTTCTTTGTCAGAATTTCTCACTTCCTGTTATTCCTCAGTAAACTTACCACCATCATCCGAGTGGTGGTTAGTCAGCCAGAACACCTTACTGAGGAGGAACCGAAAGAAAGAAATTCAGACAAAGGGAAAAAAAACATTTAGAAGGGAAATCGAAGGAAAAGGTAAGTGAACCAACAATGCACTAGCTTAAAGCGAATTTTTTTTTTTTAACATTAGATTGATGCTCGTTTTGTGAAGGGGAATCGGGTGTTTTTTTTTTTTATCGAAGCAGTACTTACCGTTTTAGAGAGCGATCTTCTCCGCCGCTTCCGGGTATGGTCTTCGGGACTGGGCGTTCCTATTTGATTGACAGGCTTCCGACGGTCGCATACATCGCGTCACGAGTAGCCGAACGTCGGTGCGGCTCTATACGGCGCCTGCGCACCGACGTTTGGCTACTTTTGGAAAATCGTGACGCGATGTATGCAACCGTCGGAAGCCTGTCAATCAAATAGGAACGCCCAGTCCCGCAGCCCATACCCGGAAGCGTCGGAGAAGATCGCTCTCTAAAACGGTAAGTACTGCTTCGATAAAAAAAAAAACCACCCGATTCCCCTTCACAAAATGAGCCTCAATCTAATGTTAAAAATTACGTTTTTGGGTGAACCTCCACTTTAAAGGAACCTATTTAGAAAATAAAAAACGAACCTTTACAACACCTTTTAAAGCCGGAGATGGAAAAAATGACTTTTGAGGCTTAACAGAGACTTAGGAAACGGTAGAATGAGTTGCATTGTGCTATGATACCATATGGCTGATGTACAATTGGTTGTGTTGTATTGTGCTACCATATAAGTGATGTAAAGTAAATATAATCACATCAAAACATAAATATATAAAAGTTTTTACTTTATTGAGCTTTATCTTAATGCTACACAATATTCTTTTGAGCTGAAGTTATGATAAAAAGATGACAATGCTTAAAATATACTTAATTGCAGAAAAATAAAACAGAGGCATAGAAATTAGTATCTGTAAATTCCCAGAAAAAATTGAAATACTGTACAGGGATTTGGTTAGTCCTGAAGTCTAGAAATAGCTCCATTGTCAAACAATTCTGGACTTGAGTAGAATTTTTTTTGAAGTAGGATTGCTAATTAGCGGACTTTGTTTTTCCAATAATTTATTTATTATTATTTTTTTCCTGAAACCTTAATGTAGACAAAGTAAATTCCTAGGGTGACCAAAACCAATGTTGACGTTGACACTGAATCACTCGCTGGCCTTCTGCAAGTCTCTAGGACCCCACGGGTAAGGGTTTACTATAACACAGTAGTTTGAAAATTAAAGTGTAAATATAGTACATATATAGTAATATATTGCTGCCTACAGTCCTAAGATGTGGTGGCTGTATTCGTTTTTATTTTTTTAGTAGTAGTTTTGCACAGAACAGCCCTGATCCTCTTCTCTTGGTGCTCCTGTCTCTTCCTGCCTTTGACCCCCCCCCCCAGCCAATTGATTGGGGAGTACTTGTGTTGGCTCACTCCAAAGGATAACACTGAGCTTAGAAGAGACCATATGACCACAGAGTTATCAATCAGGCTTTGCAACACCAAGGGTTGGTTCACACTAATGCGAATTGGATGTTTGTTTGTTTTTTTTACCACATCCAATTTGAATGACAGAAGTGTGTGACTGGCTCTTATTGGAGTCGGTTCACACATCTCCAGGATGGCTGCAAAGTACACTGCAGAAGGGTCCTGTTGGCTCAGTTTCAGGTCAGAATTTGGGAATTTTTTTTGGACCTGACACACTGAACAGGGACGCTCCGGAATCCCCCCTGCTGTGCCGCACAGTGTGAACCCAGCCTAAAAGGGCAGGATGGCTACACCTCTGTTAATTATGAATCTCCTCCAGTAATCAAGATGGAGAGGAAAACAGGTTTGTAATCCAGCCTGGGTAACAACCATGGTTGCCTCTACAGATACAATGGTCAGTGAACGTTGTCACCCTGGGACAGGAAGTGTGTTACAGATTTACCAGGTAAAAATAAATAAAGGAAAAGAAAAAACGCACCACCACATCTAAGGACTGGTAAATTGCAGTATATTACCTTTTTTTGGGGTTAAGATACATTTTAGACAACAATTTTCTGGCATGTCCATTTGGCATTATCTTAAAGGGGTTGTAAAGGTTCATTTTTTTTTCACCTTAATGCATCATATAAACGCAGAATACAGGATTCGGGAGCGTGCCTGCAAGGTAACCTCCTGGGGAGAGCGCTTCCCAGAGGGGGTTATCAGAAGCAGGGAGGAGCCGAGGAACCCCAGAAGATGAGGATCGGGGCCACAAATATTTGAACCTTTAGTGTCACTTTAAGTAGCCAACGTGTTAGTTGTGTGCTTAAGACCCCTTTCACACTGGGGCGGTTTTCATGCGCTTTAGCGCTGGAAATAGCCTCTGCCAAGTGCCTGAAAACCACCTCCCATTCATTGACATTTCACACTGGGGCAGGGAGCTTGTGGGACATCCCAAAACCTCCTGCAAGCATCTTTGGGGTGGGTTGGAAGTGCTGTATTTAGTGCTCCTAAAACGTCCTGCCCATTGGAATGATTGGGCAGCGCTTTTCAAAACGCCACAACAAAGGAGTTTTTAACCCCTTCTTTGGGGTTAAAAGCCCCACTAAAACGAGCAGCACTTTAGCGCCAATGCAGCCCCGGTGTGAGAGTCGAAAAGGATAAGACTTTAAAGACAAAGGCCCGGATTCAGAAAGCCTGGCGATACTTTGTGCAGGCGTAGCATATCTCAGATACGCTACGCCGCCGTACCTTAGTGAGGCAGATTCTGTATTCAGAAAGAACCTGCGCCCCAAGTTACGGCGGCGTAGCGTATGTGGTCCGGCATAAGCCTGCGTAATACAAATTATCCAGGCAGTGGGCGTGTTGTATGCTAATGAATGGTGACCCCACGTAAATGGAGTTTTTTTTTACTAACGGCGCATATGCCGTCCGTGAACGTATCCCAGTGCGCATGCTCCAATTTACGCCGCAAAGCCTCATTGGTTTTGACGTAAACGTAACTTACGCAAAGCCCTATTTGCGAACGACTTACGCAAACGACGCAAAATTCGACGCTGGCCCGACGTCCATACTTAACATTGGCTACGCCTCATATAGCAGGGGTAACTTTACACCGGAAAAAGCCTTACGTAAAAGACGTAAAAAAATGGCCGGGGGGACGTACGTTTCTGAATCGGCGTATCTACCTAATTTACATATTCTACGTGTAAATCTCCGGAAGCGCCACCTAGCGGCCAGCGTAAATATGCAACTAAGATACGACGGCGTAAGAGACTTACGTCATTCAGTCGTATCTTAGCCAAATTTTGGCGTATCTTGCTTTCTGAATACAGAAAGAAGATACGCCTGCGCATCCTAGAACTTACGCGGCGTATCAGTAGATACGCCGACGTAAATTCTTTCTGAATCCGGGCCAAAATTGACATCTTTTTGCAGCTAAAAACAAAAATGCTTTTTTTTTTTTTTTTATTAGAAGCCCGTAAAGCATCGCAACCCTGATCAGGAGATCACAGCGGTGCAATCTCAGGCTTCTGCAGACTGTCAGTGTAGCTGTCTGCTTGTAGTACCTCATACAGGCAGGCAGTTACTAAATGATAGGACGCATCAATGAACTACTTGGAGTGCTCATCAGCTCCCTGGTAGTTTAGAACTACATGCTGCCAGCTGCAATGGATGATGGTAGTTGTCGTTCTCCCATTCACAGAACTTTGTGGGCGGAGCTGCACCAGATTTTGCACTCCATTTTAGTAAATTAATCTCACCCCAACCATAGATCTCACTCACTGCAACTGCAAAATACCTGTAGGTAGATTCACAAAGAGTTAGGCCGGCTTATCAGTAGATAAGCCGACCTAACTCTGAATCTACGCCGGCGTTTGTTTAAGTGTATTCTCTAACAGAGATACACTTAAACATATCTAAGATTGCAATGTTTTGGCTGACCGCTAGATGGCGCTTCCATTGCGGCCGGTGTAGATTATGTAAATGAGCTTTTACGACGATTCCCAAACGAACGCGAGCCCGCCGCAGTCGATTAACGTCGTTTCCATAAGGCCTTAGGCGGCCTAAAGTTATTCCACCTATGAGGTGGAATAACAATGTTAAAGTATGGCCGCCGTTCCCGCCGCGAGGTTCGATTTTTTTTTTACGTCGTTTGCGTAAGTCGTCCGCGAATCGGGAGTTATGTCGTTTACGTCCGCGTCAAAATCAATAGGCCTGTACGGCCTACTTAGCCGCAATGCGCACTGGGAAATGTAGTCGCCCGGCGCATGCGCAGTGTCAAAAAACGTAAGGTCAAGCCTCATTTCCATACAACACGCCCCCCTCCAAGTCATTTGAATTAGGCGCCCTTACGCCCGCTCGTTTTAGGCTACACCGCCGTAGATTAGCAGGCAAGTAGATTGTGAATCACTACTAGCCTAACTAATTTACGGCGGTGTAGCCTAAAAAGGCTAGGCCGCCCTAAATTTAGGCCAATGTGTGTGAATCTACCTACTGGTGCTTCAGGCTAAGGGAGAGCTTTACAACCTCTTCCCATGATGCAGTGCTCTGGCTAGCAGCCAACCACCAAGACACTGTCGCTCTATCCTTACTGGGCAAGGTGATGGTGTCTCTCTTAGCACTGTAAACATGGCCATACACAATCCTCATCTATCAATTGAAATGCCAGAATAGCAAATAACAGTTTCATGATCGAGCAGTCAACTATTTTATCCTTGAATTAACAGTTTTCATCATCCAAGTACTGTAACATATGTTATGATAATTGTTTATTTTTTTTGCGTCAACCAATTTTGTGACCAGCAAAAGATAGATTGCTCTTGCATCATTGGGAATGCGTTCAGGGTTGATTTAGCTCTAATAAAATTCTTACTCAGGCATTTGAAACTAGAGAGTAATCCCAAAACGTGTTCCAGTTCCAGGGCAGGTTGACGTTGTCTGAAGACCTTGCCAAAAATATCTTGGTCCCATATTCTTCATTGCATCGGTTTATCTCTGGTCCAGTTGCTTTCAACTGCACTTAACACTGGAAACTTGCACGCACACACACAACATAAAAAAATCACGACTCACAAATTAAATAGAAAAAAACAAACTGCAGTCACAAGTCCGTAAACTTAATAAAATTCCATCAGAGAAAAAGAAATGTAAAAACATCAGTTTGATGAATATGGTTCTCAACTAAATTTGTACAGACTCATGCGTTCAGTTCTGCAATATTCTTAGAACTAGCTTTATGTTTTAAATAAAATTTACAATAGAATTAACAATCTGTATAAGGTATACTTTTTTTTTTCACAGCTCATTTTTTATATATACTGTACTTCACACCTTCCAAACAGACACAAAACAATGTCCTTTTTTCCTTTACATGTGCCATAGAAAAATTCCACTGGACCGTGCCGTTGTGAGAATCAGCGCGCAGCTTCTATTGTGTATTGGCTAGAAAGAAAAGAAAAATTGAAGAGAGTATTATTTGGTCTCATGCTTTATAGTATGCTATCGTTTTTAACAGCATTCAATAAACTCATGAGGGTCAATTCACTAAGCTGCAATAATTATTGCACCTTCGTTTTTTTTTTTTTAATCTCATAATTTCCTCAAAATGTTCAGCTAACAAAACAGAAATCATGCTTAAATGTAGAAGCATTCTACTAAGGCAGGGGTCTCAAACTGGCGGCCCTCCAGTTGTTGCGAAACTACAAGTCTCATGAGGCATTGCAAGGCTGACAGTTACAAGCATGACTCCCACAGGCAGAGGCATGATGGGACTTGTAGTTTCGCAACAGGTGGAGGGCTCCCAGTTTGAGACCCCCTGCACTAAGGCTTGGTTCACACTGATGTGGTGTGCGAATTGTGTTTTGGCAGGTTCGAATTTAATGCAACTTCTGAGGGGACTAGGTATAGCTGGAGATTTTTTTTTAACCAGATCAAAATCGCACTGCATCGATGTGAACGGCCTAAATAGAAAACAAATGTACTTTCAGGTGACATGCGAATCTATGAATTTCAAGTCACATCAGATTCGCATGTGAACTGGGCCTACAGAAGCAGCCCCTTTGGCCTTTCAGAAAAAAAATAAAAAATCAGCCAATAGCCAGCCCCCCCATCTGCACTTTTGCAGTCTTTCTGCTCTATCAGAGCCCTCACTCTGTTCCTTTAATTAGACAGTACATGGACTTGAGCAGCCAGGCACCAAACCTTCTCACACGGGGAGAGGTAGTGATGTCACTGGCCACGGTACATGCCAACCCCTGAACCTATACAGGGTGGACTCCTGCAATAGGGTGGCAGCAGATGAACAAAGTGAACAGGAATTTGCTTTTCACATCATTGGATAATTAAAGTGATTGTTATTTAAGAAAAAAAAGACTGCAAACATGATATACTTGCCTGCTCGGTGCAAAAGAATTGCAGAGAAGCCTCGAAACCTCCTCCTCTTTTGAGTGTACCCCCATAGCAAGCTGCTTGCTATGGGGGCACACCTGCAGGCTTGATTACAAGCTGCACTACCTGCATCCATCAACACAGACAGCATAGCTATATATAAATAAATGTGAAATGGGGGGGGGGGGATGTACTTATTTGGTGTGAGTTCTGTTCATCAGGCAGCCCATTTAAAAGGAGGGACTGTCCCAACAACATAAAAATACCCATGTGTTGTCGCATCAAAAATATGTGAACCTAAGCCTTACTCCTCACGAGGCACGTAGATAAACGGAAGGGGGGGGTTGGATTTTTCCAACCGCCCCCACCGAGCATCCTGCCAAAAATAAAAAGATGTCTCTGCCCTGTCGCCTCTCATGGCGCCTGCACCGATACAACAGGCAGCACAGCAGTCAGTATCGCGGTCAGAGTAACAGGCACAGTGGGAGCGGGCGGCACCTGTAGTCCCACCCACCGTTTAATTGTGTTGCAAAGCCAATAATAAGCCCTGGTTCATGCTAGGATGTGGTGCAAAAAACCTGCAACACATCTCCAGCACCACATTCAAATTGCACTGCCCTTGTGATCTACAGCGGGTTTGAAGACAACGCAAACAGTGCGTTTGCCTGCCACAGATCGGATGATACAAAATGACCATGTGATCCGGTTCCAAAATGAATAGGCTTAATAAAAAAAATAAAAAATCACACTGCACTGATTCACATGTGAATTGCACAGAAATGTGATGCAGTTCCTTTGTGACTCATAGCGGGGAACTAAGGCTAGGATCACACCTATGCGTGCAGTGTGGCCTGCATTTGCATGGGAATGGACTGCTTGCTGTCCCTGCAGGAAATGTAGGGAAAAAGGTCCTTGCACCTTTTCTAAAAACACAGCCGCAAAGAAACCGCATAGTGCAGTGTGGTTTCCAGTGTGTGGGTGTGCCAATAGGATTAAAGTGTTACTAGAGCATTTTTTTTTGTTAACCTATCCTGCATGACAGAGTGGTTAAAGAACGATTGTAAAATCTCAACAAATTCACACAGATAATTTCGCCACGTGAACAGGGTCTGTGTGTCATTTGCCACCTGCTAGTCAATAGGAGAAAACAACCAGCTTGTATTTCAGTTTAGCCCAAGAGGAGATATATTGACTGTATCATGTTTTGAGCATGCTTAAAGACCTTTTCATTACAAAATGTTACATAATTTCCAAAACAGATGACGGTTTCTTCACACAGACTTCAGTTGGTATAAGAGCAGCGTGAACAACAAGCTCTTACATAGCATTTTTAGCACTTTCAGCAAGCTTAGTTGAACCTTTTAAAGTTCCGCTCCAGTTTGTAAATGGTGAACACAGATTCCTAATGGGAGCATTGACTGCCACTTTAAAACAAGCTGCTAGCAGGCTTCAGCACTACTTAAAACTGGTTAAAAAAAAGCCTGCTGAAACCGGATAGCAGCTTGTTTAAAGTGCCAATCAACACTCCCATTAGGATCTGTGTATAGCATTTCCAAAACAAGAGCAGAAGGGCACTTTAAAGACTTAGAAAAAGCTGCTTGAAGCTTGTCAAAAGCTTGCTGTTCACATTGCTACACAAGCTGAAGCACATGTGAAACAAGCCAAAGACTGCTTTTTTTCCTTGGTCACTGACCGATCATGGCGTCCCCCCTCTGTACAATTAATTTCATGCGCTAGACCAAAAATTATATATATATATATATATATATAAAAAACACACTTTACTCCCCCATCTCTTTTATTCTGGGGGGAAAAAAAATCCAAAAGTACCCTACACCAGGGTTTGACAAATTTGCTTGGAATCTAGGAGCCAGCTAAAAAAGTTAGGAGCCAGAAAACGCACCCCATCCTGACGAGCTTGTGCGCAGAAGCGAACACATATGTAAACGGTGTTCAAACCACACGTGAGGTATCGCCGCAATTGGTAGAGCGAGAGCAATAATTCTAGCCCTAGACCTTCTCTGTAACTCAAAACATGCAACCTGTAGATGTAGGGTAAAAATTTGTCGGCATTCCACGAGCGGACGCAATTTTGAAGCGTGACATGTTGGGTATGAATTTACTCGGCGCAACATTATCTTTCATGATATTAAAAAAAAAATAGGGGGAAAAAAAAAACTTTACTGTTGTCTTATTTAATTAAAAAAAGTGTAATTTTTTCACAAAAAAGTGCGCTTGTAAGACCGCTGCGCAAGTTGAGCTCAGAGGTTTACATACCCTGACAGAATTTACAAATTCTTGGCCATTTTTCAGAGAATATGAATAACACAAAAACTTCTCTTTAACTCATGGTTAGTGTTTGGCTGAAACCATTTATTGTCAAATCAACTGTGTTTACCCTTTTCAAATCATAATGGCAAGAGAAACTACCCAAATGACCCTGATCAAAAGTTTACATACCCTGGTGATTTTAGCCCGATAACATGCACACAAAGGGGTTTAAATGACCATTAAAAGATAACCATCCTCATCTGTGAGCTTGTAGTGTGTGTGTGTGTGTGTATATATATATATATAAAGTCAATGAGTTTCTGGACTCCTGACAGACCCTTGCATCTTTCATCCAGTGCTGCGCTGACATTTCTGCATTCTGAGTCCTGGGAAAAGCAAAATAATTGTCAAAGGATCTGCAGGAACACACAGACAAGCCTTAAACCTTCTGGCACAAAGTCATTTTGAGTGATGAGACCAAAAATTTAGCTTTTTGGCCACAACCATAAATGCTATAATTGGAGAGGAGTCAACAAGGCCTATGATGAAAAGGAGGTGAATCGCTGATGTTTTGGGGATGTGTGAGCTACAAAGGCACAGGAAATTTGGTCAAAATTTGTTGACAAGATGAATGCAGTTTGTTATCAAAAAATACTGGAGGAACATTTTTGCATTCATCAGCCAGAAAGCTGCGCATGGGACGTACTTGGACATTCCAACATGACAATGATCCGAAACACAAGGCCAAGTCGACCTGCCATAGGCTACAGCAGCATAAAGTGAAGGTTCTGGAGTGGCCATCTCAGTCTCCTGACCTTAATGGGGAAATCTCAAAACATGCAGTTCATGCAAGACAGACCAAGAATTTGCAGGAACTGGAGGCTTTTTGCCAAGAGGAATGGGCAGATTTACCATCTGAGAAGATAAAGAGCCTCATCCACACATACCACAAAAGACTTCACGCTGCCATTGATGTTAAAGGGGGCAATACACGGTATTAATAACTGGGGTATGTAAACTTTTGATCAGGGTTATTTGGGTAGTTTGTTGCGATTAGGATTTAAAAAAAAAAAGTAAAAAAACAGTTGCTTGATAATAAATGCCTTCAGCCAAACACTAAGACCCCTTTCACACTGGGGCGGATTACAGGTGTTATTGCGCAATGCCTGCAAACAGACCTGAAACAGCGGCTGCCGTTTCTCCAGTGTGAAAGACCGAAGGCTTTCACACCGGAGCGGTGCGCTAGCAGGACCGCTCCAAAAGTCCTGCTAGCCGCATCTTTGGAGCAGTGAAGGAGCGGGGTGTTTACTGCTTCTCCGCCGATCCTTACCATTGAAAGCAGTGGGAAACCCTGGCTATACCGACAGCAATGCGCTTCTGCAGAGGCGCATCGCAGGCGTTATTAACCCTTTTTCGGGCGCTAGCAGTGGGTAAAGCCGAATACTGCCCCAATTCCAACAGTAAAGCGCCGCTAAAAATAGTGCTGCTTTACCCCCACCGCACCTCCCTCCCCAGTGTTAAATGGGCCTAACCATGAGTGCAAACAAGTTTGTGTTATCATTCATATTCACTGAAAAAAAAAATGGCCAAGAAATCATAAAATTCTGCCAGGATATGTAAACTTATGAGCACAACTGTAGCTGGGAGGCTGACAGGACTATGCTATGAATATATTGCATGCAATTATGCCCAGTGTAATGCCTACAAAGTTCATACTTGTTAAAGCGATGGTTCACCCTGTTTGACAACATCTAATCAATTGAACTGCTCTTAAAAAACAATGCCCAGACGATTTTTTTTTTTTTTTTGAGCGCTCCTTACCCGTTTGCTACTCGATCTTCCCACCTGTCAATCAATATCTCCCGCGGGGAATGGGCGTGTTAGTCCATTCTCCCCCGTCCTGTCACTCCAATTTGGCAACTCCTCTGTCGACGCGCTCTGCTGTAATCGCGCGACATCTCGTCGGTCACCTGAGTCTTCAGGCATGTAATAGTCTGAACAACGGGGCGTGAACTTTTTACGCCGCCGCTCGCCGTCAACACTGCACATGCGCGGGATCGAGCGGTGAATGCTGGGAGGCCAGCACTCGCCCGATCCCGGAGGAAGACCCTGTCGGCTTCACTATGCCCACAGGTAAGATGGAAACGTCCATCGGATCAAAATCAAAGATATAATTTCACGAATTACAGCGCATCGGATGGCTGAACGTGTGGGACACCCGGTTAGTGCGGGAGTAAAGGTAAGAGCTGCGGATTAGAGGGAAAAAAAAAAAAAAGATATCCTGCGGAACCACCGCTTTAAGGTTTTCCCCTTTTTTTGCAGCCAAACTGGGTTTGTGGATGCTCCTATTCACACCGCAATAAAAAAAAAAAAAAAAAAAAAGGAAAAAAAAAAAACACATTTAAATTCTGCTTACCTTTTTCATGGTCTTTTTTGAAAACTCCAGGACTGAAAGATTCTATTTAGTTTTCCCTTTCTATGTAATGATAGATTATATATATATATATATATATATATATATATATATACTATACCCAGCGCGCACAGTTGGCCACAAGCCTGTAAAAATTACTTGCAGGTTCCCACCCACTATCCATACAAGCAATCTGTAATGCCTTTAAAGTGGCTACACACAGTTATTATTGTAAAGCTAACCCCAATATATTGATTATAATTTTGTTTAGATTATAAAATCGATTTATATTTGTATGCTTATATGTAAAATACTAAAAGTGGAGGTGGCAGAACAGGGGGGGGGGGGGGGGGATAATCAATGCTGGATGTTGCCAAATAAAATGGACTATAGACAATCTAAATTAGCTATGAAACCCTTCAAATATCTGAATTTGGGAGGATGGATAATACCACCACATCGGGCACCTTTGCCAATTAAACCAACTAAAAGAGGTACCTCTTTTTCACATCAGCCTGTCAGTTTTTCAGACTGACCTGATCGGACGAGCCATTGTCCTCTATGGAGCAGCGGATCACCGACACCAGCCGACATCCATTACGGTCCACTAAAAAAACAGTTCCCCATCCGTCAGGTGGTTTGTTTCCATCTAGCAACACTGACAACGGGCTGTGCCCGTGTGCGCTCTGCATCAGCGGAGCAGACAAGGACATGTCATCCGCCTGATCAGCCGAGAGATCCCTTGCTGAGCGGGCGGACTCTGCCAATGTGAAAGGGGCCTAAGGGCGCCGACTCTTTTCTACCACAAGAACACCTTCTGTTTTTCTAGTAGGAAAAACTAAGTGATAAAAGATACCAGAATTATGAAATATTCAACATAAAATGATCCATTTTCAGATGAAATGTAAAAAAATAAATGCCTTCATAAAACCACAGACCAAATGCAAATAAAAAAAAAAATGTATATATCGCTATGAAAAAACTAAAATTGCAGTTTCTGTTTGCAGGAGAGAATACATGAAAACAAAGTTAAAAATTTCATGCAATATTAGTGAAATAAAATAGCTGTATGGTGTAGCTGATAATTACTCAATTTAAAAATTTTACGGTCATGCTTTTGAATTTGTTTTTATACAAAAATGTAACACCAAAAACACATTCTATAAAATAATAATAAAAAAAATAAAAAAAGCACATTCAATGCACATAAGTGCCTGATAACATTTCTAAATATAATCTCTTCTGATGACACCATTAGCATAAATAGATGCAAAACAAATATGGGGCTTCCGTAATACCAGGAAATGAAAACACTGCCTTGTTCCATGTGAGCTTGTGTAGGCAACTGAATACTATTTTGGTTGCTATTGGTAACCATAATTACTAATCTTTCACCGGATTTACCTCCACCCTTTGCGCTGTTTTTATTGTCAGAATTTGTGGCACCTTTAAACTGGAGCAGTATTAGAAGGTAAGCTGGTTTCTCAGAAGTTTATCACAGAGCATCGTAAACATAATTGCCTACGTTAGATCCTCTTATAGTTTGCCTCCGGCATGGTTCTATTTGTGTTGTGAAAGATGCAGCAATCTTGGAAAAACACACGATTTATAAAAGCAGTGAATGTAACATTCAAACATTCACTGCAGGTGTATCTTCCTGATGCACACGCTTCAAAATTACATTAGATTGCAGGGAATGCGTGGTGAAGGTGACCTTTCCTTTGCAGGGAATGCGTGGTGAAGGTGACCTTTCCTTTGCAGGGAATGCGTGGCGAAGGTGACCTTCCTTTACTTGCATACTGGACTGAAATTACATCCAAACCCTTTATTTTTATATAAAAAAATGAAACCACACAAACCAGCAATAAAATCTTTCAAGAAAATGAAAAGGATAGGGATAAGAATTTTACTCATGCACCAGTTTATAATAGTGCAGTAGGGAAAAGTAACAGGACAGTTTTTGACTTCATATTTTACATAAAATGTTCCAACCTGAATGACCCCCAATTTATATTATTATTATTATAATATATATATATATATATATATATATATATATATATTATATATACACACACACACACACACACACACACGACCCAAGAAAACAAAAAAAAAAATCTAAATTCTCTTAACTTTAAATGTATATCAACAGTATTATATTAAAATAGCAGTAAAATGATAGAAATATACTTACAAAAACCTCTAATTGGCAACAAACTTGCCACCAATACTCACAAAAACATTTAACCACTTAAGACCCGGACCTTTATGCAGGTCAAGGACCAGGCCAGTTTTTGCGATTCGACACTGCGTCGCTTTAACTGACAATTGCATGGTCGTGCGATGTGGCTCCCAAACAAAATTGGTGTCTTTTTTTTCCCACAGATATAGTTTTCTTTTGGTGGTATTTGATCACCTCTGCGGTTTTTATTTTTTGCGCTATAAACAAAAATAGAGCAACAATTTTGAAAAAAAAACAAAACAAATATTTCTTATTTTGCTATAATAAATATCCCCCAAAAAAATATATAAAAAGGTTTTATTTTTTTCTCAGGTTTTGGCCGATACTTATTCTTCTACATATTTTTGGTAAAAATCGCAATAATTGGTTTGCGCAAAATGTATAGCGTTTACAAAATAGGGGATAGTTGTATTGCATTTTTTTTTACAACTAATGGCGGCAATCAGCGATTTTTTTCCGTGACCGCGACATTATGGCGGACACATCGGACAATTTTGACACATTTTTGGGACCATTGTCATTTTCACAGCAAAAAGTGCTATAAAAATGCATTATTTACTGTGAAAATTACAATTGCAGTTTGGGAGTTAACCACTAGGGGGGCACTGAAGGGGTTAACACTCCATTCACACCTAGGCGACAAAACGCCTGAAGCACGACGCTCGTGCCGCTGGAGGGGAAAATTTCCATTGATGTCTATGAGATGGTTCACATCTCATAAACGCCGTACGCCTGCCGCCTGAAAACAAGTCCCACCCCCTTTTTTTCAGGCGGCATTGGCGTTCGGCCATAGACATCAATGTTAATTCTTTGTAGAAAAAAATAAATTAAAAAAAAGTAAACTAATTGCGGCAAAATACGCCACGTTACAATGTGAATGCAGGCTAAGTGTGACCTCATATGTGTTTTTAACTGTAGGGGGGCAGGGCTGGACGTGAGGCGTCATTGATCGTGTTTCCCTATATGAAGCTGCCACAACGAAGAACAGGGAAGGTGTGTTTACACTCGCACCTCTCCCCGTTCTTCAGCTCCAGAGGACCGATCGCAGGACACCGGCGGCGATCGGGTCCGTGGGTCACGGAGCTGCGACCCCACAGCTGGGCTTAAAGGGCCACGTACAGGTACGTGGATGTGCCCAGCCGTGCCATTCTGCCGACGTATATCGGCGTGAAGGGGTCCTCAAGTGGTTAAAGTACATGTAAAGCTGATTTTTTTTGTGTTTGTTGGATAGAGCAATCTAAGACCCGTGTTTTTTTATTACTATTTTTTTTTTTTTACTGTTCGTGTCCCACCAGGAAGATTTCTTCAATTCCTGTACTAGAGACAACAGGAAAAAGGAAATCTTACAAAATAAGAAGAAACGCCCCCTTAAAAATAGTTGTCACTTGAATAGGCGTCATTGGAAGATTTTGTCCCGGAGAGAATTCTGAAATGTTGTATGTTCCATTACACTCAGTTCTGGAGAAAATGGGGACCACAACAAAGAGGGTGCGTATAAAAACCGAAAAAAAAAAAAAAAAAAAAAACTCAACGTTGTACACACTTTAATGTAAAAAAAAAAAAAAAAAAAAAAAAAAAAATTCCAATCTTAAATAAATAATAATAAAAAAAAATACTACTAACTAGCATAATGAAATAGGACCACGATAAAGATTTAATGAGTGCTTTTTAATCTATATGGAAAATATTTAATTACTGCATTCTGTTTCATCATACATCTGATACATCTGTGGATCACACCCTGAGAAACACCAATTCTCTCTCAATACATATTTCTTTCTTTCCCAAATTTCGTTATTGGAACATAAACTTCATTATGTAAAATCTAAGAAGCAGATGCTCTGCAAAGTTTTCTCAGTAACACACAAAACAAAAATCAGATTTAGTGGCTTTTATTTACACTTTTTGTACATTTCAGAGCAATACAGTTACATTTGTTTCATAATTTCTGACCTGCAAACAGATACCTTAATGAAAAAACAAACTGGAAAAAAAAAAAAAATATGCATTTGATAAAGATACATCCAAAAAATGTAACAATGAGACATTTAACAAATCACAACAGGTCTTTGTTAGAACAGATCTTAAAAAGGAGCAAGGAGAGAAAAAAAAAAAAAACATTTTTTTTTTTTTTTTTAATCCTTTTTAACATTATGTTCAATATGACCATATCACGCTGGCCACATTTATTTTAAAGATTTGTTCTAAACTGTCGCCCCAATAATAAATTTAAGAAATAAAAATGCTACACTGTAAATCTAACTTCTGTACATTATATTTTCTTTATAACATGAATCCACTATCACAGGTGATCAAATAAATGACAAACAGGCAATATATATAAAAAAAAAGAAAAAAAAATTTGTACAGTTGGCAGGTCCACTTTAACAGGCAGGGGCTATGGTAAATACACGCACGTGGTGCCATTTTAAGCCTGTTTAGAGACCTGTCGTTGCATAAATAGTTAATTTTGTTCCTTTCGGGTATCTTTAGTGAGGTGAAATGTGGGCTGCCACAAATGAAGCTCTGCAGACTTTTAAACAAAAAAAAAAAAAAAAATGAGAAGGAGGAGATCTCACTCCAGCCAAGACCACATAAAAATGTTTAAAAATATTTATATGTCTAAGCTATGAAAAACAAAAAAACACAACCACTAAACTTGCCTACCTTACGTGTGTGGCAGGGATCACGTTTCAAATTGTGTCAGAAGGGCCCGCACTTCTGGAGTGAGCTGCTTGGCAGCCTTGGCTGCCTCTGTGATGGCCTTGCGGTAAAGACCTTTTCTTTTCTTGTTAAATCGCGACTGGAAGTTTTCTAAAAAGGGGGACAGCTGTGACAAAGCAAGAAAGGAGGTGGTTGGGGACCCAAACCATGATATGCGGGCCTCCTGCCGCACAAGCAGGCCGTTATCTTTCCGACTGATAGTTATGGCAAGAATACGGGCAGGCCACCAAGGGAAGCCATATATCTTGGCCCATACAATGTCCCCAACACATATGGTCCTGCCATCGGTGGACATGCATTTAGAGACATTTTTGGAAAACACCTTTATTTTCAAGGAATTGCTCAATTTTTTCTCTTCTTTTGAAGAGGAGGAAGATGATGAAGAAGGTGCATGCATGCTGCCTGGGGGGAAATCAAAGTTTTCAGTAGAACTACACTCGGAGTGGGTGGATTTCAAATCATCTGTACTATCACTACTACACACTGAAGCACTGGAAGAGTCTGCTTTTTGATTTAGGGTCATGTAAACTGTAATATTGCTTTTGCTGCCTCCCTTGCTCAGTGTTTGCTCCTCATCCTGTTCCTTAGGCGGTACACAGACACTCGTGTTCTGAATATCACTGCTGGCCTCCTCTTGAGGGCCATTTGAAGGGGCCTCACCTGCTGAACGGGTGGCAGTGTGGCGGGTCTGGGGCTTGATACCAATCTTGCTGCTTCGCAAACTCTCAAGTCCAATCTTGAGCGAAGAGTCATTCTCCTCGTTGCGGTACCTCTGAGGTTTTATACGTAGTCTTGGTGGAAGAGTCCCTGAGCTTGTATTCTGAAGGCGCCGTGTAAAGTGGACTTTGCCGTGGGTGTTTTTAGAGGACGATGCATCCTTTTGCTTTTTCTGTGCCTTTTCTTTGGCCATTTTTAATACTACCCTTGCCTTTACATGATCCATATTTTTACTCTGCAGTACCTTTTTTGTGTGCAGCTGGGCTTTCGTAGTATGCGTTTGTGAAGCCACTCTGACCACTCTTCCACGCCCATGGCTAAGACTTGTAACCTTGGACACTGAATTCCGCTTCTGACTTTCATTCTGACTTTTCCCATTTACTTTGTGATCAGTTTTTGTTTTTTTATTCACAGTAGTTACACTTTCATGCCTCCTCCGCTTTCCTTCTTCTAGTTTAAAAGAGTCCGTACCAGTCTTCCTGACCTCCTTTTTATCTGCCACAACATTTTTACATTTGTCACATAATACCTGCCTGGGCCTTAGTTTGATAGCATTCATGATCGAAGTGGGTTCTTCCCTGTAGATTTTCTTTTTGAGTCTCTTGATTTTACGTGGAGGAGGTTGAGGTATTGACTGGTTATAAGTGTCCCTGATAAACAAAGGAGGGGGGTAAGGAGCTCCTTCATGAAAAAGTGGAGGCGGCTTTGAAGTCCACAGGTTATGAACTCCACAGGGCTCACTGGATTGGACGGGAGAAACATCTGTAGTTCCATCTTCGTTATGCAATTCTTTTTTCGGGTCTTCCTGGAATGATGTGCTTTGTACCTGGGTAGGTTCCTCTGGTTTGTTTTTGTATTCTCGCTGAGGATGAACTGTTACAGGGATTCCATGAGGTCCAAACCTTAAAAAAAAAAAAAAAAAAGTCACAGCATTAGTAAAGAGTACCTCTCAAATTCAAAATATATTAACGTCAAATTTATGATATTTGTAGGCTTTAAAGCGTTTATTTTTTGGGGGGTTAACAAAGAGCCTGTCCCTTTAACCACTTCCCGCCCCATTGCGGATTGACTGCTGCAAAGTGGCTCAGTTATCCTGACTGGGCATCATAGGACGTCCCCAGGGGAGCGCTAAATCTGTGGTGCGGTGTGACACATCACATCTCAGAACGTGGCAAAGAGCCTATGACGTAGGCCGTTTACCACATGATCAAATGTGACCAATCCCAGCGGTAACCAGGTTTCCTCGGTTTGCGCTGACAGGGAGAGCCGATCGGCGGCTCTGTCAGGGGTGGGTGTGCGCTGAATTATCAGGTGCCCACCACAATGCCAATCAGTGTGAATATTATCTCCTAAACGGTGCACATTTAGAAGATATTTATTGTACCTACAGGTAAATCTAATTTACCTGCAGAACCAGCCGAGATTCAAACCATTAATGGGCAGGCTGTTAGATTCACTTGCGATTATCACAAGTGGCTTCTATAGCTTCTAGCGATAATCACAGTCTTCTTCCAGCAGGGACGGCTTCCTTCGTCCACTCCCACCTGGGAGAAGACAACTGCTTGGCAGGAGGAGACTCCCCTGTCACTGTCTACGTTGAGGGAAATCGCACAAATTTCTTTCCTGCAGCCCAGGTTGCAGGAAGGAATTTCGCACCATCTATGGTCCGCCTAATTTTCCCGCTGTGGAGATTGCATTTCAAGAGCCGGCCTGCAGAAACCGTATAACCAACACATTTTCAACTTGGGAGGAAGGCAGCCAACAAGCACACCCACTGTGCAATATTCAGACGAATCCTCAAAAAACTGATGGAAATTCGATGTGTGCGAGATCGGTTTAAAGGGTTGCATCAGGGATTTAAAAAATGTATTTGTTGAGCAGCTGCAGAAAACCTGTGAATATCAAAGTTTGTTGGAGTAAAATGACCTTTTCGGGGTCCCTATTGCCCACGGTGGATTCATCCCAAAGTGCTATGAAATCACCATACTTTAGTTATCCTCACCATGCCTTCCTAAGAAACTAAAGCAGCCACCATGGATTAGCAAGTGTAAAAATATAAAATGTTTTTCCTTGGATACACTTTAAGAGCAGAACAAAAAGTAAACTAGAACATAGGTAACATTTATTTATTTTGGGCAGCTGTTATATAACCAATAAACGTTTGACCTGGCAGAACAATGCGGCAGGTGAGAACATTGTAAAAGGAGCAGATATACCCTCACCAAAAACAGAGCGTGCTTTTATTTGCGCACCATAACAGATATTTAAGTCAATATAAAATGAATAGTAGTTAAACAAAGGCCTCACATGAACATACGTTTTCCTGGTCTGACTCAGCAGGTGCAAACAGTGGCATGTAAAACAGAGTTGCAATGAAAGTGTGCTAAAGAGCACTTGGCAAATAACAGATTTTTACAATAGATCTATACCAAAAAAAAAAAAAAAAACATCTTAGCACCCAGCTGTGGCTTTACTCTTCTAGGACAGGATAAAAAGCAATAACTGCCTAAATCGTAATCACTGTACATCGAAATACCTTCAATCTTAACCTCCCACTGCACAGACACATGCACCAACCACAAATATAAACAATGGCCCGGATTCGCAAAGCACTTACGCGGCGTATCTCCAGATACGCCGCGTAAGTGCAAATATGCGCCATACCCACAAACTAAGATACGCCTAAAAACAGGCTTAATCCCGCCGACGTAACTTGCCTACATCGGCGTAGGGTGGGCGCACATTTACGCTGGCCGCATGGTGGCGCTGCCATTGATTAGCCATTCAAATATGCAAATGAGGAAAATACAGCGATTCACGAACCTGCGCCCGCCCGACGCAGGCTACGAGAGGTGCGCGTAAGTTGTACGTCCGGCGTAAAGTTAAGCCCCATAAAGGAGGTGTAACTCAGCAGCAGACATGTAAAAGTCTGCATCAGGGAACAGAAGCTGGCGGTTTTTATGTAGTTTACGTTGGACGTGTATCTGGATGGGCGTAGATTACGTTCATGGCGTAGGCGATCTTAGGTAGTTGTTCCGACGTGGTTATGAGCATGCGCACGGGGATGTGTCCACGACACATGTGCAGTTCGTTTAACGTACTTGTCTGGCTCTCAAACTATCATTTGCATGGGGTCACGCCTCATTTGCATGGGTTTGCATGGCTCACGCCCACTTCCACCTACGCCGACTTACACCTTCGAAACCCAGCGCAGTTTAGGCAGCATTGGCTTTGTGAATTCCATGCTTGCCTCTCTGCGATGCGTAGCGTACAGGAGATACGCTACTGTGGCATAAATGTGCGCCGCTGTCTGTGAATCCAGGCCAATATTTTCAGAACAGTATGTTAAACTTTATTTTTGTATATAGTGTAGAGGAATTTGTTTTTTGCTGTCTGAATCCCCCTAGAGAGGGGGGATTCCCCCCCCCCGTCCCGTTTATGGTCATCAAAAGTGAAAGCAGAAAGAAAAATCCCAAATTTTGGGTCGTCACCAGATAGTAAAGGGGAAATCTTCCAAATGGGACACTTATTCTAGTGACACCCCAGAATTTCCCCTCTTTGGAAAGATTTCCTCCCACTCCCTGTTTTGGATATGGGACAGAAAGTGAAGGGAAATCTTCCCTATGGAGAGAAAAAAAAAAAACAACACTTCATAGAACTCTCCCTAATGCCTTGTACACACAATCGTAATTTCCGATGGAAAAAGTCAGACGAAATTCTTTCTTCGGATATTCCGACCGTGTGTGTTCCGTCAGAATTTAGAAAGAACAATTCCGTTCGTCTGTAGGGAACTCCGGAGAAAAAAAAAAAAATACGCACGCTCAAAATCAAGTCGACGCATGCTCGGAAGCATTGAACTTATTTTTCCCGGCTCGTCGTAGTGTTGTACGTCACCGCGTTCTTGACGGTCAGAATTGTGTGACAGTGTGTATGCAAGACAGCATGAACGGAATTCCGTCTGAAAAATCCAGAGAATTTTATCCCGACGGAAAATCCAATCGTGTGTACAAGGCATAAGGCTCCATTTACACCTGAGCGATCCAAATCGTCACGATTCCGCCCGTGATTTGAAATCACGGCAAATCGTTAGACGCTTGTGTAATACCATTACTTCTTAATAGCACCTCAATTGCAGCGCAATAAATCACGCTACAATCGCAATGTTGCGATTTGCCATGATTGGGGTGCCATTAAAAGAGTAATGGAATCGCATGAGCGTCCCACGATTTTGAATCGTGGGCGGATCCTGCTCAGGTGTGAGTAGAACCTTACTCAAACTCAGACACAGATGAAAAAAAAAAAAAAAAGAAGGACAGGATATTTTTTTTCCTGTCCCTAATAAAGTTTTGCCTTTAGTTGCACTTAATTTAGACATTAAATTTACCATATGCACTTTTAAGTATTCATTTTTGAAATATCCTGTAAGAGTCAATCCACGACAGATGACTGCACAGTTAGAGTCAGCCAATCACCCTAGACCAGTGATGGCACCCCAGATGTTTTGGAACTACATTTCCCATGATGCTCATGCACTCTGCAGTGTAGTTGAGCATCATGGGAAATGTAGTTCCAAAACATCTGGGGTGCCAAGGTTCACCATCACTGCCCTAGACTGTTGAACTCAGATCCTCCCCTTTAATAAAAGAATCTCCAGCACAAATTCAGGAATAGTAATTTCCAGGTGAATTCCTCCTATTTACTGCCCCCCCCCCCCCCCCCTCATTTTAGTGAAATTACACACACAACTTAAGGTGTATATTGTCTGATTGGACAGACAGTCAGTTACAATTCAAAATGTTTAGGCAAACATTTAAGAAAAAAAATCATCATTACATCTCTGCAATAAACATTTTCCAGTGCGTTATCGTTTTTGATCTGCAAGAAATCCAGCCAACTGCCGTTTTAACTGATGACAATTCTTGTTTAATTGAAATTCCAAGTAGTCAGATGTCAGCCCTGCAAATTTCTTATACTGGCCTTGCAGCTCAAAGTCAAGCCATGGTTGACACCACCCGGCTCAGCAAACTTCAGTCTGAAAAATCCAAAGGTGCCAGATGGAAGAGTTTCAGCCAAACAGTAAACGCAGCCAACCAGATGGAGTAGCTGCTGTCAGAATACAACAGACTCCAGAACAACTCAGAAGCGCTGGGAATTTTTGGACTTTGAAGTTTTTTCATCGGACTACACTTGCCAACAAGCTTACTAGTTCTCATGAGGCAACCCCCATACAGCAGGTGTATGTAGCTTAAACAATAACAATCCACTATTAAGCCAATGCGTTTTGGGGGCAACACCCTTCCCCTTTGATCAGCGCCAATTATGAAAAACTGTCTGGATATGAATATTACCACACTATAGGTTCATATCTACTGTATTGTCAAGACATAGCTTTCCAGGATTTTTACGGATTAAGCCAGTGGTCTCCAAACTGTGGCCCACGGGCCGAATGCGGCCCTTTCCCTGTCTTTATCTGCCCTCTGGGGACCATAACTCCCACTAACACCAGCAATGGAGCCCTATTTCTCCTCCTCCCCCCCCCCCCATGATGGGGCACCATTTCTCCCAACAACAACAATGGGGCACCATTCCTCCATTACAAATGACAGGGCACTATCCCCATCCTACTGATCAGAGGTGCCATGTCTTTTTTATTTACTCCCACTGAAGACCAAGTCAGTGGCAGCGTTTACTCCCACTGAGGTTGGGGTGTTTTCTTCTTCCGGGGAACCACAGTCCTGGCCCTCCTGATGTCTGGAGAACAATAAACTGGCCCTTTGTTTAGAAAGTTTGGAGATCCCTGGTTTAAGCTACTGTTGGGTGGCAATGGGGAGAAGAATACGATGAACAGCAGGGTAGATCCTTCCATCCATGCTGTTTAGTATTGATTGAGGAGTGTATCCCTTTTCCCTGTAGGCTTTGGTGAAAAGTCTATGCGTACGTCACTGACCTTATTGCTGTAACCTCTCATCTCTAGAACATAAGGGAAGGTCTTCTGGCAACAAAGAGCAGTTCAGCAGTAACCAGACATTTTTGGTCCATCTATGGCTGTTCCTACTCAACAGAAGTGAATGAAACAATTGGCTGCAGCAATTGGTTGCATCCCGACAGAGAAGTTCGGCTGCGAGAATGCAATGTCAAAACGGGAAGGATTCTGCCATTCCCCTTACTTGCCTGGATGGGGGAATTCATTTGCATTTTGTCATTAGGACCCTTTCACACAGGCGGACTGATCGGGTTAAAATGTCATTTTTTTTAGACAGACCCAATGAGACCCTCCTGACTCCTCTATTGAGCGGCGAATGTCAATAGACATAGGTCCATTGACACCTGCCGGCATCCGAACTGGCTCAACCAGCCTTTAAAAAAATGAGATAAAAATAATTGTCAGGAATAGCTTTAAAGTGATATTAGAGGCAATTTCAAAATGTTTGCACAGAGCAGCCCTGATCCTCCTCTTCAGTGGTGCTCGGCCGGCATTCCTGGCCCCTCCCTCCTTTTGAGTGCCCCCAGAGCAAACAGCTTGCCGTGGGAGCACCCAAGTACTTACTCCCAAGCTGCTGCCCTGTATGTGTGTTCATACACAGAGCAATGACTTGGCCCCAATGGCTCCTGCTGCTTTATCAGCCAATGAGGGGACAGTGCCCGAAGAACTGAGGTTCTTGTGCACATCTCTGGATAATGATGGGGCTCTGGTAAGTATTAGGGGGGGGGGCTGCTGCAAAGAGAAGGTGTTTTGGCTTCATGCATAAAATACATGAAGATAAAAAAAGAAAAAAAAAAACATTGAGCCTTCAGAACCACTGTAAAGTGAACTCTCCAAATTCCCCAACCCCCCCCCCCCCCCCCTTCACCTTGCAATGATAAATATACTTAAGCAGTCTAGAGGTCGACCGATATATCAGCAGATTTTTGGCATTTTTTTATTAAATCGGCAACGGCCGATTGTTTTAAAGAAAAAAGCCGATTTACTTTAGCACGACTTGCATTGACTTCTAGGATACAGAAGTCATTGCAAGTTGCCTGAAGTTTCCCGTGGAGTGACTTGTCTCTGGGCAGCCTGCCAACTTGGCTGTGCCAAGTGTGAGAAAATACAATGTTGCTACTTATCAATGAACTGAACTGTGTGTAGAAGTTCTCAGTTTAACCATTTAAAGACCAAATCTTTCCTGACACTTGTTGCTTACAATTAAAATCCTGTATTTTCTGCTAGAAAATCACTTAGAACCCCCAAACACACATATACATATATACATATATATATATATATATATATATATATATATATATATATATATATATATATATATATATATATATATATATATATATATATATATATATATATATATATATATATTAGCAGAGACCCTAGGGAATAAAATAGCGGTTGTTGCAATATTTTATGTCACACGGTACTTGCGCAGCGGTCTTTCAAACACAATTTTTTGGGAAAAAATACACTTGAATGAATAATAAAAAATAAAATAAAAAAAAACACTAACAGTAAAGTTAGCCCGTTGCACCCCCCCCCCCTTTGTTCAAAAGTTTTGATTACCTGTTTTTGTGCCCGCTTTCCTGATTCCCTTATCGAAGATGGCAGGGGCAGAACCCGAGAGCTGAGGGAGAGATCAGCTTCGGGTGCCGACATTGCGGGCGCCCAGGACAGGTAAGTGACCATATATTAAAAGTCAGCAGCTGCAGTATTTGTAGCTGCAGACTTAATATTTTTTTCAGCGGAATTCCTTTGCTTTCACACTGGAGCGGGCAGGCGCTATTCGGCTGCTAGCGTGGCGCTTATAACCCAGCTAGCGGCCGATGAAGAGAAAAATCGTATCTTCTTTGGCAGGCTTCCCCCCTCCCCCCCCCATTTTTTCCCTGCTGTACGTACAAGGCATTTCCCCATATAAAGTCCCCCCGCCCCCCAATAAAGATCAAACCTTGTTTTGTCTAAAATCTGCAAATATTATATTTGGGAATAGCCCTATTTGCGCAATACCCTACTTTATAGTGCTGCACAATGTATGCCCTTTTATGTTCTTTTGGGGTGAGCCTATGAGGCTGGTCTGTCCGGACTTGGGGGGGGACGACACCTCCCTTCATAAATGGTAATAGCTTTTTGTAGTAGTGGTTAAGAGCATAGCATTTTATTGGCATTTTCGCCGTAAAAAAAAAAAAAAAAAAAAAAACTAAGTCTAAAACGCCATTAGCATCACAATTTAATACCGACCACTGAACAGCAAAGTCTGTGACCAAAGCAAAAGATTTTAACCTGCAAGACTAAAGGTGAGTGCAAGGTCAGCTGTCAAAATATCCAAGCAGTGCCTCCATCCGATAGATGCAGATGCTGTTCGGCTGACAGTTTTCTGCCAAGCATCCAATTGAGGGATGACGAGCAGTAGGTGGCCAACAGAACCACAATCTGAGCAAATTTCATCCGGTTCAGTGAGAGCTGGGCTGGCCGAAATTTGCATCATGTATGGCTAGCTTAAGAAAGGACTCATTCTCTATGTACACACAAAATCACATTATCAGAGTGAAAACAAAGGTTCATGCCCCATTAACCTTATACAAGGCATCAGCAAGGGAATTCTTCAGATCCAAAGACACAAAGAATAGTACTTTTTTATCCAGTCAGGATCATTGCGATTCAGGAAGTCCTGTGATTCAGTGTGGAGATGTCCAATGAACATTTATAAAGCTCTGGGTGATGGGGCACATATTCTAAATGAGCTAGCTGGCTCTGGCAAAAGAAGGGCTGCATTCATACTGGAACTATGCAGTGCATGTCAGTCTTCTATTCCCTTTGGGAGGAGGAAGAGAATAGGAAACATACTGTCACTTCCTGGACACATACCAGGTCCTAATAGGGCTGCCAGAAGCATTGCAGCGTGAGAATTGTGAGTCCTAAAGCCGTCACTGAGCTTCTCTCTATTCTGCAATAGTACTACCCAAGTCACAGTATTACCCATGCCAAGTCAGATGAAATCTTCATATTGCAAGTTCATACTGATAAATTTCACTCAGTTCACACACACACACACAAAACCGCTTTATTTTAAAGTGGACCTATAGTCTTTCTACATTATGAATTCCCCACCATAACTTTATCCCCCACACTGCAAGGGTTAATCACTCATTAACCACTTAAAGACCTTAGGTTATTTTCAGATTTGGTGTTTGCAAGACTAAAAAAAATTTTTCTGCTAGAAAATTACTTAAAACCCCCAAACATTATATATTTTTTTTCTAACACCCTAGAGAATAAAATAGTGGTCATTGCAATACTTTTTGTCACACCGTATTTGCGCAGCGGTCTTACAAGCGCACTTTTTTTGGAAAAAAATCACTTTTTTGAATTAAAAAAAAATAAGACAATAAATTTGGCACAATTTTTTTATATATTGTGAAAGATAATGTAACGCCGAGTAAAATGATACCCAACATGTCACGCTTAAAAATTGCGCCCGCTCGTGGCATGGCGTCAAACTTTTACCCTTAAAAATCTCGATAGGCGACGTTTAAAAAATTCTACAGGTTGCATTTTTTGAGCTACAGAGTAGGCCTAGGGCTAGAATTATTGCTCTCGCTCCAACGATCGCGGCGATACCTCACTTGTGTGATTTGAACACCGTTTTCATATGCGGGCGCTACTCGCGTATGCGTTCGCTTCTGCGTCCGAGCTCGTCGGGACGGGGCGCTTTAAAAAAAATTTTTTGTTGTTTTCTTATTTATTTATTTTTATTTATTTTATTACTTTTTACGCTGAAAAAAAATTTGATCACTTATTCCTATTATAAGGAATGTAAACATCCCTTGTAATAGAAAAAAGCATGACAGGTCCTCTTAAATATGAGATCTGGGGTCAAAAAGACCTCAGATCTCATATTTAGACTAAAATGCCAAAAAAACAAAAAAAAACAAAAAAAAAAAAAATTGAAAATGTCATTTTTTCAAATGACAAAAAAAAAAATGTTTCTTTAAGAGGCTGGGCGGGACTGACGTTTTGACGTCACTTCCGCCCAGCAGAGCTATGGGGACGGGCGAAGGAGATTTTTCCTTCAGTCCCGTCCCCAGTCAGCTGCCGAGCGGTCCCGATCGCCTCCGCCGCTACCGACAGGTACGGTAAGCGGCGGAGAGCGGGGGGGGCGGGCCCTGCTCCCACAACCGATAACGGCGATCTCACGGTGAATCCGCCGCGGAGACCGCCATTATCGTGTACAGGACCGCTCATGCTAAAGATAGATACCTCGGTTGTGGCAGCAGCTGCTGCTGTTACCGAGATATCCATCTTTAAAATTTGGACGTATATATACACATGAGCAGGTCTGGAAGTGGTTAAGTATAGGAGCAATACTTGCTTCATGCCTTACCCATCCATGTAGGTACCCTTCCAATGTCTTCTCCATATACAATGTAGGGTTAATAGCCCTGAACTGTGTGATGAAGCCAGGGGGGTGAGGAGAGAAAAAAGCAACAGGAGAGGGAAAAAGCGCCACTGTCTGAGTGTAGCTAATAAACTCAAAATGGAGCAAGATACGCTGCAGGATGTCCAGCAGGGGGCACCCTCACAGGTTATGCCAAGAAACATGGATACGAGGGGGAAAACAAAAAGAGAGAGCACCACTTTCAGTGTAGCATGTATATTTAACTATGCCGAAAAAAAAACGGATAGTAATGCACTCACATAAATTAAGGAAAAATGCAGTAATAAATAGTACAGCTGCGTTATTACCCATTAGAATCATGGTTAAATAAATATGCTACACTGAGAATGGCATGCCCTCACTATTTTCCCCTACCCAAGTTCCTCTGCACAACCTGTAAGCGCTTATGCTCGTAATCCGAGGTTCCACTGCACCAGATACAAGGGCAGCAACCCAAAGTCAGGTTATGGGTATATGGGATATCCCAGCCAATGGGCAGGGGTTTTCTTGGATCCCTTGGCCTGCTGGGAGAGCCTATATATTTGGGTGAAGTCAGATGATCCATGTTCTGTGCCACCTGGTTGCCTGTCTGGGTGGATGAGTGTCGTTTTGCCTGGTCTGCTAGGCCAGAGAAATAGCTATAATTTATATATATACCGTATTTATCGGCGTATAACACGCACTTTTTTCCCCCCTTAAAATCAGGGGAAAATCGTGGGTGCGTGTTATACGCCGATCCCCACTGTCTGAGGGAAGAGGAGTGAGCGCCGCGATCTCCTGTGTACCTGGCACTCCGTCACGCACAGCCACACCTCCTGGCCCCGCATTGGGCCACTGTTCTGTCTATCATATGAGCAGGGCCAGGAAGCGTGTGAGTGACAGAGTGCCAGGTACACAGGAGATCCTGGCGCTCACTACTCTTCCCTCAGACGGCGGGGATCAGCGTATAACACGCACCCCTGATTTTACACATGTAAATTCAGCAGTCATCACAGCCCTGTGACGCCGCAGACACGATCCCCCATTCAGCTGGGACATGGAGAGCTGTAGGAGAACACATTCTACACCTAAACATCGTAGGTATGTGGTAATATAGGGACATTGCTCTAGCGATGCTGTTTTTTTTACAGAAAAGCTGCATTGTTGGTCAACTTATAGGCTGGAGATGGGCACTGAGCAGGGTGCATTGATGAGCTGTGACCCTAATTTTGCTTTAAAGTTTGTTATTTAAAAAGTATTTTTTTCCCTAAACTTCCCTCCGAAAATTGGGGTGCGTGTTATACACCGATAAATACAGTGCAACATAAAATATTGCAACAACCACCATTTTATTCGCTAGGGTCACACACACACACACACACACCTTTTCTGAAGCCGATCCAGTCCAGTCCCCAGTGGCGGATTGCTGTGCGCAGGAGACACCTGACAACAGCTGTGAAATGCCTAGGAAGTAACATCACCCATAGAGTAACTATGGAGCTTCCGTTGTCTGCTGCCTCCTCTGCACTTGCCTCCACATAGAAGCTGCCGCTGACAGCTCAGCGTGGGAGCGGACCAGAGCAGCTGTAGAAAGGGTATGTATAGCAATTATTTCTTTGCAGGGTATAGGTTAGTCTTAGGATTGTGGATGCAAGTAGATTTACAGGATTTTAGTTTTAGAGTGAACCACTTTAATATCACTAAACATTCTCTGAAAATGCAAGATACCCGTCTGCCTTTGGCATCAATCATTTTTTTATTAGGGACATGGAATGAGTTTGCAGATCAGCAAATGTCAAGTCAGCATTTCAGACATTTAAACCCCTTTCACACTTGAGCCGTGGTAGGGCTAATGCGCTGCTTTTCGGCTGTTAGCGGGGTGCTTTTAACCCCCGCTAGTGAATGAAGGGGTTAAAAGCACTAGTGCTGTGGCACTTCCGAAGCGCTTTCCAGGTGGCCATTCATTTCAATAGGCAGGGCGCTTTAGAAGCGCTGTATACAGTGCTCCCAAACCACCCCAAAGACGTTGCTTGCTCATCGCTCCAGTGTGAAATGTCACACTGAAACGAATGGGAGGCGGTTTTCAAGCACTAAAAACGCCTGAAAACCATCTCAGTGTGAAAGGGGCCTTAAACTTCTTGTAGGTCATTGCCATGCTGATCTTTGTAATTTCTCAGTCAAAACGGGGGATCAAGTATTTTCAGATGTCAAGGTACCATGCAAGGAAAACAAAAAAGCATATACACATATCTCGGAACAAAATATCAAGTACTTCCAAAAACAGCAGAGATCAAAATAAAATTTCCCGAATGTAGAGACACCATGCACCCCCATATCACTGTAAACTCATTGAACTGTAAGCTGGATCACTACTACTGCTGACCTGAAAAGGCTAGTTGTCTGCCCGATATGCAGATCCAGCATCTTCAATATACAGATTTTCCCAACAAGCAAACTTGTCAGTGACTAAAACAAGAGTCTATTTCTTACTCAACAAGTTTACTAAGAAACAATTCACCGACGCAATGTTAAAATCAAATGAGAAGGTGTGAGATTGAAGCACCACACCAAAGGGAAATCGTCCAGATTTGCATTTCAAAATGAGATAAAAGGCCATCACAAAGCCACTGCATTTCAGAAGTTTATACTGTACTCAACACAAAGTAGAGCTGCACAATTCTGCTAAAAATTTGAATCCCAATATATTTGCTTAGCATAAAGAACACGATTATCTCCCAATTCTTAGCGTTACGGTTTAGTTTTTTATTAAAGTGCATTTTTCCCCAAAAATTGCCTTTGAAAGACTGCTGGGCAAATACAGTGCGACATAAAATATTGCAACAACCGCCATTTTATTCTCTAGTGTCGCTGCCTCGGCCATAGGAAAGGCAGCTGCTTCGGCCTAGCTCCCGGAGCGGTGGCCATCTTGGTCCACCCGGCGGCGGCCTAGGTGAGCCTAGAGCGGCGCGCTGACGTCATCACCAGGCCTCAACTGCTCGAGTTTGGCTGGCTTCTCTGGTAAGACTAAACAAGCACTAATCTTCCTATACAGTGGGGGAGATGTCTGGAAATTACAGCGGGGACTATATATGGTGGTGATCCAAAAAAATTTATGTGCCTTATAATTAATCTAATTTGGTCTAATAAATATATATATATATATATATATATATATATATATATATATATATATATATATATATATATATATATATATATATATATATATATATATATATATATATATATATATATATAGATATATAGTGTATGTGTGTGTGTCGCATGCGGCTCACAGCACGGGTCCGGCGTTCACAGTTTCAGGTATGATTTCAGCACAAATTTTTGGGCTGAAAAGGGACCAAAAGCCGCTCAGGGCTCCTGTGCAAACTTGCACTGGCGATATGTGAACCAGCTCCATAGAGACAAGCTATGAATAAGCACTGAGATACAGTGCGAAACGCGTCAGCTTTTTTGTTCTGTTTTTGGCCGTGGCATGTATTTTGTGATCAATTTTTAATAAAAGGAGAAGTTTTTTTGGAGTGCGTGTTCCAGCCCTTTCTTGTATTCAAACCAGCTTCATAGAGAGCTGGTCACAATCTCCTACCATGTGAATTGGATGCAGGGAAATCCGCATCCAATTTGCATAGGTGTGAACCCAGCCTTAAACTTGTAAGCAACAAGTGTCAGAAAAAGGTTTAGTCTTTAAGTGGTTAAACTGACCTTGTTTGCAGACCGAAGTTCATCCCTTTGATCTAAAAGAACCAAAAATGTTACATTGTTTATGGACAGCTGTAAGTTAGAGAACAGCTCTGCACAATTTTACATAGAATCGTGGAAATGCCGGATTAAGATCATGAGGGGGGTTGAATCAAGATTGCTATTTTAGAACGATTATTCGTGCAGCCCTAATACAAAGTATGCGTTTTTTTAAGCATGAAAAAAAGAAAAAGAAATTTAACAATGCCTGTCTGCAGCTGGTTTAGCAACAATCTAATTCCATATACCCTGGGCAAATACTACTATTTTTCCTATAGCAATCAGTCAATTGCAAGGTTCCAGCACTAGCCCATTTTTTCCCTGGCTTGTTAAAAAAAAAAAAAAAATAGTGACCAAATTCATTGATCCAGACTATACGACCTTGCCACAAACAAAAATGGCCTATTCTCATATACGCGCCTTAAAGTGCACAACGTTCTCAAAATAGGTAAAAAAAAAAGAGCAAAACACTATATGCAGTACATTTCCAGGTTTTGTTTTGCTTTAACTTGCCAACCGCTAGGTTGGCTCTATTGCGCAAATCGTCGTAGCTGCACGTCGGTTCGTGCAATAGATACGGTGGGCGAGCGCACGGTGCCAGAGCTGATGCGCGTTACCGGCGGCTGCAATGTCCACCGGCCACCCGTGATCTCTCCACAGAGAGACAGAATATCGATCTGTCGCGGTAAACAAACAGATCACCGTTCTGACAGGGGAGTAGAAAGATAGTCTGTTCCTAGTGATCAGGAACAGCGGTCTCTCACCTCCTCCAGTCAGTACACCCCCCCCCCCAGGGAACACATTTAACATCTTGATCACCACTAGTGTCATTTATACGGTAATCAGTGCATTTTTAAAGCACTAATCGCTGTATAAATGTCACTGGTCCCAAGAAAAAAAAAAAAAGGGTCAGATCTGTCTGATGCAAAAAAATAACTCATCGCTGATCACTGCCATTGCTAGTAAAAAATAAAGAAAGCCATAAATCTATCCCCTATATTGTAAACGCTGTAACTTTTGCGCAAACCAATAACTATACGCTTATTGCAATTTTTTTTAACCAACAATATGTAGAACACCACATATTGGCCTAAACTGAGGAAGAATTTATTTTTTGGGGATATTTACGATAGCAAAAAAATATATAAATTTTGTTTGGGTACAACGGTGCACGACCATAAAAAAAAAATATGGCCCGGTCATTAACCACTTGCCGACCGCGGCACCACTATGTATGTTGACAACATGGCACGGGCAGGCAGATTGGCGTACAGGTACTTCCCTTTAAATTTGCCGCCCGCCGTGTGCCTCGCGAGTGCGGCTGCAGGTCCCGGAAACTCGATGTTCCCAGGAGCCCCGCGATTGCGATCGGCAAGGGCAGAACAGGGGAATGCTTTTTAAAACAAGGCATTCCCCTATTCTGCCTAGTGACACTGTCATTGATGACCAGTCCCTGTGATCGGTCATCTATGACGTGTTACGTGTAGTCACGCCCCCTAACAGTAAGAATCACTCCCTAGGGAACACTTAACCCCTACAACGCCACCTAGTGGTTAACATCTTCACTGCCAGTGTTATTTTTATAGTAAAAAGTGCATTTTTATAGCACCGATCGCTGTAAAAATGACAATAGTCTCAAAATGGTGTCAAAAGTGTCCGCCATAATGTCTCAATAAAATAAAAATACGCACTACATGCCTTTCTGCAGCTTCTCCATTTAAGTCTATTGAACCCCCCCCCCCCCCCCAAAAAAACACTTTTGCATTTAAAGCGGTTGTAAAGGTACAATTTTTTCCCCCTAAATAGCTTCCTTTACCTTAGTGTAGTCCTCCTTCACTTACCTCATCCTTCGATTTTGCTTTTAAATGTCTTTATTTCTTCTGAGAAATCCTCACTTCCTGTTCTTCTGTCTGTAACTACACACAGTAATGCAAGGCTTTCTCCCTGGTGTGGAGTGTCGTACTCGCCCCCTCTCTTCTACAGGAGAGTCAGGACGCGCTCTGGGTTGCAGATAGAGAAAGGAGCTGTGTGTTAGTGGGCGTCCTGACACTCCTGTAGTCCAAGGGAGGGGGCGAGCACGACACTCCACACCAGGGAGAAAGTTTAGCATTACTGTGTGGAGTTACAGACAGAAGAACAGGAAGTGAGGATTTCTCAGAAGAAATAAGGACATTTAAAAGCAAAATCGAAGGATGAGGTAAGTGAAGGAGGACTGCACTAAGATAAAGGAAGCTATTTAGAAAAAAAAAAAAAAAAAAAATGTACCTTTACAACCCCTTTAAGGGGGGGGAAAAAAAAAAGGGGGGGGGCGCGCCAATGAACAGGTAGCCCGATAACTAGACAAAAGGAAACAGACTAGGGGTGCTGCTGCCAAAATGAAGAAAGGGACTTCCTATCTGAAAAAGGGGGGAGGCAACCACTCTAGTGTAGCAAGTTCCAAACCATTTTATATTTTTATTTCTGTAACAAGTGAGGGGGGGCGGGGAGACAGTGCAACCACTCTAGCATAGCAAGTTCCAACCGATTTTAATAAAAAAAGGATTAAAAGATGTATACATACAAAAGTGCATGAGAAAACACTCGCTCTGTTTAAACCCCCTCCCACCAGAAACCGATGCCGAAAAGGGTTGTGCAGGCTGCTGGAGCACTGGACTGACTGCACAGCTCGTTCTGGCTTTGGGTTTCTGGGGGGCGGGGCTATTTAAACAGGGTGGGGTTAGCTGAGGAAGAAGGTCCCTCGAAACGAGTCCTTTTACACAAGATGGACTACACCATCCATCCTGGCAATGAGGAACCTCAGACTGTCAGAGCAGCTCTCCATCCAGCGGCGCAGTGATCCGGACTCTGTCTTCAGTAGCTTATCCATCCGCACGTTTGGGACAGTGCCATTTTACCCACAGGCTCAAACCCTTTTTTTTTTACATGCAAGTTTCTCATGCACTTTTGTGAGTATATACCTTTTAATCCATTTTTATTCAAATCGGTTGGAACTTACTACACTAAAGAGTGGTGGTGCCGTCTCCCCACCCCCCCTCACTTGCTACAAAAAGCTTTGCTTGCACTTCATAACAACCACAAAGCATTTCATTAAAGCAGAGAAGCCCCTCCCCCCCTCCAAGATCCCAATTTCTTCACATCATACATGTGGGGCAGTGTGCAGAAAAATGCAGCTCAACAGACATGGTATGAGTAAGCCCTTAAAATCATTGGCTGATGCAGAATATCACGCCAAGTTGTAATAAATAGTTTCTATTCACAGCATAAAATAAAATGGACCCTATGGGTCGCTGACAATGCCTAATGAATTCAGGGCCAGCGCGTCATCAACAATGTGCAGAAATCCACGGCAGCGTAGGTGCACAATAACTGAAGGTCGAGTTTAATGGGAGAATGACTCATGCAGGAGAGAGGTAAATAGTGAGTAATTAGCACAGGATGTAGGCATCTCACCTGATATGAACATACGTGTGTGTAGGTCCTTATGAGCTCAGATGCAGTACGCACAAACTTGTGCCGTCAAGATCCTACATAAAATCAGCAAAGCCCCGAACACACGAGCAGATTGTCAGGAGACATTCGCCGGTACAAAAAATACCGGACGTCGGTCTGTTCGACAGAAGCTTGCCAGTTTGTCGGACGAGCATGCTGGAAAACCAGCAGCCGACCGAATCCTGATCAGCCAATGGCAGAGAGCACTGATTGAAGTGTTATGGCGGGAGGGGGCGTCCCCTTGTCAGAACACAACAGCTTAGCGGGGGGAGATCGCTGGACTAGCCTTGCATGGCTTTGACTGGAGCGGTCACAGTTTTTGTGCAACCCACTGTAGCGTGTACCAGGCTGATTGATTCTAAAAGGTTTGGGATATTAAAAAAAAAAAAAAAAAAACACCACACACACGTTATACTTACCTCTGTGCAAGGGTTTTGCACAAAGCAGCCCAGATCCTCCTCTTCTGTGGTCCCCCAGCAGGGGGGGAAGGTTTAGTCCCTGCACTTTAAATGCAAATTCAGCCATACAACTGGCTGAACTCGCACTGCACAGACATTGCATTTGATCGGCATGGGTGCAAATCACATGCGATGTCTGACATTGCTACAGTGTGAACCCAGGCTTAAGGTTCAGTTTTTTTTATAAAGAAAACATGATATATAGTTACCTGTTCTATGTGGTTTTGCACACAGCACCCCCGATTCTCTCGTTCTCAGGTCCCCCACCATTGCTCCCAGCTCCTCCCCCATGACCAGTGCCCCCAATAACAAGCCACTTGCTGTGGGGGCACTGGCTCCCAAGCCCCGCTCTATGTGTCCACAAAAAACAGAGCTGCGGCTTGGCCCTGCCCTCCACTCCATTCCACTCTCTCCTCATTGGCTCAATTAGAACTTTTTTTTAAATGCATTTTTCTGGATATTTTTGTTGTTATTCTGTCTCACTTAAAATAAACCTACCATTAAAATTATAGACTGATCATTTCTTTGTCATTGGGCAAACGTACAAAATCAGCAGGGGATCAAATACTTTTTTCCCCTCACTGTAGAAGAAAAATGCAGCCATCACATCTAAGAAATGGTAAGCTGCAAAATACTAAAGGTTTGCTTTTTGGGTGTAATACCAATTTACAGGTGTACTAGAGCTGCACGATTAATCGTTCAGAATCAAAAATCGCAATCTTTTTCCCTTCCCAATCTTCAAAACAGCATGTCAGGATTCTAAGTACAGAGAGTTTTCACTGCTGGAAAAAATAAAAAATCCAGGCAGCCTGCCAAGTTTTATCACAACACCCACATAAAAGAACAAAAATATACTTTGTTTCTACTTATCAAAAGGAACTCCGGCATGTAAATGAAAGAGGTTTAACCATTTAAAGACCAAATCTTTTCTGACATTTGTTGCTTACAAGTAAAAAAAAAAAAAAAAATATTTTCTGCTAGAAATTTTTATTTTCTGCTAGAAAATTATTTGGAGCACCCAAACATGATAGACCCTAGAGCAGGGATATGCAATTAGCAGACCTCTAGCTGTTGCAGAAACTACAAGTCCCATGAGGCATAGCAAGACTGACAGCCACAAGCGTGACACCCGGAGGCAGAGGCATGATGGGACTTGTAGTTTTGCAACAGCTGGAGGTCGGCTAATTACATACACCTGCCCTAGAGAATAAAATGGTCTGATGGTATGTCAGACTATATTTGCGCAGTGGTTTTCCAGGCAAATTTTTTGGGGGATACACTTTATTAAAGTGTATTTTAATTAAACAGTAAAGATAGCACAATTTTTTTTGTATAATGTGAAAGATGTTACACCACGAGAACCGCAATCTTTAATCTAAACAAAAAAAAAAAAAAAAAAAAAAAATTGTGATTCTCATTTTAGCTAGAATTGTGCAGCTCTAATGTGTACGTGCGTCTCAAAAAGTATTGGAGCTGGGCAACTACCATTTTAAGAAAGGCTCAGCACCAGTGTTGCCAACCACCCATATTTTTACGGACAGTCCATAAAAACTGGCATTTTTTTCCCCGTCCGTAGTTGCGGGAATTTGGCAGTAAAAATTGCCGAGATCAGGAGGCTGAGCAGCACGCGGCGGAATGAAGGAGCCTGCTGCATCCAGGCAACACAAAGTTCACAGGGGAGTCGGGGATGGACAGAGTGACAGTTAGCCCAGCCGACAGTGACATCAGGTGGCAGAGGGGGGATCCGATGGTGGCACCACAGAGGGGGACGATGGAAGCATGGGGTTAATGGAGGCAGGGGGAGATTGGAGGCTGCGGTGGTACTGCAAAGGGGATGGAGGCACCGCAGAGGGGGATGGAGGCAGGAGGCCTGGGGGAGATTGGAGGCAGGGGGAGTTCGTGGCACTGCAGAGGGGGGATATTGGCACCGCAGAGGGTGGGGGGTGGAGACGGGTTGTTGGCACCGCAGAGGGGAATGGAGGCAGTGGGCCTGGGGGAGATTGGAGGCAGGGGGAGATTGTGGCACCACAGAGGGGGGTGAAGGCAGGAGGTGATGTGACTAAATAATTTGCCCTTATTAAATTGAAAATAACAAAAATATATGTTTTTTTACCTTAATATCTACCTTAAATCACATTTCCATTTGCCTAGCGTATTTGTTTGTAGCCTAAATACTGAACTTTGCACCTAAAAATGTAATTTAGTAACTTTTGTGAATTGCCAGTAAAAACTTGGCTGTACCAGTAAATTTCACTCTGGTAGGTTGGCAACACTGCTCAGCCCCACACTACAAGGCAAGTTTGCCCATAGAGAATAGCAGCATGTGCCTGACCCCTGACGAAAGACACTTAAGAGGCCATTATTCTCCATTACCAGACCTGTCTTCTCCCCTAGGCATAAGTTCATTCTGCACAATTATAGCCAAGTGTAACAGAACAATCAATGTAGAGGGTCAGAGGGAAATTAGAAACGGGTATGTTGTGTCAAAAAAAAAAAAAAATTATGGCAGCTTCTATGAAATATTTTGCTTTGTGACCCTCGATTTAATGGTTTTTAAAAACCCATTGTACTGATCTTAACTATCCATTTAAAAAATGGTTGCAAAAAAATAAATAAAAAAGAAGCTTGCAAGCGATGAGACCCCTCCACACATTTGAAATGATCAGGTTGCATATGGGATTGACAGCAGAACTATAACCTATTCACATGTTTTCCCCAAGATATCGAAAAATCTCTTCAAGTGCTTAGAAAATATTTTCCACAGAGAAAATATAGACTAGTCCCTGCTCACACATGCAAAACACCTCCAGGGCCTTTTTTTTCATACCCACTCTTTGGGGGAGGCTCTTATATATTAGTTGGTTCTTGCCATACAATACTACCTGGTGTAAAGTGAACTTTTAAGCATGGCTTCTAGGACTGGAGCAGGTAACAGCCATTTCCTAGATCCCAGGCGCTGTATTAGCCCAAGATCTGGTACACCACTGTACAGCTTTCTTGAGTCAGGAAATGCTGGGTGGCAGCCTCAGCTGTGACATTCAGCCATCTTGAAAGGTCCACCTTAAAAAGTGGATGTAAACCCACTCTCATGATTTCTAAATTACTTTCATAGTGCTGATCTATAAGGATATACATGCCTCCTGCATGTATCCTAATCTGTCAAATATCTCCCCTTCGCCCACCTCTACACTCCCTTTTAGTGGTGCAACGGATCACCATTGATCCGTGATCCGAACGGGTTACCCCCTTCAGGTCTGCATGCTATGCGATCCGTGGATTGCCGCTGCGGCCAAAGCATTAGGAAAGGCCTAGCTCCGGAGCCATCTTGGTACACCCGGTGGCAGCCCTCCTGTTGACACCCACGGAGGAGGAGCCAGCGCTCGAGACACACACACACCGCTGTCTGAGGTCTGCACTACTGGGGGGTTACTGTACTGAGGGAGGGACCAAAGTGGGTGGGGGGGGTGACACCACTTTTTTTGGCACCGGGTGACCCCCAACCCTAGTGACGCCACTACAGTGGGGGAGATGTGGATATTACGGAGGAGGAGGAGGCGATGTGGATATTACGGAGGAGGAGGAGGCGATGTGGATATTACGGAGGAGGAGGAGGCGATGTGGATATTACGGAGGAGGAGGAGGAGGAGGAGGAGGAAAAAACCCGAACGTCGGTGCGGCTCTATACGGCGCCTGCGCACCGACGTTCGGGTTCTGTCAGTATGCGCCGTTCGGAAGCCTGTCAATCACAGGCAGTGCTTGGGAACGCCCACTCCCGCGGGATCGCCGTGAGGTGAAAATCGGGATTAAGAGGTATGTGCTGAAAACAAAACAACAAAAAAAAAAAAAAAAACACCGGCATTGTGTCGGTAGGATGGCGCGACTTTGTGTGATGTCAAAAAATGTTTTAATGGGTGAACCTCCGCTTTAAGATTTGTGCTGTATTTTTGGGAAATACATCAGTGCAAGCCATCTTACTAAAAGCACTCTCCCGTTCTAAAAGCCCACAGCGATTTCATTATTTAGAGTCAGCCACGGGACTCTACTCTTAAGTGTCCAATTATTAGGAAAATATTCCAACAGATTATAGTTTCAAAACCAGTGTGGGGAAATGCAAAGCAGGGCTCACTGACCACAAGTGTTTACGGAATTTGCAGCTGAGCATTTTGGATCAGGAACATAAAGGAAAACATAATTAACACCATTACATTACCCATGACCAAATCCAAAAGCTCAGGCGTTAACAGGGCTGTTTAAATTACAAATGTGCGCCACTGAATGTCAAACTGTATTTTTATGATGGCCATACATGGATCGAAATTTTGGAAGTTCAGCAGACTGACTTCTCGTGAACTGGCTTGTTTGTATTTATCCCGCTGTCAGAATACAATGACACAGCGGGAAGGAGTCCTGCATCTACCTGGAATGTGTTGGCTGGGAGAACCTGTTCAGTTTTTTTCATTCAGCCAGATGAAAACTGAACTATGTATGTATAGCCAGCTTTACTTTCTCAATCAGCTCATCCCTCAGTTATTGCCTTTGGTATTACTTGCCCCTTCCTTTTAGATTTTAAGCTCGAACAAGCAGAGTAGTGCATTATTGGAATCATCACCCTTTAGTTTGTAAAGTGCTGTGTAAGTTGTTGGCACTATACAAATCCTGAATAAAAAAGAAAAAAAATAATTTCCTCATAGTATGCAGACATGTCACCACTGGATATAAAAACTTAAAAATTTAAAAATTTAAAAGGAAAAAAAAGAAAAGGGGGGGGGGGGGATGGGAAGCATTTAGAAGAGGAAAGGCACCTTTAGATTTGTTGGTAGATGGTTAGTTAGGCTGCACATACACAGGCAATTGGCTCAGTAACAATTTTCTTAAGGGCTGTATTTTTTTTTAAAGTAAACAATAGAAAACGAATGGTGCAATATATTAAATGTTTGTTAGTACATATTAATCTTTCAAACTTAAAGAAGAACTTATTTACTTCATTTTGGAGAGAGTAAGGGAGGGTTATAACCCATCAGTCCCCCCCCCCCCCCCCCCGTCATCGGTGTCCAATTGCAGATATTTCCCTTCACTTCCTGTCCCATAGCCAAACAGAAAGTGAGGAAATCCCTGCAAATTAAGGGAGTCCCTTAGGGACCCCTGGGTCACCAGTACTAGCTTCCCCATTGGAAGATTTCCCCTCTATTACTTTTCTGGGGACAACCTGAAAATTGGGTATTTTCACTTTCAATGACAATAATAAACAGGACAAATAGGGAGGCGGAATCTAGACGGAGTATAGACAGCAATAATAACTGACAAGTGCTTAAATCCATCTCTACTCTATCCAATACCAAGAAAAAAGTTTTGCCTTTAGTTATACTTTAACCACTTCTGGACCGCCTAACGCCGATATACTGTTTGAAGAGGGATATCTGTTATGGCAGCAGTTAGCTGCTATAACCCAGGTATCTTTTTCAGTGGGCGGTCAGGTTTCTGATAATAGTGGTCTCTGCGGCGGAATTCGCCGCAAGAGGGCCCCACCCCCTCCGCTGCTTACCGTAGCCATCGGCGATCGGGTCCTTTTGCTGGCTGGGTATGGAGACAAGTGAAGGGGAAGATGGCCCCCACTCCATACCATAGCAGGGTAGAAGTGACGTCAAATGACACATTTTTGTTATTGCATTTTAGTGTAAGTACGAGATCTGGGGTCTTTTAAGAGGACCTGTCATGCATGTTTTCTATTACAAGGGATGTTTACATTTCATGTAATAGGAATAAAAGTGACACAAGAAAAAAAAAAAAAAAAAAAGGAGCGAACAGCTCGCCGAGCTTGCATGCAGAAGCAAACGTAAACGCGAGCAGCACCCACATATGAAAACTGTGATGAAACTACACGTAAGGTATTGCCACGATCGGTAGAGCGAGAGCAACAATTCTAGACCTCCTCTGCAATTTAAAAACATGCAACCTGTAATTTTTTTTTATAATATATATAATGGAAATTGGGCCAACGTTACAGTTTTCACTGTAGTGCGCTTGTAAGACCGCTGCGCAAATATGGTGTGACAAAATATTACAACGACCGCCACTTTATTCTCTAGAGTGTTAGAAGAAGAAAAAAAATAAAATAAAAAATAAAAGAAGGATTAAAGCGGTTCTCCACCCTAAAGTGGAGTCCCGCTGATCGGAACCCTCCCCCCCTCCGGTGTCACATTTGACACCTTTCAGGGGGGAGGGGGGTGCAGATACCTGTCTAAAGACAGGTATTTGCACCCACTTCCGGCCACACGCTACGGGCAAAAGACGGGCATTCCGTCACATCCCGTCTGTCGCCCGTTGTGTGCTGGGAACACTCGGCTCCCAGCACACAGCGTGTGAGCCAATCGGCGGGCGCAGCGCGACTCGCGCATGCGCCGTAGGGAACCGGGCAGTGAAGCCGCAGCGCTTCACTTCCTGGTTCCCTCAGCGTGGATGGCGGGGGGAGCAGCAGAGTGACGAGCGATCGCTCGTGCTCTGCTGCGATCGGCGCTGGACTCCAGGACAGGTAAGTGTCCTAATATTAAAAGTCAGCAGCTGCAGTATTTGTAGCTGCTGGCTTTTAATATTTTGTTCCCATGGCACATCCGCTTTAAGTAATTTTCTAGCAAAAAAAAAAAAAAAAAGTTTAACTTGTAAACAACAAATCTCAGAAAGAGGCTCGAGTCCTTAAAGGTGGTGTAAAGGTTCATTTTTTTATTTTCTAAATAGGTTCCTTTAAGCTAGTGCATTGTTGGTTCACTTACCTTTTTCGTCGATTACCCTTCTAAATGGTTTTTTTTTTCCCCCTTGGTCTGAATTTCTCACTTCCTGTTCTTCCTCGGTAAGGTGTTCAGTAAGCTGTTCTAAATTACTTTCCACCGCTCGGATGATGGGGGCAAGCTTACTGAAGAGAAACAGGAAGTGAGAAATTCAAACACAGAAAAACATTTAGAAGGGAAATGGAAGGAAAAGGTAAGTGAACCAACAATGCACTAGCTTAAAGGAACCAATTTAGAAAATAAAAGACGAACCTGAACAACCCCTTTAAGTGGCTAAATCTGAAATCTAGAGCTCTCGACATTCTCAATATTCATAATTCTGCAAATGTTAAAAGAGAACCTGTATTTTGCTCATTCTCAGTAAACAGGCTCGCTGGATAATTCTTTTGCTGCGCATACTAACCTTTCATTTGCTTTATAGCTGCCTTGTTCACCCATCCTACATGATCTGTGTAAGTTCTGAGTCAGAAGGAGCCTCTCTCCATCCTCAGTCCCCTAAATCTGTTAAATTCACGGTGAAAAAAGTGACAGCATTCAGGCCTGGCTAAGTGTTGCTCTATGAAACAGCAATGCACAGGTGGGAGGAAAGAATCATGTGCACTACCTCATACCTGGAAGTACTGGAGAGTTTACTGTTCTGGCAGCCAAGCACAGAGTAACAGTGAAGAATGCACTTTCCAGCAGACCTATTACTTTTCCCTAGATGAGCAAATTACAGGTTCATTTTACAGACCTAGAAGCAGGCAACCTTAGCCCCCGTTCACACCTATGCGTATATACGCCTGTAGTGCGACGCCGCTGCAGCCCCGAGAAGCTGGAGGGATGATTTAACATGCACCTCTATGGAGATGGTTCACATCTCCACGCCGAACGCCTGCCGCCTGAAAAAAGTCCCGGACCTTTTTTTCAGGAGGCTTTCGGCGTTCGGCATAGGAGATGTGAACCATCTCCATAGAGGGGGTGAGGCTGCATTCACAATCGCGGCGTTTTGTCCCCGCAAATCGCGGTACAAAACGCTGCAATTTGGCGCCGCGATTTTGTACACCAAAGGTGTGAATGCAGCCTTAGCCTTGAAACCATACTGGACAAGTCATATAAAAATAGTACAGCACTTACAGTAGGTATTCTGCAGCTGCTCCCCCCCCCCCCCCAGTCCCTCCATCCATTCCACCACAGTGCTGTGTGGCTGTGCAGCAGACACCATACAAGTGGAGAAGCAAGCCGCCATCATTAGGCAGTTCGTCCAATTGCTACACCACACACCCCGATGACACCAACCCAATACAGTAATCAGAATCACAGTGGCTAGGACAAACCGCTGATTATGGGAATGTCCTTACAAGTACCTATACTGTTACACAGTGTCCACCACAGGTGGAAATGCTCTATGGCTTTCAATTTGAAATGTTTAAAATTGTTACAGATGCGTGTCATATTCAAATATGCCATGTTTAGATCTATAACCACTTAAGGACCTACCTCCTGCATATATATGTCAGCAGAATGGCACGGCTGGGCACATGTACGTACAGGTACGTCCTGTAAATGTACCCAGCCGTGGGTCGCGGTGCGCTCCCGCGACCTGGTCCGAAGCTTCAGGACCCGATCACCGCTGGGGTCCCGCGATCGGTCCTCGAAGCTGAAGAACGGGGAGAGCCGTGTGTGTAAACACGGCTTCCCCGTTCTTCACTGTGGCGGCTGCATCGATCGTGTCATCCCATTTATAGGGGGACACAATCGATGACGTCACTCCTACAGCCACACCGCCCTACAGTTGTAAACACACACTAGGTGAAACATAACTCCTTCAGCGCCCCCTTTGGTTAACTCCCAAACTGCAACTGTCATTTCGACAGTAAACAATGCATTTTAAATGCATTTTTTGCTGTGAAAATGACAATGGTCCCAAAAATGTGTCAAAATTGTCCGAAGTGTCCGCCATAATGTCGCAGTCACAAAAAAAAAAAAAAAAAAAAAAACGCTGATCGCCGCCATTAGTAGTAAAAAAAAAAAAAAAAAAATAATAATGCAATAAAACTATCCCCTATTTTGTAAACACTATAAATTTTGCGCAAACCAACCGATAAACGATTATTGCGATTTTTTTAACCAAAAATAGGTAGAAGAATATGTATCGGCCTAAACTGATGAAAAAAAAAAATGTATATATGTTTTTGGGGGATATTTATTATAGCACAAAGTAAAAAATATTGCATTTTTTTCAAAATTGTCGCTCTATTTTTGTTTATAGCGCAAAAAATAAAAAAACGCAGAGGTGATCAAATACCACCAAAAGAAAGCTCTATTTGTGGGGGAAAAAGGACGCCAATTTTGTTTGGGAGCCACATCGCACGACCGCGCAATTGTCTGTTAAAGCGACGCAGTCCCGAACTGTAAAAACACCTTGGGTCTTTAGGCAGCATATTGGTCCGGTCCTTAAGTGGTTAATAATAATAAACTAATGTTTGGGGGTTCCAAGTAATTTTCTAGCAACAAATTATGATTTGAACTTTGTAAGAAACAAGTGTCAGAAAAATGTTTAGACTTTAAGTGGTTAAACTTCCTGCATTTACACACAGAAGTGTATCCCTTTGATCCAAGAAGGAAGCTTTACAATGTTTCTACTTATCTAATAGCACAGATGTTAAAAACTTGGCAGACTGCCAAAGTGAACAGAGAAGTCTCTACACTTGTTACATGAAAGAAATCGGGAAACTCTGCAATAGAGATTGTGTGGGTGGTTGAATCGAGATTGCATTTTTTTTTTACGATTACTTGTGCAGCTCTACCTTCAGGTCATTCTGAGTGAAGGCCACAGTTATTCTGCATGTGTGCGTTGCTACTGTCTGGTGAAAGACTCATTCCCAAGCATTGAAGGCTAGATGTAAAAACATCAGAGCCCATACAGCTGCCCATATGAATCTCAACTAGAGCTGCACGATTCTGGCCAAAATGAGAATACAGATCACGATTTCTCACAGCGTAAAATCTTTCACATTATACAAAAAAAAATTTGGGCTAACTTTACTGTTTATTTTTATTCATTAATCATTTAACCCCCCCAAAAAAAAAAAATGCATTTAAAAGACCGCTGTGCAAATACAGTGCAACATAAAATATTGCAACAACCACCATTTTATTCGCTAAGGTCTCATACACACACACACTTGGGAGTTCCAAGTAATTTTCTAGCAAAAACAAAAACTGGGCTAACTGATGGCCTTAAGAAAATTAATGTACAACCAGCCATAAATGTACCGTATTTATCGGCGTATACCGCGCACTTTTTTGCCCTGAAAATCAGGGCAAAATCGTGGGTGCGCGGTATACGCCGATACCCGCGCCGAGTTTGAATACTGTGCCGACATATACCGAGCGCAGTACACTCGGGCAGTCTCGGCTCCTTCCGCGCTCACGTCCTGGACGTACAGGACGTCAGCGCGAGAGTTGCCGAGCCTGCCCGACAATACACGAGTGTACTGCGCTCTGTATATGTCGGCGCAGTATTCAAACTCGGCGCGGGAAACGAGCGGGGAGGACGCCGGACCCGACGAAGAGGACACCTGAAGCCGCAGACGGACGCCGGACCCGACGAAGAGGACACCTGAAGCCGCAGACGGACGCCGGACCCGCCGATGGACGCCACACAAGACACCAAAACTAAGTACAAAAAAACTTTTTTCCACAGGAATCCGCTGCAACTTTAGGGGTGCGCGCTATACCTCAATAAATACGGTAATAAGAAGCATTTAAAAAGTGTGCAATTTTAAAAAAATAAAAATAAAACTTACATACTCCCTTAGGTAGATGAAGCATCAGTCCAATGCTGTAGATTTCCCACGCCACCTCCAAGACCGGAGGACTGGTGTGATCAAAAACCTGACCTTACTTCAACTTCTTGTCCTGTAGACCAGTGGTTCTCAACCTCAGTCCTCAAATACCCAAAACATGGCCTGTTGGGGGAACTTCCTTTAGATAAAATAGCTCTTATCAATACCATGACATTGATATTGATTTAAAGCAGCTGTGCAAAGTAAAGAAAAAAAAAAGAAAAAATGAAAACATAAGGACTGAGGTTGAGAACCACTGCTGTACACAACAGGACACAAGAGGAAAAGCTCTACAGAGGGGAACATTTCCATCAGTCATTACTGGAACAATTGTTCCCCATCAGAGATTTTCCCTCTATTCCTATTCTGGTAATGACTCAAATTTATAGATTTATCCTCAGGTTCAGTTCTGGCGAGTGGGCAAATCTCGCTATTGACGGCATAACCAGCAATAAAAAACCTGACCGATGTTCTAACTCCTCGACACTATATTTGGGGTGCATTCCTCAACCCCCACTTACCTGAATTATGGGGTTTTATGCAGCATCCTTAGCTGTGCGTTTCTCTGCCCACACAGCTGTCATCCATTTACAGGGATCTGTGAATGGGAACATTCTAGAGAAACTCGTAGAATGTGCCAGCACAAGTGCAGTACCACTTGAAATCCATTGCTTACTTCCTCCAGCCTCATAAACAGACCTGGAGTTGGGATGAAAACAATGCAGAAGCGTGTGCATTGTATCAGCAACACATTGATCGCAGTTGCAATGCTCTGCAGGCTTTAATAGAACAAAAAAAAAAAAGTACAGCTCCTGGCCTGTCAAGTGCCTGACCCCCACAATGTACACTCAGAAGGGGGGGGGGGATAAATGAAGCCAGGCGATTGACAAGCCAGCTACTGTCACTTCAGGTCACCTTATACCTCTTGATACACCTGCTGAAGCATCATATATGCAAGCATGCACACTAGGCAAGACTCCTACATAAACTTAATTGTGACTGGTTCTCTTTGGAAATTCCACCAGACACAGAAGTTTCTATGTTGGGTGCAAATTGGTGTATTGAAATACACATCTGAGTTAGAGCAGATACACATTTGTAGATATGGTTTAAATGGAGCTCCACCCAAAAGGGGAAGCTCTGCTTGTCTACCGCCTCTCCCCTCTGCTGCCACATTTAGCACTTTTTTTTGTGGGGGGGGGGGGGGGGGTACGTGGTTTTGACAGAAGTTCGCCCCCCTTTCATGTGGAGGGTGGCTGTGGAGCAAGCAAGGCTTCACTCCTTGTTTCTCTTAGTGGAGATGGCGGCGGTAGCATCCGAATGAAAAATCTGTGGATTGCTGTATCGTCATATTAAAAGTCAGCAGCTAGAGTATTTGACTTATTTATTTCTGTAGGAGCTCCTCTATAATAAGGCTTTCTTGAGCATAAATGAGCTCAGGCAGGGATCTTATTTACCTTACATGTTGAGATGACATACCCTGACCTGGTCCCAAAATACTCACACAGCCTGCACTGGTTACAATGTACTCCTGCTAACTTTCCAAGCAAAAAAGAAAAAATTGTCAAAATCACAGCAGCATCTGTGTAAAAAAGACACGATTGCCACTGACTTAGCATGTTTCATTTTCAAGAGAACCAAATATTTGCTGAAGTCCTAACGTAATTGGCTTCACAGCACTGCAATGTGGCCTGTATGCTGAACTGCAGGGATCTGGCCTAAATGAGCTTCTGCTTCTCTCTTGAAACACCAGAGATTCAGCCATTCCCTTCACAGTACAATTGCCAAATCTCATTTTGGTGGCAAGGAAGTCTCTGAAGTATGCCAGCTTTGCATAGTGTATGCCAAACTGGGACAACCTACATCAAAGCAAGCTTGACTACTGTAGGTTAGTATAAAATATGCTTAGGTCAGGGGTTGACAAATTTGCTTGGAATCTAGGAGCCAGCTAAAAAAGTTAGGAGCCAGAAAACGCGCCCCGTCCCGACGAGCTTTCGCGCAGAAGCGAACACATACGTGAGCAGCGACCGCATATGTAAACGGTGTTCAAACCACACATGTGAGGTATCGCCGCGATCGGTAGAGCGAGAGCAATAATTCTAGCCTTAGACCTCCTCTGTAACTCAAAACATGCAACCTGTAGAGTTTTTTAAACGTCGCCTATGGAGATTTTAAAGGGTAAAAGTTTGACGCCATTCCACGAGCGGACGTAATTTTGAAGCGTGACATGTTGGGTATCAATTTACTCGGCGTAACATTATCTTTCATAATATTAAAAAAAAATGGGGATAACTTTACTGTTGTCTTATTTTTTAATTAAAAAAAGTGTAATTTTTTCCCAAAAAAAGTGTGATTGCAAGACCGCTGCGCAAATACGGCGTGAAAGAAAGTATTGCAACAATCGCCATTTTATTCTCTAGAGTGTTAGGATAAAAAATATATATAATGTTTGGGGGTTCTAATTAGAGGGAAGAAGATGGCAGTGAAAATAGTGAAAAATTACATTAGAATTGCTGTTTAACTTGTAATGCTTAACTTGTAATACCAACGGCCACCACCAGATGGCGCCAGCTCACATCTGGTGGTAATAACTTGTAATACCAACGGCTCACCAACAGATGGTGCCAGCCCACAAAAAAATAAAAAAAATAAAATAAAATTTTTTTTTTTTTTTTTTGCCCCCCCCATCCAAGCCAAGTCGCCAGGACCCTATTTCTAGTCGCCATGGCGACCTGGCGCCCGGGATTTGTCGAGCCCTGGCTTAGGTAGATGTGAAATTGAGTATTAGGGGGTCACTCACTCTGGCTCAGGGGCCTGTACAGCTGGTTTGTATAGATTTTATGCAGGCAGCCAGTGTCAGTCAATGGAGACAACAACTGTATGGACTCCACCCACATATTCATGTTTGACAGGCAAGCAGGGATGGATGCACAGCCCCTGATGCACACTGCCTCCATTTACTAACAAAGGCTGCCTGCACACAGCTCTGGAAATGACCGTTCACGCTGTACAGGCCTCTATACCCGTGATGAGCCCTTAAAGCAGATCTCAAGTTTGACTTTAGGTCAACTATGCCCCTTTTTGCTGCAATAAAAAAAAAAAAAAAAAAAAAAATGTTAAGACGCCCTCCTCTATGTGCCTTGTAGAGCAGGGTCGCACCAGGTCCAAATAGCCACTGCCTAAGAACACCTTATGGCCAGGTTCTAAGTAATGCAGAGTCACCTAGACCAAATGAGGGCGGATAGGCTGCTGTGGTAAGAGGCAGCTAAACTCCACCTCAGGATGTAGCAGCACTATGTGCTATGGTACACACAAAATTGGAGGATTGTCTCCGTTCAAGGCTGGTCAAGTTCCCTAAATGCATTTAACTGCTCAGATAGGGGGTTGCATGCGAGTAGCGGCAGCACTGCCCATTGATTTGTACAGGATACAAAAGCTGGCTACAGACGTTCAAACACACTGGGGTTGATTTACTAAAGGGAAATCCACTCTGCACTGCAACTTGTAAGTGCAGTCGCTGGAGATCTGATGGGAAGCTCTGATGAGTTTATCATCCAATCACGTGCAAGCAAAAATGCTGTTTTTTTTTTTATTTTCCTTGCACGTCCCCCTCAGATCTACAACGACTGCACTTGAAAGTGCACTTATAGTGCTTAGTGGATTTGCCTTTCGTAAATAACCTACACTGTGTGCATAGAGCTACTTTCATACACCAGCAAGAGGAGAAACTGCTTACCGAAAGCCACCTTTGTGAATGAAGCCCTAAACCAGAGCCACCACCTTAAAGTGATTGTAAAGACCAGGGCTGCGGAGTCGGTAGATAAATGTTCCGACTCCTCAGTTTTATGTAATTCCGACTCTGACTCCTCTGTATTATTATGCAAATGTATTTTATACATTCCTTGAGGGAAAGAAACGCAACCTACCACAGGACTACTGGCTGGGAAGCCAACAGTCTACTGTATTGCACAGTTTAAGCAAAAGACAAACACAATGAAAACAATCAAGTGGCTGGATAGTAGCAGCAGGCATAAACATCAGGAACAGGATCTTTACCAGTTCAAAAATACAAACCACATTATTTGGTTGTTTTAGAACAAAAACAAAGCTTATCTATAATGAACCAAAAACAAAATCTGTAAAACCTAGAAATGGTTTATATTAATCTTGAAATGTAGTTCTAGGCTTAGCAAATGCAAATCAATTCAATGTAGAGTTCTAAGGAAGAGAATTGCCTCTGCCAGATCCTCTTTCATAGAGGCTCTTAAGTCAGACTTTATTATTTTTAGGGCTGAAAATAATCTTTCGACACTGACTTGGGTGGGTGGCATTGCAGTAACTATTCTGGCCACATCACTAACGATCTCTGGATAAACAAGGATGGCTTCTTCAACAGTAAGTTTTGATGAGCGATCATACTTTTCAACTTCTTTTAGTGCTTTATAAAACTCCTGTTGGAATTTTTTTATTTGGACACTTACTGGTTCTCTAACATGCGTTCCCTGTAAAAGCAGAACACAACACTATGGAAAGTATAAGTATTGCAGCTCCTAATTGTGCGTTGCGTGCCATATAGTGAAGCACATGAAAAGCATGCTTCTTCACGGTCACTTAACGTGTTCGTTTTGCGGTTACGTGAGGAACTGCATGCATTGGTCTTTATTCTTACAGTAGAGAAGTCATTAATTATAACTTTTTGTGAATTGGGACATTTAAACTTGCTTTTTTTTTTTTTGATTCCAATCTAAATTTAGTAGGAGTCGGAGTCGGTGCATTGTTTGCCGACTCCAGGTACCCAAAATTTCCCCCGACTCCGACTCCTCGACTCCGACTCCACAGCCCTGGTAAAGACTTGTGGTTTTTTTCTATAAAAAAATAACAAATGGTATACTTAGCTGCTCTGTTGCAGTGGATTTGCACAGAGCAGCCCGGATCCTTCTCTTCTCGGCTCCCTCTTCTGTGCTCCTCCCTCTTTAGTGCCCCCACAGCAAGCAGCTTGCTATGGGATCACCCGATTCGAGTCACAGCTCCCTGTGTCCATTCAGATACAGAGCCCCAGCCCCGTTTCTCCTCCGATTGGCTAGCTGACTGATTGACAGCAGCAGCCAATGGCACGGCTGCCGCGTCTCAGCCAAAATCAGGAAGGAGGATCTAGAATGGATGGGACACTCGTGGACAGAGAGGGACCTCAAGTAAGTGTCAGGGGGGCTGCTGCACACAGAAGGCGTTTTATCTTAATGCATTAAAAAAATAACTTCTGCCTTTACAACCACTTTAAAACAGAACTTGCCGACCTCAGGCCATAGAAAAAAAAAAAAGAGATCTGAATATTTAACTATTTCATGACAGCTGCAAATTGCAGCAGAACAAGCATATCTTTGTGCAGGTTAAGGCCTCATTTACATGACAAAAAAACACACACACAAAAAACTGTTTTACAGGACAAGTTCAACTTTTACACCTTTTTGCAGGTAAAGAAATGTGTATTTTTTTTTCCCCTGGAGATCTGTAAGGCAATGCAACCAATCAGCAGACTAAGTACACCGTCTGCCTGTACCTCCGATTCATTTACAGATCTAAAAGCAGCTCCATTATTTTAATGGAGACATTCACACAGGTGCGTAAAACATGCACTGCATTTAGATCTGTAACCAAAAATCTACATCTGAGGACAAGCGTATACATGTATAGCGCTGACAAAAAGGGGACAATTTTATTAAAAAAACTATAATCTTTTTACTGATCATTACACAGGAACTTTTGTTCCTTGCTTTAATAATCACTAACATTTTTACAGCCATGTGAATGAGGCTTTAAAGCAGCACCATGCATAGCATACTAGCTCATTATGAATTACTTACCTGAGATTGAAGCCCTCGCGACTCTCGTTCCTCTCTTCCGCCACCGCCGTGATACCCAAGTGACCTCCTGGGTATCACGGCTCCGGCGCTGCGATTGGCCGAAGCCACAGTGGCGTCATGATTGCCTTAACTAACGGCACTCTCAGTGCGCCTGCGCCGTTGTCTACGGCACGCATGCGCTGTAGACATTGGTGCAGTCTTTTTTGCAAATATCTCCTAAACCCTGTAGGTTTAGGAGATATTTGCTGCACCTACAGGTAAGCCTTAGGCTTACCTGTAGGTTAAAGTTGTCTGCAAGTGTTTACAACCACTTTAAGTATTCCTTTATGCCTGGGGTAGCAGTAAAAACATTTACCAGATCCCTTGCTACAACAGCAGCAGGAGCTCAACAGACTGTATGGTCACTCTTATGCCACGTACACACGATCGGTTATCCCGTCGGAAAAAGTCAGATGTGAGCTTTTGGATGGGAATTCCGACCGTGCGTATGCTCCATCTGACTTTTTCTGTCGGAATTTCCGCCAGCAAAAGTTTGAGAGCAGGTTCTCCCTTTTCCCTAGATGGAAAAAATTCCTAGCGGAAAAACCGTTAGTCTGTATGGAATTCAGACGCGCAAAAAAAACATGCATGCCGAGAATCAAGCAGAAGAGCCGAACTGCCTATTGAACTTCATTGATCTCGGCTCATCATACGTCACTGCGTTGACGGGTGGAATTTGGTGTGACTGTGCATATGCAAGACAAGCTCGAGCGTAATTCCGTCCGAAAGGAAAACCAATTGTGTGTACGCGGCATTAAAGTAGAACTATAGGCAAAACTTTTTTTTACTTAGTTTGGATAGAGTAGGAGGGAAGGGTTATAACCCGTCATGTTTTTTTTGCCACCTGTGTGCTTTGTGGAAATCTTCCTTCACTTCCTGTCCCATAACCAAACAGGAAGTGAGAAGGAATCCCTGCAAAGTAGGGTAAATGCTTGGGGACCCCCCCCCCAGATCACCAGAACTAGTGTCCCCATTAAAAGATTTCCCCTTTGTTACTTTTCTGGGGACAACCCAAAATTTGGTATTTTCTTTTACTTTCACTTTAAATGATAAAACAGGACAAACAAAGAGGGTAAATCTTCCTAATGGGGACACAGATAGCAATAACACATGAAAGGTGTTGGAATCCATCTAACTGAAAATAAAGTTGTGCCTTTAACTAAAAAGATAAGTGGTCCACAGAGGTAGTTTGCAAACTTTAGACAATACATTATACAATCTTCTTTCCTTCAACCATGGGTTAAAGGAAAGAAAATTTCACCCCCCGCCCCCCTATCAACACAGTCAAGGCCAATTCACACTAGGAGTTCCTATGTGATTCACATATAGATCTATGCAGTGCGATTTCAGCCCCATTCATTTTGAATGGGCTGAAATGACACACCAAAAGTAGTGCATGCATACTTTACCATACAATCTGGTGCGGGCAAAAGAATTTCATTCGTGACCCTAAAGTGGAACTCCCGCTGATCGGAACCCCCCTCCTCCGGTGTCACATTTGACACCGGAGGGGGGTGCAGATACCGATCCAAAGACAGGTATTTTCACCCACTTCCGGCCACACAGTCTGCAGGTAGACTGCGGGCAGGACGTCACCTCCCCCCCCCCCGTTGTGTTCTGGGAACACTCGGCTCCCAAAACACAGCGGGAGCCAATCAGCAGGCGCAGCGCGACTCGCACATGCGGCGTAGGGAACCGGGCAGTGAAGCCGGAGCGCTTCACTTCCTGGTTCCCTCACCGAGGATGGCGGGGGGGGGGGGGGGCAGCAGAGTGATGAGCAATCGCTCGTCCTCTGCTGCGGACAGCGCTGGACTCCAGGACAGGAAAGTGTGCTGATATTAAAAGTCAGCAGCTGCAGTATTTGTAGCTGCTCGCTTTTTATATATTTTTTTTCAGCGGACATCCGCTTTAACTTTACACCGACCCCCTTCGAAAGGGCAGTGCAATTGAATGCAGGGGGGGGGGGGGGGGAAGCCGCACAGGAATGCTGCTTTCCCGAACTGCATTCTAGTGTGAATGGGCTTTTAGCGTTGGTGAGGGAATCCCTCTTGCAGAGAAACTGTATTCAGAGACATAGGCTGGTTTCCCAGCTGTCAGAATACAATGATCACTGCTTGCAGCTGTAGCCACCGGCAGTGATTGCACAAAAAACACCAAACACACTACAGGCTGGTCGCACTGAAGTCAAACCATAGATTGGCTTGGGTACAACCAGCCTGCCCATACATGGAAAGGAACTGGCTCGCTTAAGCTTGCACTAGCAGCAGCCCGTGGATATGTGGCACCACCGCACTGCATGCATTGAACATGACTGTTGCAGAGTGGCCAAATTCACTCTAATGGGTCATGGTCGGCGGCGGCACTGCCCTTGAATGCAACAGGGGTGCAATGTTTACTACCCCATCTGTCTGCAGTTGACTGCCTCACATTGTGCTGGAAAAAAAAAAGGGAGTAAAGCCTGCTGTATTTTTTCAGCGCACACACACACACACCATAGTAAAGGCAGTGGTGTAACCCGGGCACAGAGGATACAAGTCATTTAGCCTAGTCTTTTAGGGGAACTACGCCGGAATAGCAGGCCAATGCAGTCCCACCATATCAGGTGTGAACAAGTCCTTAAAGTGGAGTTCCACCCATTTTTTTATGTTTGTCTGTGCTGCACGCCCTAATCTCATAGTGTTCAGAATGGACAATTTTTATTTAATTTGTTGCTTGTAAATACCTTTATTTTGTAGTCCATTACTTCCTCCTCCTTATTTGCCTAGGCTATTAAGTCACAAGGCTATTTGCAAGGGTTTCTGGGATAGGCATCATGTTTCCCAGTAGTCCTTGCAAACCTGACTGAAACCTATTACATTGCTTGTGCAGCACTGAGCATGTGCAAGATATGCAAAGCTGAAATCCAGGAAGTCATACAGTCTGGCTTCATGATGCCCACACTTAAGATGGCCACGGTCTATTTCTAGATTATAAACTATCTAAATGCTCTAACAACCGAACAAAACGGACCTTTGTTTACAGACTAACTTTACTAGAATACATTAAGCTTGTGTATTACAGGGGTATTTATATTTAAAAAGTGAAATTGTGGGTGGAACTCCCCTTTAATGTGTATTAGTCACGCAAACTAATTTGTTAATGGGTAACCTCACCCTTGTTACAAACATAGTGACTTTATTTGCCAGGTCTGTACACAGAATCATTCCCTGCAAATAATGAACACAAACTTTGCCGAAGAAACCTTAGTCAACTACAGTGCACTGACAGTTTTTGGACAGCAAGCAGGCCCTAAACGTTTCAATATATATATATATATATATATATATATATATATATATATATATATATATATATATATATATATATAGTAAAAAGTCTTCATTTTTAAAGATGACTTACAGTCTAAAAATTACACACTTGTATCCACTGCAACCCATTCCTCGCTGCTGTTTTTTCCTAAAATTTCAGCCCATCGCCCTCACTGCCATTCTCATCTAGGTGAGACCGACATGTCCCTGGCTCCAACAGTTTCCTGGGATATTCTAGTCGTATTGCAAGAGGCACACAGAGTGGCCAGAACTGCACACGTCATTGGGTACCATCTGACTGAACCTGAAAAAAAACACAGACAGCTCCCAATGACTAAAAGAGAGCCACAAACACAGAAGGGAGCTCAGATCACCTGAACAGCAAATTGCCTTGGGACTATGCTGGATTCGCTGGACAGGCGAGTATGTGACTTGACAATGGTGCACAAAAAAGTAAAGGTTTAAAAATAAATGATATAGATCAAATAACACAACAGTGGGAGGGTGTGAGAATGAAGTTCCTCTTCAAATTGCCCAAATATAAAGTAAATAGTTTAACCTAAAAGCAAGCTTCCAGATACCTTTCATACCTTTTAGACAGATCCATTAGAACCCCTGAGAAGATTCTGTCTCCATGGCGGAAGGAAACCACCAACGCATCCTGAATGATGTGATCAAGCGTGACCTGAACTTCTGAACCAGGTGAGAGATCAGCAATGCCACCAACTGCAACAGTTTGCTCTGGTACAGCAAGAGGGCTTTTGTATTGATCGCGATTGTCTGAACATGCCTCCATGACAGGATCAATGGGGGAAAGCTTGGACTCCTCCAGACACCATTCACTACAGTCATTTAACTGTGCAGCCTCAGAAGCAATCCTAGATACCTGCTGGTGGTCCAATTCTGGGTTGGTATCCATTTTATCTACAGATTTAAGTTCTTGGTTAGCGTCCCTAGAAAGCAGGTCACAGTCAACATCACCAGCAATGGACCTTTTTTCTGTGCATTTCAAATTAGGTTCTATGCTAGGCTCAGTATCAAAATGAATGCAGTTAGAGTCCAGTTCATTTTCCAAAGATTTTAGTTGTGTGGTGACTGCACTGTCTGCTTGAGTCTCTGTTTCCACAAGAGCCACTTTACTGGACATCTGAACGTTCCCGGGTTCCAAAACAGACTTTACTTTGGAGACCACATGCAGGGAGGTCTCCTCCGATTTTAATTCTGTTCTATGGGATACTATATGAAAACCACTACTTAAGTCCTCTTTATTTGGCCCTTCCTCCAACGTCTTTAGGACAGGTTGTAAGAAAAGCTTTACTTCCACCCCAAGTTCAGTACATTGTTCAGTTACAGGATGCACTCCTTGGTTAATTTCAGCAACACCTAAAGCAAGTACCTTTTCCTCTACAGAAACGGTGCTTAGTTCATGCTGTATTTTCTTATGTAATGGTTCAGGCACACACTCCATCTTGGCCGCAAAAAGATCAAGGCCTGCTTTGCTAGATTCATGGACTGCATTACATACTGTCTCTACAGTCTTTGCAACTGCTTTGCAATCTCTAATTTCAGGAACAGAGTCTGACAAATGAGTTACTGATCCAGGGACAACGCATTCTATGGAGGGATTTTCCAGCAAATGCAATACAACTTCAGGCTCGGAGCTGACCACAGTGGAAAAAGGCTCTGAATCGTGAAGTGGCAACTCGGACATGGGTTCCTGTATCTCATGAGAGTCCTTTATAAGTGACACAACCTCAGGGACAGATGTATGCATCACTTCCAAGGCAGGCTCTTGTACCTGACATACAACCTTGTGAGCTGGCTCATGTTCAAGAGCAAACTCCATAGGTTCGGGCTCCACCTGCAATACCACCTCCGATATTGGTCCCTGCGTGTCCATAGCCTCTACTTCTAACACTGACTCAGCAGCTGGATCCAAGACTGACTTCATAGGGGCAGAATCCTCTATACACTGTACCTCCAGTGGTGATCTCTCCTGTGCACCATGGACTTCAAGTCCAGATTCTTGAAGAAAATTCTCCAGCATGGATGGCTGCTGGAATTCTGAATCTACCCCTAGTTTTATTTGGGCATCTGCAAACACCAGATCAGATGGGGTGAGGGGTTGAGGCAATGTAGAAGATCTCGGTTCCACTAGCTCAGGTGTGGGAGAAGCTGCAGACCTTGGTTCCACTAGCTCAGGTGTGGGAGAAGCTGCAGACCATGGTTCCACTAGATCAGGTGTGGGAGAAGCTGCAGACCTTGGTTCCACTAGATCAGGTGAGGGAGAAGCTGTAGACCTTGGTTCCGCTACATCAGGTGCAGAAGAGGCTGTAGACCTTGGTTCCGCTAGATCAGGAATAGGAGAGGCTGTAGATCTTGGTTCCGCTAGATCAGGTGTAGGAGAGGCTGTAGACCTTGGTTCCGCTAGATCAGGTGTAGGAGAGGCTGTAGACCTTGGTTCCACTAGATCAGGGTTAGGAGAGGCTGTAGATCTTGGTTCCACTAGATCAGGGGTAGGAGAGGCTGTAGACCTTGGTTCCACTAGATCATGGGTAGGAGAGGCTGTAGACCTTAGTTCCACTACTAGATCATGGATAGGAGAGGCTGTAGACCTTGGTTCCACTACTAGATCATGGGTAGGAGAGGCTGTAGACCTTGGTTCCACTACTAGATCATGGGTAGGAGAGGCTGTAGAACTTGGTTCCACTAGATCATGGGTAGGAGAGGCTGTAGACCTTGGTTCCACTAGATCGGGGGTAGGAGAGGCTGTAGACCTTGGTTCCACTAGATCAGGGGTAGGAGAGGCTGTAGACCTTGGTTCCACTAGATCAGGAGTAGGAGAGGCTGTAGACCTTGGTTCCACTAGATCAGGGGTAGGAGAGGCTGTAGACCTTGGTTCCACTAGATCAGGGGTAGGAGAGGCTGTAGACCTTGGTTCCACTAGATCAGGGGTATGAGAGGCTGTAGACCTTGGTTCCACTAGATCAGGGGTAGGAGAGGCTGTGAATCTTGCTTCTTTTAGATCAGGAATAGGAGAGAACATAAATATTGGTTCCTCTAGGTCAGGGGTTGGAGACGACGAAGTTCTCTGTTCTTCTATAAAAGTGGTAGGAGACAATGCAGGTCTTGGTTCCTCAAGATCATGGGTAGGAGATGGTGCAGATCTCGGTTCCTCAAGATTAAGGGTGGGAGATGACGTAGGTCTTGGATCCTCAAGGTTAAGGGTATGGGACAACAAAGATCCAGGGGTGGGAGAAGATGCAGATCTTGGTTCCTCTAGCACAGGGGTGGGGGACAATGCAGATCTCAGTTCCTCTAGAACTGGGGTAGGCTGCGATGGTAATGGACTTGGGCTTCTTTGCTCTGAAGGGTTCCTTACCTCCAGTAAAACCGTCTCACCATCTGTTTCCATGTGCAGCTCCGGGAAAGATGGGTCGTTAGTGGGTTGGCCACTGAAACCTGGTGCAGAAGGGCATCCCTCATCTATTGGCTTTTCCATCATGGGTTGGAGAGGTGACAATGTAGCTTTCACCTCCTCTAGTTCTGAGGGAACCAACAAAGGTGTAGATATGTGTTCCTCTATATTAGAGGGATGCACCACCTCAGCAGAGGTCATCTCCTCACCAGCTTCCAATAAGACAGGGTCTACAGATGGTGGAGCTCCATGACAGGGGGCTGAGGGCCAGTCCATCCCCAATTGCATAGGTTCCTCTTGCTCCTGAGTGGAGAGGAGGGCAGACTCCCCCATTCTGCAGTCTCCAGTGTCCATCTCTGAAGGCTCCACAGCAGCCAGGCCGCCCATATCTGGTGGCCATGGTGAGGCTCCCTCTGCCCGGTCAGGCCCAGCACACGCCTCCTCCCCAGGCTGCCGCAGCCCCTCTCCGCCGTGTCCGGTCTCGCTCCCCTCAAGCGGACAGGGCTCATTCTCAGGGCCGAGCTGCTCCGGGACACCACCGAGCTCCGACGACCTCTCCTCGCCAGGAATCGGATCGCTGTCCGGCTCGGCTTCACCTCCTCCCTCCCCCGAGCCAGCCGCACCAGCCGCGGCCGCCATTTTCTCGTTCGCGTATCGATCCTCGGCCTCCTCGTCCTGGGAGATTGCCATAGCACCCGCCCTCGGCAAATCGACAGCCGCCTCCGATTAGACCCAGCCGACGTCTGTCAAAAGCCAGTCGGCTCTTCATTGGCTGAAGAGCGTCACGCCCGCCCCCCAATGGCCTTTCCCAAGGTAAAAAGAAAGCTGGCATCCGATTGGATGTCGGCGGAGTCAGTATTAGGAGAGAACGGATGTCAGTCAAAAACAACTTGTAAGGCTATTGGTCGGGGGAAAAGTCAATCAAGCGCATTCTCTTTTGGTCTTGTTACTAGGCAACAAGTCAGCCACTGCCAGCGGTAATGCAGCAGATGGAAGTAGCGTGGCCTTGGTGTTTTTATAAGGCAATGTCAGATCATTATTAAAAATAATACGTGGCCAGTAACACTTCAGGTATATGTTCTGTTTGGATGTGTTCAAATATATAAAGACAACTTACAATTTTGCAATGTAAGCCAATAAAATGTATCTCAACCCTAAACAAAAATATACTATATTGCAGATTAATAGTCTTAAAATGTGGTGACTGCATTCGTTTTCATTTGTTTCCGTTATTATGACCTGGTAATTCTGCCGCTAACACACTTAATAATTTCAGGGGGGATCCTCGGGTCACAGGCGCCTGGGTGCAGAAATATTTCTGGTGCCCCCCCACATGGGCGTGGTCATCTTACTAACTCCTCCCCTTTATAAATGTTTCTTTGGCAACGAGTCCGGCTATAAGTCGCCGATCGCCGTTTACTACTACCGTAGTAAAAAAATAAAAATATCCCATCATTTGTAGACGCTATAACTTTTGCGCAAACCAATCAATATACAGTATCTCACAAAAGTCAGCACACCCCTCACTCACCCATATTTTTTTTATATCTTTTCATGTGAAAACAATGAAGAAATTACACTTTGCTACAATGTAGCGTAGAGAGTGTACAGCTTGTATAACCATGTAAATTTTCTGTCCCCTCAAAATAGCTCAACACACAGCCGTTAACCACTTAACCACTTCAATACCGGGCTTTAAAACCCACCTCCATACCTATTCTGGCACTTCTCTCCTACATGTACAAATCATCATTCTTTTGCTAGAAAATTACTCAGAACCCCCAAACATTATATATGTTTTTTTTAGCAGAAACCCTAGGAAATAAAATGGCGGTCATTGCAACTTTTTATCTTGCACGGTATTTGCGCAATCATTTTTCAAACGCCCTTTTTTTTTGTAAAAAAAAAATATGGTTTCATGAATTAAAAAATAACAAAACAGTAAAGTTAGCCCAATTTTTTTGTAAAATATGAAAGATGATGTTACGTAAATAGATACCTAACATGTCATGCTTTAGAATTGCGCACACTCATGGAATGGCGCCAAACTTCGTTACTTAAAAATCTCCATAGGCGGCGCTTTAACATTTTTACAGGTTACCAGTTTAGAGTAACAGAGGAGGTCCAGTGCTAGAATTTTTTCACACGCTCTAACGCACGCGGCAACACCTCACATGTGTGGTTTGAACAACGTTTACACACATAGGCGGGACTTACGTGTGCGTTCGCTTCTGAGCGCAAGCTACCGGGGACAGGGGCGTTTTAAATTATTTATTTATTTTACTTATTTATTTATTTTTTACACTTTAAAAAATAAAAAATTTGATCGCTTTTATTCTTATTACAAGGAATGTAAACATCCCTTGTAATAGGAATAGTGTGTGACAGGTCCTCTTTAAGGAGAGATGCGAGGTCAATAAGACCCCACATCTCTCCTCCAGGCTGGAAAGAATGAGATCGTGAGAAAAAAATTCACAGATCTCATTCTTACTAGCCGCAATTGCGGTTTGTTTACTTACGGGTACCCGGGCGTGACGTCATCACATCGCGCCTGGGCCTCCGACGGTCATAGAGATGACTGGTGACCATCTGGTCACCAGTCATCTCTATGCTTCACATCCGCCGGACAGCGATCATCTCTCCAGGCCCCCGTTGGCACGGGAGAGCCCGGAGAAGCACCGGATGGCGGCGGGAGGGGGGGATGTCCCCTCCCGCCGCCTATAAGAACGATCAAGCGGCGGAACCGCCGCTATGATCGTTCTTACGGTGCACAGGATCACCATCGGAAGAAAATGATATCTGAATGATGCCTCTAGGTGCAGGCATCATTTAGATATCACCGCACAAAGTACAGGACGTCATATGACGTCCACCCGGGATAAGAGATCCCCTTTTTGGATGTCATATGACGGCGTGCGGTTTTGAAGTGGTTAAGGACCGCCTCCTGCACATTTACGTCGGCAGAATGGCATGGCTGGGCACAGGCACGTACCTGTATGTCCCCTTTAAGTGCCCAGCCGTGGGTCGAGGGCGCGCGCCCGCGACCCGGTCTGAAGCTCCGTGACCGCGGGACCCGCGGACCCGATTGCCCGTTCTTCACAGTGGCAATGTCACTGATCGTCTGTTCCCTGATATATCGAAAGGCGATCAGTGACGTCACATGCCCAGCCCCGCCCCCCTACAGTTAGAAATACATATGAGGTCACACATAACCCCTACAGCGCCCCCTAGTGGTTAACTCCTAAACTGCACTGTCATTTTCACAGTAAACAATGCATTTTTATAGCAGTTTTTGCTGTGAAAATGACAATAGTCCCAAAAATGTGTCAAAATTGTCCGATGTGTCCGCCATAATGTCGGAGTCACGAAAAAAATCGCTGATCGCCGCCATTAGCAGTAAAAAAATATATATTATTAAAAATGCAATAAAACTATCCCCTATTTTGTAAACACTATAAATTTTGCACAAACCAATCGTTAAACGCTTATTGCGATTTTTTTCCAAAAATATGTAGAAGAATACGTATCGGCCTAAACTGAGGGGAAAAAAATGATTTTTTATATCTTTTTTGGGGGTATTTTTTATAGCAAAAAGTAAAAAATATATATATATTTTTTTTAAATTGTCGCTCTATTTTTGTTTATAGCGCAAAAAATAAAAACCGCAGAGGTGATCAAATACCACCAAAAGAAAGCTCTATTTGTGGGAAAAAAAGGATGCCAATTTTGTTTGGGAGCCACATGGCACGACCGCGCAATTGTCAGTTAAAGCGACACAGTGCCGAATCGCAAAATATGGCCAGGTCCTTTACCTGCATATTGGTCCGGGTCTTGAGTGGTTAAAGTCTAAACCGCTGGCAAGAAAAGTGAGTACACCCCTAAGTGAAAATGTCCAAATTGGGCCCAATTAGCCATTTTCCCTCCCCGGTGTCATGTGACTCGTTAGTGTTACAGGGTCTCAGGTGTGAAAGGGGAGCAGGTGTGTTAAATTTGGTGTTATCGCTCTCACTCTCCCATACTGGTCACTGGAAGTTCGGCATGGCACCTCATGGCAAAGAACTCTCTGAGGATTTAAAAAAAAGAATTGTTGCTCTACATAAAGATGGCCTAGACTATATGATTGCCCAGACCCTGAAACTGAGCTACAGCACGGTGGTCAAGACCATACAGCAGTTTAACAGGACAGGTTCCACTCAGAACAGGCCTCACCATAGTCAACCAAAGAAGTTGAGTGCACATGCTCAGTGTCATATCCAGAGGTTGTCTTTGGGAAATAGACGTAAGAGTGCTGCCAGCATTGCTGCAGAGGTTTTCTTTGGGAAATAGACATATGAGTGCTGCCAGCATTGCATTCTCTCATTCACTTCCTGGATTCCAGGGCTCGTTTATATAAGAACTACATTTCCCAGTATGCATTGCGGCACGCCCAGTAATTCACACCTCCTTGAAGTCTCTAACACGTAGAGAGCGTCCTGCCACATAGATGTAGTTCCCAGAAGGGGGCGAGCACGTCACTGACCACCACAGTAAAGCCTCCCTTCACGGTGGTGAGTAACAATCAGACAAGCAGGAAGTGAACAGAACAGAGAAGAAATAGTGCAACTTCTGAGCAAAAACGAACAATGAGGAAGTGAAAAGAGGAATGTCTGCAGGTAAAGGATGCTTATTATGGGGAAAATTGTTTTCTTTACAACCCCTTTAAGCATAAATTCCCCTTCCTCCCAGTACAAATCTCCCCCCTGCTGAAATCACTCCTCCCAGAACAAATCTTTCACCCTAGCACAAATACTCCCCACCAAAAAAATCAAAAAATTCACCCCTCCTAGCACAAATTCTCTACCTCTCAAATTTCCCCTCCAAGTACACCCCATTCCAAATCCCCCCCAGCTCAAGTTTCCCCCCCAATCTCCCCATCTAGTACACCCCTCCCCCAAATTTCCCATCCTAACACAAATACCCCCCAATCATCCCTACTAGCACAACCCCCCCCCCCCTCAAAAACAAACATTTTCCCTCCCCCTCTACAATATCACCTCTTCTAGGACAAACCCACCAATTCCCCCCTTCTAGCACAAATCCTCTTCCCCCATCACCCTCCCCCAACAAAAATCCCCCTAAATCACCACTCCTAACACATCACCCCATATTTCCCCTCTTTGAACAATTCTTACCCCCTGCTGCTCCAAATCCCCCCTCCCAACACAAATCCCCCCCCCCTAATCTCCTTGCAGCACCCCCCTGCCTCACGTGATACCACAGTGTCCAGTAAAGCCACCCCTCCTGCCCACCCCTTTTCCCAGCCCTGGTTGCACTCACAAACAAAAGTAGATAAAAGCATGTTTTTTAAATCAGTGTCCAGACATCTGTGGAGATGGAAGACCAGAGTGCAGCTCCCTCCGTGGCTGCTTTACCAGAGCCGCTGCAGCCAGGGGAAGAACCGTCATTGTGGGGCACAGAAGACACATCTGTAGGGTTGCCACCTCATCCCTTTAAAACAGAACACATATGAATTACACAGGTTCTGAGGCTAATTTAATGCAGGTAAGGCACCAAATGAGTCTAATTACCACCTTAATTAGCCACAGAACCTGTGTAATTAATATGTGTTCTGTTTTTAAGGGATGAGGTGGCAACCCTACATCTGGATGATGTGCTCACACTGACAGGACATGTGTAGTCTCAAGGGCTATGTGTAGTCTCAAGGGCTATGTGTAGTCTCAAGGGCTATGTGTAGTCTCAGGGAATGCATTTGCGAGGCTAAGACCTGCGTCCTTCCTCCTTCCTACACTATGGCCGGCTTGGCACCCCTCTCTTTTTTTCTTGAGCAGATAGAACAGAGCAGAGGGAGGATCTGCTCATCACCTCACCCACCTAGGCACTGATGGGCCAGAGCTGAGCTCACTCGGAGGCTGTGCCTGGCTCTGGATCCAGGTTCCTGCTGCCACCCATCCACCCTCCACTCAGGGTGGGAGATCTTGGTGTTCCCGTGGTGCCCTAGGCCTTTGTTGAAGAACCTGACAGCCAGTAGGAGTGGACACAGGAGGCAGTGGTGGCCCGTTAATAGGGGCCACATGGGCAGCCCCTCCTCAAGCTAGTCATTAAAAATGTGGTCTTTTAAGTGTGTCCAGGCGCCGGACACACAGCTGTCTATGGGAAGCTTTTTTACACCTTGCAATCAGCTGTTTGCGGCTGGAAAGCTCATTGGTCTGTTTTTAGAGAGTGTTCAGGGTGCAAGCGATGTGCCCGTGAACACTCCCACTCTACAATGATTTGTCCCTCCTGTGCTGTTTTTGATTGGTGCGGTCCAGAGGACGGTGGGGGGTGCTTTTTTGTGGGACCGCGGCATAATTTTTCCGGTTTCCCACCACTCACTGTGCTGTAGACTGTGCAAGGTGGATTGAGCAAGGCCTGAGCGGCGCCTCTAATTTCGGCTAATGGTAAGCTACTAAAGCTAGCTTAAGTGCCAGCGCATGTATTGAGGGACAATCAGGAGGTGTCACTTGTCAGTCTTCCTGGATGTTTTCATATCAAAATGTGTGTATATATACACAACACAGATATACACAAATTGTGGTTACATCTGTCCTGTGTAGGGTGACCAGATATCCCCCGGTTTCCAGGGACAGTACCCTGATTGAGGACACTGTCCCCGGACCAAATCTGTCCCCGGGTTTGTCCCCGGATTGGATTTAAACAGGGGCTGGGGCAATTTCAAAGACAGTCAGTGCAGAATTAAAACGGTGCCCCTTTCTGATGATCATATGCTGATCAGAGCGAAGGGACCATTTCTTCAGTTACAGGCGCATGTTCATTCAGCTCCGCTCGCATGTTCCTCTGCCTTGGCTCAAGTGGAGTGATCTTCCTCCGCTCCCCACCCAGTAGTAGCCGGTGCCCGGAGAGTGAGACTTGAGAGGCTGTGGGGCAGGCGGCGGCGATGGGCAGAGAGAGGCAGCTGAACTCAGCTGATGATGTCCAGCAGCAGGAACAGAGGGGAAGCGGATCTGATTGCGGGGCTGCCAATGCCTCTCTGGCATAATGAATGGTATCATAACTCACGGGCAGCAGGCACTCTATCATGAGAGAGAAAACCGCCTCTCCAGATGAATACACCTCAGTGGTAAATGGATGGCTCAAAACCCGGTGGGTGCAGGCAATGCACAGAGCATAAATGGAAGAAGAGGAATTATGGACAGCCACACTCCAATGAAAAGTAGAAAAGTTGTGCCTTTTATTCTGGTAAAAAACACTACAAAAGCAAAAAAAACTGCAAACAGTGGGGTAATAGAGCTGACGCGTTTCACATTGATGAACAATGCTTAGTCATAGCTAAACACAATGATAAAAACAATCTTATTTATAAGAAAAGTCCAAAAACATCTGATGGTCAATTCAATCTGTGATAGGTCCTGGCTGATGCCGATGATCACAAGCACCTGTTGAAGAAACACACCCTGGGGGGCGTGGCCGGACGAGGATGGTGATGGACGCTTTCTGGACGAGCTCTGTCTAGCAGATTGTAATCTGGAGCCATCGGTTACCGGTATTACCGTTTTAATTACAAAAACACCCCATCCTGTATCAGCGACTTTACCTGATCTATAAAATACCTTTCTTGAGGAGTTTCGATACGAACTCATCCATTGCTGTGACCCGGGGCCTCCTCTTCATACAGTGGCGTCATCGCCATTTTGAGGCCTACAGATTATCGGACAGCCCCGGACTCGAGTACGGATCGCTGAGCCCATTAAGCTGCAGCACCCCTCCGTCCACCCGGGATACACTGCTATAGGCGTCGGAAGTGACAGGCGACACTCCCTCACCTCCCTCAGTCACTCAAGGCCCGTGGTCTCGGCCTACCTCCGGAGGCCTGGCGGCCATCTTGCTTCACCCACTGCCTCAACTCTCATATACCCCTTTCTCCTCAGGGCTCAATACTGCTTCCCCTACATCCTTCAAGGTGGATAGGCCATTTCTTTATTTTATGGCATAATACCCTTTGATGGTTATATGTAACAGTTGAAAGGGTGTCAGAGGCCAGGACGGGAGGTATATGGATATGCTCTGAGGAGGCTATGTGACATCCCTCTTTTGTAGACTCTGCACGGACAAGAGATAATTATATGTTATATAATAGGAATCCGAAACCATTTTAGGATCTCCAAGTGCTAGAAATACATAAACTGAGGTGATAATTAATGTACTTGACCGCTGTCCTCATATAATTTACCTCAGGAGACTGCAGCTCAGTGTGGGGACAGAGGCTCATAATCCAGCAATATATTTACAAGGGCCTGATAGTTTCTTGAAACACCTTCTCCTCAGAAGTCTCATGTAACTGTATGCAATTTATGTGATTCATGTTAACACACTACAGTGCAGGATTTAAGACCCGGTCTATTATTGATATTATCAATATTTGATACCTAACGGGTAATCTTTCCCTTACTGAATTGCTTTATTACTATCTAGCTACCTGAATGCAGGAATTGCCTGGTTGTGATGCACTGTGAAACTCTTCCATTGAGGTAACAACGCCATCTTGTGGTATACACGTTTATTACAGCATAAAACCATTACCCAGCTATTCGCTTACAGGGCACTGACAGTATCTTATTAAATCTAGTTGTCTGGACACCATAACATTTCACTATACAAATGGACCATAATACCTCGGTTTTGTGAATATTAAAGGAACAGGACTGTCAATGTCAATATGAATTTCTGACAACTTTATAGTGTTTTTTTTTTTTTTTTCTCTTATATTTTTTTTTTTTTTTTTTTTTTTTTATATTTTGTGCTATTATTTCTTTCTAAACTGGATTATTTATTCATATGCCCTGACCACCTGACTGCACTAGGAAACTGTCCGCTGATATCAAAGTCAGGCTACCGACTGGATACAGTTCTCAGTGGCTGTCATATACACCGTCGGATTATACTATTATTATCCCTGTAATGGGAATTCATTGAGGTATTCTTACACACCGTCCGAAGTCTGTCGACGAAAGAAGCAGATTTGACTCTCTATACATTAATAGGATATCTGAATGGTATGAAATGTATGGCATTCCCATAAAGATGGTCTTTTCCTTTACTTATGTACTCTAAGCTGGGTTTAGGCTGTTCGCAAGATTAACTTCTGCTGACTGATAATTGTGGTAAGAGAGTTCTACCTAAGGGAGCTGGTATAGGAGTACACTGCAGATTTCGCAATACATTGATATTTGAATACTGTTGTCAGATATTTATTTTAACACTTCATATATATGAAGGGGAAACAAAGTAAAAAAAACAAAAATAGAATCATCAAAGAGTCTCTTTATGATATAGACTCCCCTCCTCTTACAAGCCCTCAGACATCTGTTGGAGATACTGAGTTCGACGGACAAGTCTCGTCACTTCTACTTCCCACCTCATCACCTCCTTCTCTGGGTTCAGCAAAGCTTCTAAATTTATATCCTTCTACAATTGGGGGAGCTCTCACAACTACAATGGCTGACCACATGATTCCTATTGAGTCCGTCTCTCAGGATCCTAAACAGGTAACTGCAAATACTGAACATGTTCCGGAAGCTTCTTTCAATGTTGCTGAACTGTATAACAAAATATCTGAAATGATGGAAAGGGGTTTAGCTCTTACTGCCGAGAAAATCACTAACGATATCAGGGCTGACTTTCATTGTCTTGGCAACAGGATTGATTCTATAGAACATAAGTTAGATGCTAACGTTTCGAAAACTGAACAACATGATAGCCATATGCATTTCTTGCAAGATCAACTGGAGGCTGCTCAGGATAAGATTGATGATTTAGAAAACAGGTCAAGAAGGGAGAATTTTAGGGTCAGGGGTCTTCCTGAATCCATTGTGGATGTCCACTCAGCAATACAGGACATTATAAAAATCCTTCTACCATCTATACCTACTCCGAAAATGGAATTAGACAGGGCTCATAGATCATTGGGTCCACTAAGAAGAGATGGTTTACCCAGAGATGTGGTGGTCAAGCCTCATTATTTCTCCACCAAGGAGGACGTTATGAAAAGATCTAGACAACAGGAGAATCTCCAATACCATGGTGCTACAATACAAATATTTTCTGACATTTCTCCATACACCATCCAGAGAAGAAGAGCGATGAAACCGTTATTGTCGGCCCTCATGGACAATGACATCAAATACAAATGGGCCTTTCCCTTCGCCTTAAAGGGTCACTAAAGGAAAAACATTTTTTTAGCTGAAATGACTGTTTACAGGGCATAGAGACATAATAGTTAACTGATTCCTTTTAAAAATGATTAAAAATGGATAAAAAAACAATCATATAATGTGCCTGCAGTGTAGTTTCGTTTTTGCTGTTGTTTGCTGGTTCTCTGATGTACAGAGAGCCACTAGAGGGCAGTCAGCCAATAGAGAGCAGTGATACTTTGTCTAAAACTCCTCAGCACCAATCCAGTTTCGTTTTACACACAGTAATCACACCTCCTTGATTAGTGACCACCGTGAGAAATCTCCCAATACTGTAGTTATCAGGAAACAGGCAACCAGGAAGTGTCCAGAACAGAGAGGATTTACAGCAACATCAAAGCAAAAACGAACAATGAGGACATGAAACCAGGACTGCAGGACTGTAAAGGAAGCTATTTAGCTAAAAAAAAAATTCCTTTAGTGACCCTTTAAAGTTCAATCATAATGGCAGACACCATGTGATACATAATCTCCGCGAGGGTGAAAAACTTCTAATTGATCTAAAAATTATCTCTCTTAAACCAGCTATGGACACTACTTCACCTCAACTACCATCAGGCAAGAGGACCACACCTACTAGTCCAAATCTGAATCCTTGGAACAAGGTCAAATACAGAAAAGTTGGAAAAGACTCCATCACCTGAATATTGAATAGTCTTACCCAGGAAGTATCTCTCAGGATTTTTTTTATGTCACACAGTGTCCGAGATGATTTTTTTTTATTTTTTTAGGAGAGAGGGAAAAGGGAGAAGGGAAATTTTTTTTTTTTTTTTTCCCCTCTTATTTTTACTATTTAATACGGAGGAGGTTACTTCTTCATTTCTGAAATATATAATATAATACATATATAGTATGGTTTTCCCCCTTTCTTTTTTTACCCCTCTCTCCTTATTTATTTTTTATTTTTTATGGTCCCTATTAATTGAATGCCATTGTTCTTAAAAAAGTTTTTATGATGTAAAGTTTAATCTGTCGACGACTGACGACGGTGAGGTATTGGACCTCAACTTACCTCTTGGAGCGACACTTTGTCGACCCAATGGGTAAGAATATAGTCCATTTAAGGGACTATGCTAATGTTTTTCGTTTGAATGAGGGAAGGAGACTCTTTCTCTTCCCCCATTCTGGGTCACGATTTGACCTTGCACGATTTAGTGACTTGTTGTGCAGTATGTTTTTTTATTCTTGTCTTTTTGCCTCTTCTTTCTGTTTCCCTTTTTTCCTTCTCGCCCTCTTCTTCTCTTTAGCCTGCCTGCCATTGCTCGTAATAACGGTGTTACAGATGATATCCTTGCGGTCCTGCCTAACCATAGTAGTAGACAAGACTTATGGCTGGATCAAATGATGTATCTAAACCCCTTAGTGTTGTCACTCACAACACTCAGGGGTTGAATTCTCCTATTAAGAGACGCAAAGCTCTTCAAGTTTACAAATCTCTTCATGTAGATGTGGTTTTCCTTCAAGAAACCCACTTCCCTAAACGATACAACCCCACTTTTATGCATGCTCACTATCCATTATTTTTTCTAGCTAAAGCGGAAAACAAAACTAAAGGTGTGGCCGTTTTGTTCTCTAGATACTGTAATTTTAACTTGATCAAGGAATATGGAGACCCGGAAGGTAGGTTTATCTTGATAAAAGGTACTCTTGACGAAAAAATGTACACATTCGTTTCTTATTATGCTCCTAACAGAGGTCAAAAGCGTTTTTTCACTCAGATGCATGATACCCTCCGTCCATTTATGGAGGGAATTATTGTTATGGGAGAAGACTCTAACCTGGCTTTCGACATTGGATTGGACAAATCCAAATCTAAAGCCGATAAGGTCATCAGACCGACTAAAATTAGTTTACAAGTAGCACGTATTTTACATCAAAACAGACTGACTGATATCTGGAGGGAATTAAACCCAAGAACTAAAGACTATACTCACTATTCTAACCCCCACCAGTCTTACTCTCGTATAGATCATATATTGATATCAAACCATCACGTCCCGGCAGCCATTAAATCTAATATAGTTGATGTTTCCTGGTCGGATCACTCAATGGTTCTTTTGTCACTAAGGAGAGAGGATACTTCTCCTAAAGTATCTCATTGGACACTTAATAGATCTATTTTGAAAAATCCTGTCCTAATAAAGGATATTGAGCAATCCCTTCTAGAATATTTTGAACACAATGATACAGATGATATATCCCCTGAAACTTTGTGGGCTGCTCACAAGGCTTCTATTAGGGGCAAAATAATACAATTGGCCGCTAACCTCAAAAAACAGAAGAACCTAGAAATAAAAAGACTGGAAATCAACTATTTAGACCTGTGTAGAAAACATAAAACTCATCCTCAGAACTTTCCTACTCAGGCACTTGATGCGGCCAGATCTGCTCTGAACCTGGTACTTACGACTAAGGCGGGGGAAGATATAAAATGGACTGGAGCTAATTTCTATAAATTTAAAGATAAAATAGGTCCAATGCTAGCACATAAATTGTCACCTAGATTTCAATCAAGAACTCTCCCTAAAATAAAGATGATTGACGGTTCATTCTCCCTAAACCCTAGGAGAATAATGGAGGCCTTCCATGACTTTTATTCTAAGCTTTATACCTCTACTGAGGATTCTTCTTCAGAGAGGATAGATGATTTTCTTAGCAATCTGAATCTTCCTAAATTGTCTGAAATACATACAGAGGTGATGGAGGCTCCCATTTCAATTGAGGAAGTATCGACAGTGATTAAACACCTAAAATTAGATAAAGCCCCGGGACCTGATGGATTTTCGAGTTCATATTACAAAACATTTTCAAGCATTTTAACGCCCTATTTGGTGAGATTTTTCAACCACATGACCGAGGGAGATCCTATAGAAAGACAACTCAATTTGGCTTATATATCGGTGATCCCTAAGCCGGAAAAGGATCATAGCCTGGTGGAGAACTATAGACCGATATCTCTTATCAATAACGATCTTAAGATACTTACTAAAATAATGGCCAATAGGTTATCTTCTTTCATTGGTCAATATGTTAGTAAAGATCAAGTTGGCTTCATTACTGGGAGGCAAGGTCCGGATCAGGTTAGGAGAGCTATTGATCTGATTTCTATACTGAACTCAGGATGGTCTGGTGATACTGGTCAGAAGGGTATGCTTCTTTCCATAGATCTTCAGAAAGCATTTGACTCAGTGTCTTGGCCTTTTATGTTCAAGGTGATGAACCATTGGGGGTTTGGCGCTAAATTTCTGGGTATCCTGTCTGCACTTTACTATTCCCCTGAAGCTAAAGTACGCTTTCAAGGTATTTTTTCAGAATCTATCGAGATCCGTAGAGGTACAAGGCAGGGATGCCCTTTATCTCCCCTGATATTTGCAATTGTGATTGAATCCCTGGCTATAGCTATTCGTGAAAATGCAAATATCAGGGGTGTTCGATGTGCCAAAAAGGAACATAAGTGCGCCTTATTTGCAGACGACCTTTTACTTTTTTTGACTGCACCAGAAACATCCCTGCCCAAAGTATACTCTCTTATGGACGAATTTTCTCTGGTTTCAGGTCTTGCTGTAAACATAGCCAAATCCAGGGCCCTCAATGTTTCACTTACTGAGTCCACTGTTTCTCTACTGAAAGAACGTTATAGATTCAAATGGGACGCCTCTTATATTAAATACCTAGGCATTAATTTGACCCCCAATATTCAGAATTTATATCTAGCCAACTATCCCCCTATGTATAGAAAACTTGAGAAGGATCTGAAAGACTGGGGTACTCAGAATATAGGTTGGATTGGTAGAATTAATTCGGTCAAGATGACTCTTCTCCCTAGGCTTTTGTATCTCTTTCGATCATTACCTATACCGATAATCAAAAGTCAACTAAAATCCTTTCAAGGCAAAATTACCAAGTTTATATGGAACAACAAGGGTCCACGCCTTCCATCTCGCACTCTCTATAACTTATCTGAACAAGGCGGTCTAGGTGTGCCTAATTTGATATGGTACTACCAATCAGTGAGATTAGCGCAATTATCAGAAATTTTTCTTAAAAATGAACGTCCTGATTGGATAGACATCGAAGAACAGGCGATTCCGAATCTAACGATAGAGGATTTAATGTGGAGTCATACCAAGAAAAGGCCTATATTATCTCCGACTCTATCTCAAACTTTAGTTTTATGGGATTCACTTAAAAACAATCCCTCTCTAATCTCTAAAGGTAGGCCTTTATCGAATATTTTCATAGACCCATTCTTTACTTCTAAAATTGATAAAGATTCCTTTAAATGGTGGCATGATAAGGGGTTGTATCGTATAGGACGCTTCTTTTCTCGTTCGGGTCCCCTCCCCGAGCAACATTTTATTGACAAGCTAGACCTTCCTGTTTCAGAAAAACTAAGATTTTCTCAACTACATGACTACGCTCAAAGCCTATGGGATAACGACTCGATATCTGGACTTTTGACACCCTATGAAAGTAAATGTGATCAGGGTTTGTCAAGGAAGAGGAATATTTCAATTATATATAATTCACTTGCTACTAATGACACCAAATTGCCGCATATGCTGGCATGGGAAAAGGAACTTAATAACGAATGGGATTTGTCGGACTGGTATAAGAATTATACCAGATCCATTAAAGGTTATGTGAATGTCTCTCTTATAGAAGCGAACATAAAAATGTATACTAGATGGTATTTAGTTCCCGTCAAACTGACCTCTATGTATCAGACAACTTCTCCCCTATGTTTCAGAGGCTGCCATGGATTGGGGTCTATGATACATATTTGGTGGGAATGTCCCAAAATTCGGGGTTACTGGAATAAGGTGTTCAATATAATCAGACGAGTCACAGGCTGTAACCTGCATCAATCTCCTACTATTGCTTTACTTAACGGAATGTTACCTCTAACTTCTAAGGTTACCAGAAAACTCATCTTATATATTATGACGGGTGCCAGGATTACACTCGCAGCTGCATGGAAAAAGACTAATGTTTCCATCCTATATATGAAAAGAAAGGTCACATGGATTATGGAACAAGAGAAAAGGGTCTGCTCCATGTTGGATAAGTCTACTCTTTTCTATGAAATCTGGGAACCTTGGTTGGAATACATGGGGATAACTTATACTCCGTGAAGGTTTTGATGACATCAGAGTCTTTAGGACGATGCTGGTAGATGGCAGGCAGGCTAATTTTCTATCTCTCCTGATTTTCTTCTGGCTTTCTTTTTTCACTTCCTCTCTTGTCTTTTGTCACTCTTTCTTTTTTTCTTCTGATTCTTCTTAGGTTTTATCTCATTATTTTATCTCTGGGGATAGAATCCTTAAGATTTTTGGTCCTCAGTTTGTTTTATTTTGAAAAGATAAGTTTATGTTTAAGTAATTGAAGGATTCTACCAAACCTTTGAAATAATTAGATTTGATGGGGATTCCGAAAATTTGTTTTCGGTTATCGGAGAGTTCCAGTAATAGTTATTGGAGGGAGGGAGGGAGGATTGGAGGTTTTGCTCAACCTCTTGGACACAGAAAGTTCCCGTTAGGGGTGTCGGAGAGGTTGATGCACTCCGGATATCTTATCCTTTAATTATTCTAAGTAATTTAATCTGGTACACTCAATTAGTTTTATCCCTTATATAACTTATTGTGTGATAACGCTAGACCTAGGAATTCCTTGATATATGAAAATATTCTGTTTCTCTTTCAAGTTTAAAGTATTACTTTGAAATAGTCTTTTAATTTAGCTTATGTGAACTGCCTTACTTTCACCACATGGTGTAGAGCATATGGATGGATAGATATAAGTGGCAGTTAATAAGACAGGAATGATTATTATGAATTGAAATGTATTTAAATTATTATATTTCTGCGTGCTATTGACTTATTTCTTGCTAATTTAATACAAATGTATGTATTTATTTTATTGAAAATAAACTTAAATTTGAATGAAAAAAAAAAAAAAAAGAAACACACCCTGTGGAAAAAGACAACACCCACAGAGGCCAGGTGAAAGGATAATACAAAAGTCAGCTAATGAGGGCAATTAACAAAAAGTCAATTGGCTACAAACATGACATTTACCCATTAAAAAAATATTATGTAAAAAAATAGATAGAACATAAAATGGATGTAGATTAAAATGTCAAGGAACCACCTAATTAATACAATCCATCTCAGAAAATCCCATTATTTGTTGTGTGCATAAAAAACGTGAATGTGGTATGATAATCATTGAATATCGCACGTATGCAGGTGTGTAAAAATGGGAGAAAGGTGGATGTGTATGTGTAACACTTCACTAAGTGTGTGAGTTACATATCATTGAGCCTGTGAATTAACACCGGGTTAAGGCGGGGGAGGCACCTTTCTCTCTTCTTTTCTTTCCCCTCCTTCTCGTTTTCTCTCTCCCTGGCGTCCCTCCCTGCCTCTTGTAGGTGGGGAGCGGGACGGGGGGGATGGGAGGAGAGGGGGGGTAGGCAGATGGTGCCCATGGGGGGGGGGATAATGTAATGTATGTAGTGTGAGGGATTAGCTCGTGGGGATCACCTTTTCTGAAATCACAGTCTGTAAGCAGGCACTTTCTTTTAAGTCTGGCGGATGCCAGATTTTATTTATACACGGTTTGCAGATTAAAATAAACAAAACAATAAATTAAATCCTTGCCGTCCGGCGCTAAACTAAACAAACAGGATCTCCTCTCTATACAGTGTGGGGCTAGTCCCTGACACCCACAAAACATGTAGTAAAGCAAACCTTTTAGTCCAGCACTCAGCGCTCCCCTCACTCAGGTCCCTTCCTGAGTTTCAAGCCAGAGCCCTGTTGTGCTCTCTTCCTGGACATTTAAAGTCCAGCTGATTGTGGACTCCAGTGGACCCAAACATCTGGACCGGAATCCTAGCCAGGCCCAGAGGCTGTAAAACCCGGAATGGATTCCGGTTCAGTCTCTCATGATAGAACGTATGCGAGGTGAAATGTACCTATGATCATGTATCGCACCTCGCATAGCGTCACATATCCTCCCCCTCTGCTCAAGCCCCTGCGGCTGAGCACTTGACCCAACCATACAGTGCACACGGGAGAGGGCATCTGCAATATTTTGGAGCTTCCCTGGCCTGTGCTCCACCGCAAATTTAAAAGGCTGTAGAGCCAGGAACCACCTTGTCACACGAGCATTTTTCTCCCTGTTATCACACATCCACTTCAGGGGAGCATGGTCTGTGACCAGCTTAAATGACCTCCCCAGTAGGTAATACCTCAGGGAGTCTAAGGCCCACTTAATGGCGAGACACTCCTTTTCTACGATGGCATAATTTTTCTCGTGCTTGTTCAGCTTCCTGCTCAGGTATACCACTGGGTGCTCCTCACCATCCCTGATCTGTGACAGTACGGCCCCTAGTCCCACCTCAGAGGCATCCGTCTGTATAACAAACTCCTGGCTAAAATCCGGGGTTACTAGTACGGGTACCATACAAAGAGCCCGTTTTAACTTCTGAAATGCCCCCTCGGCTTCGGGGTTCCATTTGACCATGACCGACCCCTTACCCTTCGTTAGATCGGTCAAGGGGGCAGCAATGGTGGCAAAATTGGGTATAAAACGCCTGTAATACCCCGTAATGCCCAGGAAGGCCCTCACTTGTTTTTTATTGACTGGTTGGGGCCATTTTTGAATTGCCTCAATCTTATTGGTCTGCGGCTTGACCATCCCCCGGCCAATAACGTACCCAAGGTATTTGGCCTCCTCCAGGCCTATGGCACATTTCTTTGGATTGGCCGTCAGCCGTGCTTCCCTAAGGGAATCTACGACCGCTTGTACACGGAGCAGGTGCGATTCCCAATCTGGGCTGTGGATGACCACATCGTCCAAGTACGCCGCTGCATACGAGCGATGTGGTCTCAAAATTTTGTCCATCATTCGCTGGAATGATGCAGGGGCTCCGTGCAGACCAAACGGCATCCGCTTATACTGAAACGAGCCCTCAGGAGTGGAAAAGGCAGTCTTCTCCTTGGCCGATTCAGTAAGCGGTATCTGCCAATAACCTTTCGTTAGGTCTAGGGTCGTTATGTAGCGAGCCTGTCCCAACCTGTCCACAAGTTCGTCGACCCGGGGCATCGGGTAGGCGTCAAATTTGGACACACTGTTAAGTTTTCTAAAATCATTACAAAACCTAATACTGCCATCAGGTTTTGGGACCAGCACTATGGGACTTGACCACTCACTGTGAGACTCCTCGATCACATCCAACTCTAACATATTTTTTATTTCTTCCGCAACTGCCTCTCGCCGGGCCTCTGGAATTCTATATGGTTTTACATTTACCCGAACCCCTGGTTCCGTCACTATGTCATGTTGGATCGTGTTGGTCAGTCCGGGTAAGGGGGAGAAAAAGTCTCTATTTTTCTGCACGAATGCCCTAACGTCACTTTGCTGTGCTACGGACAGGGAATCCGTGATGGGAACGTCAGGTATCACGGGTATCCGGTCTGTTGGAAGTGGGGACGTGGCCAGTAAAGTCTCTCGGTCCTTCCAGGGCTTTAAGAGATTTACATGGTAAATTTGGTGTGGTTTCCTTTTCCCTGGCTGGTAGACTTTGTAGTTTACCTCCCCCACCCTTTGGACAACCTCAAAGGGACCCTGCCACTTGGCTAAAAACTTACTTTCTACCGTAGGAACCAGTACCAACACTCTGTCCCCCGGGTTGAAAGTACGGACCTTGGCACCCCGGTTATAGACCCTCCTTTGGGCCTCCTGGGCTCGCTCCATATGTTCCCGTACTAGGGGCAGAACGGCTGCGATTCGGTCCTGCATCAAGGAGACATGCTCTATGATGCTCCTATATGGGCTGACCTCTCCTTCCCACGTTTCTTTAGCAATATCTAGCAGGCCCCTGGGATGCCTACCATACAAGAGCTCAAAGGGGGAATAGCCTGTGGAGGCCTGTGGAACCTCTCGTATGGCAAACATGAGATATGGTAGCAAAAAATCCCAGTCTCTCCCATCCTTGTCGACCACCTTTTTCAACATACTCTTCAATGTTTTATTAAACCTTTCGACCAGACCATCTGTCTGGGGGTGGTAGACAGAAGTACGGAGATGGGAGATTTTGTACAATCTACACAATTCCTTGGTAACCCTTGACATAAAAGGGGTGCCTTGATCGGTCAAGATCTCTTTTGGGATCCCCACTCGACTAAACACCTGGACTAATTCCTTGGCAATAACCTTGGCGGAGGTGTTACGCAAGGGTATGGCCTCAGGATAGCGAGTCGCATAGTCCAGGATCACCAGAATATGCTGGTGACCTCGGGCAGATTTCACGACCGGCCCCACCAGGTCCATGCCAATCCTTTCAAAGGGGACCTCAATTATTGGTAGAGGAACAAGGGGGCTGCGAAAATGGGGCGATGGTGCTGACATTTGGCACTCGGGGCACGATTCGCAGTACTCCTTGACCTCTGCATGCAAACCGGGCCAGAAGAATCTTTGGGTGATTCTCTCCCTGGTTTTTTCGACCCCGAGATGTCCCCCCATTACGTGACCATGAGCCAGGTCTAGCACCACCCTGCGAAAGGGTTTGGGAACCAGTAGCTGTTCTACCTCTTCCTCTCCATGTTTTATCACTCGATATAACAAATTGTTTTTAATTGCCATGTAGGGAAAGGACACCACCCAATTAGGATCCACCGGTTCCCCATCCAACACCTTAACATTTTCCCTGGCATTCATGAGGGTGGGCTCTCGCAGCTGCTCGGTACAGAAATCCTCCCTCCTGACCTCCAAGTCGGGTACCACATTTTGGCTACTCTCCATGTCAGGGTCAGGCGAGGTTTCCTGTTCGTTACCCTCAGGCTGGGTGCTAGCTTCTAAGTCCTCCGGTTCCCCAGCCATGGCAGGGAATGGTGGAGGATCTCCGGCCTCCTCGATCCCACCAACAGCATGCCCTTCCCTTTGGCAAAACGGGTCTGGTGAGAGTTCTCGAGTTTCCCCAGTAGGGGGAGCGCTATCTACGGGCCTCCCTTCACTCTCCCATAACTTCCAAAAATGAGGAAAGTCCCTCCCCACTAAGGCTTCATGGAGCAGTGAAGGTACCACCCCCACTGAATGTGTTACACAGCCCCAGGGGGTATCAACCTCAACCACCGCTGTCTGGTAGTCCCGAGTGTCCCCATGGATGCATATTACCCCAATACAACTGGGGTGTAGTTTTGCGGGGTCTACACACACACTCCTGACTAAGGTCACCACACTACCAGAGTCTAGCAGGGCTGTAAGAGGCTTGCCATCTACTGAAATAACGCACATTTGTTTTTCCAGGCGACGCTGACCTGTCGCAACACATGCGACCTGTGCAAACAGAGAAAGGCGTCTTACCCTATCAACATAATCACATTGCATAGGTTCATCATTTAGAGGGCAGTCTGCAGCAATATGACCTAATGCATGGCAACGAAAACACCGTATTTGCCCTACCCCCAGTCCTCTTACCGGTCCCAAAAACCTTCCTGGCTTCTTTGGCCAGTCTCCAGGTCTAGGACCTACAGTCTCATCTGCTGTAACAACAGTCTTATCCACTCTCCCCAAACTCTTGAACCCCGGAACAGTCTTACCCGAACCGTTGGGAGATCTTGCACCCCGAGACACTCCGAAGTGGGGCGTGGGTGGGTTTATTAAGTCCTCGGTAGCACTGTACCTCTCCACTAGGTCCACCATTTGGGCTGCAGTGTTGGGGTCCCCCTGTCCGACCCACTTTCTCAGGGTAGCAGGGAGCGCACGTAGGTACCGGTCCATTACCACACGCTCCACAATCTGAGGGCTGGTCAGAGTCTCTGGCTGCAACCACTTCCTGGTGAGGTGGACCAGGTCAAACATTTGTGACCGGGGTGGCTTGTTGCTGGAATAGGACCACTGATGCACGCGCTGGGCCCGGACTGCCATGGTGACACCCAAGCGTGCGAGTATTTCTGTCTTTAGAGTCTCATAGTCCTGGGCCTTATCTGGTTCTAGGTCAAAATAGGCCTTTTGGGGTTCTCCTGTTAGGAATGGGGCCAATAGTCCCGCCCACTGCTCTTTTGGCCATCCTTCGCGGTCAGCGACTCTCTCGAAAGTCGCCATGTACGCCTCAACATCATCCGCCGGTGTCATCTTTTGCAGGTGTAGGAAGCACGTACAATCTTTGGTTCCGCTAACACCGGAGGTGCGGACCCCTTTTTCAGTTCCACCAGAGCTTCGGCAAACTGTCGGTTCATCTCCTGCTGGGCAGCGTGTTGTGCTGCAACGGCCTCTGCGACTTGGCGGTGTTGTGCTGCAACGGCCTCTGCGACTTGGCGGTGTTGTGCTGCAGCGGCCTCTGCGACTTGGCGGTTTATCTCCTGCTGGGCAGCCTGTTGTGCTGCAGCGGCCTCTCGTTGTGCTGCAGCGGCCTCTGCAACTTGGCGGTTGGTTTCCCGCTGGGCTGCATTGGCCTGTAGCAGGGCCTTTAACATTTCTTCCATTTTCAGAAAAGTGCCCGCTGAATCCACCACGTGTGAGGGATTAGCTCGTGGGGATCACCTTTTCTGAAATCACAGTCTGTAAGCAGGCACTTTCTTTTAAGTCTGGCGGATGCCAGATTTTATTTATACACGGTTTGCAGATTAAAATAAACAAAACAATAAATTAAATCCTTGCCGTCCGGCGCTAAACTAAACAAACAGGATCTCCTCTCTATACAGTGTGGGGCTAGTCCCTGACACCCACAAAACATGTAGTAAAGCAAACCTTTTAGTCCAGCACTCAGCGCTCCCCTCACTCAGGTCCCTTCCTGAGTTTCAAGCCAGAGCCCTGTTGTGCTCTCTTCCTGGACATTTAAAGTCCAGCTGATTGTGGACTCCAGTGGACCCAAACATCCGGACCGGAATCCTAGCCAGGCCCAGAGGCTGTAAAACCCGGAATGGATTCCGGTTCAGTCTCTCATGATAGAACGTATGCGAGGTGAAATGTACCTATGATCATGTATCGCACCTCGCATAGCGTCACAGTAGGTATTTTCATTTAAATATGTACGGAGATGTCTTTTTGTATTCTTTCTCGTCATTGTTATTTGTTTTTATGTATGTGGTGCAATTTGGAAAATAAAGAAAAGAAGCAATTATAACAACACCGTGACAGGTGAAAAATAGTGTGGTGAATGAACAATGTGTGAAAGTGCTAAAAAAGGAGAAAGGAGGAAATGATGATGACCAATGGAGTCACTGAAAAATGTGATGACCAGTGTAGAGGCAGTCAGACCAACAAAAGATTATATACGTGTAAATGCTGGAGTCAGCAATCCACAAGACATTGATAAGCTGTCAGTACCAACACTGGCAGCAGAATCAATATAAATGTAACATACACTTCAAGGATGTGTCCGGTCTTACCATTCAGGGTATTGAGAAAATTATCACCCCCATCAGAGGAGGGGACAAGTTTAAAATCTTGTGTAAGAGAGAGGTATTTTGGATCTTCTCTCTCCATACCAGGATCCCTAACGGGATGAACTTTGAGTGGGATGTATCCCACTTCTATGAATAACGAAGGTCAGGGCCGTCTTTAATATGGTTTGGGCCCAGGGCAAACATTTTTTTTGGGCCCCCCTCCAGCTTATTTTGGGCCTGGCTGGTTCACATGTATGTTTTGGCGGCCCTCATTTGTGCAGGTACAGCAGCCCATTGATTTGAATGGGCTGCCATGCCTTTGTTTCCTGCAGAAAAAAGGTGCATTCAGCATTTTAAAAATACAGTTGCCTTGAAATCCATTCTGCTTTTGCACCATGCTACTTACCTGCAGTTCTTGCACACACAAACGCACTGTGTTTTTAAAAGCGTGACCTAAACGTCTAAAAATGCAGCAAGTTTGACAGTGCGGGAACTGCAGATAAGTCACAGCAGACAGCAGAATGGACAGACAGTGCTGCATTTCAGTGCTTGATGGGCATAGGCGTGCCGTGTGCGCAGCCTATTACATGAGGCATGCGATTTTCTTTGCAGGAAACGCAGGCATGGCGGCCCATTCAAATGAATGGGCTGCTGTGCCTGCGCAAATGTGGGCCGCCAAAACACATACATGTGAACCAGCCAGGCAGGGGTCAAGTCCTGGGGAAAAAAGTGTGGGAACTCCCACCCAAGATCTACTCCCCCCACCAAAAAAAAAATGATACGCACATATGCATAATTACTAAACCGCATTTTTTTTTTTTTCCGATCCACTGTACCTTAGTAATCCTTTGTTACTGCCCGCTTCCTGTATATGGATTCATCGGGTAGTGTGCGGGTATTCCGTCACTTCCTCGATGCCGCAATGTCTCCTGGGAGCTTTTGTCATTGTTCCCAGGAGACATTGCGGAGGTCTGCCGTGAGTTATCGTGGGATTTAGAAAGAACTTTAAGCAAGTTCTTTCTAAATCCCGCGATAACTACCTGATGAATCCATATACAGGAAGCAGCCAGTAATATAACGGATTACTAAGGTTCGCCTGCCCCTGACAGTGACTCGAGCTGGGCATCACCGCTTAGTGAAGGATTGGCTCAGGCGGCTCAGCTGCTCTAGTCCTGCAAAGGGAACTGCGTTCCTGCTGTGAAAAAAGTGCAGGGACTCCGTTCCCACGCGTTCCCGCAGGACTTGAGCCCTGCAGCCAGGCCCAAAATAAGCCCATCAAGCAGTTAAATACAGACAGTAATGTCATGTACTCTGAGGCTTTACTCAGCCTGGACTGCAAGTCTGGTCTGTGATTTAAAGAGTTCCTCTATTTTACACATGGCATGGGGGTCCCATGGTGCTAAAGCAGAATGGACAGACGGTGCTGTGACCCCCATGCCATGCCATGTGTAAAATAGAGGAACTTTTTAAAACACTGACCAGACCTGCAGTGAATCATCAAATATTATAAAGACTTTGGGCACACTCTACAGAAAACTTCAATTTACAATATAGATTAGCAAACAGTGACATACCTTGAGGAGCAGGACATGAAGAAGTCAGCCTCGGGAAGAGCAAACTGGGGATGTTATAAAATCACATTCTAATTCACTTTTATATGCAAGCAGCACCCAGTGGCAGGAAGGGAGAAGTGCACGTCTAAAGGGAAGCCAGGGGTGCTGTACATTTTAAAACACTGGGAAGGGAAGCAGTACTGTCACTGGCTGCGTGCCGCTGATGATTTTCAGCCTGGTTTGTGGGCAGCACAGGGGCTTAACGGGAGGCAGGGCCACCATCAGGAATTATGGGGCCACTTACACAGCTTCAGGCATGGGCCCCCTGGAGCAGAGAACCGGGATGGGGGGTGCTGCCGCCTGAAATTAAGCAGGGGGGGGCTGCCGCAAATTTAGAAGCGGGGGGCCCTTTACAAAAAAAGAAAGAAATAAAGAAAAATATATATAAAAAAGGGGTGTAGCCATCCGGGGCCCTGGGGACCTCTGGGCCCTTTAATAAAAAGAAAAAAAGAAATTAAAAAAATATATAAAAAATATATTTTAAAAAGGGGGTTGCCATCTGGGGACCTCTGGGCCCTTTAATATTTTTTTTTTTATAAAAATAAATTACAAAAAAAAGGGGGTTGCCATCCGGGACCTCTGGGCCCTTTAATTAAAAATATATATAAAGAAACATTTATAAAAAAAAGGGGGGGTTGCCATCCAGGGCCCTGGGGACCTCTGGGCCCTTAAATAAAAAATAAATAAAAAAAATATATAAACAAAAAAAATAAAATAAACATTTATAAAAAAGATAAAGGGTGTTTGCCACATGGGGACCTCTGAGCCCTTTAATAAAAAAAAAATTATATATATATATATAAAAAGAAAAAAAAAGAAATAAAATATATAAAAAAAAATGTTTTTTATAAAAAAAAAAGGGGGGTTGCCATCCGGGGCCCTGGGGACCTCTGGGTCCTATAATAATAATAATAATAATAATAATAATAATAATAATAATAAACATTTTTATATATATATAAATATATAAATAAAAAGATTTTTTTTTTATAAAAAAAGGGGGGTTGTCATCCGGGGCCCTGGGGAACTATGGGCCCCTGGGGACCCCCAGACCTCTAAAAAAAATTGGCCCTTTAATAAAAAATAAAATAAAAATATATTAAAAAATTGTCCCTTTAATAAAAATATATAATTTTTTTTATTATTTAAAAAAAAATAAAAAAAATGGGGGGTTGCCATCTGGGGCCCTGGGGTCCTCCGGGCCCCTGGGGGCCTCCGGACCCCTAAAAAAAAAAAAAAAAAAAAAAAAATTTTTTTTTTTTTTTTTTTTTTTTCAAAGGGGGTTGCTTTGGGCCCCCAACAGTGACAGGGCCCAGGGCACCTGCCCCATTTGCCCTGCGGTAAAGACGGCCCTGACGAAGGTCCCTTTCTCTCTACCTACATACTTACATATATATTGATGCTTCCGTTTTACTTTCTCCCTTTTTGAGGTTTACAATCACGGTTCACCCTTTCACATTCATGTAGTCTTCTTGTGATCAGTTGTATTGCATAAACATGTACATACATACACAGATATACCTCTTTACATCTGAAACATTGACCTCTATATCATTGGAGTGCGGCTGTCCATAATTCCTCTTCTTCCATTTATGCTCTGTGCAGTGCCTGCACCCTCTGGGTTTTGAGCCATCCATTTACCACTGAGGTGTATTCATCTGGAGCGGCGGTTTTCTCTCTCTATTGTCGTTTTGGACTCTGCATCCATTACTGCCAGCTCGACGAGTACCCACAGTGTCTTCATCTTTTAGTGTTTTTTCTGGTTACATCATCCAGAAACACCGCTCAAATACCCTTGCCTTTCCATGGACACCATCATACCAACTACAGCAAGTACAGCAACAGAACCGGGATATAGCAGAACCTTAAAAGCTCCTTCAGACAACCCACTAAGGATGAACCCTTCAACACACACTGCATCTACCAGTGAGGACAACAATGCATCTATGACTTTCATGTTTAAAAAACGTGAACAATTAATGACCAAGGAGATTAAATCATATTGGGACACTCATTTTTTATCAGAATATACATCTTTATCCCAAATCCCTCGGGGGTTACGCATCAAGAAGTTTCCTTCATCAGAACTTTTTGACGATGATTTAAAACAGGAGTGGACCGACACTCTAAGCACCTGCTCTCTCAAATTAATGAACATTCTCATACGATCCAACCAAAAACAGGTGGAAAAATTTCAAGGAGAGATGGCTTCCTTACAAAAGGACCTTATTCCATTACAAACCCATGTTGAATTTGCCACGCTTGATGGACACCTCAACAAGAATTTAGATAGATTGGAAAAATCTGTCATTGAAATAAAAAAAGGCAAAATGAACAGGGACAACATGGAATATGAGAACGGTAATGTCTATACATGGAAAAGATCACAGTACCAATCAGGTCGTCCACGTAGAAATCGCACTAAAAAAGTGAGCTTTCCTGACCCTGAATCGGAGTTTGCATATGATACTATGGGCACTACCGGCTCTGATTCCTCCCCTGAACGATCAGCCACATCATCGGTACGGAGTCCAGGCCAAGAAACCCATACTCATGCACACCCTCATGCATTGGATCACACGTCCAAAAAGAAAACGTCTTCTTTAAAAAAACACGATTGGGAGGCAAACGACACAAAGGCATCAAAGAAACCTTATTATACCCTTTGGGGACGAATGAAAAGATAGCATCTAATGTCTTGAATATTTCCAGCAAGATCCTCAGCACTGAAGAAAATTATTTACTATCAAAGGGACTTAATTTTTGTCCCACGGCACATTTTAATCTTTTCAGTACAATCCTGGATGTCAACAAATTCTCACGAAGCCTCACCTTAAAGAAACATTTCCATTCGACTACACCGGAGAGTACACCTACTTGTTCAGACAGCCTGGAGATTGGCGAGTGCATACCTTCCCCCATATTGTTTAAAGATATTTGTGCCTTAGAAGACCTTATTGATTTAGCCTCTGAATGCACCATCGATCCCACTGATCCTGATACTACACTGACTTTTAAATTACGATCCAAGTTTTATCCTGTGGGGTCTAGAGGCAAAGATTTAGATCTTTTCCAAAAGATGGTGGAAGGGGACCTTGAATCCCTCTTCTAATAATTTGTCTAAAGAAGAATTGCTTGCATTTAAAACGTTGAGTGCTGACACCGGCATCATTATTAAGAACTCTGATAAAGGGGGCACTGTGGTTATTATGGATTCTCCCACATATAGAAATGAGGCTTTACGGGAATTGTCTGATATTCATAGATACCAACCATTGAAATCTAACCCGACCATTCCATTCCGTAAAGAACTGACCACACTTCTGGACAGAGCTGTACAGGTGGGAATTTTCTCTGCTAAGGAAAGGGATCTCTTTATTCTAGCGAACCCCATAACACCTATTTTTCACCATTTGCCCAAGATTCACAAAAGTCTATGCCCATTGACTGGCAGACCCATTGTGGCTGGCATCGGGTCATTGAATGAACACTTGGGCGAATGGGTAGACAACCAACTTCAACCTTTAGTCACAGAACTCCCCGGCTATCTCCGAGACACCAAGGCTCTACTCACTAAACTGCACGGCTTTGAATGGAATGACAATCACAGATGGATAAGCTGTGATGTTTCCAGCCTTTATTCCAGTATTCCCCATCACTTGGGAATCCAGGCAGTCAGCAGCTTCTTGAAGGAATCAGGCAAACACTCATTGGTGCTTCAGGAGTTCATACTACAAGCACTCGAATACTTGTTAACCCATAACTTTTTTATGTTTGATGGGGACTACTACCTCCAGAGATGCGGAGCCTCGATGGGAGCTAAGTTCTCCCCTTCCCTTGCCAACCTTTACATGGGCTGGTGATAATGATAATGGTCTTAACCTCAAATTTACATGGGAATGTAGGCTATACCAGGTCTTAATAACTATTATAAATAAATAACACCAAACCAAGACCATCAAAGATGGTGATAAATAGGCCGCGGCACCTTTATTGGTGTAAATATAATACAAACATTGTAATATAAAATTAAAACTTATCTTTATTAAATTCCATCAATAAATAAATAAATATTTAAAACTTAAATTATTTTCCAAATATTTCCAAATCTCACTCAGTCTTAGGACTCGAGCGAGTACCATAAATAAAATTATTAAACAAAAGTCCCCCCTTGATCCAAGGGTGACAAACCACATAGAAGGTGCTGCGACAGGGTGGGAGGGTGATGAGCTCTTCAATTCCTCAGGTAAAGTGCCTGACTGGCTTGTGAGGAGGGGGTTTTTATACCCCTTGCTGCACGTGTATGAGTCATACAGTACACGTGACTTTCCCGCCCAGAAACACCTGTATCTGACGTTCAAAACGTGACCTTCCCGCCCAAACTTCCTCACAATCCCTAAGCCTCCTATTAACCCTTAAAACCCCCTGTAGTAAAAGTGGGATAGCCACAATCCCATGCTGTGGGCACTAAACATGCCCCCTTGCTCATGGGAATGTAGGCTATACCAGGTCTTAATAACTATTATAAATAAATAACACCAAACCAAGACCATCAAAGATGGTGATAAATAGTGTTGAGCAAAATATGCCATATTCGATTTCGCTATATATCTCGAATATATATTCGAATATTCGAGATATATTCGCTAAATTCGAATATTCGTGATATTTTATCGAAATTAAATGATTGCGATTTTTCGCTATTGCGAATGCGAAAATAATTGCGATTTTTTGATAACTGCGGTAGGAGCACTCTGATTGGCTCAGAATATTCGTGATATTTTATCGAAATATCGCAACATGCGAATGCGATATTTATTGCGCAATTTCGAGAAATGCTGGAGGAGCGCTCTGATTGGCTCAGAATATTCGTGATATTTTATCGAAATATCGCAACATGCGAATGCGATATTTATTGCGCAATTTCGAGAAATGCTGGAGGAGCGCTCTGATTGGCTCAGAATATTCGTGATATTTTATCGAAATATCGCAACATGCGAATGCGATATTTATTGCGCAATTTCGAGAAATGCTGGAGGAGCGCTCTGATTGGCTCAGAATATTCGTGATATTTTATCGAAATATCGCAACATGCGAATGCGATATTTATTGCGCAATTTCGAGAAATGCTGTAGGAGCACTCCGATTGGCTCAGAATATTCGTTATATTTTATCGAAATATCGCAACATGCGAATGCGATATTTATTGCGCAATTTCGAGAAATGCTGTAGGAGCGCTCTGATTGGCTCACTCTGAAATCGAATATTCGAGATATTTTAACGCAATTTCACAAAATGCGAATGCGAAATTGATTGCAGATATTTCTAAAACTGCTGTAGCAGCACTCTGAAATCGAATATTTATGATATTTTAGCCAAAAAACATATTGCGATTGCGATTTTTCGATCGCGCATGCGCAATCGCGCGAACAACACGCGACCATTTCCTGGAGCCTTGCCAGTTTCCAACTTATGATCGCAACGCAATCGCAGAGCAAGATGGTTGGAAGCAATTTCACTGCATCTGAGGAAAAGATGCTGATTTGTGTAAGTATTTTGACCACTGTTATTTCATTATCTTCAACTGCATTTTAGTCTAGTTTAAAAGTTAGTATATATGATCAGATATTAGTATTTCACAAAAAATGTGTCTCCTGCTTTTACAAAACTACAAGTCCCAGCATGCCTGGACAGCTGCAGACACCCTGGTTGGCAAATGTGTATTTAGGCACTTTTCCTTGTTATTTAGCATAATGAATTTAACATTTTTTTGGACATTGGACGTATGCGAACGTCCTGACTTCAGTGTCCTCAAGGCCCAAGGACGTTCGAATACATATTGCCCTTTAGATGTTGCAGAACTACAACTTCCAGCATGCCTGGGAATGCTGGCACTTCTAGTATTGTAAGTTCTGCAGGCCCACATTTTTCAGGCCTTTATGCACGGGTCTCTAAACTGTGGCACCCTAGATGCAGCAAAAGTAAAATTCTTAGCATGCACTGACAGACCGTGGCTGATGGGAGTAGTAGTTTTGCAACAGCTGGAGGTGGACTGGTCTTGAAACCCAGAGTTAGGTAACAAACCCGTAGTGTTTTGCAACCATTCTGCCTCCAGCTGTTTTTTTTCTGTTGAAAAGCCTGTGGCGTGCAAAACACAACCCAAAAACTCCACCCGGTGCAAGGAAAAATTTGCACACACCTAAAGAGTGACATCACAAAAAACTGCGACGGTTGCATACGTCAGTGGTCCTCCGAAAAGGTCCCGTCTCTGACCCCCCGGGGCGTTAGGCTCCTGACAGGGAAAAGAGTTACTGTGGTCCATACAGCCGAAGCCATATGGACCCATCTCGGTCCAAGCAGCGCAATCGCGCGAACAACACGCGACCATTTCCTGGACCCTTGCCAGTTTCCAACTTATGATCGCAACGCAATCGCAGAGCAAGATGGTTGGAAGTAATTTCACTGTATCTGAGGAAAAGATGCTGATTTGTGTAAGTATTTTGACCACTGTTATTTCATTATCTTCAACTGCATTTTAGTCTAGTTTAAAAGTTAGTATATATGATCAGATATTAGTATTTCACAAAAAATGTGTCTCCTGCTTTTACAAAACTACAAGTCCCAGCATGCCTGGACAGCTGCAGACACCCTGGTTGGCAAATGTGTATTTAGGCACTTTTCCTTGTTATTTAGCATAATGAATTTAACATTTTTTTGGACATAGGACGTATGCAAACGTCCTGACTTCAGTGTCCTCAAGGCCCAAGGACGTTCGAATACATATTGCCCTTTAGATGTTGCAGAACTACAACTTCCAGCATGCCTGGGAATGCTGGCACTTCTAGTATTGTAAGTTCTGCAGGCCCACATTTTTCAGGCCTTTATGCACGGGTCTCTAAACTGTGGCACCCTAGATGCAGCAAAAGTAAAATTCTTAGCATGCACTGACAGACCGTGGCTGATGGGAGTAGTAGTTTTGCAACAGCTGGAGGTGGACTGGTCTTGAAACCCTGAGTTAGGTAACAAACCCGTAGTGTTTTGCAACCATTCTGCCTCCAGCTGTTTTTTTTCTGTTGAAAAGCCTGTGGCGTGCAAAACACAACCCAAAAACTCCACCCGGTGCAAGGAAAAATTTGCACACACCTAAAGAGTGACATCACAAAAAACTGCGACGGGTACATACGTCAGTGGTCCTCCGAAAAGGTCCCGTCTCTGACCCCCCGGGGCGTTAGGCTCCTGACAGGGAAAAGAGTTAGCAACGCATATCTCCCCTATACGTGTATCCTGTGTTGTTAATAATATATTCATAATTATGCAAATGATAATGGCTGCTATATTTATGCAAAAAAGGTGGCGACCGAAATGGCAGGATATAAAATCTGTCATGTTACCCCTGTCATTGATTAATAAGGCGAGAATGCTTCCAATTGTTGAATAGCATACATTTACGTCATATATCCATAAGGCTGTCAACAGAAGTATTACAATATACTTTGTTCTTCATCTTGCAGAAGTTCCTGGAAACAGGGTACGACCTGCTCCGCAGGCAGCCAGACAAAAGGGCTGTGGTCAGCGCCCTAATCACTGACTTCGGCGGCCAACACGATCACAAGGCAATAGTCAAGAAGTGGTCTGACCTGAAGAGGCGCCACATGGATCAGGTCAGACGTCTTCGGGATAGATATCATTCTGGTAAGTTATTGTTGACAGTTATGTTTTTTTTTTCAAAAGTGTATTTTGTGCGTGAACTCGAAAGAGAGAGGAGCCGGCCTGCAGGAGTTGGGAGGCCTCCCCCAGAGGCAATCTGCCACCTTTCTCCATGCCCCGGGTGGCAATGGCGGGTGTGAGGGGGTCCTCCCAACCCAACCTCGCATAGCACACCCACCGGGGGCGGGGCTGAGACCACCAAACTCAATTCACATGTAGCCGAGAGCGGGATCCGAACCCCTAGCAGCAGAGGTGAATCACTTGTCAGCGCAGTGGCAATCGCGTGGAGCCACCGCAGCTCCTTTGGTGACAGTTATGTAAGGTCATATGTAATTCATGTAAGGTCAGATGTTGTTAACCAAGATGCCATGTTGTGCTAACATATATCACCACCAGCCAAGGTATTCATAGTACTGTTGAAAAAAGACATGGGACAGCAGACAGGAACACAGAAGTTATGTGGGAACATACTTTTCCCATTGCTTTGCATGGGACTTTAAAGAAAAACCCCGACCATGGCAAATGGGGGTGGGTAAGGGTTAAACCACCTATCCTATGTTTGTGGCTGACATATAAGTAACCTGTGTGCCAAGTTTCATGTAAATATCTTTAGCCGTTTGTACGTGATGCTGGAACATACATACATACATACATACATGCACACACACGTTGAGTTTTATATATATAGATTCCCACTAAATTCCTGTGTTAGGCGTGGGGTTGTTATAGTAATCCTGTGTGCTCCATCAGGCCCTTTTTTTAACATGAGATCGTCTGAACAAAACAAAGGAGACAAAAACAGCTCATTTTAACATGGTGGCATCCCAGCTCACGCTCAGTCCCCTGTAGTGCCCACAAGACCCTTTAATATAACATTGTCCCATTGGTTAACTGTCTATATAAATCAATTTGTATTCATATACAATACAGCAGAGTACACAGAATTTGCATACGTCATTAGAAAACATTTTTATAATATATGAACATTGTGTTATTATAGGAGCTCCAATACCAGTTGTGCGCGCCAAGCGCAGAAGGCGCCAGGCCGATGAGGAGGAGGAGGAGGATGCGGCAGAGGAGGATGCGGCAGAGGAGGAGATGGATGAGGAGGAGCAGCCAGGGCCCTCCCACTCCCCAACCCCAGCTCCTGTTGAGGAGCAAGCTGAGGAGCTTCCCCCCCCCCACCCCAACTTCTCAAGCAGACGAGCAGGAGGAAGACAGCGGTCCTGTGAGCCTCGCTCAGGAAGGTAAATATGTGCACAATGATTAATAACATTTCAACAATAAAATGTAGATATAAAAATGGACAACATATAAAGCGCACCTGTCAGATTGTAGAACCATAATATGGTATTTATGCTAGAAGTATACAGGTAGTGCATAATTATTAGGCAAGTTGTATTTTTGAGGATTCATTTTATTATTGAACAACAACCATGTTCTCAATGAACCCCAAAAACTCATTAATATCAAAGCTGAATATTTTTGGAAGTAGTTTTTAGTTTGTTTTTAATGTTAGCTATTTTCGGGGGATATCTGTGTGTGCAGGTGACTACTATTACTGTGCAGAATTATTAGGCAACTTAACAAAAAAATAAATAGATACCCATTTCAATGATTTATTTTTAACAGTGAAACCAATATAACATCTCAACATTCACAAATACACATTTCTGACATTTAAAAACAAAACAAAAACAAATCAGTGACCAATATAGCCACCTTTCTTTGCAAGGACACTCAAAAGCCTGACATCCATGGATTCTGTCAGTGTTTTGATCTGTTCACCATCAACATTGCGTGCAGCAGCAACCACAGCCTCCCAGACACTGTTCAGAGAGGTGTACTGTTTTCCCTCCTTGTAAATCCCACATTTGATGATGGACCACAGGTTCTCAATGGGGTTCAGATCAGGTGAACAAGGAGGCCATGTCATTACTTTTTTTTATTTAATACCCTTTCTTGCCAGCCACGCTGTGGAGTACTTTGACACGTGTGATGGAGCATTGTCCTGCATGAAAATCATGTTTTTCTTGAAGGATGGTGACTTCTTCCTGTACCACTGCTTGAAGAAGGTCTCTTCCATAATCTGGCAGTAGGACTGGGAGTTGAGCTTGACTCCATCCTCAATCCGAAAAGGCCCCACAAGCTCATCTTTGATGATACCAGCCCAAACCAGTACTCCACCACCACCTTGCTGGCGTCTGAGTCGGACTGGAGCTCCCTGCCCTTTACCAATCCAGCCACGGGCTCTTCCATCTGGCCCATCAAGACTCACTCTCATTTCAGCAGTCCATAAAACCTTAGAAAAATCTTTCTTGAGATATTTATTGGCACAGTCTTGACGTTGCAGCTTGTGTGTCTTGTTCAGTGGTCGTCGTCTTTCAGCCTTTCTTACCTTGGCCATGTCTCTGGGTATTGCACACCTTGTGCTTTTGGGCACCCCAGTGATGTTGCAGCTCTGAAATATGGCCAATCTGGTGGCAAGTGGCATCTTGGCAGCTGCACGCTTAACTTTTCTCAGTTCATGGGCAGTTATTTTGCACCTTTGTTTTTCCACACGCTTCTTTTGTTTGATGATCACGCTTCAGAAGCTTTGCAATTTTAAGAGTGCTGCATCCCTCTGCTAGATATCTCTCTATTTTGGACTTTTCAGAGTCTGTCAAGTCCTTCTTTTGGCCCATTTTGCCAAAGAAAAGGAAATTGACTAATAATTATGCACACCTGATATAGAGTGTTGATGTCATTAGACCACACACCTTCTCATTACAGAGATGTACATTACCTAATATGCCTAATCGGTAGTAGGCTTTCGAGCCTATACAGCTTGGAGTAAGACAACATGCATAAAGAGGATGATGTGGTCCAAATACTCATTTGCCTAATAATTCTGCACTCCCGGGATGTGTTAGACACATAACAAGTGTATACACATGATAATGATTGATTAATAAGCAAAACAAATATTTTATTTATTTGGTAACGTTCTTTGAAATCCAAATGTTTTTTTATTATATCCTAACAGTAGCAAGAAAGATGATGCAGCAGCACGCGCTGCTAAAGAAGACACATCTGAGGATAAAGGGAAATCATCAACAAATTCGCTACCTGGTCCAGCAAAATACGCAGCTAGAGCAGCAGCAATTGGAATATCTTGCTGAGCTGGAAAGGCTTCAGAAGCGCATGCTCAGCTATGTCTGAATTTATTTTTTTATTAAAAAATGTTATTTTTTGGAAATGTTTCATTTCTTTTTGAGATAGATTTTTAGGTTTTTCAACACATCTAACTTCACATCGAACAAATCAACATCAACACATCTAACTTCATAATAAGCAAAAACATTTTATACTATCATTTTATTTAACACAAACCTAGGACAAACTAAAGCACACGGACACAGACACGACGAACACAAAATAAACTGTTGAAAAATGAACATAACAAAAGCAACAATATATATATATATATACAGAGAGAGAGAGAGAGCAAGAAAGAGAGAGAGAGTGCAGATTTGCTCTTGCAGACAGCCTATTGGTTGCAGTATAAAGGCCGCAAACCAGGGTTTAACATAAGGTTCATTGTTTTAGTTACACTTGCTGTTACGATCCGGTCTGGTAGCTTGTAGCGGAGGCTGTTGGTGGATCCGCTGTGCCAGAGAGGTCATGAAGCTTTACTCAGCATGGAGGCAGCAGCAGTAGTATTAAAATATAATGTAACTAGACAATGCATTTCCTGAGGAAAATGCGAGTGGGAATGCTGAATAGCTTAATTGCTGAGCCCCTTGCCAAAGACATTCACCATAACCACTACACTATCTTTAGGACACACAGCTTCTTTCTCTATCTGCAAAGTATAGAGTATGCTGACTTCCTGGTCGCCCCTCCCCCCTCAAGAGGTTTCCCCTCCCCCCCAGGTCAGTGAGGAGGAATATTGCACTGAGGTCAGGAAAGTTATTTATGGAAAGAAATAACATTACAAACGCTTTTAATTCACAGATCAAATACATGATTTAAGCCTCCAAACAAAGCTTAATAAATCCTCAACCGTACATGCGATCGATACAACGACTACACCGTTTGAAATACACGGCCCTTGTGAATGCATCGATATGAAATTTATGTTGATAAACTTAAAAATGTGGCCATGTCTGCGATTTAGAAAAGAGCGTCTTTGTGAGTTCTGCAGCAACATTTTTTAGATAATTTAACATGAGAGTCTATGAGACATAATTTCTGGCTGTTGCTCCAATAACTAAAACTAAAATACGTATCGCAGAATTGATCACATTGCCAGAAACCAGACAAGCATAGCTACGTTTTGATATAAAAATTGTGTATGAAAAGATATTTTTAATTACAAAGATCTCCAATGTTAAGGTCACATGACAGACTCTAAATCCCCTCCATAGGATTACATTATAACCGATTGCATTTTTGTAAAAAATTCGCCAAACGTAAATTGCGTTTTCACCAAAAAATTGTAAACGATAACGATCTGAAAAGTCATAGCCGGATAGCTAAATATTTTGTGACCGCTTTAAAGTTTGTTTAGTGTCTGTAAGTGAAAGTATGAAGTAGCTGAAACTTTTGGCAGGGCATGTGAATTCAAAGGGGAAAAGGATGTTCTCATTGACTTCAATGTTAAAAAAAAGGGTCTAAAAGCTTAAAATTTATAAAAGTGTAAATAGTCGAAAAAAACTTGAAGAAGTCCCATCATTAGCTGAACGAGACAAACATTTTTACAGTTGAATGGTCTCAATAGCTGAAAGTATGCCGAAGTTACGCAGAACCAAAAAACGTAAGGAATAATAAGATTACTAAATTTACGGATATCAATACTGGAAATGTTTATTAAAGCATTCACACTAATTAAGATTAATACATTTACGGGTATCCATACTGGGAATGCTTATTAAAGCATTCCCACTAAGTATCACACAGGCAGGATTTACAAGCAGTAGTGGTAATAGTACTAGATAGCATAAAAACACTTGGGGAATACTTTACAGCATCAGTAGTGGTCATAGTAGTCAATAGTGTACACAGGTGTCTTGACTGAGCTGTAATAGTAGTAGTAGACATTGTCAATACAGTGTCAAATCACTCGGGCAAGAGGTGCCATGATGAACAGCAGCAGCAGCATCAGTAGTGGTAATAGTAGTATAGAGTGGCAAATAACTAGTGACATAGGTGTCTTGATTGAGCAGTAGTAGTAGTAGTAGACATTGACAATACAGAGTCATATCACTTGGGCAGGAGGTGCCATGATGAACAGCAGTGGTAATAGGAGTATATAGAGTGTGAAATAACTGCTGACATAGGTGTCTTGACTGAGCAGCAGCAGTAGTAGTATTAACAGTAGTAGTTGATACAGAGTCATATCACTTGGGCAGGAGGTGCCATGATGAACAGCAGTGTTAATAAGAGTATATAGGGTGTGAAATAACTGCTGACATAGGTGTCTTGACTGGGCAGCAGCAGCAGCAGAAGCAGCAGTAGTAGTATTAGCAGTAGTAGTTGATACAGAGTCATATCACTTGGGCAGGAGGTGCCATGATGAACAGCAGTGGTAATAGGAGTATATAGAGTGTGAAATAACTGCTGGCATAGGTGTCTTGACTGGGCAGCAGCAGCAGAAGCAGCAGTAGTAGTATTAGCAGTAGTAGTTGATACAGAGTCATATCACTTGGGCAGGAGGTGCCATGATGAACAGCAGTGGTAATAGGAGTATATAGAGTGTGAAATAACTGCTGACATAGGTGTCTTGACTGAGCAGCAGCAGTAGTAGTATTAACAGTAGTAGTTGATACAGAGTCATATCACTTGGGCAGGAGGTGCCATGATGAACAGCAGTGGTAATAGGAGTATAAAGAGTGTGAAATAACTGCTGACATAGGTGTCTTGACTGAGCAGCAGCAGTAGTAGTATTAACAGTAGTAGTTGATACAGAGTCATATCACTTGGGCAGGAGGTGCCATGATGAACAGCAGTGTTAATAAGAGTATATAGGGTGTGAAATAACTGCTGACATAGGTGTCTTGACTGGGCAGCAGCAGCAGCAGTAGTAGTATTAGCAGTAGTAGTTGATACAGAGTCATATCACTTGGGCAGGAGGTGCCATGATGAACAGCAGTGGTAATAAGAGTATATAGGGTGTGAAATAACTGCTGACATAGATGTCTTGACTGGGCAGCAGAAGCAGCAGTAGTAGTATTACCAGTAGTAGTTGATACAGAGTCATATCACTTGGGCAGGAGGTGCCATGATGAACAGCAGTGTTAATAAGAGTATATAGGGTGTGAAATAACTGCTGACATAGGTGTCTTGACTGGGCAGCAGCAGCAGCAGAAGCAGCAGTAGTAGTATTAGCAGTAGTAGTTGATACAGAGTCATATCACTTGGGCAGGAGGTGCCATGATGAACAGCAGTGGTAATAGGAGTATATAGAGTGTGAAATAACTGCTGGCATAGGTGTCTTGACTGGGCAGCAGCAGCAGAAGCAGCAGTAGTAGTATTAGCAGTAGTAGTTGATACAGAGTCATATCACTTGGGCAGGAGGTGCCATGATGAACAGCAGTGGTAATAGGAGTATATAGAGTGTGAAATAACTGCTGACATAGGTGTCTTGACTGAGCAGCAGCAGTAGTAGTATTAACAGTAGTAGTTGATACAGAGTCATATCACTTGGGCAGGAGGTGCCATGATGAACAGCAGTGGTAATAGGAGTATAAAGAGTGTGAAATAACTGCTGACATAGGTGTCTTGACTGAGCAGCAGCAGTAGTAGTATTAACAGTAGTAGTTGATACAGAGTCATATCACTTGGGCAGGAGGTGCCATGATGAACAGCAGTGTTAATAAGAGTATATAGGGTGTGAAATAACTGCTGACATAGGTGTCTTGACTGGGCAGCAGCAGCAGCAGTAGTAGTATTAGCAGTAGTAGTTGATACAGAGTCATATCACTTGGGCAGGAGGTGCCATGATGAACAGCAGTGGTAATAAGAGTATATAGGGTGTGAAATAACTGCTGACATAGATGTCTTGACTGGGCAGCAGAAGCAGCAGTAGTAGTATTACCAGTAGTAGTTGATACAGAGTCATATCACTTGGGCAGGAGGTGCCATGATGAACAGCAGTGTTAATAAGAGTATATAGGGTGTGAAATAACTGCTGACATAGATGTCTTGACTGGGCAGCAGAAGCAGCAGTAGTAGTATTACCAGTAGTAGTTGATACAGAGTCATATCACTTGGGCAGGAGGTGCCATGATGAACAGCAGTGTTAATAAGAGTATATAGGGTGTGAAATAACTGCTGACATAGGTGTCTTGACTGGGCAGCAGCAGCAGCAGCAGCAGCAGAAGCAGCAGTAGTAGTATTAGCAGTAGTAGTTGATACAGAGTCATATCACTTGGGCAGGAGGTGCCATGATGAACAGCAGTGTTAATAAGAGTATATAGGGTGTGAAATAACTGCTGACATAGATGTCTTGACTGGGCAGCAGAAGCAGCAGTAGTAGTATTAGCAGTAGTAGTTGATACAGAGTCATATCACTTGGGCAGGAGGTGCCATGATGAACAGCAGTGTTAATATGAGTATATAGGGTGTGAAATAACTGCTGACATAGGTGTCTTGACTGGGCAGCAGCAGCAGCAGCAGAAGCAGCAGTAGTAGTATTAGCAGTAGTAGTTGATACAGAGTCATATCACTTGGGCAGGAGGTGCCATGATGAACAGCAGTGGTAATAGGAGTATATAGAGTGTGAAATAACTGCTGACATAGGTGTATTGACTGGGCAGCAGCAGCAGAAGCAGCAGTAGTAGTATTAGCAGTAGTAGTTGATACAGAGTCATATCACTTGGGCAGGAGGTGCCATGATGAACAGCAGTGGTAATAGGAGTATATAGAGTGTGAAATAACTGCTGACATAGGTGTATTGACTGGGCAGCAGCAGCAGCAGAAGCAGCAGTAGTAGTATTAGCAGTAGTAGTTGATACAGAGTCATATCACTTGGGCAGGAGGTGCCATGATGAACAGCAGTGTTAATAAGAGTATATAGGGTGTGAAATAACTGCTGACATAGATGTTTTGACTGGGCAGCAGAAGCAGCAGTAGTAGTATTACCAGTAGTAGTTGATACAGAGTCATATCACTTGGGCAGGAGGTGCCATGATGAACAGCAGTGTTAATAAGAGTATATAGGGTGTGAAATAACTGCTGACATAGGTGTCTTGACTGGGCAGCAGCAGCAGCAGCAGAAGCAGCAGTAGTAGTATTAGCAGTAGTAGTTGATACAGAGTCATATCACTTGGGCAGGAGGTGCCATGATGAACAGCAGTGGTAATAGGAGTATATAGAGTGTGAAATAACTGCTGACATAGGTGTATTGACTGGGCAGCAGCAGCAGAAGCAGCAGTAGTAGTATTAGCAGTAGTAGTTGATACAGAGTCATATCACTTGGGCAGGAGGTGCCATGATGAACAGCAGTGGTAATAGGAGTATATAGAGTGTGAAATAACTGCTGACATAGATGTCTTGACTGGGCAGCAGAAGCAGCAGTAGTAGTATTAGCAGTAGTAGTTGATACAGAGTCATATCACTTGGGCAGGAGGTGCCATGATGAACAGCAGTGGTAATAGGAGTATATAGAGTGTGAAATAACTGCTGACATAGGTGTATTGACTGGGCAGCAGCAGCAGCAGCAGAAGCAGCAGTAGTAGTATTAGCAGTAGTAGTTGATACAGAGTCATATCACTTGGGCAGGAGGTGCCATGATGAACAGCAGTGTTAATAAGAGTATATAGGGTGTGAAATAACTGCTGACATAGATGTCTTGACTGGGCAGCAGAAGCAGCAGTAGTAGTATTACCAGTAGTAGTTGATACAGAGTCATATCACTTGGGCAGGAGGTGCCATGATGAACAGCAGTGTTAATAAGAGTATATAGGGTGTGAAATAACTGCTGACATAGGTGTCTTGACTGGGCAGCAGCAGCAGCAGAAGCAGCAGTAGTAGTATTAGCAGTAGTAGTTGATACAGAGTCATATCACTTGGGCAGGAGGTGCCATGATGAACAGCAGTGGTAATAGGAGTATATAGAGTGTGAAATAACTGCTGACATAGGTGTATTGACTGGGCAGCAGCAGCAGAAGCAGCAGTAGTAGTATTAGCAGTAGTAGTTGATACAGAGTCATATCACTTGGGCAGGAGGTGCCATGATGAACAGCAGTGGTAATAGGAGTATATAGAGTGTGAAATAACTGCTGACATAGGTGTATTGACTGGGCAGCAGCAGCAGCAGAAGCAGCAGTAGTAGTATTAGCAGTAGTAGTTGATACAGAGTCATATCACTTGGGCAGGAGGTGCCATGATGAACAGCAGTGTTAATAAGAGTATATAGGGTGTGAAATAACTGCTGACATAGGTGTCTTGACTGATCCAGAGGAGTCATGGGAGAAAATCATGTGGTCAGATGAGACCATAATATAACTTTTTGATCATAATTTCACTAACCGTGTTCGGAGGAAGAATAATGATGAGTACCATGCCAAGAACGCCATCCCTAATGTGAAGCATGGTGGTGGTAGCATCATGCTTTGGTGGTGTTTTTCTGCACATGGGACAGGGTGACTGCACTGTATTAAGGAGAGGATGACCGTGGCCATGTATTGCGAGATTTTGGGCAACAACCTCCTTCCCTGAGTTAGAGCTTTGAAGATGGGTCGAGGCTGGGTCTTCCAACATGACAATGACCCAAAGCACACAGCCAGGATAACCAAGGATTGGCTCTGTAAGGAGCATATCAAGGTTCTGGCGTGGCCTAGCCAGTCTCCAGACCTAAACCCAATAGAGAATCTTTGGAGGGAGCTCAAACTCCGTGTTTCTCAGCGAGAGCCCAGAAACCTGACTGATGTAGAGAAGATCTGTGTGGAGGAGTGGGCCAAAATCCCTCCTCCAGTGTGTGCAAAGCTGGTGTAAAACTACAAGAAAGGTTTGACCGCTGTAATTGCAAAGAAAGCCTACTGTACCAAATATTAACATTGATTTTCTCAGATGTTAAAATAGTTATATTCAGCACTGTAAATACATCAGGTCCGGGGCTCCATCAGGGAATGCATGACAAGGGACCCTTCAGCGCCCTGAACCGACGACGGGTGCCAGAAAGTCACCGCCGATCCAGGACTCATTATGAATGTGAGTCTGTCCACGGAGTCTGTGGACAGACGGGTCCTCTTGTCCGTGACCACCCCACCTGCCGCGCTGAATGTCCGCTCAGATAGTACGCTGGAGGGGGGGCAAGACAATAACTCCAGCGCATACTGAGCGAGCTCGCGGCAGGTGTCCAATCTGGCAACCCAGTACTCCATGGGGTCGTCGGTGCTCATACTGTCAGAAGCACCGACGGACGCCATGTAGTCTGACACCATGTGGGCCAGCCGCTGGTGGTGACTGCTGCTGCTGGTGCTGGTACTGGGTCGCTCGGTTTGGAAGAACATCCTCATCTCATCCATTAGGTCCCCTGCTCGGCTGCTGCTGGGTGCAGCCACCTGCTGGGTGAGATGAGGGGGGACAACTGGAGGCCGGGGAGTTGCCTGCTCCAACCGGCTGACAATGCCTGCCTGCAGTTCCTCCATCCGGTGCTGCCTCCGGCTGGCTGGGATGAACTGCTCCAGTTTCCCCTTGTACCTGGGATCCAAAAGGGTGGCCATCCAGAAATCATCCCTCGCCTTGATGGTCTTAACCCGGGGGTCCCTCCTGAGGCATCTCAGCATGTGGGCAGCCATGGGGAAGAGCACAGCCCGCTGTGACTCCTCACTGCTGGCCAGGTGAATGAAGTCCGACTCTTCATCCCTGAGGCGCTGCTGGTCACGCTCAGAGATGCCCAACCCCCGGACTATCGGTGCCCCCAACACCGGCTCTCCCTCCTGACCAAGCCCTGACTCCGGGACGACACCAGCAACCACCTCCTCCTCATCATCATCATCCTCCTCCTCCTCCTCGTCCTGGCCCTGGTCTCGGTGGAGCATTGCTGACTCCTCCTGCTCCACCAAGGCACTCTCCCCAGCTTCGAGCAGGCGATCTAGTGTCCTCTCCAGCATGAACACTATTGGCAGCACGCTATTGAGGCCGACGTGCTCACTGCTGACCATCTTGGTCGCCTGCTCGAAGGAGGACAACACTTGGCAGACCTGCTTTATCTGCCCCCACTCCGCACAGGCGATGAAAGGGAGTTGTGGTGAAGCCCTCTCAGTGCGTAGTTCCATCAGGTACTCCCTCACCGCCCTTTGCTGCTCCCACAACCTCTTCAGCATGTGGAGGGTGGAGTTCCACCGCGTCACACTGTCCACAATCAGCCTGTGAAGGGGCAGACTGTACTTCCGCTGCAACTCGGACAGGGACGCGGTAGCGGTTGGGGAGCGCCTGAAGTGGCTGGCAATCCTACGCGCCTTTGCCACAATGTCACTCAACCCGGGATAAGTGCGCAGGAACTTCTGCACCACCAGGTTGAGGACATGTGCCAGACAGGGCACGTGGGTCAGACTGCCAGCACTGAGGGCGGCGAGTAGGTTGCTGCCGTTATCGCAGACAACCATACCTGCCTGGAGCCTTCGGGGTGTCAGCCACTTCTGGACCTGAGCCTGAAGTGCTTTCAGCACTTCTTCTCCAGTGTGTCTCCGGTCCCCTAAACTAACAAGCTGGAGCACGGCCTGACAGCGCACGTGCCCCACACTTGAGTAGCTACGGGGGCGCTTGCTGGGAGGCTCAGCAGCTGCGGAGACAGTGGCTTGAGGGAGACCAGCAGTTCTCCCCTGGACACCCCGGGGCGGCACCACAAGATCGGTTGCCGCCGATCCCTCACCGATGCCTCGGAGGGAAACCCAATGGGCCGTGAAGCTGATGTAGCGCCCCTGCCCATGCCTGCTGGTCCAGCCATCCATTGTCAGATGAACCCTGTCGCTGACAGCGTGATCCAGCAACAGGGTTACATTCTGCACAATGTGCTGGTGTAGGGCAGGGATACCAGTCCTGGCAAAGAAATGGCGGCTGGGGACACGCCATTGGGGTTGGGCCTGCTCCAACATCTGCCTGAAGGGGTTGCTGTCAACTATGTTGAAGGGCAGCAGATGTTGGGCAATAACCCTTGCCAGGAGCCCATTGAGGGAACGCACACGTCGGTCTCCAGGGGGGAAGGGAGTGGTGCGGTCAAAGGCGTCTGAAATTGACGCCTGGCGCCGGACGGCAGTGCAGGACACAGACGCGGAGGGTGCTGTGGAAGTAGAGGTCTGGCTGCCGGTACCAGTACCTCTACTAGAGGGAGCGGGGGGGCATGACCTGCTGGAAAGAGATGAAGATGTGGCAGGGGCTGCTGTACCCTGCTCACTTGTGGTGGTGGCGCTGCTACCACCACCACGCTTCATCTCGTCAAACACCGCCCAGTGGTTTATCCTCAGGTGCTGGTTCAGGGCTGTGGTACCCACCCGAGCCAAACACTTCCCTCTCTTCACCCTCACTTTACAAATCCGGCAGATGGCCACGGTAGGGTTGTCTGCCACCAGGGTAAAGTAGTTCCAGACAGGTGACTTCAGCACCGCCCTCCTGTCAGATGGGGTGACGCTTACTTGCACCTGCTGGGACTCGGTGCGCACAGGTGGAGCTGCCTGCTGCTGCTGCTGCTCCTCCTGACACCTCCTGCTGCCATCACCAGTGGAGACCCTGACGATGGTCTCCCTGGTGGTGACCTGGCGCACCGTTTCACCAGGGTGCCTACCTTCCCCGTCGTCACTGACGTAGTGAGCCGACGCGTCAGATGGCAACCATGATGGGTCACCCTCTTCGCCCCCAGAGATGTCAGACCAAGGGCTGAGATGTGTTGGTCTGAGGGTACCAACTGACATGGAGCCTCTAGACTGGCTCCGCTGTCCCCTGTCTGACTAGGTGCTGCTGTTTCCTGCACCAAAACAGCAGCACCAGTTTGAAGGGATGTCTCTGGGATACTGCCAGCAGGTATCCCATCCTCCTCATCCATCCCTTCAAAAAGGTCCTGACCATCAGGACAGAGCTGAAGGTCTGCCTGATGCATGGCCTCCCCCAAGATATCCCTCTCACTGTCGCTGTCGAACAGTAAGATGCTGGACTCTTGGGGGCTGGGGGGGGGGTACTACAGGCACCGGTGTAATGGTGGTACTACTGTGAGTCGGGACCGACGACTCAGTGGCACTGCTGTGCCCCATGTAGTCCACCACTACTTCAGCCTGAGATGGCAATATCGGGTGGCTGCCCGATGGGAAGAACTCCCGGATCAGGCGGACTCCCCTTGCACCCGATCCTCTACCACTAGTAGGGGCACGAGAGGTACCCCGTGCTGGCAGCGACCCAGCACTGGGAGTAACTCCCCTACCCCTGCTGCCACGGCCACGGATGCCGCTCATAATTGCTGATATGTGTGTGGGGGGTGTAAACTTTATTGGGGGGGGAAATGTGAGGAAAATGTGTTTTTGTGTTTTTTTTACAAGACAGGCACGCAGACAAAGACATACACAGACAGCTACTAAACTATAAGAAAAGTAGTACACCAAAGACAAGGACTACAAAATTAAAGAAAAAAAAAGCACTAAACAAACACTAACTTTTTTTTTTTTAAACACAAAACACAGACACTAAACACACACTAAGCTAAGCTAGATGAAATAAATGTACACTAACAGTGTGTACACTTACTACACAAAATTTAACTAAACTGAACACAAAACTTAGCTTTTAGAAAAGCTCTTTAGGAAAAACTAAGCAAAATGTGCACTGAAATGACTAGCAAATATCACTGAACAGCGAAGCTGCAAGATCAAACAGTAACACAAGATGAACAAAACTTAGCTTTGAAAAAAGCTCTTTTAGAAAGCTCAGCAAAATGTGCACTGAAATCACTAGCAAATATCACTGAACAGCAAAGATGCAAGATCAAACAGTAACACAAGATGAACAAAACAGCACAAAACAGCACAAAACGTAGCTTTGAAAAAAGCTCTTGGGTCTATTGCTTTGAAAAAAGCAGTTGATATACTGGAAAAGATGCACTGGAATCACTAAATAGCAATGCAGCACTATGCTGGTGATGATATAAATCAATCAGGAACAGACACAGGAACACAGAAACAGCCTCCACACTCTCTAGCCAGCTTCTGAATCTGCAATGAAATGGTGCTGGGAGTGAGCTTATATAATGTCCGTGCAGGCAGGTTCCTATTGGTTGCTAACCTCTGACGAGTGTGGAAGGAGAACTCTGATTGGCTCTGATGCAAAAGGGCGGAGAAAATAATCGCGCAATATTCCTATTGCCGAATATTCGCATTGCGAATATTCGGCAATATAAAATGATCGCTTCAGCTACTCGGCCCAAGGTCTCTAATCATACCAGCAATGCTTTTAGACGTCAATTGAGATCACTAGGATTTGATCTGTTTTAAAAATGAAACTGTAAAAATCGCTCTGATGCGGAAGATAGGGGCGAAGAAAATAATCGCGCGATATTGCGTTTGCCGAATAATCGCATTGCGATTTTTCGGGAAAATTCAATGAACGCTTCAGCTACTCGGCCCAGGGTCTCTAATCATACCAGCAATGCTTTTAGACGTCGATGGAGATATCTAGGATGTGATCTGTTTTAAAAAAAAAATTGTAAAAAATCGAATATTCGGAATTGCGAATATTCACCGCGAAATTCGAAATATAGCGCGATTTCTCGAATATGCTATATTCGAGTCGAATATTCGCAATGCGAATATTCGTGAGCAACACTAGTGATAAATAGGCCGCGGCACCTTTATTGGTGTAAATATAATACAAACATTGTAATATAAAATTAAAACTTATCTTTATTAAATTCCATCAATAAATAAATAAATATTTAAAACTTAAATTATTTTCCAAATATTTCCAAATCTCACTCAGTCTTAGGACTCGAGCGAGTACCATAAATTAAATTATTAAACAAAAGTCCCCACCTAGCCTATTTTGTTTGAAAAACAAAAAAGGCTACCCCAACACCGCGGCCTTCTCAATCATGGTTTGGATATCAGAGTTAAAAATATCCAGGCCTACATCAGACAAGTGGACACCGTCTTGTCTATATAAGCCCGGAAATCCCCCTTCTAACTCCGTATGCCGAAAAGAAAAACCACCCAGACTGGGCATAAACTTTTCCATGGAATGATTAATTCTACGTCTTATTTTTTCCAAATTTTTTGTCTTTCCAGCGGACAGCCAGACCAACCTAGGGACTATTTCTGAAAAAATTAATCTTGCCTTGGAAAAATTACTTTTTAGTAAATGGAAATCATTTTTAACCTTCAGCAACAATTCTAATGTGGATTGTTTACCCACGTCATTACCACCTCCATGTATAATTATCACATCCGGAGAAGGCCAAATTTCTGCCAATTTGAAAAATTGCAACCAAAAATTGCTCCACTGTAAACCACGTACACCCTTCCACCAAATTTGACAATATTCAAGAGAAAAGGATAAGTTAGCTGTATAACACCTCAAACATGCCCTTTTATGTGCCCAGTGCACAAACGAATGTCCAAATATCCAGATAACCTTTTTGTGACCTGAGAAATCAAACAGATAAGTTAGGGCGAACATACAAATTAAACCTACTGGATTCCCACCTTCCCAAATTTTTTATTACAGCAGTGTCCAGGCCCATTCTAGCTGCCTCAGTTGCGGCACCAATTCTAAAAGAGTGCGAGGAAAATTTTAAGTGTGAAAGGCCAATGCATGATAAGCATTTGCTCAATATTGCTGAAAATTGAAATTTTGTTACCGGTAAGCCATTTTGGTGGACTAAAAAACTTCCCGCACACTGAGGCCTGGCACTCAGATATTTGGCCAAAATTAATAAAGGACACACGCTAGAATCCCCACAGGCATTTAACGTGAGCCAATGACCCTTTCCCTGTACGTCAGTCTTTGATTTGCTAATAAAAATACGCACTTTATCCACGTCTATGAACACCTCACCAAACTTTAGACCCGATGTACCTTGCTTATTTGCAGGGACCAGTTCGGAAATACGCAAAGCCACGAAGAAAATCAATATAAACGCCGTCTGAAATAACAGTGACTCATACTCCGAGCTACAAATTGAAACAGTTGCTGCGCAAATCTTTTTTAAAATGTCGACCGAGATTGGTCTACGCGAATCCGGCTGATAATTCATCCTTCTATAGCCTTTTAAAGCCTGACGTACCGAGAAAAAGCTATTACATACTGGTAAACCATTCATTTTAAAGAAGAAAGAAATACCCACCATCGTTTTATTGATATGATTGAAGGAAAAACCTCCCTTCATTAATGAACTCAGAAAAGCTAATACTGTGTTCTCTGAGGGCGACAAACCTGAACAACCCAAATTATCATTAAACTGCAGCCATTTCTTCCATGCCATGGAATACTCAATCCACGTTTTCGGAAGCACCGACTGTTTTATAGAGTCTATAACTGGCGTTAAATCAATTCCCACAAGTGGCTTGGGCATTTGAAACCTACCGAATCCGCTTCCGGGAAAAGCAGTCTGAATCGAGAGATCTGAAAGCGAGATAACGCATCAGCTACTGAATTTTCCTTACCAGGTACATGTTTTACCTTCACCCAAATATTGTACTTAAGACACAACAGAACAAAATAACGCAATAATTTTATTACCTGTTCAGATTTTGAAGACAAACAATTGATAGCAAATAAAACTCCTTTATTGTCCAAATGTATTAATATTCTTTTGTTGGCGAAACTGCTTCCCCACAATTCAAAAGCCACAACTATAGGGAAGAGCTCCAACAAAACAATATTCTTCGTCGCTTTGCACTGAACCCAAAAAGGAGGCCAAGAACCGCAACACCAATGCGTTTTCCAAATCGCCGCGTAACCCAAAGATCCCACAGCGTCTGTAAACAAATGCATGTCTGCCGAAAAAACGAATTCGTCCTGGAACATTGTACGACCATTATAATCCTCTAAAAATTGGGACCATACTATCAGGTCATCTTTTAATTCAGTAGTAAGGCGTATATGGGAAAAAGGTGATTTTAAACCCGCCGACGCCAACGCCAATCTCCTGGAAAATATTCTGCCCACAGGCATGACCCTAGACGCGAATGCTAAATGACCAAGAAATGATTGTAGCTCCTTTAAAATCACTTTTTTTTACGTAGCAGACAACATATCGTCTGCTGCATGCGCACAATTTTTTCTAAAGGCAATTGAAACTGAAATAACTCAGTGTCAATGCTTATCCCCAAAAATTCTAACCTTGTTACCGGTGCAAAGGTCTTTTCTTTAGCAATCGGAATTCCGAAGTATTCAGCAAACACTAGGAAAAGATTCAGCACCAATTCACATACCGGAGAATCCGGGGGGCCTACGAACATGAAATCGTCCAGATAGTGGATAATTCCCTCACTACCTGATTCAAACACAATTACCCACTGTAGGAAAGATGCGAATAGCTCAAAATAATGGCAAGACAGTGAACAACCCATCGGGAGGCACATATCGTAGAAAAATTTATTTTCAAAACAAAAACCAAGGGAGCAAAAAGATTCAGGCGCAATTGGCAACAGCCTAAAGGCCGATTGAATATCGGATTTTGCTAACAACGCGCCCGTCCCAATTTTTTTTATAATACTCACTGCTTCATCAAAGGTAGCATAAGACACTGAAGCCGATGCTGGATCGATTTCATCGTTTAGCGATTTACCTTTCGGGTACGAGAGATGGTGGATTAATCGAAAGGAGTTAGGCTCCTTTTTGGGAACGAGACCCAAGGGGGATATTCGAAAATCCTTAAACGGTGGAAAAATAAACGGACCAGCGATACGCCCAGCCGATATTTCCTTTAACAATTTTTCCCTCACAACATGCTCGTTTTGTGAAACCGATTTTAAATTGTTCACTGGCTCACATCCTGTTCCTAAAAATTTTGGTAATTCAAACCCCTTGGAAAAACCATTAATTAAAACCTCCGCTCTCTCCTTGTCGGGGTAGAGCAGAAGCCAAGGTAGCATTTTTTCCAACCTCACTGGCGTTCGTGCCTTTGGAATTTTCTTTTTGTTGGAAACCTCTTTTAAAACACTTTACAACTGGGTGAGGTCCGAAACAAAAAGAACATTCATGCTTGTACCTGCACGATGCCGCCCAGCGGCATTGAGACTCGTTAAAAGCATAACATATTCCCTTCTTGTACATAGAGGAAGAAACAGTTTGCGTAAGGTTCGGCTGGCTTTTTGCAAAAAATGGCTTTTGAGGCAGTATGAGGTTCAACCACAACCCTACATCCTTCATACCCCATCTGAGATTTTTGTAGACCGCCAGTTTTTGTCTAAACGACTCGTCGTAGTTATACCAGCCGAAGCCTCCGAAATTTCTATATGCTTCCAAAATGTGTTCTAGATGTTGGAAGAGTCCACTACATTTTTCAGGACATTTTTCTCCCAATACTGCAGCAAAAATACAATAAGCTTGAAGCCAATTGTTAAAAGATCTAGGCGCAACACGCCGTCTATCCTCTTCCTCAAGCTTCTTATCACTCTTAGCATTGGGGAGTAATGACATCAAATCGATGAAATCATTATTCCAAATTTTCTCTTTTACATTCATTGCCAGGTGAAATCCTAAGGGTGAAATTTCACAAGGTAAGACTTCTTTAAAACAATTGTCAGGTATAGGATTCTGAATCTTATCTCTAACCTCACAAGTGTTTGCAGTCAAATCACTCCAAACACTTGCAGTTGCATTTGTATGTACTGTAGCAGGCTTTAAGGAATCAGTTAACCTGTCAATTTTCATCAATAATTTAGCAATTAGGCTGCTTTCTGATAACTCACCAGCAGGGGCTGCGGGAGCACATGAAGCAGCTGCTGCTTGACTTGACCTCTCATCCTGTCTGCTGTCAGCCCTCGCCGTACCCAGCTGATCCAGCCTGGAGACATGCGAAGCTGCTGGACCTGCTGCACTTCCTCCTGGGACCTGTGAAGACAAAGGAATATTTCCTCCCCTAGTCGGGGAAACTTTTACCGAGTTCCTACCACCTCTCCCCCGCCCAGGGGATGGCGAAGCGTTCTTGCGCTTTTTCGATACCTTCCGGGCACCACTTTCGATGGCTCTGACGTCACTCCCGACCTCCTCCTCCGAGCGGAATACCGGCATCTCGCGAGACACCTCCGACGTTGACGGTCGCTCCGGCGGACGGTTGCGGTGGGACCTGCGGGATGGAAGAGAGAGCACATCGAGCGGGGGCGGCTCGCGAGGTGACGATACCTCACCTTCTTCCCGGCCGTCCGTATTCACGTCCCGGACGCCTTCGCCTTGCTCCACCGCAGCCGACTCTTCAATGCCAGACAGGCATTTCTTCAGCCACTCTTCCCCGCCTTCGGTCTCCGCTCTCTCCAGTATCTTCTGCACCAACGACCTCATCGCCTCAGACGCCAGCAGACTCATCACGACAGGAGCTCTTCAATTCCTCAGGTAAAGTGTCTGACTGGCTTGTGAGGAGGGGGTTTTTATACCCCTTGCTGCATGTGTATGAGTCATACAGTACACGTGACTTTCCCGCCCAGAAACACCTGTATCTGACGTTCAAAACGTGACCTTCCCGCCCAAACTTCCTCACAATCCCTAAGCCTCCTATTAACCCTTAAAACCCCCTGTAGTAAAAGTGGGATAGCCACAATCCCATGCTGTGGGCACTAAACATGCCCCCTTGCTCAGGGAATTTGCAAAATATTGCCATTGAATATTTGGATGTCAAATTGACAGCAATTAATGGTGGCATCACAACTAGTCTTTTTAGGAAGAAAACAGCAGGTAATTCCCTCCTTAGGGCAGATTCTGCACACCCAGGACACACCATTCGTGGTGTACCATATGGCCAATTTTTGAGGCTTAAACGCCTCTGTAGCTCAGCAGATGATTTTTCTAGAGAGGCCTGTAACATGTCCCACAGATTTTTGGATAGAGGCTATTCCATCAAGACCATCAAACAAGCTCTTTCTAAAGCCAGCCTTGTCCCGAGGGAATTGCTAATAGGTACCGTTGGCACCTCCGCTTGTAAACCCTTAAATACTTCCTTCAGAAACATTCCTGTTTTTTCCACTACATATAGCTTGGAGTTCAACAAGATCAAACACATAATTGACAGATACCTGCCCATTTTGTACAATGATGGGACATACCAACAAATTTTACACAAAGGTATTAAAACGGTATCCCGACGGGCCCCCACGTTGGGCGGTAGGCTGTCACCTACCCTATTCCAGAGCCAACGCACTGGTGTTAACTGGTTACAATTTCAGGGCACGTTTAGATGTGGAACTAAAGATTGCAGGTATTGCTGTCATATAAAAACAGGTCAACATGTTCACTCACACTCCTGTGAGAAGAGCTTTGAAATCAAGCACTTCATTAACTGCAACACCAAATATCTCATATATGTGATCAGTTGCGACACATGCAGGCCCGTCGCTACAGGACAGGCAAAGCAAACAATTGCTTGGGGCCCCGAGCTGGCCTGGGGCCCCCAACTTCCCCTTTCCAGTCTGTAGTGTGGCCGAGCTCCTGTCAGTCCGGCCGAGCACCGTGAGGTACAGGAGATTCAGTGTCCTGTTCCCGACCGGACTGACAGGAAGTGCACACTGAGTGCTCACTTACTTTCAGTCCGGCCGGGAACAGGAAATTGAATCTCCTGTAGCGCAGGGACCCGGCCAGTGTTCTGCCGAATAAGTTCTGCCCGGGGGATAAGGACCCCCCTTGTACTGCGCATGCGCGATGCCAAGTCTCCGAAAATAAGGCAGGACACCTGACTGACAGGAGGAAGAGGAGCTTGGCCACGCTACAGGTAAGAAGGGGAGGTGAGAATAGAACAAAACATGGGGGGGGGGGGAATAAAAGTGATCACAAAATGGTAAAATATTAATAAAAGCAATGTGGGAAGCATAAAGATGCTGGCATCTTTATGCTTCCCACATTGCTTTTATTCATATTTTACCATTTTGTGATCACTTTTATTGGCTATATTTATTTATTTGTAAGATATTTTTATAAATAAAATTCATTGGTTGATCTACACCATATGGAGCCCTCTTTTATATTTCATGCTATGCTGGGGCACTAGTGATTCATCTTGCCCCACCATCACCCCTTAAATCCACCCGGCTGTTGGTTTTCTGCTTGCTGTGGTTCTGCGATGTGCGTGCGGGGGGGGCCTCCATCTCCATTTTGCTTGGGGCCCCCTAATTCCTTCAAACGGCCCTGGACATATGTCAAGTGCAATATGTAGGGCGAACAATCCGTAGATTAAAAGATCGATTATCTGATCACCTGTATGATATTGAAAAAAGCCACAACACCAACGTTGCAAATCACCGGAATAACATACACTTCAAGGACGTGTCCGGTCTTACCATTCAGGGTATTGAGAAAATTATCACCCCCATCAGAGGAGGGGACAAGTTTAAAATCCTGTGTAAGAGAGAGGTATTTTGGATCTTCTCTCTCCATACCAGGATCCCTAACGGGATGAACTTTGAGTGGGATGTATCCCACTTCTATGAATAACGAAGGTCCCTTTCTCTCTACCTACATACTTACATATATCTTGATGCTTCCGTTTTACTTTCTCCCTTTTTGAGGTTTACAATCACGGTTCACCCCTTCACATTCATGTAATCTTCTTGTGATCAGTTGTATTGCATAAACATGTACATACATACACAGATATACCTCTTTACATGTACTTTTTATTTATGTAATCAACTTTTTTAGACATCTGAAACATTGACATAACCTTTATATCTCCTGCATTAGAAATCGCACAGATTTCATAGATATGCTTTGGAGATTCATCCTTTGCCGTGCCTTGTTGCACACAGCTGTCCTTTTTGCAGTCTTTTTTGTAGGTTCTTTTTTCATAAATCCTTTTTTTTTGGTTTGTCCATGCGTTTAATGTCCACCTGGACCATTATACCAGTAATTATACACATATACATTTTTGCCATGTCCAGGTTGGCGGTCATTTATGCACTATCTGTGCATCATTTACAAACAAAATCCAATAAACGCAGTGTGAGCAAACATAATTTTACTACATAAAGGTTCTATTTTAAACACACTAAAAATATCTTAAAAATTGCATAAAATAATTCATAAATGGGACCTTTGTTTTACATATATTATCAGTTTACATGGGGTCACAGTTAATTTAAATGTAGCCCGCCCACTACATGCCTACTTTGAATTAGGCGGGGTTACGCAGGCCCGTTTGCGCTACGCCGACGTAACTTACGGAGCAAGTGCTTTGTGAATACTGGGCCGGATTCAAAAAGCAATTGCGCCTGTGTAACCATAGGTTACACAGCGCAATTGCTTACTTGCCCCGGCGTAACGAGTGCTCCTGATTCAGGAACCTCGTTACGCCGACTGCAGCCTAAGATCTGCGCGGCATAAGGCTCTTATGCCCGCATATCTTATGCTGCATTCTTGCGGTGGACGCTAGGTGGCGTTCACGTTGTGCTCAGTGGGCCGGATTTAAGATGCAATTGCGCCTGTGTAACCATAGGTTACACATCGCAATTGCTTACTTGCCCCGGCGTAACGAGTGCTCCTGATTCAGGAACCTCGTTACGCCTACTGCAGCCTAAGATCTGCGCGGCATAAGGCTCTCATGCCCGCATATCTTAGGCCTGGTACACACGATACACTGCTATTAGCAGGGGCAGCCCATGTTACGTATACCCGTCGTTCCTGCGTCGCGAAATTCGAATTTTACGTACTTTGCGTAAGTGAATCGTGAATGGCGCTGGACGCCATTCACGTTCACTTTGAAGCAAATGACGTCCTTGCGACGTCATTTGCCGCAATGCACGTCGGGAAAGTTTCCCGACGGAGCAAGCACGCTACGATCGGCGCGGGAACGCGCCTAATTTAAATGATTCCCGCCCCCTACGGGATCATTTAAATTGCGTGCTCTAGCGCCGGGCATTTTGCCGGCGCGACCGCGCAATTCACGGAGCTTCTGCTCCGTGAATCAAGGGCAGCGGAGCAAATTTGCGGGGGCGCAGGGCAAAAACGTGGCCCTGCGCCTCCGTAAATAGTGGGCAATTCTACCTGAATCCGGCCCACTGTACTTGCCTCACTATGTTACGTCGGCGTAGTGCAAATGGGATGCGCTACGCCGGCCAAAAGATACGCCATTGTATCTGAATCTGTCCCAGTGTCTTTTTTTCTAGATAGATAGATAGAGCAGGCAGGCTAGTCAGTTTAGTTAAATTTACATAGGTAGATTCTCAAAGAGTTAGGCCGGCTTATCTACAGATAAGCCGACCTAACTCTGAATCTAAGCCGACCTATGTTTAAGTGTATTCTCAAACAGAGATACACTTAAACATGTCTAAGATAGGACGGCTTGCGCCGTCCTATCTTAGATTGCAATGTTTTGGCTGACCGCTAGGTGGCGCTTCCATTGCGGCCGGCGTAGATTATGTAAATGAGGGGGATTCGCCGATTCACGAACGTACGCTAGGCCTACGCCGTCGAATTACGTCGTTTCCGTAAGGGATAGGCCGCCTAAAGTTAGAGCTATGCTGTAGTGGACTAGCCAATGTTAAGTATGGCCGCCGTTCCCGCCGCGAATATAGAAATTTTAACGTCGTTTGCGTAAGTCGTCCGCGAATCGGGATTTACATCGTTTACGTCCGCGTCTAAATCAATAGGCCCGTACGGCGTGCTTAGCCGCAATGCGCCCTGGGAAATGTAGGCGCCCGGCGCATGCGCAGTAAGAAAAAACGGCAAAACGGTCAAGCCTCATTAGCATTAAACACGCCCCCCCCCAACCCATTTGAATTAGGCGCCCTTACGCCCGCCGTGTTTACACTACCCTGCCCTAAGTAAGGAGGTAAGTGCTTTCTGAATCATGTACTTTCCTCTCTTACTTAAGGCGGCGTAGTGTAAACACGCTAGGCTACGCCGACCTTAACTTTAGGCGCCCCTACGGGAATCTACCTAAAAGTAGGTTTAAGTGCAAACTATACAGCACAAGTGCAGTAAACACCAAGTAGGTTTAGGTGCAAACTATACAGCACACGGGCAATACAACACGTTAGAACACTGCAGCTAGCACAATCAACTGCCTGACAAATAGGAATAGCTGATCTAGCTAAACTATACAGTGTATAAATATATGTACAACACCTGGGATGTATATACAGTATATCCTCTATACACTGTTAGGTAGATTCACAAAGAGTTAGGCCGGCTTATCAGTAGATAAGCCGGCCTAACTCAAAATCTACGCCGCCGTATGTTTAAGCGTATGCTCAAACAGAGATACGCTTAAACAAAGCTAAGATAGGACGGCAATGCGCCCTGGGAAATGTAGGCGCCCGGCGCATGCGCAGTGTAGAAAAACATCAAAAAACGTGAGGTCAAGCCTCATTTCCATACAACACGCCCCCCTCCAACCAATTTGAATTAGGCGCCCTTACGCCCACTCGTTTTAGGCTACGCCGCCGTAAATTAGCAGGTAAGTTGATTTAGAATCATTACTAGCCTAGCTAATTTACGGCGGCGTAGCCTAAACAGGCTGAGCTACGCCGCCGCATCTTTAGGCTCACATACCTGAATCTACCTAAAAAAATTCCTTCAGAATGCTGGGCGGCGCAGTGGCGTTGTGGATAAAACCCTCGCCTGGCAGATAACAAGGTCACAGAAAGGTTACAGGTTCGCACCCCGGACCCAACCTCTGCCTGGAGTTTGCATGGTTCTCCCTGTGTTCCGCGTGGGTTTCCTCCGGGTACTCCGGTTTCCTCCCACACTCAGAAAAACATGAGCACAGAGAATTGGAGTTGCGCGGTATAAGTACATCGATACATTACACAGATAGTGCACCATACACTTTTGGCCAAAAATTATCCCAACAACGCTGCCTTGTGTCTTAATTGCTGTTGAACCAGAAAATATATTTTTTTCAAAATTGTATACATTTTTTTTTTCAAAAACCTTTTTTTTTTCAAAATGGGGACATGCTGTGACTTGTAGTTCATACAGAGAATCCCCCATAGTGGTCTATGGGGACATGCTGGGACTTGTAGTTAATACACAGAGAATCCTCCATAGAGGTCTATGGGGACATGCTGGGACTTGTAGTTCATACACAGAAAATCCTCCGTAGAGGTCTATGTGGACATGCTGGGACTTGTAGTTCATACACAGAGAATTCTTCATAGAGGTCTATGGGGGCATGCTGGGACTTGTAGTTCATACACAGAATCCTCCATAGAGGTCTATGGGGGCATGCTGGGACTTGTAGTTCATGCGCAGAATCCTCCATAGAGGTCTATGGGGACATGCTGAGACTTGTAGTTCATACACAGAATCCTCCATAGAGGTCTATGGGGACGTGCTGGGACTTGTAGTTCATACAGTACACAAAATCCTCCATAGAGGTCTATGGGGGCATGCTGGGACTTGTAGTTCATGCACAGAATCCTCCATAGAGGTCTATGGGGACATGCTGGGACTTGTAGTTCATACACAGAATCCTCCATAGAGGTCTATGGGGACATGCTGGGACTTGTAGTTCATGCACAGAATCCTCCATAGAGGTCTATGGGGGGCATGCTGGGACTTGTAGTTCATACACAGAGAATTGTACTAATCTTTTTTTAATCACATAAGGGACAAAAGGTCCCCTTTGTGATGCTTTTTGGTGACAGGTCTTCTTTAATGGGACATCGGTAATTAAATGACGGGGAATGGGCGTTCCTATCCAGACGGAGGATGATTGACGGCCGGCTCTGGCACGTCACGCTTCTCCGGAAATAGCCGAAATAGGCTTGGCTCTTCACGGCGCCTGCGCATAGTCTGTGCGCAGGCGCCGTATAGCGCCGTGAAGAGCCGAGACCTACTCCGGCTGTCTTCGGGGAGCGTGACGTGCCAGAGCCGGCCGTCAATCATCCTCCGTCTGGATAGGAACGCCCATTCCCCGCGGGGAGACGGAATCTTCAATGTACGATTGCACTGTGAGTACCGGGATAAAAAAATCAAGACAGGCATACTGTAGCTCGTGCTACTATGCCTCATTTTATGCTAAAATGCTGCTATGGAGGGTGAACCACCGCTTTAACCTATCCTCCAGGCACACCATTTGTTTCTTCCCCAGCTAGAATAACACAAGGACCCGTAATTGACATTTTACACATTGCTTCAAATTCAGTAGCTGGAAAAGGAGATAAGCAAACAGACATTTGCTGATCTCCCTCCTCTCCACCCAGCGTTACCCACCATGCCAGTCTAAGGTCCGCCGATGGGCACGAAGGAGCCCCCGGAAACATGGTGGAAGTGTGCGTGGGATGAGGACTGACACTTACAGGGGTGTGTGGAAGAGATGCAGTCAGCAGATCACTTCTGTCTTACAGCTGACAGTTGGCTTGTCAGATTTAGACTGGGTTCACACTGTCCTTGGATGGGGCTCACAGCAGGGGTCCGGGGCGTCCCTGTTCTCCGTTTCAGAGATGAATCAGGCCTGAATTTTTGCCTGAATGGCCCCCATGGAGCTGCCGGAACCAGCTCCATTGAGAGACGGTCACAGTCTCCTGTCATGCCAATTGGATTGCGGAGGAAGCACGCATCCAATTCGCATCAGTGTGAACCCAGCCTTACATACATATTCAGAGAGATTGCCGCAACTTTGCGGCGGCGTAGCTTAGCGCGTTTAGGCTACGCCGCCCTAAGTTAGCGAGGCAAGTACTTGATTCTTAAAGTACTTGCCTGCTAAGTTACGGCGGCGTAGCCTAAAGCGGGCGGGCGTAAGGGCGCCTAATTCAAATTTGTCTGAGGGGGTGTGTTTTATGGTAATGAGGCTTGACCCGACGTGATTGACGTTTTTTTTTAAGTGCGCATGCGCCGGGCGCCTACATTACCCAGTGTGCATTGCGGCTAAGTCCGCCGCACGGGCCTATTGATTTCGACGTGGACGTAAACAACGTTAATCCCTATTCACGGACGACTTACGCAAACAACGTAAAATTTTCGAATTTCGAAGCGGGAACGGCGGCCATACTTTAACATTGTCTACGCCACCTAGGGGGCAGCTTTAACTTTAGGCGGCCTATCTCTTACGTAACCGACGTAAATGTACTGCGGCGGCTGGGCGTACATTCGTGAATAGGCGTATCTACTGATTTACATATTCTACGCCGACCGCAATGGAAGCGCCACCTAGCGGCCAGCCGAAATATTGCAACCTAAGATAGGACGGCGCAAGCCGTCGTATCTTAGATATGTTTAAGCGTATCTCTGTTTAAGAATACACTTAAACATAGGTCGGCGCAGATTCTGAGTTAGGTCGGCTTATCTGTAACTAACTCTACCTGAATCTACCTAATAGAGTAGAGTAGTGTAGGGCTGGCTAGAGAGGAATTACTTCAACGCTGTTGGTAAGCTTAACCACTTCAGCTCCAGAAGGTTTACCCTCTCTTCATGACCAGGCCATTTTTTGTGATACAGCACTGCGTTACTTTGAGCAGTCATGTGATGCTGTACCCAAATAAAATGTATGTCCTTTTTTTCCCACAAATAGAGATTTATTTTGGTGGTGTTTGATTACCTCAGCATTTTTTATTTTTTGCGCTATAAAAAAAAAAAATAGACAATTTAAAAAAAAATATATATATTTTTTTTACTTTCTGCTATACAACATACCCAATAAAAAAATAAAAATAATGTATTCATAAATTTAGGCCAATATGTATTCTGCTACATATTTTTGGTAACAAAATCCCAATAAACATATATTGATTGTTTTGCACAAAAGTTATAGGGCCAAATTCACAAAGAGATACGACGGCGTATCTCCTGATCCGCCGTCGTATCTCCTGATCCACCGTCGTATCTCTGAGTCCAGCCGGTCGGATCTATGCGACTGATTCATAAGAATCAGTTCCGCATAGATCTCCCTTAGATCCGACTGGTGTAAGTGACTTACACCGTCGGATCTTAGGCTGCAATCTCCCGCTGGCCGCTAGGTGTCGCCTCGGTCTTTTACGCATCGGATATGCAAATGAGGAGAACCGCCGATTCAGAAACGAACGCCCGCCCGTTGCTTTTTTTTTTACGTCGTTTGTGTTCGGCTTTTTCCGGCAGATAGTTACCCCTGCTATATGAGGGGTAGCTAATGATAAGTATGGCCGTCGTTCCCGCGCTGAGTTTCAAATTTTTACGTTGTTTGCATAAGTCGGTCTGGAATACGGATGGCCGCAATTGACGTTGCCGCTGAAAACAATGACGTCCTAGCGACATCATTTGGAGCATGCGCACTGGGAAATTTTGCCGGCGGCGCACGCGCAGTTAAATCGGCGCGGGAACGCGCCAGATTTAAATTGTACACTCCCCCTAGCCGCGGAATTTGAATTCCGCCGGGGGAGTTACAATCCGACGGTGCAATTTTTGAGGTAAGTGCTTTGTGAATACTGCACTAGCCTCGCTAAATTGCACCGGCGGATCGTAAGATCCGCTAATCTATGTGAATCTAGCCCATAGCGTCTACAAACTGGGAGATATATTTTTGGAATTTTTATTTACTAGTAATGGTGGCGATCTGCGACTTATAGCGGGACTGCAATATTTCAGCAGACAAATCAGACGCCTAACTGACACTTTTGACACTGTTTGGGGACCAATGACACTAATGCAGTGATCAGTGCTAAAAAATATACACAGTCACTGTACTAATGACACTGGCAGGGAAGGGGTTAACATCAGGGGCGATCAATGGGTTAAATGTGTTCCTAGGGAGTGCTTCCTAACTGTATGGGAGGTGCTTGTACTGTGGGAAGGCAGAGATCTGTGTTCCTGCTTAGCACTCAGAGCGCTGCAGAGTGGGAAACACATCACACAGAGGACCCTGCTTTGAACGGAAGCGTTATTTCCAAAGGACTTTGAGCACACTACATATGGACAAGAAGCCATGTTGAGGTTTCAGGTAGTTTTACTCATCAGTCTGCAGATATTGTATACTACAACCATAGGTGTGCACAGCCTATTGCATTAGGGTGTGCACCCCAAAACTCAAACACACATGCATGTGGGTATGTCTGTGTATAGGGAGATGATGCAGCAGATCCAGTGCTGCAGATAAATATAATGGATTAGTCAAGGTGTGTAGTGTGTGAAGGGGCACAGTGGGTCCTCCTTCCTTTGTGCCCATGTGCCCCGCACACTTTCTGTACACTGCATGATACACTGGATGGCGCTAGTGCAAGGGTTGATTAGCCTGTGCCCAGGCACACCCAGCACCCTTCCCCTGCGCACGCCTATGACTACAACGCCTTCACTACTTATGATATCTTGGGGATTACTCGGCTAACAAAAGTGAAATATACAACGCAAAAAAATAGCTTCCTATATGTGAAATATATCGCTGGAAATTGGATGCTACTGGTGGGCATCCGTCGACACTACCACTGGCAGCACCTTATCTCCTAAGGTTGCACACAAATTTATGACTGCATATACTGTTGCCAATACTCCTGACGAAGGTGTCTGAACCAGAAACGTGTCGGGTACCGGAGATATTATTATAATACCGGAGCGTATTTTTATATTCTGTCATAATAATTATGTAACTTTGTCTTGTTTTTTTTTTTTTTTTTTTCTTTTGATATATGTATCTGTTTGTGATATGTCTTTTTTAATGATCATTTCATGTTTGAATGATCAAGTAATTTTATACAATCATAATAAATATTTTGTCTATCTATTGATGTGTAGGTTGTTGCCTACAAAGTCCCAAACAAAGGGCCAGATTCACAAAAGAGATACGCCGTCGTATCTCTGTGATCCGCCCGTCCTAACTATGCGGCTGATTCATAGAATCAGTTACGCATAGATAGCCCTAAGATCCGACAGGTGTAATTGACTTACACTGTCGGATCTTAGGAAGCAATTCTATGCCGGCCGCTAGGTGGCGAGGCCATTGCGGTCGGCGTAGAATATGCAAATGACTAGTTACGGCGATCCAACTTTACGTTGTTTCCGTCGAGATACCCGTCTTAAAATTAGGGCTGAGCCCCAGGTGTTCTAAGCCATGTTAAGTATGGCCGTCGTTCCTGCGTCGAAATGTAAAAAGTCACGTCGTTTGCGTAAGTCGTCCGTGAATGGCGCTGGACGCCATTTACGTTAACATCTAAACAAATGACGTCCGCGCGACGTCATTTAGCGCAATGCACGTCGGATAATTTTCCCGACGGAGCATGCGCAGTATTTTCGGCACGGGAACGTGCCTAATTTAAATGGTGCCCGCCCCATTTGAATTGGGCGGGCTTGCGCCGAGCGCATTTACGTTTGACCGCCGCAAGTTTACAGGTAAGTGCTTTGTGAATCAGGCACTTACGCTGCAAACTTGCGGCGGTATAACGTAAATGGATTACGTTAGGCCGCCGCTGCGTAGCGGAAATGTATGTGAATCTGGCCCAAAGTTCCTTCTTTTTCTACATACACCGGGACGTAAAATCCTCTTTCTATTGAGTGGATAATGGGAATATTAAGTGCAGCGCTAATCCATATTGTGTGTATATATTAGAAAATTGTGCAAGTATACAGTGGCCCAGATTCTCATAGATGGGCGTAAAACTGCAGCGGCGTAACGTATGTCATTTACGTTACGCCGCCGCAAGTTTTACAGGCAAGTGCTTTATTCACAAAGAACTTGCCTGTAAAGTTGCGGCGGCATAGCGTAAATCCCCTGGCGCAAGCCCGTCTAATTCAAATGAGCCGGGTAGGGGGCGTGGAGCATTTAAATAAGGCGCGTTCCCGCCCTGAACGTACTGTGCATGCGCCGTCCCTAAAATTTCCCGACATGCATTGCGCTAAATGACGTCGCAAGGACGTCATTGGTTTTGACGTGCACGTAAATGGCGTCCAGCCCCATTCACAGACGACTTAAACAAACGAGGTAAATTTTTACATTTCGATGCGGGAATGACGGCCATACTTAACATTGGTTGCCCCTCATATAGCAGGGGCAACTTTACGCGTCGCAAATCTAACGTAAACGTCGTAACTTCACTGCGTCGACCGCGCGTACGTTCGGGAATTCGCGTATTTTGCTAATTTGCATACTCGACTGGGAAAACGACGGAGGCGACACCTAGCGGCGAAAAAAAAATTGCATTTAAGATCCGACAGCGTAAGAGCCTTACGCCTGTCAGATCTAATGGTTATCTATGCGTAACTGATTCTAAGAATCAGTCGCATTGATACGACGGCCCAGATTAGGACTTACGACGGCGTACATTGCGTTGCGCCGTCGTAAGCCCTTTGAGAATCTGGGCCAGTAAGTATAACACATTGACTGTGCAAAATAAAATAAAGTTCTAGGCGTAAACAGCAGAAAATGAATATAAAAACAATACATAAATTGAAATCACTAAAAAGTCTATATATGTGAAATAACATTGTGAATGAATAACCCATGAGGGAAAAAAACAAAAAACAGTCCAAACAGGGGAAATTAAATCACAAGTGTTTAGGTAGAAATCAATGTTGAAATTGAAGATATATACGACCTTTGAAGGATAGACCACCATCCAGTAAGAAATATCAACCTGACTGGGTGGAGGGGTGGGGGGGGTGGTGGGTGCACTGTTTGCCGCCCCCTCCCTGCCCCCAAAAAAATTACCACCAGCCGCCACTGCTAACTACTACTAGATATACCATGCCCTGGATATATAGATACAAGTTTCAATTTGAAAGTGTGCTTTTAATTATTTAAGTAACCCTTTTTTGCCATCTTGTGGTATCTTTTGGGTACTACAAACCAAACCAAATGATGCGGTACAATGTTTGCCTTTATCACAACATAATGACCCATTATTTTACTGACATACAGTGGAGCAGAATATGGAAATCATCACTGGGCTTACTATCCAGCCTTCATGGTAAAATATAACTGTTGGTACATTTAACCACTTCAGCCCCAAAAGGATTTGCCCCCTTAATGTCCAAAGCATTTATTGCGATAAGGCACTGCGTCAATTTAACTGACAATTGCGCGGTTGTGCATATCTGTACCCAAATAAAATTGACATACTTTTTTTCCCACAAATAGAGCTTTCTTTTGGTGGTATTTGATCAACTCTGCGATTTTTTTAAAATTTTTGCGCTATAAACAAAAAAATTCAGACAATTTTGGAAAAAAAACAATATTTTTTACTATAATAAATATCCCCCAAAAATATATATAAAAAAAAATGTCTTCATCAGTTTAGGCCGATATATATTCTACTACATATTTTTGGTAAAAAAAATCACAATAGGCGTATATATTGATTGGTTTGTGCAAAAGTTATAGGGCCAGATTCACAAAGAATTGCCCTATTTAAATAGTCAAAAATAAAGTTCCATATAAAAAAAGAACATAACCAAGTCTCTAGTAGGAACTTGAAGTGAACATCAATTGAACAATTGGTAAAGGGTGTGGGGTGGACTGATGTCCGATGATTGAAAGAACAAACAGGTGATCAGGTTGTCTGCAGAAATCTGTAAAAATCGCAATCACATCAGATGTATGGTAGGTGTAAATACGCTTACCAGATAAGTTGGACTCTGATACTATACAGCAAAAGAGTCAAAAGGGCGTTGTGGTCATTTGGAAACCGGGACCACTACAACCGGGTAGAGGATGGAAGTTGTAGTTGAGACTCCAACTGGCATGGGCACCGGGAACCAGCGATGTTCAAACGGCGTGCTGTAGAACCACAACAGATTCCGGATGAAATCCTTAGGCCATGTATCCAGGAGTACAAACAATGGACTTAGCTGAAGCTCCAATCAGACCATGGGATGAAATTAAAGAAATAAAAGAAAGGGGGCTCCAATAGCGCAGGTCAATAAAACCAATATGAGGTTTATTCAGTAAAAGTCATACATTTAAAAAAATTACATAAAAAAGTGATCACGTGGTGACGCAATATGGGGTGCTCAATGGCGTTAGCTGACGCGTTTCGGCCACAGAAGCCTTCAACAGGGGCATATACAGCACGCCGTTTGAACATCGCTGGTTCCCGGTGCCCATGCCAGTTGGAGTCTCAACTACAACTTCCATCCTCTACCCGGTTGCAGTGTTCCTGGTTTCCAAATGACCACAACGCCCTTTTGACTCTTTTGCTGTATAGTATCAGAGTCCAACTTATCTGGTAAGCGTATTTACACCTACCATACATCTGATGTGATTGCGATTTTTACAGATTTCTGCAGACAACCTGATCACCTGTTTGTTCTTTCAATCATCGGACATCAGTCCACCCCACACCCTTCACCAATTGTTTAATTGATGTTCACTTCAAGTTCCTACTAGAGACTTGGTTATGTTCTTTTTTTATATGGAACTTTATTTTTGACTATTTAAATATCATTTGATATGTGCACATGCATCATTTAATGTTGGTGCCTCACTTGGTATCTTACATTGTATCTTTAGCGCTACATTTTTTGTTCACTATCTATTAGCTTTGTTTGTTTGTATGTAGCAGCTTATTTTTTGTTTAAAGTTAACACAGTTTTTTTCTTTATTAACTACAATAACTAATGCTGCACCACACTAATTTCTATCACAGAAGTCTGATAAAAGTCCCTTGAAGAAACCTGTACTGAGATAATACAGAGGCTTCCATTGCTCACCTGGCTGTCAAGCTGATCCAATGGATTTAACATTTTCCAAGTCACTGACCTGAAACAAGTATACAGATCCAGAGTTCTCACTTCTGTACCTGTTCTGGATCAGTGACTTAAGGAGGACTGAAACAGGGGAAAACCAGGCAACTCACATTTCAGTACAATAAAGGTTTCCTTTAAAACAACCCATTGCAAATGGACAAATTGTTTTACAAGCAAAAAGTACCCTGGCCCTGACCTTCTGTGTCCTGTAGTGCAGGGACATGCGATGAGGTCAGTGGCTGCTGAGGCACTGGCTAGTTTTTAGACAGATACACAAAGGTTACATACGCCGCGATCATTAGAGCGAGAGCAATAATTCTAGCACTAGACCTCCTCTGTAACTCTAAACATGTAAACTGTAAAAATTAAAGTGTTGCCTATGGAGGTTTTTAAGTACAGGAGTTTGGCGCCATTCCATGAGTGTGCGCAATTTTAAAGCGTGACATGTTAGGTATCTATTTACTTGGCATAACATCATCTTTTACATTATACCAAAAAATCTGGCTAAATTTCGTTTTTTTTAAATATTATTCATGAAACAGTTTTTCCCCAAAAAAACACGCGTAAGAGAGAAGTGTCAGAATTGGCCAGGGCTCTAAAACTAGCCAGTGCCTTACCAGCCACTGACCTCACCGCACGTCACTGGTTATAACATATAGCATATAAATATATGATTTAGCCTGATTAAAACAGTACCTTTTCAACAATAGCAGATTCTCATTCTTCCTCTTAACTGTCAGAGAAAAACATGGGATTGTGGGTAAATCTTATACCCATAAACCCATGTTTGAAAAGCGAACGATGAAGCAGCACACTGATGTGCTCATCTCTTTGCCACTCTGCTCTCCCCCAAGTGGCGGCCCATCCATTAGGGGTGCCCAGGTGCCGCCCTTTCTCTCCTCACCACCCCCTATATGCAATGGATAGATTTATGCATAGCATGAATCTATCCATGGCCGCCGCAGCCGCTCCCTACTCATGTGTTCGGCCCCTTTCTGGTCACTGGGTGCATGAATTACAGCAGCCAGGTTTTTTTCTGGCTCTAATAGTCTTCAAAATAGGATGGGCTCGGGATGCTGAGGACTCCTCCAGAGCCCACCCAGGTGTGTTGCAACAGCGATTCTCCTCCCGCCCAATCGGGAAGCGTGTCTGATACCCGTCACCCAATTGGCTTAATGGACAGGCGATCCTATTGGGTGCCTAGGAGGAGTGGAGGAGACGCACAGTGGAAGCGAGGAGGAGAAGAGCTGCCCGGTCTCCACCTGATCTCAGCCGCCGCTCTGTGGATGCCCGATCCCTGACGCCTAGATGGGGTAAGTGCCAGTAGGACCGACTGGCCAATAGTAGGGGTTTGGGTGGTGGGGGATTTGAGTTGCCTTAAAGGGGGGGGGGGGTTTGCCACCCCCCCCCCAACAAAAAACCACCAGCCGCCACTGCTCTCTCCTCTTATCAGCATGCTCCTTGCACTACAGCAAACTCCCCCTCTCTAAGCTCTGCTGTACAGATTGTACAGTAGACTGCCTTAGGCTAATACCGAGTCAAATTCAGTTGATTATACTGATTGCCTTTTAAAAAAACATGGCATACTTAATGATGTATTATTGATTACAGGACTGCATACATTTGTGATTCTTATACCTACCCAAAGTTTCACTTAAAGCTAATGGAGTTCTGATTGGTTGCTGTAGGTTACTGCTCCTAAAAAAAATAACACTTTATTGAACAAAGCTGAAGAAGAAGGTTTTCAGTGGTTTGAATCCAGCTGCAAATGGCACAGATGCTGCTATAAGACTGCAGGTAAGCAACCTGTAACTTGTTCAGCTGCCTGTTACTACAAGCCAGATTGCCTTTATGGGGAGCAGAGTTTAGTCACCAGCAGGTCACAGAGAACTTGCCTTTGCAATTGATTGTGAAAATAAAAAAATTAATAGGGGTATTCATCGCAGCTGCCACTATTGTGGATAACTGCCAGCTCTTCCAAGCTGTGGGTTGCAGCACTGAACGTGCTTTTGATATTCTGTATTCCTCCCATTCCAGGCTGCTTCCATAGAAACCGCGTCCATATTTACCAGCTCAGAAAATAAAACATTGATCATCCTCCGTGCTGTTCTAGATCAGGGAAAATAGAAAAAAATAGGTACTACAGGCGCTGTCACAAATCAGCAATGAGTGAATATAGAAAATGAGTGAATGTAAAAAAAGCAGCAACATTCCTGTGAGATATGCACAGCACACATCAAATAATCCAAAAATAAAATTGTGCTAAACTAACAAATATATATAGGTAAAACAATAGTGAACATGTTAAAGGAAATCTATACAATGACTTGATGTCCAATGAATCCCTTAGTGCTTAACACCTTCACCAAAGTAGCATGTGAATTTCAAAGAAAGCCTCCACCTCATAAGAATGGCCACTTACCAGCTCAATGTGACCTCCTATTACAGGAGGTCTGTACCCAGCCAGGGCCTTTTGTCATCCAAGGGAATCGCTGTCAAGCCTCCACCTCCCGGAAGGGCCTGATCACACATGAACCCCAAAAAGATTTTCTCCATAGTGTAAAATCGTAGGCGTTTATTGTTAAAAGAATTGTAGTGCACTTACATCGAGGAATGTAAATTAAGCATAAAAGATATGCCAGCCAGCTCAATAAGGCAGCCTGTCTTTCCGGGACGTCAGAATGTCGGTCCTTTCTACGCGTTTCATCACATATGACGTCGTCCTTGGGCACGGTTGGCGTACTGACTCACTGCATTATATACAATGTAGGAAGCAACCACACCTTGTTATGAGCTTCAGGTAGTCACTCTAAGCAATGTTCCATTTCTGAAATAGGTAAATACCCACACATATAGAAACACATTAATGTTTAATAGCTGATTCCGTTGTTCAGAAAGATCCCAAAGGTCCCTTTGGGCAGCATATCATTGAACTCCTTTTTTCTTGGGCCTCCTAAACCCAGCTGCTCCCCATTTACACATACCATCTAGTTGATTCTCAAAATAATGCAGTATCAATAGCAGGCAGAACGGCTGTATCACCCTCTATTTATATCTGCATACTAAATAAATAAACGCTGGTAAACAAAGCTAATTAACTCCCCCTAGTAACTTTCTAAACCACCACTGCGCACAGGATAAACTTGATTACCTACAGCTGCTACTTAAAGTGAAGGTTCACCCTGAAATGTTAATTTTTAACATTAGATTCATGCTTATTTTGTCAAGGGGAATCGGGTAGTTTTTTTAAAAACGAAGCAGTATTTACGGTTTTAGAGAGTGATCTTCTCCGCCGCTTCCGGGTATGGGCTGCGGGACTGGGCGTTCCTATTTGATTGACAGTCCTCTGACAGGCTTCCGACGGTCGCATCTATCGCGTCACGATTTTCCGAAAGTAGCCGAACGTCGGTGCGCAGGCGCCGTATAGAGCCGCACTGACGTTCGGCTTCTTTCGGCTACACGTGACGCAATGTATGCGACCGTTGGAAGCCTGTTGGAAGACTGTCAATCAAATAGGAACGCCCAGTCCCGAAGACCATACCCGGAAGCGGCGGAGAAGATCGCTCTCTAAAACGGTAAGTACTGCTTTGTTTTTAAAAAAACTACCCGATTCCCCTTGACAAAATGAGCATGAATCTAATGTTAAAAAAAAATTTCGGGTGAACTCCCGCTTTAAATAGAAATGTATATAGTGAATCTTTAGTGAAAAAAATAGTAGCGCTCTGTTTCATAAAACAGTACTAGTAAAGTGGTTATATTAAAATAAGATAAATAAACACATAAAAATTAGCACATAAAAATTAACAAGTGAAAGTGAATGAATAGTGCATGTGAATGATCCATAAACATATCAAGAAAGTTGAAAAGAAAATAAATTCATATAAAAGTGTCCATAAATAACACCAATCTTCATGTGATTAAGCAGTGATTGATCAATGAATGGTATCTTTCTTGAAGAAATCTTGATACAAACTTTCCACCACACCTCATGTGCTTGTGAATCCACTCCCAAAGGAAAAAAACTCACCAAAACAATATGCCTCACATTCACATGTTCGGCACAATAGCTTGATAACCCACCCGGGTTGATAGACAATTCCAACGGTGATCACCAATCAATCAAATCCACATGAAAAAATAAATAAAATGCTTCCAATGGTGAAGTATGTAAAACCAATTTATTAAAAAGTGCTCACAAATCCTCACTCATTGTACTGACGTTATAAAATTCACACAGACACTTCAATCAAAAAAGTTCTCTAATGGAGGAGACTTGCAGTAAGAGGTTAGGTTATTGCGGTCATGGAGGACACAGAACACCCAGCAGATCTCACCCTCCACTTGCTTGCTCACTTCCCCAGCCGGAACAGCTACCTTCCTCGGCGGTGATAGCACGGCAAATGTTTCATTAGAGAACTTTTTTGATTAAAGTGTCTGTGTGAATTTTATAACATGTGAGTACAATGAGTGAGGATTTGTGAACACTTTTTAATAAATTGGTTTTACATACTTCACCATTGGAAGCATTTTATTTATTTTTTCATGTGGATTTGATTGATTTGTGATCACCGTTGGAATTGTCTATCAACCCGGGTGGGTTATCAAGCTATTGTGCCGAACATGTGAATGTGAGGCACATTGTTTTGGTGAGTTTTTTTCCTTTGGGAGTGGATTCACAAGCACATGAGGTGTGGTGGAAAGTTTGTATCAAGATTTCTTCAAGAAAGATACCATTCATTGATCAATCACTGCTTAATCACTTGAAGATTGGTGTGATTTTCAGCCCTGGGATGCATGTATATCTTTACATTTTAAACTTACTTCATGCCCTCTGCTACTACTTTAGGGGTGGATTGTAGTGGATGCCTAAGATCCCATTATAGGTGTATTCATGTGTATATTACCTTCAAGGTGAGCACTAGAATTATGTGTTTGATTTGGTTTTACTTGACAATGCTGCTTCTTGACAATATTATAAAGGCTTTTTATTGTTATACTTCTTATTTTTAGATATCTTTGATGATATAAATATTTTGAAGCAATCTCGCACATCATATTATACCTACGGTATATATACAGCTTTGCGATTCATCTATTTTAATAGGTAAAGCTTTCTGCATGACACAATAGCGTTTCTTTGTAAAACCCTTGTGTACATAACAGCAAACTACTTTTCTATTTTCTGTGTGCTGTGGTCATGCTTGAAAATACTATTGAGGTCCCCTGAGTAGATCCATACACTACTGCTACAGTATGTCAGATACAAAACTTTTAGCTTTATTAAATACTCTTGCTAGCTTAGTTTACAGCACCATTATGACCTTTTTGATTAGATCTAAAAGCTGTGCTTTTTGCGTATGGGGCTCCCATCAAAGTGTAGCAATATGGTTACATTTAATGAGGGTAGAACATTTAGCAACATATTGCTACACAGAGGCGCCTCTCTTCTATTTTATACTTTGTAGCTCCTGCTGGATTTTTCTTCTAATCCCCTTGGGGAGGCTACCATTTGTTGATGGACATTTTATGGTTACACAACCTATCACATTGCTATAATCTTTGTATATGGACTATAAACTGAAGAAGCTATGAATAAATGGTTGTGGAACGAAACATTTGAGTTTCCATTATTCCTTATGGGGAAATTTGCCATGATATACAAGTGCTTTGGATTACAAGCATATTTCTAAAACGAATTACGCTCTCAATCCAAGGTTTTACTGTACTACTGAAACGTAAACCACATTTATACTGTAATAATGAATACTTGTTATCAGGGGTGGACTGACAACTCATGGGGCCCCCGGGCAAAAGAAGATTATGGGGCCCCCCGGGATTACAGATGGCCACCACTCCAGGAGGCAGTGCAGAGGCGGGGCAGCTAAAATCTCTGGATTTTCACATCGAAAGCATGTCGGTTTTGGACATATCAGGGACAGATGTAAAAAAAACACAGATTTTTACATACTGTCCCTGGTTTTATTGAGCCTGGCAACCCTAATGGGGCCCCCTAGTGGCATGGGGCCCTCGGGCAGTGCCCGAGTGACTCAATGGTCAGTCCGCCCCTGCTTGTTATGCTATATCAAGGAGGAAATTAATCCCCAAGGTTTATGCCTCCATCAAATATCCCTCTGAGGATTTTAAAAAGCTATGGAAGGACACTTTAACTAAACTGTCACGATCTGGAGTCAGGCTCAGAGGCCAATAGCTATAGCAGTGGCAGGACAGGTATTCAGGCAGTCACTTCTGGCAGATAATACAGGCTCCCCTGAGGTGCAGAGTATAAGTACTAGCTGGTTTTCCCCAGAGCTCCTGATGGTGGAGATGGATCTAGCTGCAAGCTAGTACCAGGTCGCAGTCCTCAAGTTTGCCCCCCCAGGGTGTGAGCAAGCCAGGGTACAGTAGCGGAAAAGCAGACAAGGATGAAACAGCAGTGTGGTCAGTAAACAAGCCAAGGGATCAATCACGAGTGGCTGCAGGTTGGGATCAGGCAGAAGAGTAGTCAAAGAACAGGCCAAGGGTCAAACACGGGTGGTTGCAGATTAGGATCAGGCAGAAGAGTAGTCCAGGTACAGGCTGAGGGTCAAACATGGGTGGTTGCAGGTACAAATGGAAGCAGACAAATCGCAAGGCACTGGCTGGGAAGGCACAATAACCTGGCAATGGGGAAGTGCTGAGACAAGGCTTTTATAGGAAGTTCATGGGAGGAGCTAGGAGTTTAAGGTTCAACAACAATCAAGACACAAGGCAGAGTATTCCAATGGGTCAGGTAGGTTTGTCCAGCAGATCAGACTGGGAGCTGTCCAGCATCCCAGATAGCTCAATGGGAAAAGTCAATGCCAGATACAGAAGAGGTCCCAGGTTCAAGCCCAGGTCCTGACATAAACACAGTAAAGATTTAATTACTTTATTCGTCAATCAGTACGCCAAGGATCTGCAACTTTTGGATGCAGTAATAGAGACTCTTAGGCCCAGATTCTCAAAGGGCTTACAACGGCGCAGCGCCATGTACTCCCTCGTAAGTCCTAATCTGGGCCGTCGTATCTATGCGACTGATTCTTGGAATCAGTTACGCATAGATATCTATTCTATCCGACAGGCGTAAGGCTCTTACACCGTTGGATCGTAACTGCAACTTTTTTTCCCCCCGCTAGGTGGCGCTTCCGTCATTTTCCGCGTCCAGTATGCAAATTGGCTAGATACACGAATTCCCGAACGTACGCGCGGCCGAAGCAGTAAAGTTACAACGTTTACGTTATAAAATTACGTTGTTTGCGTAAGTCGTCCGTGAATGGTGCTGGACGTAATTTACGTCCACGTCAAAACCAATGACGTCATTTAGAGCAATGCACGCCGGGAAATTTTAGCGACGGCGCATTCGCAATTCATTCGGCGCATTTAAATGAAACACGTCCCCTACCCCCCGAATTTGAAGTCCGCCGGGTGTTTTTAGGCTACGCCGCCGCAACTTTACAGGCAATTGCTTTGTGAATAAAGCACTTGCCTGAAAAACTTGCGGCGCCGTAACGTAAATGAGATACGTTACGCCCGCCCATTTTTACGCCATTCTACGAGAATCTGCCCCTTAATGCCCAATACAAGCATGTCCTGGAGTTGCCTGCCTTTCCAGCGAAACAGAAGGAAATCAGGAACCATCTGGAGACTATGAACAAAGAAATTGTCCCCAAAAAACTGAAAAAGTTTAATTTAGATAAACTAGCCTTTTCTGAGGGTTACGCCTACAAATGGACTGGAAAAAACACAACTAGAAACTTTGGTAAACAAAGCACTCCATATATGCACTCTCAAGTGGAGGACACTACCGAATCTGATTCATCCACTACCGCAGTGGTCATCAACCCTGTCCTGCAGGGCCCACTAACAGACCAGGTTTTATGTATTGGAAAAAGAAAATATCGCGCCAATCTATAAAAATTATTCAGACCTATGTGACAACACAATTAGTGTAGTGAATAAAATGTCCAAAAAAGAAAAAGAAATAATGTCCCTGTAGCATGTGAAATATACCACACTAGCATGTGTGGGAAACATTCAAATCCTTATTGGAATAACCATAGTAGTGAGTTATATTAAAAGTCCAAATAGCTGTGAAGTTTCTTGGGACAAACAACACCCGGTGCACAAATGATTGAGTGAGCCACCACCACATGGACTGGGGCTTACCAGAACACATATAAATAACAGCGTTATTTAAAGATAACAGCAGGGGTCTCCAAGGGGTCTGGTCACAACACAGGATCAATGGATGTACAGCATATATCTTTCACTGGTATCTCCACGGAGGGATAAGATAAACTCGTACTGACAGACTCTCGGACCGTAGCAGGAAACAATGGCATGTCATGTAGAGAGAAAGCCGCACATAGCGTAATACGTCCAAAAAATACTTTTATTAAAAGTGTAAAAACCTACTTACATCAATTGAATGAAATATAGGCACATAAAAACAGTTAGCCGGCCGGCATAGATGGGAGCCCTTCCTCCTTGTATAAACGCGGTGACGTCACTGCACGCCTACGACCCAGACGCGTTTCGTTATAGGATAACGTTTTCAATGGGATGGGCTCTGCAGTGATTCACCGCTTTAAATAACCAGGCCTCGCTTTGATCGCCAGGAACCGGAAGTGGCGAAAACGCCATTTTGGATTTGGGAAAATGTAGCAAAACGGCATGCCTAAACAGGGATGCCTCGAGTGAAAAAGACAGGGAGATCCATGTCTTATGAGGACAGGATTATTTGAGAATTAAACAATATGTATGTGAAAAATAGTGAACCTAATAATAGTAATCTTTATTTAATCGTGATTATTGAACCAACCAAAAATTAGTACCTACATTACGGACTAAAAACACTGACTCCCCCATGTGGGGAAGCGTGGAATTACGTGCAAAAAGTAGAAAAAATAATAAATTTCAACTTAAAAAGGCAAGAAGGAGAAATTAATACCTCCTTCGCCAAATGTGATCAGAACACACAATAATAGAACACTAAAAAGTGTTACATAGTGAATATACACTAATAAGTGCTAAACTTCAAAATGAACAATAATTATATGTTCAAAAAAACGACATTATTGTTTATCAATAAAAATAGTGACAACAAATATTTATGAGTAAGTATAAATTAATTAAATATAAACAAATACTCCCAATCGTATCTAATAGGGTGAGTATCATTGGATTCTCAGGGTTAGTGGTTGTATATTCGAGAACAAAACACCATCCTGGTGAGATCAAAGCTAGGCTAAATCAATAACCAAAACATAAAAATATAAAAATATATATACACATATTATTAATAAATTTATAACAGATCAAGCATTATTAATGAACGCATTCACGTCTGTATCCACGTTAAGACCATGTGGCATATAACATTTAAGGCGATGTATCCAAGCCATTTCGAGCTTGGATATTTCCCTCACCAAGGAGCTACCTCTCCAGTTGGGTTTATAAATATCTATACCCAGGAATAGAGTATTCGACGGGTCTTTATTATGTTTCAACAAATAGTGTTTTGACACTGAATGGTTTTTGAAGCCAGTAATAATGTTGGTAATGTGTTCGTTTAAACGAACGCGTAGTGGCCTCTTGGTCCTACCTACATATTGCAGGCCACAAGGGCACTGCAACAAATAAACAACACCCGTGGTCCCACAGGTGATAAAAGGCTTTATAAGATGTTCCTTGCCAGTGGCAGTAGACGTAAAGGTGGTAGTACGTCTACTTCTGCACGAGTTGTTGGTACAAACCCTACAGCGTCTACATCTATAGAAACCTGTTAACTGGTCAAAAAAACTTGAAGTTTTACATGGAGGGTTTAAAATATTGGGGGCAATACGATTACGTAAAGAGGGCGCTCCCCTAAATATGACCTTAGGCTTCTCTGGCAAAAGTTCTTTAAGAACAGGATCATTTCTTGCCAGGTGCCAATGTCTATTTATCAGTTGTTTGATACCTCCATGTTGAATGGAAAATGTAGTGATGAACGGGGCACAGCCCTGAAATTGCTCGCTTTGGTCTCGTGGCCGCTCAACCAAGAGTTCCTCTCTAGGGATGGAACTGACTGTCCCCAAGGTATCTTCCAAAGAATTTAAATCATAACCTTTCTCCAAGAATCGGTCAGTCAACACCTTAGCCTGCTATGAAAATTCAATGGGATCTGAGCAGTTCCTACGGAGCCTCAAGTATTGGCTCTTCGGGACTGACTTAAGCCACTGGTCATGATGGCAACTTCCTAGTGGTATAAAGGAATTGCGGTCCGTAACCTTAAAGAAGGTAGAGGTAGTAAATTCATTCCCTTTGATCCGGACATTTAAGTCGAGGTAGTGTACCTCTGTTTGACTAGCTTCAAACTTTAATTGGATACCTCTCTGATTCCGATTTAAATCAGACATGAAGTTTTCCAACCTGTCCAGAGGGCCATCCCATAGGAGGAGGATGTCATCAATATACCTGGCCCATAACATGAGCTCAGGCACATTAACACCATAGATGACATCCTCCTCCCACTTGGCCATGAACAGGTTCGCTAAACTGGGGGCATATTTGGCCCCCATGGCTACGCCAGTTTCTTGTTTGTAGAACTTCCCCTCGAACCAAAAATAGTTCGAGGAGGTGGCGAACCTTAGAAGAAGCATAATGAACTCAACCTGTTTAGCCGGGAGGCCGGAATCTCTTCCCAGGTATAGGAGTACTGCCTCAAAACCCAACTCGTGTGGTATAATGGTGTAGAGGGACGTGACATCTATGGTCACCATCCACATACCTCTCCTAGGGGAGAGACCTGCTAGAAGATTTATAATGTGCCTGGAGTCCTTAACATATGACGGCATCCCTCTAACTAATGGTTGCAGGAAAAAATCCACATATCTGCCCACCCGGGACGTCACCGAGTCAATACCACTGACAATGGGACGCCCCGGGGGGCAGACAGGATCCTTATGGAGCTTTGGTAAGTAGTATATAGTCGGCGTCCGGGGTGCCAATGGGACCAAATATAATCTTTCCTTAGGGGTAAGTATCCCCTCATAGAAGCCCCTGGCCACCAAAGCCTCCAACTCTCTTTTGAATTTATTCTTAGGGTCTGACTGTAACAGTGAGTAGGTGTTAGAATCCCCCAGAATATTATACATCTCCTTTAGATAGTCGGATCTATCAAGGATTACAATCCCCCCCCCCTTATCTGCGGGTCTGACCACCAACTCCTTGTTGTGACAGAGTTGGTCCAAACCCTCCTGCATAGTTTTATTTAGCCGTGCCTTTTTTACTTCCATGTGGTCTAAATCCCTGAGTAAAACATCCCGAAAAACCTTGAGGGAAGGTGCCAGGGTACCCGGGGGATTAAACAGGGATGCATTCGACAGGCCTGAATGGGTATAAGCATTAGGGTTAACTGTATTAGAAAAGGTATTTGTAGCCATATACCTCTTAATATTGAGTTTTCTAATAAATTTATGGATATCCATAAAAGTATGGAATTTGTCCAAACCCTTAGGGGGTGCAAACTTAAGGCCCTGATCTAAAATAAATTGTTCAGGTTTCGTTAGGACCTTAGAGCTAAGATTGAAAATGCCCTGTCCTACTGTTACATTTTTGGCCGCTTTAATGGTTCTGAGCCGCCTCCCCCCTCTGGTTCCTCTCCTCTTTCTCCCTGTCTTTTTATGCCTTGAGGGGGTTTGTGAAAACCCCAACTGGCTTGGTCATTCGATGATCGAGGAAGCGGGGGATTGGCTGAATTAAAGAAATGGTTGGATTGATAAGATGAAGAAGGGCCAGAATCATACCCCCAATAATTATCCGGACTCTCTCCATCCCTTAATGGAAAGAATGAGTTCTGGACTGGCACATTATAGTCCCAGCCTGAAGTGCCCACTGTCCGATAAGTTGAAGGGGAATAGGGGCCCCAATCCGACTCCTGACTGGGTCTCCAATTTTCAGAATAGTCGGTAGGGAACCCCCTTCCTCTAGGGGGATTGTGATTCCACCCTCTCCCTCGGGGGTTATGCCCCCTCGGTTTAAATTGGGTCCCCTGATAATTGGGACCTGGACCTTGATGATAAGGTGCCCCTGGGGGGGCCATGGGGCGACTGTGATACTGTTGAGAGGTACCACCTCTAGAGGTATTGGGGACTCTCCTTGGGGACTGATAGGAAGAGCCTCCCCTACCCCTGTTAGTAACAGGATTCTTTTTGGGGATAGCGGAGGGAACTTGTGTAAAACCTAAAGTACCCCCAAAGGTTGGTGGTGCGGAAGTGTCCATCTCATTGGATACCGACTTAGCCACCTCCTCTAGGAACTTTTTCTGCCAGTTAAAAACAACTTGTCCCTGGTAATCTCCAATGTCCCTATTATATTTTTTCTTTTTTTTAACTCTCTGGTCCTTATCCTCCTTTTCAAGGACTTTTGAGAGGGCCAAGGATCTCTCCTTATATTCTTCGCTTGTAGCGAGAGGGGCAAGTTTCTCCTTAATGGCTTTAACCTCTTCATCAATTTTAAGTAGTTTGCTGGTCTTTCTAGTAACAAGAAATTTCAGAAATGATACCCCAGCCTGGTTAAAGTACTTGTACCACTCTTCGAGGTCTAAGTCCCCTTTTTGGGGGGCCACATCCCATCGGAGGCTGCGTGGGACCATCTGCAACTTAATATAGGTCTCCAAATAAGCAATATCCCATTTAGAATGGTTCTCTGATATCAGAAGGTTTTTTAGTCTAGTGAAGATACCACCGAGGTCACCCTCATCCTCCTTAAATACCTCAAAGACCCCATCTAATTTGACCATGTTAGCGGTCCAGAATTCAAAAATATCCATATCTAGGATCAAGGTAAGCAGCAATAATAATAAGGTGCAAGATTTTTAAAAGAAAAATTGCGCTAACCAAAACAACGTGATTAAATAAATGAATATAAAAAAAAAAAGCAGCAATAACGTGTCATAACACAAACAATATAGGAAAAAGAAAATATCGCGCCAATCTATAAAAATTATTCAGACCTATGTGACAACACAATTAGTGTAGTGAATAAAATGTCCAAAAAAGAAAAAGAAATAATGTCCCTGTAGCATGTGAAATATACCACACTAGCATGTGTGGGAAACATTCAAATCCTTATTGGAATAACCATAGTAGTGAGTTATATTAAAAGTCCAAATAGCTGTGAAGTTTCTTGGGACAAACAACACCCGGTGCACAAATGATTGAGTGAGCCACCACCACATGGACTGGGGCTTACCAGAACACATATAAATAACAGCGTTATTTAAAGATAACAGCAGGGGTCTCCAAGGGGTCTGGTCACAACACAGGATCAATGGATGTACAGCATATATCTTTCACTGGTATCTCCACGGAGGGATAAGATAAACTCGTACTGACAGACTCTCGGACCGTAGCAGGAAACAATGGCATGTCATGTAGAGAGAAAGCCGCACATAGCGTAATACGTCCAAAAAATACTTTTATTAAAAGTGTAAAAACCTACTTACATCAATTGAATGAAATATAGGCACATAAAAACAGTTAGCCGGCCGGCATAGATGGGAGCCCTTCCTCCTTGTATAAACGCGGTGACGTCACTGCACGCCTACGACCCAGACGCGTTTCGTTATAGGATAACGTTTTCAATGGGATGGGCTCTGCAGTGATTCACCGCTTTAAATAACCAGGCCTCGCTTTGATCGCCAGGAACCGGAAGTGGCGAAAACGCCATTTTGGATTTGGGAAAATGTAGCAAAACGGCATGCCTAAACAGGGATGCCTCGAGTGAAAAAGACAGGGAGATCCATGTCTTATGAGGACAGGATTATTTGAGAATTAAACAATATGTATGTGAAAAATAGTGAACCTAATAATAGTAATCTTTATTTAATCGTGATTATTGAACCAACCAAAAATTAGTACCTACATTACGGACTAAAAACACTGACTCCCCCATGTGGGGAAGCGTGGAATTACGTGCAAAAAGTAGAAAAAATAATAAATTTCAACTTAAAAAGGCAAGAAGGAGAAATTAATACCTCCTTCGCCAAATGTGATCAGAACACACAATAATAGAACACTAAAAAGTGTTACATAGTGAATATACACTAATAAGTGCTAAACTTCAAAATGAACAATAATTATATGTTCAAAAAAACGACATTATTGTTTATCAATAAAAATAGTGACAACAAATATTTATGAGTAAGTATAAATTAATTAAATATAAACAAATACTCCCAATCGTATCTAATAGGGTGAGTATCATTGGATTCTCAGGGTTAGTGGTTGTATATTCGAGAACAAAACACCATCCTGGTGAGATCAAAGCTAGGCTAAATCAATAACCAAAACATAAAAATATAAAAATATATATACACATATTATTAATAAATTTATAACAGATCAAGCATTATTAATGAACGCATTCACGTCTGTATCCACGTTAAGACCATGTGGCATATAACATTTAAGGCGATGTATCCAAGCCATTTCGAGCTTGGATATTTCCCTCACCAAGGAGCTACCTCTCCAGTTGGGTTTATAAATATCTATACCCAGGAATAGAGTATTCGACGGGTCTTTATTATGTTTCAACAAATAGTGTTTTGACACTGAATGGTTTTTGAAGCCAGTAATAATGTTGGTAATGTGTTCGTTTAAACGAACGCGTAGTGGCCTCTTGGTCCTACCTACATATTGCAGGCCACAAGGGCACTGCAACAAATAAACAACACCCGTGGTCCCACAGGTGATAAAAGGCTTTATAAGATGTTCCTTGCCAGTGGCAGTAGACGTAAAGGTGGTAGTACGTCTACTTCTGCACGAGTTGTTGGTACAAACCCTACAGCGTCTACATCTATAGAAACCTGTTAACTGGTCAAAAAAACTTGAAGTTTTACATGGAGGGTTTAAAATATTGGGGGCAATACGATTACGTAAAGAGGGCGCTCCCCTAAATATGACCTTAGGCTTCTCTGGCAAAAGTTCTTTAAGAACAGGATCATTTCTTGCCAGGTGCCAATGTCTATTTATCAGTTGTTTGATACCTCCATGTTGAATGGAAAATGTAGTGATGAACGGGGCACAGCCCTGAAATTGCTCGCTTTGGTCTCGTGGCCGCTCAACCAAGAGTTCCTCTCTAGGGATGGAACTGACTGTCCCCAAGGTATCTTCCAAAGAATTTAAATCATAACCTTTCTCCAAGAATCGGTCAGTCAACACCTTAGCCTGCTCTGAAAATTCAATGGGATCTGAGCAGTTCCTACGGAGCCTCAAGTATTGGCTCTTCGGGACTGACTTAAGCCACTGGTCATGATGGCAACTTCCTAGTGGTATAAAGGAATTGCGGTCCGTAACCTTAAAGAAGGTAGAGGTAGTAAATTCATTCCCTTTGATCCGGACATTTAAGTCGAGGTAGTGTACCTCTGTTTGACTAGCTTCAAACTTTAATTGGATACCTCTCTGATTCCGATTTAAATCAGACATGAAGTTTTCCAACCTGTCCAGAGGGCCATCCCATAGGAGGAGGATGTCATCAATATACCTGGCCCATAACATGAGCTCAGGCACATTAACACCATAGATGACATCCTCCTCCCACTTGGCCATGAACAGGTTCGCTAAACTGGGGGCATATTTGGCCCCCATGGCTACGCCAGTTTCTTGTTTGTAGAACTTCCCCTCGAACCAAAAATAGTTCGAGGAGGTGGCGAACCTTAGAAGAAGCATAATGAACTCAACCTGTTTAGCCGGGAGGCCGGAATCTCTTCCCAGGTATAGGAGTACTGCCTCAAAACCCAACTCGTGTGGTTGGTTCAATAATCACGATTAAATAAAGATTACTATTATTAGGTTCACTATTTTTCACATACATATTGTTTAATTCTCAAATAATCCTGTCCTCATAAGACATGGATCTCCCTGTCTTTTTCACTCGAGGCATCCCTGTTTAGGCATGCCGTTTTGCTACATTTTCCCAAATCCAAAATGGCGTTTTCGCCACTTCCGGTTCCTGGCGATCAAAGCGAGGCCTGGTTATTTAAAGCGGTGAATCACTGCAGAGCCCATCCCATTGAAAACGTTATCCTATAACGAAACGCGTCTGGGTCGTAGGCGTGCAGTGACGTCACCGCGTTTATACAAGGAGGAAGGGCTCCCATCTATGCCGGCCGGCTAACTGTTTTTATGTGCCTATATTTCATTCAATTGATGTAAGTAGGTTTTTACACTTTTAATAAAAGTATTTTTTGGACGTATTACGCTATGTGCGGCTTTCTCTCTACATGACATGCCATTGTTTCCTGCTACGGTCCGAGAGTCTGTCAGTACGAGTTTATCTTATCCCTCCGTGGAGATACCAGTGAAAGATATATGCTGTACATCCATTGATCCTGTGTTGTGACCAGACCCCTTGGAGACCCCTGCTGTTATCTTTAAATAACGCTGTTATTTATATGTGTTCTGGTAAGCCCCAGTCCATGTGGTGGTGGCTCACTCAATCATTTGTGCACCGGGTGTTGTTTGTCCCAAGAAACTTCACAGCTATTTGGACTTTTAATATAACTCACTACTATGGTTATTCCAATAAGGATTTGAATGTTTCCCACACATGCTAGTGTGGTATATTTCACATGCTACAGGGACATTATTTCTTTTTCTTTTTTGGACATTTTATTCACTACACTAATTGTGTTGTCACATAGGTCTGAATAATTTTTATAGATTGGCGCGATATTTTCTTTTTCCTATATTGTTTGTGTTATGACACGTTATTGCTGCTTTTTTTTTTATATTCATTTATTTAATCACGTTGTTTTGGTTAGCGCAATTTTTCTTTTAAAAATCTTGCACCTTATTATTATTGCTGCTTACCTTGATCCTAGATATGGATATTTTTGAATTCCGGACCGCTAACATGGTCAAATTAGATGGGGTCTTTGAGGTATTTAAGGAGGATGAGGGTGACCTCGGTGGTATCTTCACTAGACTAAAAAACCTTCTGATATCAGAGAACCATTCTAAATGGGATATTGCTTATTTGGAGACCTATATTAAGTTGCAGATGGTCCCACGCAGCCTCCGATGGGATGTGGCCCCCCAAAAAGGGGACTTAGACCTCGAAGAGTGGTACAAGTACTTTAACCAGGCTGGGGTATCATTTCTGAAATTTCTTGTTACTAGAAAGACCAGCAAACTACTTAAAATTGATGAAGAGGTTAAAGCCATTAAGGAGAAACTTGCCCCTCTCGCTACAAGCGAAGAATATAAGGAGAGATCCTTGGCCCTCTCAAAAGTCCTTGAAAAGGAGGATAAGGACCAGAGAGTTAAAAAAAAGAAAAAATATAATAGGGACATTGGAGATTACCAGGGACAAGTTGTTTTTAACTGGCAGAAAAAGTTCCTAGAGGAGGTGGCTAAGTCGGTATCCAATGAGATGGACACTTCCGCACCACCAACCTTTGGGGGTACTTTAGGTTTTACACAAGTTCCCTCCGCTATCCCCAAAAAGAATCCTGTTACTAACAGGGGTAGGGGAGGCTCTTCCTATCAGTCCCCAAGGAGAGTCCCCAATACCTCTAGAGGTGGTACCTCTCAACAGTATCACAGTCGCCCCATGGCCCCCCCAGGGGCACCTTATCATCAAGGTCCAGGTCCCAATTATCAGGGGACCCAATTTAAACCGAGGGGGCATAACCCCCGAGGGAGAGGGTGGAATCACAATCCCCCTAGAGGAAGGGGGTTCCCTACCGACTATTCTGAAAATTGGAGACCCAGTCAGGAGTCGGATTGGGGCCCCTATTCCCCTTCAACTTATCGGACAGTGGGCACTTCAGGCTGGGACTATAATGTGCCAGTCCAGAACTCATTCTTTCCATTAAGGGATGGAGAGAGTCCGGATAATTATTGGGGGTATGATTCTGGCCCTTCTTCATCTTATCAATCCAACCATTTCTTTAATTCAGCCAATCCCCCGCTTCCTCGATCATCGAATGACCAAGCCAGTTGGGGTTTTCACAAACCCCCTCAAGGCATAAAAAGACAGGGAGAAAGAGGAGAGGAACCAGAGGGGGGAGGCGGCTCAGAACCATTAAAGCGGCCAAAAATGTAACAGTAGGACAGGGCATTTTCAATCTTAGCTCTAAGGTCCTAACGAAACCTGAACAATTTATTTTAGATCAGGGCCTTAAGTTTGCACCCCCTAAGGGTTTGGACAAATTCCATACTTTTATGGATATCCATAAATTTATTAGAAAACTCAATATTAAGAGGTATATGGCTACAAATACCTTTTCTAATACAGTTAACCCTAATGCTTATACCCATTCAGGCCTGTCGAATGCATCCCTGTTTAATCCCCCGGGTACCCTGGCACCTTCCCTCAAGGTTTTTCGGGATGTTTTACTCAGGGATTTAGACCACATGGAAGTAAAAAAGGCACGGCTAAATAAAACTATGCAGGAGGGTTTGGACCAACTCTGTCACAACAAGGAGTTGGTGGTCAGACCCGCAGATAAGGGGGGGGGGATTGTAATCCTTGATAGATCCGACTATCTAAAGGAGATGTATAATATTCTGGGGGATTCTAACACCTACTCACTGTTACAGTCAGACCCTAAGAATAAATTCAAAAGAGAGTTGGAGGCTTTGGTGGCCAGGGGCTTCTATGAGGGGATACTTACCCCTAAGGAAAGATTATATTTGGTCCCATTGGCACCCCGGACGCCGACTATATACTACTTACCAAAGCTCCATAAGGATCCTGTCTGCCCCCCGGGGCGTCCCATTGTCAGTGGTATTGACTCGGTGACGTCCCGGGTGGGCAGATATGTGGATTTTTTCCTGCAACCATTAGTTAGAGGGATGCCGTCATATGTTAAGGACTCCAGGCACATTATAAATCTTCTAGCAGGTCTCTCCCCTAGGAGAGGTATGTGGATGGTGACCATAGATGTCACGTCCCTCTACACCATTATACCACACGAGTTGGGTTTTGAGGCAGTACTCCTATACCTGGGAAGAGATTCCGGCCTCCCGGCTAAACAGGTTGAGTTCATTATGCTTCTTCTAAGGTTCGCCACCTCCTCGAACTATTTTTGGTTCGAGGGGAAGTTCTACAAACAAGAAACTGGCGTAGCCATGGGGGCCAAATATGCCCCCAGTTTAGCGAACCTGTTCATGGCCAAGTGGGAGGAGGATGTCATCTATGGTGTTAATGTGCCTGAGCTCATGTTATGGGCCAGGTATATTGATGACATCCTCCTCCTATGGGATGGCCCTCTGGACAGGTTGGAAAACTTCATGTCTGATTTAAATCGGAATCAGAGAGGTATCCAATTAAAGTTTGAAGCTAGTCAAACAGAGGTACACTACCTCGACTTAAATGTCCGGATCAAAGGGAATGAATTTACTACCTCTACCTTCTTTAAGGTTACGGACCGCAATTCCTTTATACCACTAGGAAGTTGCCATCATGACCAGTGGCTTAAGTCAGTCCCGAAGAGCCAATACTTGAGGCTCCGTAGGAACTGCTCAGATCCCATTGAATTTTCAGAGCAGGCTAAGGTGTTGACTGACCGATTCTTGGAGAAAGGTTATGATTTAAATTCTTTGGAAGATACCTTGGGGACAGTCAGTTCCATCCCTAGAGAGGAACTCTTGGTTGAGCGGCCACGAGACCAAAGCGAGCAATTTCAGGGCTGTGCCCCGTTCATCACTACATTTTCCATTCAACATGGAGGTATCAAACAACTGATAAATAGACATTGGCACCTGGCAAGAAATGATCCTGTTCTTAAAGAACTTTTGCCAGAGAAGCCTAAGGTCATATTTAGGGGAGCGCCCTCTTTACGTAATCGTATTGCCCCCAATATTTTAAACCCTCCATGTAAAACTTCAAGTTTTTTTGACCAGTTAACAGGTTTCTATAGATGTAGACGCTGTAGGGTTTGTACCAACAACTCGTGCAGAAGTAGACGTACTACCACCTTTACGTCTACTGCCACTGGCAAGGAACATCTTATAAAGCCTTTTATCACCTGTGGGACCACGGGTGTTGTTTATTTGTTGCAGTGCCCTTGTGGCCTGCAATATGTAGGTAGGACCAAGAGGCCACTACGCGTTCGTTTAAACGAACACATTACCAACATTATTACTGGCTTCAAAAACCATTCAGTGTCAAAACACTATTTGTTGAAACATAATAAAGACCCGTCGAATACTCTATTCCTGGGTATAGATATTTATAAACCCAACTGGAGAGGTAGCTCCTTGGTGAGGGAAATATCCAAGCTCGAAATGGCTTGGATACATCGCCTTAAATGTTATATGCCACATGGTCTTAACGTGGATACAGACGTGAATGCGTTCATTAATAATGCTTGATCTGTTATAAATTTATTAATAATATGTGTATATATATTTTTATATTTTTATGTTTTGGTTATTGATTTAGCCTAGCTTTGATCTCACCAGGATGGTGTTTTGTTCTCGAATATACAACCACTAACCCTGAGAATCCAATGATACTCACCCTATTAGATACGATTGGGAGTATTTGTTTATATTTAATTAATTTATACTTACTCATAAATATTTGTTGTCACTATTTTTATTGATAAACAATAATGTCGTTTTTTTGAACATATAATTATTGTTCATTTTGAAGTTTAGCACTTATTAGTGTATATTCACTATGTAACACTTTTTAGTGTTCTATTATTGTGTGTTCTGATCACATTTGGCGAAGGAGGTATTAATTTCTCCTTCTTGCCTTTTTAAGTTGAAATTTATTATTTTTTCTACTTTTTGCACGTAATTCCACGCTTCCCCACATGGGGGAGTCAGTGTTTTTAGTCCGTAATGTAGGTACTAATTTTTGGTTGGTTCAATAATCACGATTAAATAAAGATTACTATTATTAGGTTCACTATTTTTCACATACATATTGTTTAATTCTCAAATAATCCTGTCCTCATAAGACATGGATCTCCCTGTCTTTTTCACTCGAGGCATCCCTGTTTAGGCATGCCGTTTTGCTACATTTTCCCAAATCCAAAATGGCGTTTTCGCCACTTCCGGTTCCTGGCGATCAAAGCGAGGCCTGGTTATTTAAAGCGGTGAATCACTGCAGAGCCCATCCCATTGAAAACGTTATCCTATAACGAAACGCGTCTGGGTCGTAGGCGTGCAGTGACGTCACCGCGTTTATACAAGGAGGAAGGGCTCCCATCTATGCCGGCCGGCTAACTGTTTTTATGTGCCTATATTTCATTCAATTGATGTAAGTAGGTTTTTACACTTTTAATAAAAGTATTTTTTGGACGTATTACGCTATGTGCGGCTTTCTCTCTACATGACATGCCATTGTTTCCTGCTACGGTCCGAGAGTCTGTCAGTACGAGTTTATCTTATCCCTCCGTGGAGATACCAGTGAAAGATATATGCTGTACATCCATTGATCCTGTGTTGTGACCAGACCCCTTGGAGACCCCTGCTGTTATCTTTAAATAACGCTGTTATTTATATGTGTTCTGGTAAGCCCCAGTCCATGTGGTGGTGGCTCACTCAATCATTTGTGCACCGGGTGTTGTTTGTCCCAAGAAACTTCACAGCTATTTGGACTTTTAATATAACTCACTACTATGGTTATTCCAATAAGGATTTGAATGTTTCCCACACATGCTAGTGTGGTATATTTCACATGCTACAGGGACATTATTTCTTTTTCTTTTTTGGACATTTTATTCACTACACTAATTGTGTTGTCACATAGGTCTGAATAATTTTTATAGATTGGCGCGATATTTTCTTTTTCCTATATTGTTTGTGTTATGACACGTTATTGCTGCTTTTTTTTTTATATTCATTTATTTAATCACGTTGTTTTGGTTAGCGCAATTTTTCTTTTAAAAATCTTGCACCTTATTATTATTGCTGCTTACCTTGATCCTAGATATGGATATTTTTGAATTCCGGACCGCTAACATGGTCAAATTAGATGGGGTCTTTGAGGTATTTAAGGAGGATGAGGGTGACCTCGGTGGTATCTTCACTAGACTAAAAAACCTTCTGATATCAGAGAACCATTCTAAATGGGATATTGCTTATTTGGAGACCTATATTAAGTTGCAGATGGTCCCACGCAGCCTCCGATGGGATGTGGCCCCCCAAAAAGGGGACTTAGACCTCGAAGAGTGGTACAAGTACTTTAACCAGGCTGGGGTATCATTTCTGAAATTTCTTGTTACTAGAAAGACCAGCAAACTACTTAAAATTGATGAAGAGGTTAAAGCCATTAAGGAGAAACTTGCCCCTCTCGCTACAAGCGAAGAATATAAGGAGAGATCCTTGGCCCTCTCAAAAGTCCTTGAAAAGGAGGATAAGGACCAGAGAGTTAAAAAAAAGAAAAAATATAATAGGGACATTGGAGATTACCAGGGACAAGTTGTTTTTAACTGGCAGAAAAAGTTCCTAGAGGAGGTGGCTAAGTCGGTATCCAATGAGATGGACACTTCCGCACCACCAACCTTTGGGGGTACTTTAGGTTTTACACAAGTTCCCTCCGCTATCCCCAAAAAGAATCCTGTTACTAACAGGGGTAGGGGAGGCTCTTCCTATCAGTCCCCAAGGAGAGTCCCCAATACCTCTAGAGGTGGTACCTCTCAACAGTATCACAGTCGCCCCATGGCCCCCCCAGGGGCACCTTATCATCAAGGTCCAGGTCCCAATTATCAGGGGACCCAATTTAAACCGAGGGGGCATAACCCCCGAGGGAGAGGGTGGAATCACAATCCCCCTAGAGGAAGGGGGTTCCCTACCGACTATTCTGAAAATTGGAGACCCAGTCAGGAGTCGGATTGGGGCCCCTATTCCCCTTCAACTTATCGGACAGTGGGCACTTCAGGCTGGGACTATAATGTGCCAGTCCAGAACTCATTCTTTCCATTAAGGGATGGAGAGAGTCCGGATAATTATTGGGGGTATGATTCTGGCCCTTCTTCATCTTATCAATCCAACCATTTCTTTAATTCAGCCAATCCCCCGCTTCCTCGATCATCGAATGACCAAGCCAGTTGGGGTTTTCACAAACCCCCTCAAGGCATAAAAAGACAGGGAGAAAGAGGAGAGGAACCAGAGGGGGGAGGCGGCTCAGAACCATTAAAGCGGCCAAAAATGTAACAGTAGGACAGGGCATTTTCAATCTTAGCTCTAAGGTCCTAACGAAACCTGAACAATTTATTTTAGATCAGGGCCTTAAGTTTGCACCCCCTAAGGGTTTGGACAAATTCCATACTTTTATGGATATCCATAAATTTATTAGAAAACTCAATATTAAGAGGTATATGGCTACAAATACCTTTTCTAATACAGTTAACCCTAATGCTTATACCCATTCAGGCCTGTCGAATGCATCCCTGTTTAATCCCCCGGGTACCCTGGCACCTTCCCTCAAGGTTTTTCGGGATGTTTTACTCAGGGATTTAGACCACATGGAAGTAAAAAAGGCACGGCTAAATAAAACTATGCAGGAGGGTTTGGACCAACTCTGTCACAACAAGGAGTTGGTGGTCAGACCCGCAGATAAGGGGGGGGGGATTGTAATCCTTGATAGATCCGACTATCTAAAGGAGATGTATAATATTCTGGGGGATTCTAACACCTACTCACTGTTACAGTCAGACCCTAAGAATAAATTCAAAAGAGAGTTGGAGGCTTTGGTGGCCAGGGGCTTCTATGAGGGGATACTTACCCCTAAGGAAAGATTATATTTGGTCCCATTGGCACCCCGGACGCCGACTATATACTACTTACCAAAGCTCCATAAGGATCCTGTCTGCCCCCCGGGGCGTCCCATTGTCAGTGGTATTGACTCGGTGACGTCCCGGGTGGGCAGATATGTGGATTTTTTCCTGCAACCATTAGTTAGAGGGATGCCGTCATATGTTAAGGACTCCAGGCACATTATAAATCTTCTAGCAGGTCTCTCCCCTAGGAGAGGTATGTGGATGGTGACCATAGATGTCACGTCCCTCTACACCATTATACCACACGAGTTGGGTTTTGAGGCAGTACTCCTATACCTGGGAAGAGATTCCGGCCTCCCGGCTAAACAGGTTGAGTTCATTATGCTTCTTCTAAGGTTCGCCACCTCCTCGAACTATTTTTGGTTCGAGGGGAAGTTCTACAAACAAGAAACTGGCGTAGCCATGGGGGCCAAATATGCCCCCAGTTTAGCGAACCTGTTCATGGCCAAGTGGGAGGAGGATGTCATCTATGGTGTTAATGTGCCTGAGCTCATGTTATGGGCCAGGTATATTGATGACATCCTCCTCCTATGGGATGGCCCTCTGGACAGGTTGGAAAACTTCATGTCTGATTTAAATCGGAATCAGAGAGGTATCCAATTAAAGTTTGAAGCTAGTCAAACAGAGGTACACTACCTCGACTTAAATGTCCGGATCAAAGGGAATGAATTTACTACCTCTACCTTCTTTAAGGTTACGGACCGCAATTCCTTTATACCACTAGGAAGTTGCCATCATGACCAGTGGCTTAAGTCAGTCCCGAAGAGCCAATACTTGAGGCTCCGTAGGAACTGCTCAGATCCCATTGAATTTTCAGAGCAGGCTAAGGTGTTGACTGACCGATTCTTGGAGAAAGGTTATGATTTAAATTCTTTGGAAGATACCTTGGGGACAGTCAGTTCCATCCCTAGAGAGGAACTCTTGGTTGAGCGGCCACGAGACCAAAGCGAGCAATTTCAGGGCTGTGCCCCGTTCATCACTACATTTTCCATTCAACATGGAGGTATCAAACAACTGATAAATAGACATTGGCACCTGGCAAGAAATGATCCTGTTCTTAAAGAACTTTTGCCAGAGAAGCCTAAGGTCATATTTAGGGGAGCGCCCTCTTTACGTAATCGTATTGCCCCCAATATTTTAAACCCTCCATGTAAAACTTCAAGTTTTTTTGACCAGTTAACAGGTTTCTATAGATGTAGACGCTGTAGGGTTTGTACCAACAACTCGTGCAGAAGTAGACGTACTACCACCTTTACGTCTACTGCCACTGGCAAGGAACATCTTATAAAGCCTTTTATCACCTGTGGGACCACGGGTGTTGTTTATTTGTTGCAGTGCCCTTGTGGCCTGCAATATGTAGGTAGGACCAAGAGGCCACTACGCGTTCGTTTAAACGAACACATTACCAACATTATTACTGGCTTCAAAAACCATTCAGTGTCAAAACACTATTTGTTGAAACATAATAAAGACCCGTCGAATACTCTATTCCTGGGTATAGATATTTATAAACCCAACTGGAGAGGTAGCTCCTTGGTGAGGGAAATATCCAAGCTCGAAATGGCTTGGATACATCGCCTTAAATGTTATATGCCACATGGTCTTAACGTGGATACAGACGTGAATGCGTTCATTAATAATGCTTGATCTGTTATAAATTTATTAATAATATGTGTATATATATTTTTATATTTTTATGTTTTGGTTATTGATTTAGCCTAGCTTTGATCTCACCAGGATGGTGTTTTGTTCTCGAATATACAACCACTAACCCTGAGAATCCAATGATACTCACCCTATTAGATACGATTGGGAGTATTTGTTTATATTTAATTAATTTATACTTACTCATAAATATTTGTTGTCACTATTTTTATTGATAAACAATAATGTCGTTTTTTTGAACATATAATTATTGTTCATTTTGAAGTTTAGCACTTATTAGTGTATATTCACTATGTAACACTTTTTAGTGTTCTATTATTGTGTGTTCTGATCACATTTGGCGAAGGAGGTATTAATTTCTCCTTCTTGCCTTTTTAAGTTGAAATTTATTATTTTTTCTACTTTTTGCACGTAATTCCACGCTTCCCCACATGGGGGAGTCAGTGTTTTTAGTCCGTAATGTAGGTACTAATTTTTGGTTGGTTCAATAATCACGATTAAATAAAGATTACTATTATTAGGTTCACTATTTTTCACATACATATTGTTTAATTCTCAAATAATCCTGTCCTCATAAGACATGGATCTCCCTGTCTTTTTCACTCGAGGCATCCCTGTTTAGGCATGCCGTTTTGCTACATTTTCCCAAATCCAAAATGGCGTTTTCGCCACTTCCGGTTCCTGGCGATCAAAGCGAGGCCTGGTTATTTAAAGCGGTGAATCACTGCAGAGCCCATCCCATTGAAAACGTTATCCTATAACGAAACGCGTCTGGGTCGTAGGCGTGCAGTGACGTCACCGCGTTTATACAAGGAGGAAGGGCTCCCATCTATGCCGGCCGGCTAACTGTTTTTATGTGCCTATATTTCATTCAATTGATGTAAGTAGGTTTTTACACTTTTAATAAAAGTATTTTTTGGACGTATTACGCTATGTGCGGCTTTCTCTCTACATGACATGCCATTGTTTCCTGCTACGGTCCGAGAGTCTGTCAGTACGAGTTTATCTTATCCCTCCGTGGAGATACCAGTGAAAGATATATGCTGTACATCCATTGATCCTGTGTTGTGACCAGACCCCTTGGAGACCCCTGCTGTTATCTTTAAATAACGCTGTTATTTATATGTGTTCTGGTAAGCCCCAGTCCATGTGGTGGTGGCTCACTCAATCATTTGTGCACCGGGTGTTGTTTGTCCCAAGAAACTTCACAGCTATTTGGACTTTTAATATAACTCACTACTATGGTTATTCCAATAAGGATTTGAATGTTTCCCACACATGCTAGTTTGGTATATTTCACATGCTACAGGGACATTATTTCTTTTTCTTTTTTGGACATTTTATTCACTACACTAATTGTGTTGTCACATAGGTCTGAATAATTTTTATAGATTGGCGCGATATTTTCTTTTTCCTATATTGTTTGTGTTATGACACGTTATTGCTGCTTTTTTTTTTATATTCATTTATTTAATCACGTTGTTTTGGTTAGCGCAATTTTTCTTTTAAAAAAAAAGGTTTTATGTATTACCTTGGGGAGATGCAGTCTAGAATATTGCAATCACTGAGCAGCAAATGATATCAGCTGTGATGTATTTCAGTTATCTTGCAAACCTGGCCTGTTAGTGGGCCCTGCAGGACAAGGTTGATGACCACTGCACTACCGCTTCTGTTTATTCACAGGTTCACTCTCGGTTGTCGAATCCACAATTCTCACAAGCACATCTACCTAAACGATCATGTAATCAAGGTGGTGGGTATTCACCTACATACACTGACAAGAAAGCATGTTCTAATGTGTCGCCCCGAATAGGGGATCCAGGTATTACTAATGCCTCGTACACACGGTCGGACTTTCGAAGAGAAAAAGTCAGAATGCTTTTTTTTCTCGGAAAGACCGGCCGTGTGTAGCCTCAATCTGACTTTTTTTGTCGGAAGTCCGACGGACCTAAGATAGAAAACCTATTCTCTTTCTTTCTGTTGGACTTCCAACGGACTCACGGCAGACTTTTGCACGGTAAAAAGTCTGACCGCGTGTACGAGGCATAAGAGCAACTTTACACCTGTGCTACACAATTTGCTCAATAAGGGCACTACGATTGTACCAGCAAATACTAGGAGAGGATTTTTTAAATCCTGCCCTTGCCCTGACAGAAGCCAAAATTCAGAGCAATTTAAACACCTACGTGTGAGGGCACCACAAGCACCAATGACACCAACTCCTCAGAGCTAAATATAATTAACCTTACCAAATTTCCCCTTACCCCATCTCAGGCATACATTCTTCGGATGGGCCTTGGTTTTTGTCCCTTACATGAAATAGATATGTAGCGCTCCCTTACTTTCAGTATGGGCACTACGCTAATGTTAGTGGGGAATGGGAGATTTATTTTGCTCCCATTTACAATTTGCTAAATTTGGGCTGCTGTCATTCTTGAACTGTCCTGTAGGTCAGTCTGCGCTCCAGGGATGCAATCCCATCCCTGGGCGACAGGTGGCACTAGAGGGGTTCTGGCAGAGTCGCTTTTCCCCAGCAGCCAATTGGAGGAGTTTTCCCTCGCGGGGCATGCTGGGGGAGAGTATATATGTGGCAGACGCCATTTTCATTGTTTCTTCGCGGGTTCCAGGTTCCAGGTGTGGCACCCACCTTCAGGGTGTGCGCATCCAACGGACCCCGGCAATGGCCTACCAGGCCGGGGTCACACGCTATGCAGAGCTCCATGTTCCTGACAGGGACCCCAGTGACTTACTGGGTTCCCAACTTTATTGAGAAGATCCCAGGCTGTGTGCCATTCGATGGGGGGTCGGCTTGAGCAGAATCCGGAGGCAGGTTGTCCAACAGGGCTTGAACGAACCATCGGGGATCCGGTGACTGGGACATTGACAGGTACACTTCAACTGTCACCCGGTGACCCTAATCTAACCTACTGGGAGGATTCACTCAATCTGTTCGGTTCATCTAAAATACTAGGCCTGTGGCAGAGGCCCTAGAGCCAGGCCTGTGGCAGAGGCCTGTTCCTCCCAGCAACCTAAAGTGACACTTTGGCTGCCAGGCTTGTGGCAGAAGTCTGTCCGGGGGCACTTCACCCACTTTGGCTAGAGTGGCGACTGTAACTACTACTACTGTGCTACTGAGAGCAGGATTGCTCTTTCTCATATCCAGGCCTGATACTGCAAAGTTCTCTCTCTCGCTTCATCAACCTTTTTGCTTTACCCCATGTTGATGTTGGCCGTGTTGGGCCTGGAAATAAAGCATTTGATAACTCTTATTCATAGACTGGACACTTGCTCACTACTCTACTCATCAACTACACCCCTAGACAACACTGAAAGGTAACTTATTATGCCGATCCCAACAACAACCAGCGGCCCCTGAGGGGGTATCGCTACAGATGTTATGGGAAAAATCAAAGATCTTGACTTATTTGCTCGAAACCTTACTTACAAATTCATGTTCGATTCTGAATGTAAAGAAAATAAAATTGAGAGAGAGATCTCAACAAATTAACAAATTAAGGGCTTTACTATGAAGGATTTTTGAGCTTTTCTAGATCTGATGATCTTATATGATGAGGGAGTGGTGGATCCACCCCCCCCCCCCCCACCCTCAAGGCGGCACACAATATTTCTGTTTCTTAATCTAACACACATAGGGTAAAAAAATCTCAAACCTAGATCACGTAATTTTCCGAAATGATCTCTTTGTCCTAATGTATGGGTTTTTCTTCAGAAAACCATTAGGGACTTAAAAACTGCACAGTGGCAATCTTCTTCTTCTTCTTTTTCTTCTAACTTCACAGATGAGCAACTAATGGCCCTTAAATAATTAAAAGCACAAACTGAAGTAGTCATCAAACCAACAGATAAGAGTTGGAACATCGTATTGATGTCCCACCAACAATATCAACATATGTGCTATGATGTATTAAACAACAAACAATGGTACCACCCTATCGATCCACAAGTAGTTTTATCATATGAAAGGGAATTTTCGGGAGTTATGTACCAAAACATATTTATAGGGGCTGATTGATAAAGACACACTGGAACATCGAATTAATCCCCATCCACGTACACCTACGTTTTATACTCTACCAAAAGTCCACAAAAACTTGACCTGTCCACCAGGAAGACTTATAATCTCTGACATCAGAACTCTAACTGAAAATGCTAGTATATTTGTGGACTCTTTTCTCCTTCCTCATTTAACGAGCCTCCCCTCTTTCATTGAGGATGCGCTGGATTTACTTAGACATGTGGAGGGGACCCATGTTGCCCCGGGCGCCCTACTCGCTGCTATCGATAAAGAAACTCTGGGGAAGATCCACAGAGCGAGTACGCCGGTGTATCTACTGATACGCCGGCGTACTTTCAAATTTCCCGCGTCGTATCGTTGTTTTGAATCCTCAAAACAACATACGATGGCTTCTGGGTTAGATCCGACAGGTGTACGTCTTCGTACGCCTTCGGATCTAAGATGCAATACTTTGGCGTCCGCTGGGTGGCGTTCACCTTGTTTTCCGCGTCGGGTATGCAAATTAGCTATTTCCGACGATCCACGAACGTACGAGCGGCCGGTGCATTCCTTTACGTCGTCTCTAGTCGGCTTTTTCCAGCGTATAGTTAAAGCTGGTATTTCGTCGCGAATAGTTAGACTTGCCATGTTAAGTATGGCCGTCGTTCCCGCGTTTAATTAAAAATTTTTTTATTTTTTGCGTAAGTCGTCCGTAAATCGGGATGGACGTAAATCACGTCTATGTTAAAAAAAATTACGTCCTTGCGACATCATTTAGCGCAAAGCACGGCGGGAAATTTAGGGACGGCGCATTCGCAGTTCATTCAGCGCGGGGACGCGATTCATTTAAATGAAACACGCCCCCTAATCGCCGATTTGAATTCCGAGCCGTTACGCCGCTTGAGATACACTACGCCTTGTTTTATGTTCTTATGTTCTTGAATGTAATGTCACTTATTCGACTTATTACATACATTGTACCAAGATCGCTTTGTATACTTTTTACATGTTTTAAAACCCAATAAACATATTTGAAAAAAAAAAAAGAGATACACTACGCCGCCGTAACTTACGGCGCAAAATCTTCCTGGATTCGAAATAAAGCCAGGTAAGGTACGGCGGCGTAGCGTATCTCATATACGATGCGCCGGGGCAGATCTTTGTGGATCTGCCCCTCTGTCTTTATATTTAGGCTGTTGGGAATGAGAGGTCTTTTCCAGTGAGACCCTCATACCCTGGCTCCCTTTTATTTTATCCTGGTTTTGCTACATAGATGACCTGATGGTCATCTGGACCGGTAATGAGAAAGAACTACATGGGTTCTTGGAGCAACTTGATTTCAATCGATATAACCTGAAATTCACTCACACTATTAGTGAGTCATAGATATCTTTCCTTGACCTTAACATCTCAGTCAATCCAGATGGCTTTATTAGGTCAGATCTATACCGGAAGCCCAGTGCAGGCAACACTGTACTTCACGCAAAGTTTACATCCAAGTTCGCTGGTTAAAAGTATCATGTATGCTCAATACCTTAATTTGCAAAGAAATTGTACTTCAGATTTAGATTTTGAAAAACAGACTGATTCGTTGCAACAGAGGTTTTTGGCAAGGGGCTGTTCCTGAACCCTGCTAAGACCCCCTTTTATTAGAGCTAAGGCAAAGATGGGAGGTTCTCTGCTGTATGATACTCCTTTGAAACTAAAAACTCAAACTGTTGGCCTGGTTACAAAATTCTCTCCAAAAAGGAACCCCAATTGCGATCTTTGATCACAAAGAACTGGCATTTCCTCACAGAGAATTATAACATTTCTAAATATGTCAAACAGACTCCTGAACTGATTTTCAGACGAGCCAGTACCCTGAGAGACCAACTAACCTCTAGCCACTACATTCTGCATTGAAACGCCAGATCCCTGCAACAGGGCACTTACCCAATGCCCCTGGGTAAGGGAAGGTTCTGTCGTCCAATTGCAGAATGGTCAGTGGCATAAATCAAAAAAGTTTTCTGATTGCTCCATACGGGGGGGGGGGGGGCTTAAGATACATTATGAACTGCCGCTGTGGAGCATTCTATATTGGTAAAACCAAGCAAGAGCTTGGACAGAGGATTGGAGACCACATCTACTATTCAGGTGGTGGCAAGATCATCATGCCGGTTACCAGACATATTGGTTTACACCATATATACCACACAGAGATGATATGCTTCTTTGGTCTTGAAGTAATCTTACCAGATCCAAGGGGAGAAAATTGGGACCAGCGTATACTCCAATGTGAGACCCTCTGGATTGAGCATCTCAATGCCATGACGTCCCCCTGGTTTAAATTGGGTTAACTCATACAGACCGTTTTTATAATAATTTTAGGGTCATGACTCTAAATATCCCTCTCATTTCACTCTCCCCCCTTTTTTTTCTCACTTTTTATATTTTCCTTTTTTTTTTTTTTAATGTTCTTCTACTTCTCTTTTCCCTTGTAATGCATTTTTATTTAGGAATAACAATGGTGGCTCATTATGAGCAGGGGTATATCAATATATAATTTGGTAGTTTTTGTGTAAGTATACTGTATATTTTTTTGCATAATTTTGTTGTATTATTTATATCCTGTTTGGTTTTTTTTCCTGCAGGTCATCCTTCCTAGTTTTTGCCGTACAGGGCTGGCGTGCTTCCCCTTGTGGTCTGCTGGGGGGCGCACCACCTGCCCTATTCCATCATGGCCGTTTTTGGGCTTTGCCCATTTATGGCGTGGTCTGGTGTGCTTTCCCTTGCAGCTCAACGGGGGCGCACTTCCTGCCCTGTTCCATCATGGGCATTTTGGGCTTTGCCCACTCAGGGCGTGACTTTTTGGGCGGCCCAGTTTTTTTTTTTTCCCGGCGGGTATGTGGCTCTGAAAGAAGGGGGGGAGCCATGGTGATCCTCGTCCCTCAGCCCAGTGTCTTTGAGTGGTGCATCTTTGGACGGAAACGATTTGTAAGTGACCGATTTAAGACATTGCGCATATGCGAGCTTCGCGATTGCGCACTTCAGGGCCGGGCCCGGTGATGTCACATCCCATTGCGGCGGTGGGAGTGGCGCCGAGCAGGAGCCCAATGCGTGTATGTAGATATAAATAGAGGGACACAGCCGCTCTGCCTGCTATTGATGCTGCATTATTTTGAGGATCAAATGCATGGTATGTATAAATGGGGGGTTTGTTTCAACCCCGGGATGCATGTACAGTTGAACCTCGGATTACGAGCATAATCCGTTCCAGGAAATATGCTCGTAATCCAAAGTACTCGCATATCAAAGCGAGTTTTCCCATTGAAGTCAATGGAAACGAAAATAATTTGTTCCGCATTGACTTCAATGGGATGCAATACCAAATGCGGCCAGAGGTGGGGGGGCTCCAGAGAGTGACGAAAACGTCCGAAAAGGCCAGAAGACACTTTGACTCGTTTTCTGCTCCCCCCTCATGCCAAATAAGGTACTGCAGGCCAATGTTCGGCTGTTCTCGGCTCCTGCACCCCCGTATCTCAGGCCAAATGAGGTACTGCAGGCCTATTTAGCTTGAATTCTGCTCGTCTTGCGAGTCAACCTTCGCAAACCGAGTCAGAATAAAAAAAAAAAAAGCTGCTCGCAAATCAAAATGCTCTCAAACCAAGTTACTCTTAAACTGAGGTTCCACTGTATATCTTTACATTTTAAACTTACTGCATGCCCTCGGCTTTTACTTTAGGGGTGGATTGTAGTTAATGGCTGTTTTCATTGACCTAGGATCCCATAATAATTTTATTCATGTGCATATTACCTTCAAGGTGAGCACTAGAATTATGTGTTTGATTTGGCTTTACTTTCAATGACAATGCTGCTTCTTGACAATATCATAAAGGCTTTCTATTGTTATCATACTTCTTCTTATTTTTAGATATCTTTGATGATATAAATATTTTGAAGCAATCTTGCACATCCCATCATACTTCTATATACAGCTTTGCGATTAATCTATTTTAATAAGTAAAGCTTTCTGCATGACACGATAGTGTTTCTTTGTAAAACCCTTGTGTGCATGTATGTGTTTAAAATAACAGCGAACTACTTATCTATTTACTCAGTGCGCTGTGGTCATGCTTGAAAATACTATTGAGTAGATCCAAACACTGAATGCTACAGTATGTCAGATACAAAACGTTTAGCTTTATTAACCACTTGCTTACTGGGCACATATACCCCCTTCCTACCCAGGCGAAATTTCAACTTTTGGCACTGTCACGCTTTGAATGACAATTGCACGGTTGTGCGACGTGGCTCCCAAACAAAATTGACATCCTTTTCCCCCCACAAATAGAGCTTTATTTTGGTGGTATTTGATCACCTGTGCGGTTTTTATATTTTGCGCTATAAACAAAAATAGAGCGACAATTTTGAAAAAAATACACAATATTTTTTACTTTTTGCTGGAAATAAATATCCCATTTAGTCCGATACGTATTCTTCTACATATTTTTGGTAAAAAAAATTGCAATAAGTGTATAGTGATTGGTTTGCACAAATGTTATAACGCCTACAATATAGGGGATAGAATTATGCAATTTGTTTTTATTATTTTTTTTTTACTAGTAATGGCGGCGATCTGTGATTTTTGTCAGGACTGCGATATTACGGCGGACACATCGGACACTTTTGACACATTTTTGGTATCAGTCACATTTATACAGCGAACAATGCTATAAATATGCACTGATTACTGTATAAATGTGACTGGCAGGAAAAGGGTTAACACTAGGGGGAGATCAAGGGGTTAAATATGTTCCCTGCTAGGTGATTCTTACTGTGGGGGGAGGGGACTGAATGAGGGAGGTGACCGATGGTTGTCCCTATGGACAAGGGACACATAATTGGTCTCCTCTGCCTAACAGGATGTGGATCTCTGTGTTTACACACAGAGATCCACGTCCCTGGCTCTGTGACTGCCGATCGCGGGTGCCTGGCAGACATCACGGCCGCCAGGCACGCACATCGGCACCTGAGTGACGCGGCGGGCACACGCCCCCCATCGGCGGGAGGCCAGAGGCCGTATATTGTTGGCCTCCCGGCATTTTAGAGCCACCTTGTTGCCGTAAATAGTCGGCGGCCGGATGGCAAGTGGTTAAATACTCTTGCTAGCTTAGTTTTACAGCACCAATATGACCTTTTTGATTTACTTTTTGATTAGTTCTAAAAGCTGTGCTTTTTGGCTCTTATGTCTGTCAGGACAAACCTCTTCTATGGGTCACGCACACGTTATGGTGACCTGCGGGAGACATCACTACACAGGATATACATTCATGTTTTATATTGTGTTATTATATGATGTTATGACTAATATATTTTCTCTCTCTATTCATAGTTTGACATTGGTAATCGCTCTATAAAATTTGGCCTATATTTGTATAAAAAAACTCCTGAAGAAACAGTGGTCCCTTCCGCGAAACATGTTGAGCAAATTATATACAGATGGTACATTTTCCAGTGTCACCACAACCATTTAGAGCCATTGCATTATTCCATGTCTCTCTTTTTTAAGTTCATGTATTTTAAACTGTGACTGTAATAAAAAAAATGTATACTTATCATTTGTATCCTAAGCTTTTCTACGTTACCATAAAAATCCATTTCAGTCTCCCTAAAATCCTAAATTGCATTTTTTTAATACTTTTTTTGCTTTACATCTGTACCTAAATAATACTGGCATTTATTTTCAGTACACATTAATTTTTTTTTTTAGCTATGCTAATAAAACAATAATTATACTTGTCCAGTAGAGGGCACTCTTAGCTTTCATGATTATTACTACTATTGATTTTTCCGGCAGCACCACTTCCATCTAGCTTATACGAAAATGGACAATAAAATCAAATGTGACTAACCACTTTTCATTTCACTATATGAAGTTTCTGACGCAGATAGCAGCAAATTCACTAAAACATCATGATATTAAATTCCTCTCTTTGTTAACATGAAACACCTGCAGGCACAGCTCAAATACCAATACATAGCATTTTTGAGCAATGACACCAAGGTTTGAAATTCTGTGAAAATTGTTTCTACTTGAGTATGTTTGCAATGCTATTATTCTTATAGCACACATGATAACAAGAAACAAAATGCAAAGATAGGCAATGGGAGTAGAAGGATTCCAGTTGCTTGACAATAGAGATTGAAATTGACTTTGTGAGGTTGGTAGTGAGAACTGTAGTGGTGGGGGTAATGATAGGTATGGGCAATGAAGGGTGCCGGGAATAGTGGTAATGGTAGGTATAGGCAATGAAGGGTGCCTAGGTCAGGGTGAGGGTGATCTCATTCTGGGATCTTGTAAAGGCTCAATAGATACTGGGTGTTTAACGTCACCCTGATGCATGATTCTTTAGCGTTTAAGCGTTTAGCTGCAGGTCACATGTGCGTCATCCAGTTCTGCTGCAGGCAGCTGTCAAACTCTAGGAGGCTGACATATGCTGCGGCTGCATGGAGCTTGACAGTGCCCCCGTGAATGTTTAGGGCAACATGCACACAGGGACGAATGGCCAAATACAGACTTATTAGCTTCAGCTTGCATAAGAACTCTGGGCCAGATCCACAAAAGGGATATGCAGGCGTATCTGCTGATACGCCGTCGTATCCCTGTTTCTATCTATGCGGCTGATTCATAGAATCAGTTACGCATAGATATCCCTAAGATCCGACATGTGTAATGGACTTACACTGTCGGATCCTAGGATGCAGTACCGCGGCCGCCGCTGGGGGCATTTCTCGTCGAAATCCAGCGTCGGGTATGCAAATTAGCACTTACGGAGATCCACAAAGCTTTTTCCCTTCGTTAAGTCTCCGTAAGTGTTAGTTTGCCGTCGCAAAGATAGGGCTGCTTTTACAAAGTGTAAAGTTAGTACACCATGTAAAAGTATATCTGTCTTTCCCGCGTCGCTGTCAAATTTCTTTTTACATTTTTTTATTTCCCGCCGCATCTCTTTTTTACCCGTCGCGATTCACAAAACTTGGCGCAACGTAACGTAACGCAAAGCACATCTGGAAAATAGCGTCGGGAGCATGGACAGTACGTCCGGCGCGGGAGCGCGCCTAATTTAAATGGGACTCGCCCCATTTGAATTGGCCCGCCTTGCACCGGACGGATTTAAGTTACACCGCTGCAAATTTCCAGGTAAGTGCTTTGTGGATCGGGCACTAACTTGTGTAATTTGCGGCGGTGTAACTTAAATCACAAAAGTTACGTTGCGCCCGCTGGTTGTGGATCTGGCCCCCTGTCTTTAACAAGCTTTCATAAAGCATTAACAAAGATTTCAGATCACCATAGGTGTGCACAGCCTTTTGCATTAGGGTGTGCACCCCAAAGCTCAAACCCATGCTATCAATCACTCACTGTGTTCACTCAGAAAGGGAAGGGGGCCCCCTTCCCCCTATCATCCTAAAACATCCCCCTGTGTGTGCCAACAGTTGCATCCCATGGGAGAGGAGAAAATACGGCAGCGCTGAGGGGGAGGAAGGAGGAGCCAGGACAGTAGAGGGAATCTGTGCCGTATAGGGTGATAAGGGTGTGCCTGGGCGTACGCCTATGCAGATCACACTAAACTGCGTATTTAAAGTCTTTTAGGTGACTATGTGTTTTACCCATACTCACCTTCCTTCTGCTGCCCCGCGGCTCCATTTAGCCTAAAAAGAGTAAAGAAAAAAAAGTACTTTTGAAAATGGGGAGTATGTGGTTCACCACCCTTCCTCTCACATGACCCTGCGGGTGCTTGATGTTTAGCTGTTCAGACACCCGGCACTGTCATATGGTGACAGAGGGAAAGTTTTAGTAGACATGTGGAGAACGGACAAATTGCTTTTGTTTGTTTTGGATATATTCATTATGTTATTAATATCATTTGATTTTGGAAATAGTTTGTGGCTTCAGAATTCGTTAAATTAAATTTTGTTTTCATTACATTTAGTTTGTTTAATAATTTTCTAACGAATTCCAAATTTTCAGAACTCTTATGCCGAATAGGAAATTCCGAACGTGTGTAGGCTCCATCGAACCAAAGATTGAGAGCTGGTTCTCAAATTTTCAGACGGAAAAAATTGCTATTGGAAATTCCGATCGTCTGTATGCAATTTTGACGTGCAAAAAAACATGCATGCCCGGAATCAATTTGACGCATGCTCTGAATCATTGAACTTAATTTTTCTCGGTTTGTTGTAGTGCTAAGCAATTGTGTGACTGTGTGTATGCAACACAAGTTTGAGCCAACATTCCATCGGAAAAAAAAAAACACTGTTTTCTTATCGGAATTTCCGATTGTGCGTACGCGGCATTAGAATTCAGATCAGTTGAAAAATGATCGACCGATTCCCATTCTGGGTGAAGAATAGCTGGTTGTTAAGCGGCCACTGAGTCATCAGCTGTCAGCTGGCTTCCCCACTGACAGCTGCAATGTAAACAAAACAATGCCGGCAATAGAAAATCCTGAAAAAACAGAGTGCAGCCCCCCCCCAATCAATACCAGGCCTTTTCCAATGTAGTTGTTCTAATGTAGATTCTAAGGGAAACCCTTATCCGAGCATGCAGGTCAGGAAAGGGGGGGGCGAGCGAGCGTCTCCCCCTCCTGAACTAAACCATGCCACATGCCGTCAACATTGGGGGGCTCCGCCCCCCCACCCCAAAGCACCTTGGCCCAAATGTTGATGGGGACAAGGGCCTCTTCCCAACAACCCTGGGCAGTGGTTGTGGGGGTCTGCGAGCAAGGGGATTATCGGAATCTGAAATCCCCCTTTAACAAGCAAGCTATAAATTTTGCGCAAACCAATCGATAAACGCTTATTGCAATTTTTTTTTACCAAAAATAGGTAGAAGAATACGTATCGTCCTAAACTGAGGAAAATTTTGTTTTTATATATACTTTTGGGGGAATATTGCATTTTTTTCAAAATTGTCGCTCTATTTTTGTTTATAGCGCAAAAAATAAAAACCGCAGAGGTGATCAAATACCACCAAAATAAAGCTCTATTTGTTGGAAAAAAAGGACGCCAATTTTGTTTGGGAGCCACGTCGCACGACCGCGCAATTGTCAGTTAAAGCGACGCAGTGCCGAATCGCAAAAACTGGCCAGGTCCTTTACCTGCATTTTGGTCCGGGTGTTAAGTAAAGCCAACTCAATTTTTTTTCAGTTTATAGACCATAGTGTTTTAAGTTAGGAATACATACCTTAACTTGTCTGGAACTATAGTTTTAAAGCGGTGGTTCACCCTCCTTAACATCATTATACCATTACATTCGGCATCGTAGCGCGAGCTACGGTATGCCGGTCTTAAATTTTTAATCCCCGTACTCACTGTGCTATCGATCATTGAAGATTCCGACTCCCGCGGGGAATGGGCGTGCCTATGGAGAGGGAGGATGATTGACGGCCGGCTCTGGCACGTCACGCTCCCCGAAGACAGCCGGAGTAGGTCTCGGCTCTTCACGGCGCCTGCGGACAGGCTATGCGCAGGTGCCATGAAGAGCCAAGCCTATTTCGGCTATTTCCGGAGAAGCGTGACGTGCCAGGGCCGGCCGTCAATCACCTTCTCTCACCATAGGAACGCCCATTCCCCGGAATCTTCAATGATCCATAGCACAGTGAGTACGGGGATAAAAAATGTAAGACCGGCATACTGTAGCTCGCGCTACGATGCCGAATGTAATGGTATAATAATTTTTTTTTTTTTTTTTTTTTTTAATAGGGTGAACCCCCGCTTTAAGTAAAGCCAACTCAATTGTTTCAGTTTATAGACCATAGGTTCAAGTAAAGCCAACTAAATGTTTCCCGTTTTATAGACCATAGGTTCAAGTAAATCCAACTAAATGTTTCCTGTTTATAGACCATAGATAGACCATAGGTTTAAGTAAAGCCAACTCAATTTTCTTCAAGTGTATAGACCATAGGTTCAAATAAAGCTAACTATTTCAAGTACTTATATAGCACCATCAATTTACACAGTGCTTTACACGTCGCTCCGACGTCATTTTCTTAGACGTTAACTTAAATGGCGTCCAGCGCCATTCACGGACGTCTTACGCAAACGACGTAGAGTTTGAATTTTCGACGCGGGAACGACGGCCATACTTAATAGGGCTTAGTCAAATAGGACTCAGCCCTATTTTTACACGGCGTAACTCGACGTAAACAACGTAGAATTAGCGCGACGGGCCCGTCGGAACGTTCGTGGATCGCCGTAAGTGTTCATTTGCATATTCTAGGCCGTCTGCAATGGCCTCGCCACCTAGCGGCCGGCCTAGAATTGCATCCTTAAGATCCGACAGTGTAATTCAATTACACATGTCGGATCTTCTGCCTATCTATGGTAAACTGATTCTGTGGATCAGTTCCATAGATAGAAACAGGGATACGACGGCGTATCAGTAGATACACCGGCGTATCCCTTTTGTGGATTACCCCCTTTATACCTTGTAATATTTTGTAATCTGTTTTGTAAAAAGATTATATATAGTGTAATGTGTCTCCTTGTGTAATTTTATTGTGGAAAATAAGGTATTTTCCACAATAAAATTACACAAGGAGACACACTACACTATATATATAAATCTTTTTACAAACGGATTACATGATTTTACAAGGACTTTAACTAGGGCTTATTTTCGGGGTAAGGCTTATATTGCAGCCATCCCAGAAACTCATGCTAGGTCTTATTTTAGGGGTAGGGCTTATTTTCGGGGGAAACAGGGTACTAGGGCCAATTTACACAGGAGCCAAATGTCCTACTGACATGTCTTTGGAGTGTGGGAGGAAACCTACGCAGGCACAGAGTAGAACATGCAAACTCCAGGCAGGTAGTGTTGATGGGTAGGGATTCAAACCAGCGACCCTTGCTGCTAAGCGAAAGTGCTAACCAATGTGCTGCCCTATTACACAGTTACTTAGTTTTAAGTGATATTAACTACTAGCCGACCGAGCACCGTCATTCTACGGCGGCAGGTCGGCTCTCCTGGGCGAGAGCACGTAGTATAACGTCTGCTCTTTGAGCCGCCACTAGGGGCGCGTGCGCGCCGCCCGCTCGCCCCCGACTCCAGTGCGTGTGCCCGGAGGGCTCGATCGCCGCCGGGCACCCGCGATTGCTCGTTACAGAGCGGGGACCGAGAGCTGTGTGTGTAAACACACAGCTCCCGGTCCTGTCAGGGAGGGGGAATGCTGATCTTCTGTTCATACAATGTATGAACAGAGGATCAGTGTTTCCCCTAGTGAGGCCACCCCCCCCACAGTAAGAACACACCCAGGGACATACTTAACCCCTTCCCCGCCCCCTAGTGTTAACCCCTTCACTGCCAGTGGCATTTTTATAGTAATCCAATGCATTTTTATAGCACTGATCGCTATAAAAAAATGCCAATGGTCCCAAAAATGTGTCAAAAGTGTCCGAAGTGTCCGCCATAATGTCGCAGTACCGAAAAAAATCGCTGATCGCCGCCATTACTAGTAAAAAAAATATATTAATAAAAATGCCATAAAAATACCCCCTATTTTGTAAACGCTATAACTTTTGCGCAAACCAATCAATAAACGCTTATTGCGATTTTTTTTTACGAAAAATATGTAGAAGAAAACGTATCGTCCTAAACTGAGGAAAAAAAAAGTTTTTTTTATATATTTTTGGGGGATATTTATTATGACAAAAAGTAAAAAATATAATTTTTTTTCAAAATTGTCGCTCTATTTTTGTTTATAGCGCAAAAAATAAAAACCGCAGAGGTGATCAAATACCACCAAAAGAAAGCTCTATTTGTGGGAAAAAAAGGACACCAATTTTGTTTGGGAGCCACGTCGCACGACCGCGCAATTGTCGGTTAAAGCGGCGCAGTCACGAATCGCAAAAAATTCCACTGGTCTTTGGGCAGCAATATGGTCCGGGGGTTAAGTGGTTAACTTGTAACTTATGCCTCGTACACACGCACGGTTTTCTCAGCAAGAACCAGCAAGAAAACTGCTGGCAGAGCTTTCTTGCCGAGTAAACCCTGTGTGTGTACGAGGCTTTCAGGTGTCTCGTCAAGAAAACTGCCCAGAATCTCGACAAGAAAAATAGAGAAACTGCTCTCTATTTTCTTTTCGTGATTCTCGGCAGCGTTTTCCTGCCGAGAAACCAGAGTGTCTGTATACTTACCTGTCGCCGTGGAAACCCGCACATGCTCGAAATGACTTTGACGCATGCGCGGTAGCTTCCTAGGCATAGGTAGGGTGTAGCAAGATGGCGGCAACGGCATTGAATGTGACGAGCGCATGCTCGTCGTAGTCGATGACGTCACCGCGTTCGTACCATTCAAAAGAACGGCGGTTCTTTTGAATGGATTGTCTGTACACTCAGCCGGCAAGAGATTCTTGCCAAGATATGGTTTCTAAAAAATTTAAATAGTCTCATGAAACAGGCTTTCAAAACAAATTAACATTTTTTATTTAAAAAGTGTTACAAATGTAATATTATTAAAGCAGCATTGTTAATGTAAACATTTAAAAAAAAAAAAAAAAAAAAAAAAAAGCCTCTTTCTCAGCTAAGGCTTAATGTACATGAGATGTTTTACAACTTCCCCTGAATGATTTAACTTAACTGATGTTTACATGCCACGTTTAGCCGCATTTGCGTTTAGAAGCGTTTACATTTTTTTTGCAAATACTCAAAAATTAAAAAGCAACAGTTGCCATGTTTACACGGGTTTGTACTGATCAGATAACATAGAGGAGAGTCCATTTATCTGCTTCAGTGCACATGAGGCCTAAAACAATCAAACTGAAACACACCCATGTAACATACAGTATATCTGTAAAGAACATAGAATATAGAATGTATTAACCTTTTTTTTAAAGCCTTTTAGGAAAGTAATTTGCACTTTAAAGTGTGAACTTTTAAAGATAGATTCCCCTCTAAGAAGATCTTCTGAAAAACGTCAAAGGGATATTTTAGGTTTTCAGGGTAGCTCAGGCTAAAAGCATAAATGAGTCCCATAATCATTCTTTCTGATACAAAATGAAATAACAATGCAAAGTGGGCAGGACTTTAGGTTACATAACCTAACCTTGAATGTTCAATATCTCAAAAACTGAACAAACAACGTTTGTTTTTGTGGTACAAATCAGCACAAATGCAGCACAAACAGTCATACCTCCCAACTTTTTGAGATGGGAATGAGGGACACCTATCAGCAAAAATATACAGGCATAAGACACACCCCTTGCCACGCCCCTTTAACCTGCCTGGCGGTATTCCCGAGTCTGACTCGGGGTTAGATTTTCATGCTGCGAGCGGTAACCCCGAGTCAGACTCCACAGACTGTGTCAGATCCACAGACTGTGTTTACTTACCTTGTCCCTGGATCCAGCGATGCCACCGCGCTGTGTGAGCGAGCGGGACCTCGCTCGATTCACACAGTGCCTCTGTGTGACGCCGATCTCCGTTCCCTGCGACGTTACGACGCACGGGAGCGGAGAACGGCGCCAAATTCAAAAATGTAAACAAACACATTACATACAGTATACTGTAATCTTATAGATTACAGTACTGTATGTAAAAAATACACACCCCCTTTGTCCCTTGTGGTCTGCCCAGTGCCCTACATGTACTTTTATATAATAAAACCTTTTTTTTTCTGCCTGTAAACTGTAGATTGTCCATAGCAACCAAAAGTGTCCCTTTATGTCAAAAATAGTTTTAGAGCAGCTAAAAAACAGCGATAATAAATTATAATCACTTGCAGAATTGTGCGATAGCGATTTGTGGGGAAATTCGTCATAAAAAAATAAATAATGACAGCGACAATTCTGCAACTGAGCAAATTTCAGTGATTTTGAGTTGATTACATTATTGAATCATTTTTATTATAATTATATTATTACTTGTTATAATTATTTATTATATTATAATTTATAATTTTGTTTTTTTTTTAAATGTCATACCCAGGATGCCTATTAGAATCTTGTTTGGTCAGATTTAAGTGAGTTATTTCTAAAAATTACAGGCCTAAAGTATAAAACGCCAAATTTCCTTGCAAATAATGGTACCGCTTTCAGCACCTTTTTTCTGAAAGAATCATACCGCCAGGGAGGTTAAAGGAGAATTGTACAAAAAACAAGATTGGTTAAACCCAAAAGTGCTATTTTTTCCACTACTATTCCTTTATATTGGCTTTTGGAATTTACAAATGCAGCAATTTGGAAATCAGATGAGATTCACAGATGACGTGGTGCACGTGAAGCACGCACGTCTGAGGGAGGGCTTCCCCATGCTACGGGCCTGAGCTGAGAGCGGAAGACGGAAGGAGGGAGGGAGATCCGACAGCGTCTCGGCAGCAGCAGCAGCTACGATGCAGAGCGTGAGTCTGCGGAGCTGACAGGGGCTGAGTACGCCGGACTCCCGACACGCTGCTACACGCCGCTCCCCAGGAACGCCGCTCTCCAGGAACCCAGCCTCCCCCTAAACCACAGCCCCCCCGAGGAGAAGGTAGGCACGGCATAGTGCAGAGGAGGGCACGGGCGCCTCTATTCACAAAGCAGCCGACCGTTACATCCTCTGCCTGCCGTGACATTTGCTGCTTTTACATACAGCTGTGCAACAGGGAAAAAAAAAAAAAAAAACTCACCTACCAGGTAATGTCAATCCTTTGCTTATCCTTCTCCTATCAAAATGTCATGGGACTAGGGAGGTAAACCTCTGGGATCAACTTGGGATCATGCCCTGACAGCAGGATGAGGGGGTAAGAAAACCAAGCACACTACTGTAAATGAAAGGCTCATCCTATATGCAATTCATGCAATTTAACAAGAGCAATTGGTTATGGCAATAGTCTGATCTAGTCTGAACTAATCTGTACAATACTGTTCTGGGCAATTTGCGAGGCTCAGCCGTCCAGCACCCTTTAACATACAACTTATAATCATTTCACAGTCTGTCTCTGAATGCACCATAAGAAGTAAAAATCCACGGACGGTTAATTTGTATATTAATAATATCCCATAAATACTGAGGACATCAGCAAGGGAGTGCGGCTGTACGGGCCCCGGCTGATTAGAGACATTATATCCCCCTTGGTGCCAAATACCGTCAAAACACAACGGGTAGGACCTGAAGCACGGGTGGAGATACTGGAGCCATTCATTTACTTACTTATTTAATCCTTCCAGCGCTTTGTCCTCCTCCCCCCACCATTTGACTGTGTGCCCACGTTCTGAGCTCTGTCTGGCTTATTATATTGGCTCAGTGGGGGGTAAAACTTCCCCACTGAAGCACGCATGTGCGCGGGAAGATCTCCCATGTCCATAGTTTGAGAGAAGGGAGAAGACCTCGTGGCCCTCTAAAGCGTCAGGGTAACCCCCAGAAGGAGAGGCTAAAGCTGTTTGGTATTATCCTCCCTTCCCAAATTAATATAAAACCATTGCCTAAAAAAAAAAAAAAAAAGGGGGGGGGCGGAGAGGCGACCACCCGCTGTTCAAACTGGGGAAACGTATCAGAGGGACAAAGAAATACAATATGAATAAGTCTACGAGGGGGGCTGCCCCAAAAAACCCCAAAGATAATCCCCCCACTAGTACGATCAGGCACTACATGACATCTGAGGGGAATTCCAAGAGCCCAGGCCTGCTAAAAAAAACAGAAAAAACTAGTACTACTAAAAAGGGTGCAGGGGGGGCAGTCACCCCAACCACGGACACCTCAATAGAAAGTGAACACGAGGTTAGTCAAAAGGACGACCCTAGACTGGACACTCATATCCCCACAAGGGGGGAACTGGATGGGATGTTGGGAAGAGTGGAAACAGCGATAAAAGAAGAAATTAGCGCATTAAGAAAGGATTTATTCCATTTGTTGGAACGGGTGGAGGAAGTGGAAAAAAAAATGGAAAAACAGGACTTAGAATTAATGGACCTAAAAATCCAACATCAGACGATGAAACAAAACCAGAGGTGGTTACAATACCGACTAGAGGACCAAGAGAACCGTAACAGGAGACAAAATCTAAGGGTGCGATCTATTAAGGAGGAGAAAGGGGAAGACTTGAGAAAAATTCTTAACGATCTATTCCTCCACCTCCTCGATAACGGCACGGAGGGCTCCCTCAAAATGGAACGTGTTCATCGTGTAGGAAAGATGAGAGAGGGAGAAGGTAGATGGCCTAGGGACATTATTGTGAGGTTCAGACACTTCGAAGACAAAGATGAGATCTGGACAAAACTCAGGAGAAATGCCCCCCTATGCTACGACGGGACTGAGATTCAGATCTTCGCGGACTTGGCTTGGGAGACTCTGGCCAGGAGAAGATCTCTTAAACCTCTCCTGGAACAGATGCGCCAGCTTAATATCAAGTATCAATGGGGTTTCCCGGCATGTCTGATCGGCCGTAAAGAAGGGATTTCTGCAAAGTTGATATTTCCTGAGGACTTGGTAGGGTTTTGTCGCAAATTGGACATGCCGGTGTTGGAGATCCCAGGATGGGATGAATAGTTCATTTGTTACAGACCGCCTCTACAAGCGGTGTAACGAAGGTTGAGGTAGGATGATTAAGGAGGAAGGGGGGGTAAGGGGGGAAGGAGGGAGGGGGGGGACTGAGATTGAGAAGGGGAGTAAGGAGGCCAGGTCCGTACCCTACCCATGTAAGATCAACCCCCAGAAGAATACCTTGGGGGGGGAAATGGGAGGGAGGGATGTTTTGGAGGCTCTACCTCATCCATGAGAACCGACGGGTAGGGGAGATCGAGGATCCCTACGGTTCAGAGGCGATGGATAGGCCTAGGTGGGGGGGGGGACATGGGAAGGGGGGGAGGGAGGGAAAGGGGGGTGGGAAGGGGATCATGGCTCCCGGGATCTACCTGTAAAGTCCTTTGTGTCAAAGGAGGTGATCTAGTTATCAGAAATGACAGAGGTAAAATTTCTATCCTATAATGTAAAGGGATTAAACTCAGTAGGAAAAAGATTAAAGGTCTTAGCAGAGATCGAACAACTTAGAGCGGATATAGTCTTTATTCAGGAGTCCCACCTGACTCTGGATACAAACATCAGGCTTTACTCCTCGGCATACCCTACCTGGTTCTACGCTGACTCCGTCTCGAAACGCGCAAGGGGAGTAGCGATCGGGCTCATAAGAGGGTTTGGGTATGCCTTGGAGGCAAGGTTGTCGGATCCAGAAGGGAGATTCCTGTTTCTTAAATTAAGAATCGATAATATTATGTACACTTTAGCTAACATTTACTCCCCAAACGTACGTCCAACTCAATATTTAAACAAAACCCTGGGAAAACTGAATAATTTTGCCGAGGGTTTTATAATTCTGATGGGTGATTTAAATTTTGTTTTGAACCCAACCGATGATAGTACGTCCCGTGGGAGGGAGACAGAGAGTGGGCATCTGCAGAGAATTAAACGTAAGCTCCAGGAATGTCAACTAGTGGATGTTTGGCGAATTAACCACCCAAAAGAACATAATTATACGTTTTTCTCCCCCCCCCACGGGACGTACTCTAGAATCGACTACATCCTAGCGGACCACAGGCTGATTGACTCCATCATGGAGACGGAAATTGGAATTATGACTGTATCAGACCATGCTCCGGTCTCTATGAAAATTACTTTAGCTAGACAAAGGAGTCAGCGGCCGATGTGGCGCCTGGATGATAGCCTGATCCATGAGGAAGGTGGGGGAAGCAGGGTAGAGGCAGAATTAGAACAATTTTTCCTCAGGAATGATACAGAGGGTATTACCAGCGCAACCCTTTGGGAGACGCACAAAGCGTACATTAGAGGGATTTTAATTGCTGAGGACGCAAAAAAAAAAAACGAGAGAAAAAGAAATACTATTACCCTGAGGAAAGAGATAGAGACCTTAGAACGCGAACATAAAGCGCAGGGACTTAAAGAGACTTACCACAAACTAATTTTAAAAAGAGATTTACTCAAAGAAATCATGGACCAAGAAGCAAGGTTTAAATTAAACTGTATATCCAAAGAGAGATATCTATGGGGAAATAAACCAAGTAAACTTTTAGCTAAAATGGCCCAAAAAAAGAAAGCCAGGAATTATATTGAGAAAGTCAAGGGTAAAAATGGGGAATTAGTTTATGCAACAAGTGAGATCGCGGATACTTTTAAAAAATATTATGAGGACTTATACACCATAAAACACCCAAGACGGCAGGAAGGGGAAAGGGAGACTGAGACACGTGCGTTCCTCGATAATGCAGGACTTCCTAGATTAGAGGAGATGGAAAGCCTTACCATCGATCGCCCCATAACTGAGGAAGAAATAAAAAGGGCCATAAACTCCACTAAGGGTGGAAAGAGTCCGGGGCCAGATGGGTTTTCCACCTTCTATTACAAGAGATTTAGTAACATTCTGATACCGAGGCTGTGTAAATATTTTAACGGACTGGGGACGGAATTCGAAACTAGCAGGGGAGCTACAGCTGCAGTGGTCGCAATAATATTAAAGGAAGGCAAGGATAGCTCTCTCTGTTCGGGATACAGACCTATTTCTCTGTTAAATACAGATATTAAATTCTTCGCAAAAATTCTGGCGGACCGCCTGAAAGGGGTTATGCACTTATTGGTGCACCCTGACCAGGTAGGCTTTGTCCCCAACAGAGAGGGCAAAGATAACAGCCTAAGGGCAATCCTTTTACTCCAGACCATAAGGCAGAATGAGCCCCCAGGTCTACTCCTGTCAGTCGATGCCGAAAAAGCATTTGACAGGGTAGACTGGGGGCTCATGATGGAAACCCTCACCGTGATGGGAATAGGAAGTAGGATGTCCAGCTGGATAAAAACATTATATCACCACCCTACCGCACAAATAAAAATCAATGGCTCTCTATCAGAATCTTTTGTGATGAAAAACGGGACAAGGCAGGGTTGTCCACTATCCCCCCTCCTCTTCATTCTATCCTTAGAGCCGTTGCTGGCCACCATTCGCAACGATTCGGATATCAACGGAGTGAGAGTGGAAGGGGAGGAACATAAACTATCGGCCTTTGCCGATGATATATTATTTTACGTAACCAACCCAGTTAAATCTATCCCCAACCTCACCAGAGTATTGCAACAATACGGCGCTATCTCCAACTTTAAAATTAATGTAACCAAATCAGAGATCTTGAATATTAATTTAAATAAAAGAGAGATAAATTCGGTTAAGGAAGTATGCGCGTACCCTTGGACCAAAGAACTCAAGTACCTAGGAATAAAACTTGCTAATACAATACAGAAGATGTACAAAATTAACTATATCCCCTTATTAAACGAGATCAAGAACGAATTAAAAAAAACGATAAATAAACCCATATCTTGGTTTGGACGCATAAATATGTTAAAGATGGTGGTAGTCCCCAAGATCCTCTATAAATTCTTATTACTCCCAATTGCTCTTCCTCAGCAGTTTCTGAGAATCCTCAATACCCTGTTACTAAATTATGTGTGGAAAAATAAAAAACACAGACTATCCCTCTCCATAATAAAACAGGGTAAGCCACTTGGAGGCCTGGGAGTCCCGGACATTAAAAGTTACTACAAGGCGGCGGTCCTATCGCGGGCGGTAGAGTGGGCGAGGGATAGGACAGACAAAAGGTGGGTACAAATAGAGAAGGCGCTAACAAACAATAATCTGAAAAATCTTATTTGGATCCCTGCACAATACAGAGCACTAGATCATAGAACACACGATATAACACGAGACACTTTAAGAATGTGGGATAGGACGCAGGCACAATTAGAAGGGAAATTTAATTCCCCATTAATGAATTTAAAAGAAAACCCCTACTTCCCACCCGGGGAAAAAAAAATAGGGGGGAATTGGATAAGGAGAAGCACAGTGCACTTGGGTGATATTATAAAAAACGGAGAGATAATGACCTATGGAGATTTGAAAGCCAAAATGGATTGTTGGAATCTGAATAGGTGGCATTATCTCCAGTTGACTCACTTTGTGCGGCACCTCCCCCGTCCATTACGGACGGAGGCGGAGCTGACTTCACTGGAAAAAATTTGTAAATCTACAAATTCAAGGGGCACCATCACTAAATTGTACGGGTTACTGGTTAAATTGGGATCTCAGGGTGAAGCACCTTTTATAGACAAATGGGAAAGAGAGTTGGGGGTTATGAGGGGGGCAAATACTGTTTCAAGGATTACTAAATTAACTCATACTTCCGCGACAGATATACGGACAGCTGAAGTAAATTATAAGTGCCTTTCAGGTTGGTATATTACCCCCGATAAGGTAAATAAATTCAAAGTAGGTTATACCGCAGACTGCTGGAGGGGTTGCCTAGAAAGAGGAACGATGGCCCATATATGGTGGCACTGTCCTAAAATTCAAGCGTATTGGGACATGATACTGAGCCAAATAAAGATTATAACGGGAGAGGAGATCAAGAAAGACCCATGGGCCGTCCTCTTCCATTGCAGCCAAGAAGGCGTAAAAAAATACAAGCAGTCCCTACTCCCTCACCTTTTAAACGCTGCCAAGAGACTTATCCCTAAAAAGTGGCAGGAGACGGAAAGCCCACATATTTGGAGTTGGATAGATGCAGTGGAGGAAACATATAGACTAGAGGAGCTAAGGGATGGATATTTGGAGAGGAGTACTGAACATAGGGAGAAATGGGGAAAATGGAAGGAATATAAAAAAACATGGAGTTATGCGGAGAGAGTAAGGGTGTGACTACGTGGGGATGGCGCCATTCCCTGCTCCCTCTTGCATTTCTGTTTAGTAAGATATAGCACTTCTTCCCCCCCCTGCATCTCCCCTAGTTGTGTTTGACTTACTCCTCTCCATATCTCTACCTTATCTTTGGCCGAATAAATGAGGTCAACCTCTTTCGTTCAATACTTATTCTATGGTACTGTTTTTTCACAGGACGGGCAGGAGATTCCTGGGAGCCATGAGGGGAGGGAGGGGGGGTGAAATTATCTAAATATATTTATACAAATATATAAAAAAAAAAAAAAAAAAAAAAAAAAAAAAAGACAGTGAATAGAGTATATACCACACATGATGCAAACCGTAAATAGAGACGTAAGAAGCTTCGGAACATGAGTCGGTCTCTAGTATATTGGAATTAAGCTGAGGTGGTTAAAAAAAAAAAGAAAAAAAAAAAAAAAAAAAAAAAAAAAAAAAAAAAAAAAAAAAAAGGAAATCAGATGAAAGGTTTAGCGCTGGGAAACACTTTTTGATAGGTAAAAAGTGCATTTTATATACAAATATAGTTGTATAGACATAGACATAGACATAGACATGTGCATTCGTTTTCAGGTATTTTCGTTATCGTTTCAACAAACGATAACGAAATCGCAAATTTAGAAAACCGAAAGATCTGACATAAACAAATGCTTTATTTTCGTTTTCGTTGCGACAACAGTTCAATATAGATAGGAGATTCGACATTACGCTGACAATAATAATCTGTATATATCGAACCTGTGGTCGAATGTGCCTAACCTTAACTCTATTAATGAATGATGAATGAATGAATGACTTGTATAGCGCTACACATGCAAACTGCAACTGAATCGCCTCTAGGTGCTTAGTCAGAGATTATTCTACATAGGGAGAAAAAAATTGGATATTATAGAGAGAAAAGATTCAACATTATAGAGAGAAAAGATTCAACATTATAGAGAGAAAAGATTCAACATTATAGAGAGAAAAGATTTGACATAGAGAGAAAAGATTCAACATTATAGAGAGAAAAGATTCAACATAGGGAGAAAAGATTCAACATTATAGAGAGAAAAGATTCAACATTATAGAGAGAAAAGATTTGACATAGAGAGAAAAGATTCAACATTATAGAGAGAAAAGATTCAACATAGAGAGAAAAGATTCAACATTATAGAGAGAAAAGATTCGACAATATAGAGAGAAAAGATTCAACATTATAGAGAGAAAAGATTCAACATTATAGAGAGAAAAGATTCAACATAGAGAGAAAAGATTCAACATTATAGAGAGGAAAGATTTGACATAGAGAGAAAAGATTCGACATGCTGCTGGAATTGGGTGGGGGAATAAAAATAAAAATAATGATGATGACGAATGTTATTGGCTGATTGTAACCAAGCAGTAAAACAGCAAGAAGTTTGCACTTGGAGAAACGAATGTGAAAGTCGGCTGACTGCTGGGGTAGACAATTCAACATGAACGACGAACATTCAACAAAGCAGCGAAAAACATACAAACGTCAAATCTGTCATTGAAGGCTTATGGTGTCTGTCGAAAATTCTAAGAAGATTCGACGGAGCAGCTAAACTGTACGACGCTGCAATCGTACATTTTCGGTCAAACGTATTCGCCCATAGGCGATAGAAAAATTCTAATGTTGGTTGACTAGTAATAATAATTAATAAATATAATTATTACTAGTCATACAACATTAGAATTCTACTATAGCTTGTAGGCGGAACATTCGATGGGAAATGTACGATTGTGGCATTGAACAGTTTAGCTGCTCTGTCGAATCTTCTTAGAACATTCGACAGACACCATGGGCCAGATTCACAGAAAACTCGTATCGTGTTTACGTTACACCGCTGCAAGTTTTCAGCGCAAGTGCCTGATTCACCAAGCACTTGCGTGTAAACTTACGGCGGTGTATCGTAAAGACGTCCGGCGCAAGCCCGCCTAATTCAAATGGGGCGTGTACCATTTAAATTAGGTGCGCTCCCGCGCCGAACGTTCTGCGCATGCTCCGTTCGCAATTTTCCAGACGTGCTTTGCGCGAAATTACGGCGCCCCGACTTGTTTGTGAATGGCGATGTGCGTAACGTACTTACGCCGTACTTACGCCGAAAAAAAAAAAATTAAAAATTCAAAGCGGGAACGACGGCCATACTTTAACATGACTGGTGTAAAGTTAAGCAATGAAAAAGATTGCTTAACTTTGCGACGGGAAAAAACGACGTTACGCATGCGAGTAGCTTCGTGGATCGCCGTAAAAGCTAATTTGCATACACGACGCAGGAAAACGACGCAAACTCCACCCAGCGGCGGCCGAAGTATTGCAGCCTAAGATCCGAAGGCGTACGAAGCCCTAAGCCTGTCGGATCTTAGCCAAAAGCCAGTATCAGTAGATACTTGTTGTTGGCGTATTTGTTCTGTGAATCTGGCCCTATTAGGCCCCATACACACGAGAGGATTTATCCGCGGATACGGTCCACCGGACCGTTTCCGCGGATAAATCCTCTCGAGGATTTGCGAGGATTTTGATCCGATGAGGACCACGCCCTCAGTTGAAGTCGGAGGTGACAAAACGCGTCAGGGCGTGGCTACACAGCGCTACACAGGAAGTCTACGTGCGTTCCACTGCATTCCACGGCCATCCAATCGTATCCAGGACACAGCTTTCCATCGCATCCGCAGCACCAGCGCGGCCCCTGTGGACGGGAGGACGCCAGTGAGAAGCGGTGAACTCGTTTGTAACTCGTTTGTATTGGCTTTTATCATTCACAGTCACTGTACGGGCACACACTGGGGACTTGTCATTTAACCTGGCAAATGGGCTGTTGTGTAGACAATATTATACCATGATTATGCTGTTTTTTTTTGTCTCCGCATATGACCCTGCTCGAGTGTTTAACCCTTACAGTACCAGTTTGATCTGAAGGTTTGTTTTTTGTGGTAAGCACACATCCATTAATTGTTTGGGACTCATCCACATTATTGGTGCAATATCTGGTGCCAGGTGCACTTATACAGCTATAGATCACCCTCCACACCATCGTACCATTCAGGTTTTACCACTTTATTTATTTATTTGGATGATTATCCACATATTAGCGCTGTTTTATCAGTTTGAACACCTGTCTCCGTTTATGATTCTACTAGTTATATACTTGGCCAAGGTATTCTTTACCTTTTTAAAAAATAGCTGCTCACATAGTTTATGTCACTGTCATCACTGGCATAACTTTTTCACAGCATACTTTGCTTTTACTATCCACAACTTGTTTGGCTCCACCTCTAACACACTCGGGTTGAGTTACCTAGTCCTTTGGCGCCGGAAGTGCAACTCTAGGCCGTTTTCGTTTGCACCCTTTTTTATATGTATTGAGCATTACCAGATCAATATGTGACACATTTATTTACTAATATATCATTTTTTATTTTCATTTGTATATATTTTTTCACCTAATGTAATCTAAGAAGTATTTTTCACTTTATTAGCATCAGCACAATTATGGTATAATCTACACAGCAGGCGCCACCACCTACCAACCCCCTTTTTCTCATATTTATATTCCACCCCGGTTGGATACTTTTGTAGGGGCAGCCACTGTAACCGATATTCTTTTATACCTATTTGCATTTATTTCATTGTCCTCCCTGCAAAACCTATGTACATATATTTTTTCCGTGGCGTGGATTCATACTACCTTTTCACCTTGGATTATGAGCCTAATTTGTTCCAGAAGAATGCTTGTAATCCAAAGCACTCGTATATCAAAGCAAGTTTCCCCATAGAAGTCAATAGAAACTCAGAAAATTTGTTCCACAGTGACTTCTGTTATATGCAGTACCCCATGTGGCCAGAGGTGGGCGGGGGTGCCGGAGATACTTGGAAAAATTCATAGACTCATTGGAGCCGCTCGGATGCACTCGGAAACACTCGGGAACTGAGTGTATCTAAGTGGCCAAATGCGGTACTGCACACCGCAGAGGTTTGAATCCTGCTCGTTTTGCGAGACAACGCTCGCAAACCGAGTCAGGATTTAAAAAAAATAATAGCTCGTATTGCGAAACACTTGTTAACCACGTTACTCGCAATCTGAAGTATTACTGTAATTGTTTTTAAAATGTAAGTACATGTGGTGCAAAGTAGGAGAGGTTTAATCAACTATAATGCACAAAATATCTGAAAGCAAACCAGCACATACGTTTGTTTTTTCAGCACAAATCATCACAGATGCAGTGCAAACGAATGCTGTCTTTGTTTTTACATTTTAATAACATTGAGTACAAAGTCGGTGGGGCTTGATGTCACATAATCTGAATTTGAATTCCTATATCTCAAAAACCAAACCAGCTAAACATTAATTTTTGTGGCACAAAATATTTTTTAAGCTTAAAGGGTCACTAAAGGAATTATTTTTTTTAGCTAAATAGCTTCCTTTACCTTACTGCAGTACTGGTTTCATGTCCTCATTGTTCGTTTTTGCTTTGAAGTAGCTGTAATTCTGCTGTGATCTCCACACTTCCTGGTTGCCTGTTTCCTTATAACCATGGTACTGGGAGATTTGCACGGTGGTCTAAGCTGTCATTACTGTGTGTCTAAAACTCCTCAGAACCAATCAGATTCATTTTAAAAACAAAACACTGCCCTGGATTTGTTTGTTTTTGTTCTGTGAGTCTTCCCGACTCACCTCTCACCCGGAACTTCATGTATGTCCTTTAAAACCGAAAGTGAAACTAGAGGCACATTATATGATAGATTAAATTCAATTTTTAATCATTTTTAAAAGCAATCAGTTAACTTTTATGTCTTTATACCCAATAAACAGTCATTTCAGCAAAAAATTTTTTTTCCTTTAGTGACCCTTTAACAGCTGGCGGTCCATCACCCTGCATCCTGTTTGCGTTCTGCCGCATGCAGTAAGTGAAAACTGCACAAAAAGGAAAGGTCTGGTGTCACCAGTGACACATCTCCATCCTTATATACAACAAAACAAGAGAAATTGAGTGAGATGAGCACAGTTTAGCCAATAAACATAACAGAGATAAGTACGATCTGAAATGTATTTAAAGATCATACATACTTAATAGTGTAAATGAATGCCAAGCCAGTAAGAATGATACATGTAGTATGATGGATGATACAAGTAAAATTTTTAACAGATAAAATAGTACACAAGCATTAAATGAACCTGTCGCTTTTCGCAAGGCACAGCTTGCTTCTTTAGGGGTGAATGCGTGTATGATGTATCTAAAAATCAAACAAAAAGATGTATAGCACAATAGCAGTAGTATTAACACATGGTCAGGGCCGGCGCTAGCGCAAGGCAACAATGGCACTTGCCTTACAGCGTCAGCGGCCCGAACAGGGCAGAAAACTGCAGGGCCGATCCGAGATGGCTGCGCGGGGTGCAGTTCACCCAGGCGCCACAGAGGTGGGTCACTGCTCCCCCTCCCTCCTCCTCCTCTCCTTGCTGGCGTCTCTCTGGACACCGCTGGTCACCACATCCGCTCTCTCCGCCAGTCACCGTCCGTGTCACTGTGTCACGATCTTCTTCTCCACCCGGGCGGTACGGCTCCACACTATCCTTTTCCTCTCCAGCTGCCGCCCAGGTGGGTGTACTGTACTAATTGAGGGCAAGGGGGGGGTCTGTACTTCTGGAGAGGATGTCTGAACTAATGAAGGGAGTCTGTAGTCAGAGCCGCCGCAGGGGGACCTGTTTTAAAGTTTCCTGTTTAAAAAAAAACACCAAATCCCTGCAATAATATATTAACCACTTCAATACCGGCCAATAGGCATATGACGTCCACAGATGGGATCTCCCATCCTGGGTGGACGTCATATGACGTCCTGGGCTTTGTCAGGGGATATCCGAATGATGCCTGCAACTAGAGGCATCATTCAGATATCCATGTCTTCAGCCGGCGATCCTGCGCACCATAAGAACGATCATAGCGCCGCCTGATTTTTCTTATAGGCGGCGGGAGGGGACATCCCCCCTCCCGCCGCCATCCGGTGCTTCTCCGGGCTCTCCCGTGTCATCGGGGGCCCGGAGAAGGAATCGTCCAGCGCTCGCAAGAAGCATAGAGATGACTGGTGACCAGATGGTCACCAGTCATTTCTATGACCGTCGGAGGACCCGGGCGCGATGTGATGACGTCACGCCCGGGTACCCATAAGTAAGCAAAGCCGCGATTTTGGCTAGTGAGAAACACTGGTCATGAGATCGGTGAATTTTTTTTCACCGATCTCATGCTTTCCAGCCTGGAGGAGAGATGCGGGGTCTTATTGACACCGCATCTCTCCATTAAGAGGATCTGTCACACACATTTCCTATTACAAGGGATGTTTACATTCCTTGTAATAGGAATAAAAGTGATACAAATTTTTTTTTTTTTTAAAAAGTGTTAAAACATAAATAAGTAAAAAAAACAAAAAAAAAAAACAAACAAAAAAAAATTAAAAGGCCCCTGTCCCCGGTAGCTTGCGCGCAGAAGCGAACGCACAGGTAAGTCCCGCCGACATATGTAAACGCCATTTAAACCACATATGTGAGGTATCACCGCATGCGTTAGCGTACCAGCAACAATTCTAGCACTAGATCTCCTCTGTAAATCAAAACTGGTAACCTGAAAATTTTTTCAAAGCGTTGCCTATGGAGATTTTTAAGTACCGAAGTTTGGCGCCATTCCATGAGTGTGCGCAATTTTAAAGCGTGACATGTTAGGTATCTATTTACTCGGTGTAACATAACCTTTCATATTTTACAAAAAAATTGGGCTAACTTTACTGTTTTGTTATTTTTTTAATTCACAAAACGATTTTTTCCAAAAAAAAGGCTTTTGAAAAATTATTGCGCAAATACCGTGCAAGATAAAACGTTGCAATGACCGTTGTTTTATTCCCTAGGGTGTCTGCTAAAAAAACATATATAATGTTTGGGGGTTCTGCGTAATTTTCTAGCAAAAGAATGATGATTTGTACATATAGGAGAGATGTGCCAGAATAGGCCCGGTATTGAGGTGGGTATAAAAGCCCGGTATGGAAGAGGTTAAGCAGCTTGTATAATGTATCATTGCTGGGATTTGTAGTCCTCTGTAACTGCTGGTATTCTGCATTGCGTTTTATATAATATATTATTGCTGGGATTTGTAGTCCTCTGTAACTGCTGGTATTATGCATTGTGTTTTATATAATGTATCATTGCTGGGATTTGTAGTCCTCTGTAACTGCTGGTATTCTGCATTGCGTTTTATATAATATACTATTGCTGGGATTTGTAGCCCTCTGTAACTGCTGGTATTCTGCATTGCATTTTATATAATGTATTGCTGGGATTTGTTGTTCCTCTATAGCTGCTGGTATTCTCCATTGCGCTGTATAATGTATTATTGCTGAGATTCATAGTTCCTCTATAACTGGTCAGTGGTAATCTGCATTGCACAGTATAATCATTATACAGCGCAATGGAGAATACCACCAGCTATAGAGCACTACAAATCCCAGCAATAGTACATTATATACAACGCAATGCAGAATATCAGCAGTTACAGAGGACTACAAATCCCAGCAATAGTACATTATACAGTGCAATGCAGAATAACGCCATCTATGCTATCTTTCTCTGTAAAAGATAAATAAGTTAAACGATCACTTTAAGCATCATAACCATTAAAGCTTAGTGGAGCACAGATATAATGTATGGTGTGTGCGTGTGTGCGTGCGTGCACGCCGGGGGGGGGGGGGGGAATCGACAAAATTCACCTTTGCCTTAGTTGGCAAAAATCCTTGCACCGGCCCTGCACATGGTAAAGGTGCCTTAGAAAGAAAGGGCCCCATACTCACCATTCGGCAAAAAAACAGAATGCTGGATGCGCAACTCCCAGAAGGTGGCAGCAATAACAGTTCGTTCATTTGAACTATTATGTATGTATGTATGCTCTTTGAATACATTATGTTTATTGGCTAAACTGTGCTCACCTCAATCAAAGGGTGAATTTCTCTTGTTTTGTAAACGCAAACTTTGCGTGCGCACCTCACCTCAATCAAAGGGTGAATTTCTCTTGTTTTGTAAACGCAAACTTTGCGTGCGCACAAACATTTTGGATGGTATGTTAACCACTTTAACCCCGGACCATTTTGTAGCTAAAGGACCAGGTTCCTTTTTGCGATTCAGCTCTGCGTCGCTTTAACTGACAATTGCATGTGCGACTTGGCTCCCAAATGCAATTGACGTGCTTTTTTCCCCAGAAATAGAGCTTTCTTTTGGTGGTATTTGATCACCTCTGCGTTTTTTCTTTTTTGCGCTATAAACAAAAATAGAGCGACATTTTTGAAAAAATGCTATTTTTTTTGCTATAATAAATATCCCCAAAAATATATAAAAAAAACATATTTTTTTTCTCAGTTTAGGACGATACGTATTCTTCTATATATTTTTGGTAAAAAAAATCACAATTAGTGTTTATTGATTGTTTGCGCAAAAGTTATAGCCTCTACAAAATAGGGCATGTTTTTTTGGGCATTTTTATTATACATTTTTTTTTACTAGTAATAGTAATCATCGATTTTTATCGTGACTGCAACATTATGGCAGACATATCGAACACTTTTGACACTATTTTGGGGCCATTGTCATTTTTACAGCGAACAGTGCTATAAAAATGCACTGATAACTGTGAAAATTACACTGGCAGTGAAGGGGTTAACCTGTAGGGGGCGCTGAAGGGGTTAACTGTTTCCTAGGAAATGATTACTACTGTGTGGGGGCGTGGCTTGGCATGTGACGTCACTGATCGTCGTTCCCTATGACAGGGAACAGACGATCAGTGACACTCACACTAGGAAGAATGGGGAAAGGTTTGTTTACACTTACCTCTCCCCGTTCTTCAGCTCTGTGACCCGATCGCAGGACACCGGCGGCGATCAGGTCCGCGAGTCCCGCAAGAGCGATCACGGAGCTCAGGACCAGGTCGTGAGTGCGCCGCAACTCGCGGCTGGTCTCTTAAAGGCGACGTACCTGTACATGCTTTTGCCCAGCCGTGCCATTCTGACGACGTATATCGGCGTGAAGGGGTCCTTAAGTGGTTAAAGGGTTAATAAAGGAATATTTTTTTTCACTTTAAAATAACAAACATGTGGCCCCGATCCACGTCTTCTGGGGTCCCTCGTCGGCTGTCTCTGGTCCTCCCCGCAAGTACTGACCACAGTCATGCGAGAGAGCTCGCATGGTGGTGAGTAATTGTGGGCCCGCTCACTGTATCACTCGGCCCCGCTCCGCCCCTCGGCGCGGGGCGCCACTGGATGTTATTGACAGCAGTGCCAGCCAATGGCTGCGCTGCTCTCAATCCATCCGCTCTAGCCAATCAGCGGCCAGGCTGAGCGGCAAAGAGGATCTCGGGACCGAGCGTGGGGCTTTCGAAGGGTCAGGTAAGTAGAACGGGGGCTGGGGGGGGGGGGGCCAGCAGCTACAGATGTTTTTTCACCTTAATGCATAGATTGCATTAAGGTGACATTTTTTTTTACTTTACAACTCCTTTAAGTAACATTTAAAGCATGTCAACGATAATTTGTTCACTGTTCACTCTTACCTTTCAATGGCATTGCTTGGCTTTGTAGTGACTTGGAGTGAACATTTTGTAAATCAGTACTGCTTGAACCCTGAACAAGGGGACATACCCCCAAAAGCTTGTCCTGAAAAATTATATGCTTGTGAAAATAAAAAAAGTATCAAGGACAGTACTCAATTTTCTCTAGTGAATTGGAAAAATTCTTGTCATTGGTGATGCTCTTTTGTCCTGATGGGCCTCAAACGTATGGCAACTGCCTTGTGCAGGCTTTCAAAGTTCCAAAAGACATCAAACGCTTTAAAATATACAGCATCAAAACTCGTGTGGTTGCACGTTTGGCAAATATATGTGTCTCGCAATTTCAGTCAAATAAATTTCAGTCAAAGATCATTTTTTTAAGTAAATGTAACTCAATTACAATATGGAAATGCACATACCTTAAGAGTCGGTTCACATTGGGGCGACCTGGGATCCGACTTCAAGTCGCTCCAAGTTGCCCCAAGTTGCACTGCTGCAAAAATCAATTGAAGTAAATGAGAGCCGTCTTAATGTACATTACTGAAGTCGCTCCGACTTCAGAAAAGGTTCCTGTACTACTTCAATCCGACTTCTAGGCGACTTGTATCCATAGATTTCAATGGAAGTCGGCTTGAAGTCGGATCCCTGTTCATAGTGAGGCAACTTTACAGGAAGTCACGCCTGTGTGAACCGGTTCTAAGGCAAACCCCTCCCTCCCACAGAACTGATATTTGGTATAAATCATCAGGGGGAACTCACCGCCAAATTTTAAATAAAAAACCGGCATGGGTGCCCCCTCCAAGAGCAAACCAGGCCCTTAGGTCTGGTATGGATTTCAAGGAGAACCCCCTACACCGAAAAAACGGCGTGGGGGTCCCCCCAAAGTGCATACCAGACCCTTATCCGAGCACGCAGCCTGGCCGGTCAGGAAAGGGGGTGAGGATGAGCAAGCGCCCCCCTCCTGAACCGTACCAGGCCGCATGCCCTCAACATGGGGGGTAGGTGCTTTGGGGCGCCCCACCCCATAAAAAATACAGAAAATGTGGGGAAAAAAAGTTTTCCTTTGTTTCTGTTAATTTTTTTGTAAATAAGTATGTTTTCTTCTTCAATGACGGGCACTGATATGGCTGCACTGACGGGCACTGATAAGGCGGCATCGATGAGGTGGCACCAATGAGGTGGCACTAATTAGGTGGCTCTGATAGGCACTGATGATGGGCACTGATAGGCGGCACTGATGGGCACTGATAGGTGGCACTGGTATGCAGCACTGATAGGCACTCATAGGTGGCACTGATGGGCACTCATAGGTGGCACTGATGGGTACTTATGAGTGGCACTGATAAGTGGCATGGATGGGCACTGATAGGTGGCACTGATGACACTGATGGGTGGCATTGCTGGTCATCACTGATTTTATTTTTTCCATAATGGTGCCAGTCAGTGCCCATTTGTGGGCACTGATTGGCATATATTGGGCATATGTTGGCCCATGTGGATGGCCATGGGGGACGTACCTGGCCATCCACATGTTAGGGGCTTCCCTGGTGGTCCTGGCGGCTTCTCTGGTGGTCCAGTGTGGGCATCCGACAATCAGCGCAGACCCCCCCTGTCAGGAGAGCCACCGATTGGCTCTCCTCTACTCACGATTGTGATTGGACACGGCTGATCACGTGGTAAAGAACCTCCGTCGGAGGCTCTTTACCGAGATCGGTGCAGCGGTGTGTCAGACTGACACATCGCACCACCGATTGCAGCCCACGGGGGCGCGCGGCGGCTGTTATCCTGCTGGACATCATATGACGTCCAGTCAGGATAACTGTACCACCGCCCAGCCGTCATTTTGCTATAGACCGGGCGGTAAGTGGTTAAGTAAGGTACTTAAAATATCAAAGTCAATTAATTAACACTTATTTATATGTTGAAAATGATAAAATTTGTATGTTAAAATTACATGCCAACAGAATCATTTTTACCAGTGAAGCCTATCCTATACATTTACTGTAGTTGTTAGCCTATAGAAGTCAATATAGATTTTGTATACAACTGGCTCCCCGCAAAGGAGAATGGAAGCATGCAAGCTCCTTTATTTTACATGGAAAAATATCTGGATCGAGGAAACAGAGGTAAGTTGACACCTACCTTACACCTTTTTAAATTACAGCCCGGAATTCTTTTTTTACTGAAGCCTAAGTTATGCTTTAAAATTCTGTATTAAGTACTATCAGATGCCTGTTTTATGTTGTAAGCCATCCCCTGGGATTTTTTACACAGTATTCTGCATAAATAAATACACCTGCATTTATCTTCATGACACCTATCAGAGAGAACACCAATTTTAAATTCACTGCAACCTTAAATACCCGTTCCCCCTTACGATATGCCCTGTCAGTTTAATTAATTGGATGTTCCACTTTGCAGCTTGTCAGGTTTATTTAAAGGCTGCCTCGCACTGTAAATTTACACTTTTGCATCTAATTACATTATTTTTAGCCGAAATTGCACTTTGTCAATGTGTCCAAGGTCTGGTATTCATTTTTTATGTTTTCTAGGCTGTTTTTATTGTAATTATATTACGTAAAACACAATGACGTGCTAAAAAAACGAAGTTCAATGCTTCCAAGCATGTGTCGACTTGATTCTGAGCATGCGTGGGTTTTTAACCGATGCTTTTGCATACTAACGATCGGTTTTGACCTATCGGTTATCAGTCCATAGGTTAAATTTTAAAGCAAGTTATAATTTTTTTAACCTAAGTTTAAATAACCTATGGGGCCTACACACGATCGGTTTGGACTGATGAAAACGGTCCTTCAGACCGTTTTCCTCTGGCTATCCTATCGTGTGTACGAGGCCTAAGGCTGCATTCACACCTAGGCGTAGGCAATTTGCAGCGTTTTTACCGCAATTTGCCGCGACAAATGCAGCGTTTTTCCCCGCGATTTGCCGCGACAAAACGCAGCGTTTTTCCCCGCGGTTTTGTACAGGTCATTGGCATTAATGTAAAACGCCCAAGCCGCTCGATTCGCGCGTCAAAAAAGAGTCCGGGACTTGTTTGAAATTCAGGCGTTCGGCGTTTTGCGTTGGAGATGTGAACCATCTCCATAGAGAATAATGTTATTTTTCCCCTCTAGCGTCTTTGAGTGTCGCGCTTCAGGCGACAAAACGCTCAGGTGTGAATGCAGCCTAAGAGATTCAGACAGAGACACTGGAAGAACTGAGCTCAGTTTACATTTGACAGTTGGGAGTTGAGGGAACGTTTCAAAGGAAGACTATAAATAGTTTTAGGTTAATTTTATTTTAGCTGTCTTTTTTCAAGGTTTGAAAAAGTTATTTTTAAACTGATGTTTTATATACAGTATCTCACAAAAGTGAGTACACCCCTCTCATTTTTGTAAATATTTTATTATATCTTTTCATGTGACAACACTGAAGAAATTACTCTTTGCTACAATGTAAAGTTGTACGGCATGTATAACAATGTAATGTAAATTTGCTGTCCCCTCAAAATAACTCAACATACAGCCAATAATGTCTAAACCGTTGGCAACAAAAGTGAGGACACCTTTAAGTGAAAATGTCCAAATTGGGCCCAATTAGTCATCCAACCCCCCCGTGTCATGTGACACGTTAGTGTTACAAGGTCCCAGGTGTAAAAGGGGAGCAGGTGTGTTAAATTTGGTGTTGTCGCTCCCACTTTTTGCTGGTCACTGGAAATTCAACATGACACCTCATGGCGAAGAACTCTCTGAGGATCTGCAAAAAAAATTGTTGCTCTACATAAAGATGGCCTAGGCTATAAGAATATTGTTAACACCCTGAAACTGACCTGCCGCACGGTGGCCAAGACAATACAGCGGTTTACCAGGACAGGTTCCATTAAGAACAGGCCTCGCCATGGTCGACCAGAAAAGTTGAGTGCACAAGCTCAGCATCATATCTAGAGATTGTCTTTGGGAAATAGACGTATGAGTGCTGCCAACATTGATGCAGAGGTTGAAGTGGTGGGGGGTCAGTCTGTCAGTGATCCGACCATTATGCCGCACACTGCATCATATTGGCCTGCGTGGCTGTTGTCCCTCTTCTAAAGATGATGCACAAGAAAGCCTGCATACAGTTTGCTGAAGACAAGCAGACTAAGGACATGGATTAATGGAACCATTTCCTGTGGTCTGATGAGACCCAAATAACATTTGGCTCAGATGGTGTCAAGCGTCTGTGGCAGCAACCAGGTGAGAAGTACAAAGACAAGTGTGTCTTGCCAACAGTCAAGCATGGCGGTGGAAGTGTCTCCAGACCTAAACCCTATTGAGCATCTGTGGGGCATCCTCAAACGGAAGGTGGAGGAGCGCAAGATCTCTCACATCCACCAGCTCTGTGACATCATCATGGAGGAGTGGAAGAGGATTCCAGTGGCAACCTGTGAAGCTCTGGTGAACTCCATGCCCAAGAGGGTTAAGGCAGTGCTGGAAATTAACGGCAGCCACACAAAATATTGAAACTTTGGGCCCAATTTGGACATTTTCACTTAGTGGTGTACTCACTTTTGTTGCCAGCGGTATAGACATTAATGGCTGTGTGTTGAGTTATTTTGAGGGAACAGCAAATTTACACTGTTATACAAGCTGTATACTCACTACTTTACATTGTAAAATATTTACAAAAATGAGAGGGGTCTACTTACTTTTGTGAGATACTGTTTATATAATAAATGACAAAGGATTTAGGAAACAAAAGGACTAATTTACCATTTTCTATGTCCCCCTTAACACTTCCCTCATTCTTTGCATCTTCCTCAAGCGCATATGTTTTATAAAGATTCCTCCTATACAGACCTATATTCTAGGTGGTCCTTTGACATCCAGGGTCCCCTTCCACTTCTCCCTGCAGTAGCTATGAGTGGTCTTCCCTACTACAGGGAATGGAGTTGATGTTGTGACAGTAATATTGTACTGTCAAAATCAGACCAAAGTGGTGATCCACAGAAAGTGGGTTGAATGAAACTTGCCATACCTACAACAGGACAGGTGGCTGGCAGAGGAGCAGAGTGTCTGCGGTGACAACACTGTTGACAAGGTGACAATTGTTTTTTTTACATGCTTTTTTTTGTTTTTAACTGGACATCTACTTTAATGTGTGGTATTTTATGGGTCAGCATGCATTGAACTAAGGTAACCCATTTAGTTAGAATAGGCTGCCAACCCATGGCAATGGGTAAAACCAGACTAGCACTTTTTTCTGCATGCATGGCATATATGTTGTGGGTAATGCAGTATTGGTCCATTGGTACTTACTGTAACAAAACATTGCAGAGCCATGAATGGCAACACAATGTACCACACAGCGCGCTGTGCATTTCAGTAACATGCTCTAAACATCACACGTTGCTGCTACACAATAGTGTTAAGCCATTCTTAACTTAAGAACATGATACATTTTTGCATGTTTATGTGTATTAAACAGGCTCAGTGCAGTGCATAGATGTAAAATAGCAACATAGAAGTAAGTGGTAGTTCTCTTTAAAAACATTTTCATAGAGGAGAATGCGTGTGGATTACTGCAGGAAAACAGTCAAGTGCAAAGCAAGGAGAAGTTAGAACTCCTTTGAAGTGGATGTAAACCCTCTCCTATACCCAGTGAAGTGAACAGCCTCAGATGATACACAGATATGAAACAAATCTCCCTACATACGTTTTACAACTATATCTGCTGTCTTCAGCTTGCTATATTCTTTAGAATTCTTACATTGTATTCAAATTTTTACTTCTGCAGTAGGAGTGGTGTCTGGGCTTACACTGTGTGACAGATGATTGGAGGAAAGGCACACCCCCCACTACACATAGGCAGATGAAGGATAGCTTCAGAGCTGTGCTGTGACAAGACAAGCTCTCTGCTAATCTATTTATAGCACCCACCCTGACACAAATCTCAGGCTGTTTTTATCTCCCATTTCTGAGAACGTGTCAGAAGTTAACATTCTGATGACAGAGGAACGAAACAGCAGAAAGATGCGGGACTTAGTGCTTTGGAGAGAGATAAGTAAACACTGCAGATATATGCGCCTTTATCAAATTTCATAAATCGCATTTACAGCCACTTTAAAGTGCATGCACCACTTTGTCCCATTTTTCTAGCTTGTCGTCCGTCATTGTTGAAATAGTGTCGTTGACAGTGAGCCCCTTTTCTCCCACTGATTTCTGCTTATGCATCTAGCAAGGAGACACATTTTCAATAAGCCATGACTAACAGTACTTGCCCTATCCCAGGATAAGTATATTATTAAGTATGCAAGGGTAAGGGGAGTATCAGTTGCAGTCCCATCCCCTTGTCTTTTCATTGTTTTTTAGGACATAGGTAGCCAAGTTGTGTCATTGGTTGCTAAGACATGGCCAGCTGTGCCACCTGTGCCACCTGGTCACCTGCACCATAACAACCATTAATGCTGTGTGTCTCAGGCACCTGCATCCTAGCAATCAATGATGCTGTGCAGCATAGCCACCTGTGTCCTAGCCACCAATGAAGCTGAATCACATGGTGGTGGATCCAGCAGAGCCTTCTCACAAAGAGGAATGCAGGAGACCAGACAGTTGAATATTGATGCTGGGAGAGAAGAAGATGAGAGGAAGGGAGCAACATTGGCAGCAGGAAGTTGTGGAATAGGAATGACTGCAGGAGGCCGGTAGACTAAATATAGGTGCCAGAGAAAAGAAGACTAGAGAAGGCAAATGATAATGGCAGCGGGAGGTCGGGTAAAAGTAATGACTACAGGTGGGCATGGCAGAGGGGTTTGTAGCTACTGGGCTTTTCTGTATCTCACCCATAGGAACACCCACAAATATGGCTTCATGCAGGAGTAATAGATTTATATCACAGGGTCTATCACAGAGGCTCCACCATCCCACAACACCACTTACAATGAAGTCAAAGAACAATTACCCCATTGATTTCAGGAGGTCATACAAAAACTATACATATAAAAATGTAAAAGTCAACCACTTTATTGAAAACATTACAATTAAAAAAACGTTTAAAAACAGAAAGAATGCACCAGAATCAGAGCATGTCATGTTACAGTTTCTTCTTCTCAGTACATAGTCACATATTTCAAAAACTGTGTAAATCAACAACATAAAAATGAAGAACATCATAATCTCAACGCATTTCATGAAACATATTTCAAGAGTGGTATACATTGCGCTAATCTAATATAAACATAAATTGAATCAAAAGTGCATGTGAAATGCCAATTAGTACAAACAAATGAAGCTGTGGTTAACCTATGTCATATAAACAAAGTAACAATATATAGAAAAAGAAAATAAACCGCGCTAATGATCAGTGAATAATAAAAAAAATGAAAAAGTGAGAATGTGTGCCATACAAAAAATCTAATGAATGGTGAAAACACAATCCACGGTGAATAGAGTGTCCTTAAACACAGCAAGCCCCTGTAGTCTTAAAACACAGGAGGGCTACCAGGATTCCAAAAAATTATTATATAACAAAATAAATGTTTATAAATTAAAGTCCAAAGAAAAGAAAGAAGGTGACATCCACCCAGGTGCAGTCAGATCTCAATGGATCAAAGGATGATGGTTCGCACTGATGTGACATGCAGTTGAAGACCTCCACCACACACATATGCAAGTCTGCTTACCAGATGGAAATGGTCCCTGGGTTAGAGGAGACCAAAAACAGCATTTAGCAATTGGCAATCGGCAAACGGCTGGACTTGGAAGGAGGGGAAGGCGATTTAACTCGGATCATCCAACAATAACTCCAATGGAAATGGTCACATATGTATAAAAGAGAGATGCCTCGATAGTGTAAAATCACTTTAAAACGTTTATTCATACAAAATGGTTAAGAAATACACTCACATTTTGCAGCATGAAAAAAGGCCTTAAACCTGCAGCTCTGGCCAGCGGCATTCAGGTAACCCATGTAGTTCTGAGTAGTCCAATGGGGTGATGGCAGTGTGCCACTCGGTACGCCCTGACTAGTTTCATGGCAAAAAGCACTTCCTCAAAGGGCCCTTTGTAAACACACAGATCCACCTCCTGTCAGAGGTGAGGAGACCAATGCTGTGTTCCCAGTACAGAGGAACACACATCAGTCTCCTCCCCTTGTGAGTCCCCTCTCCCCTACAGTTAGAACACACTTTAGGGAACATTTTTTTTTTACCAAAAATATGTAGAAGAATACGTATCAGCCTAAACTGAGGAAAAAAATGTTTTTTTTTTTTTAAATTGTGATATTTATTAATTAAAAAAGTAAAAAATATTGTGTTTTAAAAAAAAAAAAAAAATGCTCTTCTTTTGTTTATAGTGCAAAAAATAAAAACCTGCAGAGATGATCAAATACCACCAAACGAAAGCTCTATTTGTGGGGGGAAAAAAACATAAAGATTTAGTTTAGGTACAGTGTTGCATGACCACGCAATTGTCATTCAAAGTGCAACAGCGCTGAAAACTAAAAATTGGTCTGGGCAGGAAGGAGGTGAAAATGCCCTGTATGGAAGGGGTTAATATCCATACCAGACCTGAAGAGCCTGATATGGAATTTGGGGGGAACCCCACACATTCCATATCAGGCCCTTTTGGTTCCCTGCACAAAATGTAATTTTTGAAGGAAAGAAAAGTAATTTAAAACTACTCCCGCTATTAATGAATTGTCGGGTCCTGGCAATACAGATAAAAGACATTGAAAAAAATGTCAGGGGTTCCCCTTAATATTCATACCAGACCCAAAGGGCCTGGTAATGGACTGTGGGGGGCCCTGTCATTTTTTTTAATTACTTTTCTCTGTATTGCCGGGGCCGACAATTCATGAATAGCCGCTAGTAGTTTTAAATTACTTTTTTTCCTTCAGAAATGACACTTTGTGCAGGGACAGTTCTAAGCACGGGAAACATGCGCTACATTACATGCATACTTTAGACACCCCCCAGGTACGAAATTTAAAGGAATATTTCACTTTTATTTTTTCACCTTAAGCATTGTTAAAATCACTGCTCCCAAAAACACAGACGTTTTTAAAACTTTTTTTTTGCATTGATACATGTCCCCTGGGGCAGAACCCAGGTCCCCAAACACTTTTTAGGACAATAACTTGCATATTAACCTTTAAAATTAGCACTTTTGATTTTTCATGTTCGTGACCCATAGGCCCCGTACACACCATAGAATCCATCCGCAGATAAATCCCAGCAAATGAGTTTCAGCGGATAGATCCTATGGTGTGTACACGCCCAGCGGACTCTTTTTCAGCGGATATATCTCCCCTGGGATGGATTCCAGCAGATCGAATATTTGCTGACATGCAGAACATATCCATCTGCTGGAGTCCATCCCAACGGATGGATCCACTGGTCTGTATAGACTCACCCGGATCCCATTCGTCCGAAGGGATCCCCCGCATGCGTCGTAATGATTTGACGCATGCGTGGAATTCCTTATATGACAGCGTCGCGCACGTCGCCGCGTCATAATCGCGGCGACGGCGCGACACGTCATCGCCAGAGGATTTTTGGAGCGGATTTCAATGCGATGGTGTGTACACGCCCATCGCATAGAAATCACGCGGAAATCTCGAGAGAGATTTATCCGTGGAAACGGTCCGCTGGACCGTATCCACGGATAAATCCGCCCGTGTGTAAGGGGCCATAGACTTTAACGGTGTTCGTGTGTTCGACAAAATTTCCTGGCCCTGTTCGCATGTTCTGGTGCGAACCGAACTGGGGGGTGTGTCAGCTCATCCCTGCCCAGCATTGAGACCAATACCTTGAAAAAGTATTCATACTCGTAACATTTTGTCATGTTACAACCAAAAATGTCAATTAATTTTATTGGGATTTTATGTGATAGACCAACACAAAGTGGCACAAAATTGTGAAGTGGGAAAGAAAATAAAACTGGTTTTTCAAGATTTTTTTTACAAATAAATATCTGAAAAGTGGGGTGTGCATTTGTATTCAGCCCCCTTTACTCCTAACTAAAATCTAGTGGAAACTAATTGCCTTTAGAATTTATCTAATTAGTAAATGAGTCCACCTGTGTTTAATTGAATCTCAGTATAAATAACAAAATTGAATCTCAGTAAAAATTCTGTAAAGCCTTCAAAGGTTTGTTAGAGAACATTACTGAACAAACAGCATCATGAAGGCCAATGAATACACCAGACAGGTCAGGGATAAAGTTGTGGAGAAGTTTAAAGCAGTATTAGGTTATAAGAAAAGAATCCCAATCTTTGAACATCTCACAGAGCACTGTTCAATCCATCATCTGAAAATGGAAAGAGTATGGCACAACTGCAAACCTACCAAGACATGGATTTCCACCTAATCTGATTGGCCAAGCAAGCTGAGCATTAATCAGAGAAGCAGCCAAGAGGCCCATGGTAACTCCGGAGGAGCTGCGGAAATCCCCCGCGCAGGTGTGAGAATCTGTCCACAGGACAACAAATCTGGCCTTTATGGAAGAGTGGCAAGAAGAAAGCCATTGTTGAAAGAAAGCCATAAGAAGTTCTGTTTGTAGTTTGTGAGAAGCCATGTGGGGGACACAGCAAACATGTGGAAGAAAGTGCTCTGATCAGATGAGACCAAAATTTTAGTTTTTGGCCTGAAAGCAAAACGTGTGTGTGGTGGAAAACTAACACTGCACATCACCCTGAACACACCATCCCCATCATGAAACATGGTGGTGGCAGCATCATTTGCGGGGAAGCTTTTCTTCAGCAGGGACAGGGAAGCTGGTCAGAGTTGATGAGAAGATGGATGGAGCCAAATACAGGGCAATCTTAGAAGAAAACCTGTTAGGCCTCGTACACACGATCGGTTAACCAGAGGACAACGGTCTGAAGGACCGTTTTCATCGGTCAAAACGGATCGTGTGTGGGCCCCATAGGTTATTTAACCATAGGTTAAAAAAAAGCCAACTTGCTTTAAAATTTAACCGATGGATTGGTAACCGATAGGTCAAAACCGATCGTTAGTAGGCACAACCATCTGTTAAAAATCCATGCATGCTCAGAATCAAGTCGACGCATGCTTGGAAGCATTGAACTTTTTCAGCACGTCGTTGTGTTTTACGTCACCGCGTTCTGACACAATAGTTTTTTTAACCAATGGTGTGTAGGCGCGACGGACCATCAGTCAGCTTCATCGGTTAACCTATGACAACTGTCCTTCAGACCGTTCTCATCGGATGGACTGATCATGTGTTTGAGGCTTTAGAGTCTGCAAAAGACTTGAGACTGGGGCAGAGGTTCACCTTCCAGCAGGACAATGACCCTAAACATACAGCCAAAGCTACAATGGAATGGTTTAGATAAGGGGTCTCCAAACTTTTTAAATAAAGGGCCAGTTTATTGTCCTTCAGACTTTAGGGGGGCCAGACTGTGGCCAGCAGGAGTGGAAATTTTTCTGGCATCAGTGGTAGCAAACATTGCCCCATTTGGTATCAGAGGGAGGAATAGTGCCCTATGGTTGGTATCATTGGGAGGAAAAGTGCCCCATCATTAATGTCAGTGGGAGGAATGGTGCCCCATTGTTGATGTCAATTGGCAGAATTGTGTCTTGTATCAGTGGGAGGAATAGTGCTCCAAGGGCCGGTTCAGGCAAACAAAGGGCCACATCTGGCCCCCGGGCCGCGGTTTGGAGACCACTGGTTTAGATCAAAGTATATTCATGTGTTAGAATGGCCCAGTCAAAGTTCAGACCTAAATCCAATTGAGAATCTGTGGTAAGACTTTAAAACTGTTGTTCACAGACGCTCTCCATCCAATCTTACAGAGCTTAAGCTATTTTACAAAGGAGAATGGTCAATTTCACTCTCTAGAGGTGCAAAGCTGGTAGCTGCATACCCAAAAAGACTTGCAGCTGGTATTGCAGCAAAATGTGGTTCTACAAAGTATTAAATTAGGGGGGCTGAATACAAATGCACGCCACACTTTCACATAATTATTTGTAAAAAAACTTTGAATACCATTTATCATTTTCCTTCCACTTTACATCTATGTGCCACTTTGTGTTGGTCTATCACATAAAATCCCAATAAAACACATTTACGTTTTTAGTTGTAACATGACAAAATGTGGAAATTTGGAAATTACAAGGGGTATGAATACTTTTCAAGGCACTGTACCTGAGAAAAGTTCTGACTTATCCTCTTACATCCAAATTGAAAACAATAAATAAAATGTGTCTGGAGTTGTATGTTAATCATGGTTTTGATATGTAGTCAGTTTTAGGGAATGTCGTTTCTGTAGTATTATTAGTGCTGTATCAAAGATTCACTCCATTAAAGTTTATGATTGATTTATGTTGCACATATATAGCTAGATTCAGAGAGACTTAGGCTGGCGTATCAGTAGATACGCCAGCCTAAGTCTGAATTTGCGTCAGCGCTAATTTAAGCGTATTCTAGTAACCAGATACGCTTAAATTAGGCTCAGATACGAGCGGCGTAAGTGTCTTACACCCTCGTATGCTAAAGTGTAATTTTTAGGCTGACCGCTAGGTGGCGCTTCCATTGCGGTCGGCGTAGAACAGTGATATGCAATTAGCGGACCTCCAGCTGTTGCAGAACTACAATTCCCATGAGGCATAGCAAGACTCTGACAGTTACAAGCATGACACCCAGAAGCAGAGGCATGATGGGACTTGTAGTTTTGCAACAGCTGGAGGTCCGCTAATTGCATATCCCTGGCGTAGAATATGTAAATCACTAGATACGCCTATTCACGAACGTACGCCCGGACGATGCAGTACAGATACGCCGTTTACGTAACGCATTATCAGGCCTAAAGTTATCCAACAAATAGCTGGAATAGTAATGTTAAGTATGGCCATCGTTCCCACGTCTAAAATTCGAAAAATTTACGTCGTTTGCGTAAGTCGTCCATGAATAGGGATTTACGTCATTTACATCCACGTCAAAACCGATAGGCCCACGCGACGTACTTTACCGCAATGCACACTGGGATATGTAGGCGGACGGCGCATGCGCCGTTCCAAAAAAACGTCAATCACGTCAGGTCAACACAAATTAACATAACAGCCTATTTTGAATTAGGCGCCCTTACACCCGCTCGCTTTAGGCTACGCCGCCGTAACTTAGCAGGCAAGTACTTTGTGAATCATGTACTTGCCTCGCTAACTTACGGCGGCGTAGTGTAAACACGATACACTACGCCGCCGCAAAGTTAGGGCGGGCTATGTGAATCTAGCTAATAGTGGTTGAAGAATTTGAATGCAGAGGAAATTGGTATATATGTACAAAATATATTTATATATATATACAAATATTGCAAACATCAACCTTTTTTGAAAACTGATCCACTCACCAAAGAAAATGGGCAATAAAATAGTGATGATCACGTGAGATCTTACAATTAGATTAGAGAGATTTTATCACTGGATAATAAAAATATCAGTGAATTTTATCAAGTTCTCATGATGAAATCATCCTGTTATCTTGTCCCCATGTACCTTTTAATCTCTTAGGCTATCTACAAGATAAAAATCTTATCAACAAATCTAAATGGCTCATTGGGAGGACAACCTTTGTTTCATTTCCATCCGGCCTCATGTAAGATTTTCTGATTATTTTCCAGATAATCAGCCAATATCTTAGATGGCTGAAAGATCAAGATCAAGATACATTTGATGAGAGCTTCAAGGACATAAGCGTGCACTCTATTTCTTAAATGGGCATCGATTGTGTTTTATTTATAGAAATGGTTATAGGCATTAATGGTGCTTTCAACTACCACTACACTACAAAGAACAAGAGATGGCTCTGTGACCTCCTATGGGTCACACTTTCTCTTCCATGTACTAGAAAGATGGCCATACACATATAGATTACTTTCATTCAGTGTGCGGGCTGAACAAAGGAAATCCAATAGATTCATCTGTCCAGGCTAGATGTGCGGATAAACAAATAGGGCTAGATTCAGTAAGGAGATACGACGGCGTATCTCCAGATACGCCGTTGTATCTCTGATTTTCGGCATTGTATCTATGCGCCTGATTCTTAGAATCAGTTACGCATAGATTTAAATAAGATCCGACTGGCGTAAGTCTCTTACGCCGTCGTATCTTAGTTGCAATTTTACGCTGGCCGCTAGGTGGTGCTTCCGTCGATTTACGCGAGGAATATGCTAATTAGGTAGATACGCCGATTCACAAACGTACGTACGCCCGGCGCTATTTTGTTACGTCGTTTACGTTAGGCTTTTTCGGCGTAAGGTTGCTCCTGCTATTTTGAGGCATACGCAATGTTAAGTATGGACGTCGTTCCCGTGTCGAATTTTTACATTTTTACGTTATTTGCGTAAGTCGTTTGCGAATAGGGCTGGACGTAATTTACGTTCACGTCGAAACCAATGCGTACTTTGGAGCAATGCACACTGGGATATGTACACGGACGGGTCACCACCCATTTACATAAAACATGCCCCCCTCATCCTCATTTGAATTAGGCGCGCTTACGCCGGCCCCATTTACGCTACGCCGCCGTAACTTAGGAGGCAAGTGCTTTGTGAATACAGCACTTGCCTCACTTGCTTACGGCGGCGTATCGTAAATACAATACGCTACGCCGCTGTAACAATGCGCGAATCTACCTGAATCTAGCCCATACTCTCTCAGGCAACTGTTTTCTGACAGCTTGCTGTGTTTGGATGCAGGCAACGTTGAGTTGACAATTTTCTGACAGGCACCATTAATGAAAGTCAAATGAAGCAGTGCCAGTATGGCCATGCATTGATCAAGTTTGCCAAAATTCAAGCAATGTATGGACAACTTTGAGTAAATTTGAGTAACGACAGAGGTGGAGAGAAAGGGCGGTGATATCAAGTTTCCCACGTTGTTTAATCTAGGAGCGCCTTGTATTAAAGCGGAACTTCACCCAAAAGAGCAAGTTACGCTTGTTCCCTCCCCCTCCACATTTGGCACTTTGTGGGGGGGTAGCAAGTACCTGGTTTTGACAGGTAGTCGCTCCCACTTCCAGTCAGATGCACCACAGCGATCTGAGACAGAAATTCGGCAACCCTCCTTTCCCTTGCAGTATTCTGGGACACATCACAGGTCCCAGAAGAACCTAGGACCATTCACGAGGCGTACCTCACGCTTGTGAAATAGGAAACTGGCTGCCTTTTTCCCTTACTTGAGAACAGTATTTGTAGCTGCTGACTTTAATTTTTGTTTGGGGGGGGGGGGGGTTGGAGCTCCTCTTTAACTAAAATAATACATGGCATGGCAGGGGCCGGGAGGGCTAAAATGGGATGGGAACAAAATATTGGGTCCATCAGTGAATCTGATTGGGAGGAAATTATGGAAAATGTCAAGACAGCATTTCTCTAACTTTCAGATAGGTTGACACAACTTTACATTGTTCATCAAGCCTACTTGACACTACAAAGGTTGGCCAAATTTCAACCTACACATAGTCCATCGTGTCCCCTGTGTACCTATAATCCTGGCACAATCTACCATTTGGTGTGGCACTGTCCCATTTTGCAAATTTATTGGACACAAGTGATTTGTTTTCTTCATGATAAAATGGGATCCCCGATGGTGCTAGACCCTGAGGCCCCGTACACACGGTCGGACAAAACCGATGAGAATGGACCGAGGTTCAGTTTCATCGGTCCAAACCGACGGTGTGTGTAGCCCATCGGTCTGTTTTCCTTCGGTCCAAAATTTTAAAACATGCCAATGGCATCTGCTGCTATCAATCTGTCCAATGAGGAGAGAGACAGAGGCTGTAGCACATCGCTGGATCGGATCAGGTTCAGGTAACAAAAAGTAAGAAAAAGTAAGAAAAAGGAGGGTCTGGGGGGACTTGCAGCACAGAAGGTTTTTCACCTTAATGCATAGAATGCATTGAAGTGAAAAACCTTGAGGCTTTATAACCACTTTAAGGTATCCAAAAAGTGTGGTAGATATTTTAAGGTACATTTTAAGGTACATGTAGGTACCTATTTCTACCTAATTTGTAGTCCTAATATCAGTAGAGAAAGCATGTTCAAGCAAAATGTGTGCAAATATAGAGCTGAGTAGTTCTGTGGTCCCTCAATAATTCCCAATGCACAAGATAATCTGCAGTGCCCTGCAATATACATTCCCTTTTGTTTAGGGGTTTTGCAGAATGAGACCTTTCAGTGCTAGCATGTACTTTTCACTGCCTGATTGCACTGGCAGGAATCTTTATTCGGTGTCGCCTAAATATCCATTATTTGATCGAGACCACTGCCAACAGAGTGTGTGGTGCTTGCTTGACAATTTCTGCAATAGCAAGCCAAGATTTCAGAAGTATTGTACCAATACATAGAACAAATCCACATGATGCTAGATATTGAAGAATATTACCATCATAAGATACCCCCTTCTCTCTGTACTCAAACTGGGTACAACTCTAGTGTCACAGCGATGTCACAGTGAAGAACTAGCTTATGTAAATACAGGGTGGGCCATTTATATGGATACACCTTAATAAAATGGGAATGGTTGGTGATATTAACTTCCTGTTTGTGGCACATTAGTATATGTGAGGGGGAAACTTTTCAAGATGGGTGGTGACCATGGCGGCCATTTTGAAGTTAGCCATTTTGAATCCAACTTTTGTTTTTTCAATAGGAAGAGGGTCATCTGACACATCAAACTTATTTGGAATTTCACAAGAAAAACAATGGTGTGATTGGTTTTAACGTAACTTTATTCTTTCATGAGTTATTTACAAGTTTCTCCAAGCACACCATTGTTTTTCTTGTGAAATTCACAATAAGTTTGATGTGTCACATGACCCTCTTCCTAAAAAATGGCTGACTTCAAAATGGCCGCCAATATCACCACCCATCTTGAAAAGTTTCCCCCCTCACATATACTAATGTGTCACAAACAGGACGTTAATATCACCAACCATTCCCATTTTATTAAGGTGTATCCATATAAATGGCCCACTCTGTATTAACATAAGCTAGTTCTTGACACTAGAGTTGTATCCATATAAATGGCCTTTTTGCAAGATTGAGCATCTTTCTGTTCATGATTGGTTGAGAGTGACTGTGAGGCTGCCTTACTATTGTATTCAGCTATTATGTTTAAAACCACTTGAGTACCAGCCTGTAATTCCCCTTCAATACCATGCCAATTTTCTGTTTCCATTGCTGAAACAGTTTGTCAGACAAATACTCTGTCATGCAACTCTGTACCCAACATTTTTTTAGTTGAGACAGATACTGTAGAGCTTTTTTTGGAGATATTTAATAACCATTTTTTTTCTACAGTATATAAAGGAAAAGACATTTTAAACTTAAAATTTTTTCCCCCCTACTTTCTGTTAAAAAAAAAATGTCAGGACAGAACGAACATCCCCCATATGAAACCTTTATAGAAGGTACATATCTAATTTTTGTGCCATATATTTAAATAAAAAAAAAAAAATGCTGACATTGAAGGGGTTAAAACATGAAGTTTGTTAATGGTGCACTACATACAGTGCATACAGGTCATACACAAAGGGAGGCGGAGATCAGGGGGTGATATACAGGTCTCATATAATGGTAGGATGGAGATGAGGGTGTTAATGTTCAGATGTGCAGGATAATAGAAGTGAGTGGTTAATTTACAGGTCACAAAGAGGCAAACTGGAGATCAGAAGTATAAGAGAGAAGGGAGGGGGGCATGAAAGGTCTCATATAATGCTATGGATGGAGAATGGGGGAATGGCCTAGTAAATATGTAAGATACTGACCCTTTTATTTTCTGAATAGACACAGTGAGTGATCTGTACCAATTGTGTACATTCATAACTGAAGCATAGTAAGCTATCTTAACTATGCTTCAGTTTGTTCTAGTCATAACTGTGCTTCCGTTTGTGAATGAATGGGAAGCTCTCAAAAGAGCTATTCCTGTCCATTCATTCTGTGCTGCTGAGGCTGCAGAAATGGAGATTGTGGGTTCTGCCCTCAATCTCCTTTCTCTGTCTTACAGGTGAAACATCAGAATTGAAAGTCTCCCAACAAGGCTGCTAAAAAAAGTTGTAAAAAAAAACAAAAACAAATTAAAAGTGTAAAAAAAAATAATAATAATAATAATAATAAAATAGTAAAAAATAATAAAATAATAATAATAAAAATACTACTGACCCCACCCACTGCCCTACTGACCTGCTGAAGTTATATGCCTGGACAGGTAGGAACAGACCATGTCATTGGCTGAATAAATGAAGAATAAGACGCAGTCTTTCTGCATGGGTGACGTGCTGTAAGTCCATGGTACTGCTTAAGCCCAATTACCATTTTTAGATGTTCCCAAGTAGATAGCTAATCAAGTTAACATCAATATTCTAATGTTTTAATTGGCTGCATATTGCTTAGACTTCACCTAATTAACTACAATCTATAGCAGGGAAGTAGGAGGGGATGAGAAACGCAGCACACCACTATCTCACAAGGTGAAAATAAATGTGAACGCCTAAACCGTGAGCTCCTCCTGGGACCCATCTCTGATGCATTTTGCCCCACCCATCGGTGCTTAGTCATAGAATCATATGATCAAGCCCAGATGAACGAAATGCATCAGAGGTGGGGCCCAGGAGGAACTCAAAGCTGAGGCCATTCACATTTCTTTTCACCATGTTTAGACTTATTTAGACCCCATTCACACCTAGGCGTTTTTACGCCTGTAGCGCTACGCCTCTGCCGCCAGAGGGCTGGAAATACATGTCCCTCTATGGAGATGGTTCACATCTCCACGCCGAACGCCGGACGCCTGTCGCCTGCGGCGTGAAAAAAGGTCCCGGACCTTTTTTTTCAGGGTCTCTCGAGCGTTCGGCTAGGAGATGGCAATCATCTCCATAGAGGGGGGTCATCTTGGGGGCACATCTAGGCGGACAATACCCGCGTTTTGTCGCCGCAAATCGCGGTACAAAACGCCGCTATTTTTACCGCGATTTGCGGCGACAAAACGCCGCGATTTTGTCCGTCTAGATGTGAATGCAGCCTTAGGCATGTCAAGCGCTGGGATGTTAATTAATTTAATTGGCCAGAATAGTAATTTTTTACATGCGTTTCCATGCATCAAGCGCTTTTCCTGCCAGAACGCTGCTGCTACTTGACGCACTGGCAGTGGGGTTAGTTTGCCTGTAAGCGCTCCTATCTCTAAACGCCTATGTGTGCATGGACACATGGGTTAACATGCAGGGGCCTTTAGAGGCATAAAAAAAAAATGCTAGAGTTTCCTAACAGCAACATTAAAAACATCCAGAGTGCCTGAGGCCTTAATTGTCAAAGTGAATTTCAGGTGCAAAAACTGTTCTGACCCTCGGCCAAAATAAAGCTGCCTTTAGACATGGCCCTAAAGATTGTTTTCAAGTTGTCTCAGAAGAGATTAGGTTCTCCTTCAATGTCATTACATGGTAAACATCACAGCAAGTGCAATCAAGGAAAGACCACCTGCAACAAACACAGCTTTGCATTTAATTACAGTGTTTAAGTCTACAAATAGACCCATCAGAAATGGATTTCATCTTCCCATCTGTTTTGCAGAAATTGCATCTCATTCACTATCTTTTTTTGATTGATTGATTACAGATTTAAGCAAATCTACAATGTTTCTGGCTGCTTGTGATGAATGCATGCATGAAATTTGGGGGATTTGTAAAACATTACCATTAACACTGATTTACAGGATGGCAAGGTTTACATAAACATTTCTGCCAGTGTAAAAACAGAACAAAGCAATGTCACTGTTTTTGCTTGTTTCTGTTTGTTTAAGGCCAATTGACATGTTAAATATTTATATCAAAAGGGTTGTCTGCCTTCCTTCCTTCCTTCTTTCCTTCCTTCCTTCCTTCCTTCCTGTGTATAGTGATATCATCTTTCAGGTCCAGTTCTCTACCTTCTGGGACTTTGGATCTTTGGGGTACATAGGATAGCAGTTAATCCAGGGGAAAAGAATGCCCCCCTATAGTGGTGGTGAGAATGCCACCCTTACAAACAGCCTAAAAGATCAATGGTGTCATGCACCTGACTCCTATTGTCCCCAGAACTTTGCAGACACCATCAAATGGGGGTCAATTAGTCACAACTAGGGTTGAGCGAACCCGAACTGTAAAGTTCGGGTTCGGTACGGACTCTGGGTTTTTCCCGAACCCGGACCCGAACCCGAATAATTGGAAAAAGTCCGGGTTCGGGTTCGGAGTTCGGGTATGTTTTGGCGTGCTGCACGGCAGCCAATCGCCATTCGTGTTACTACTGTGACTGGGAACTGATCACAGCCATGCCTACTTATGGCATGGCTGTGATTGGCCAGTGCAGCATGTGACCCATCATGTGACCAGTCTCTATATTAGATAGAGGCACACAGCACAGATCGTCACTCTGCTTCACTCATGATAGGGAAAGGCTGCTGGAATCTGCTGCTTAGGGAAAGTGTTAGGTGTATCTGGCTCGTTGTCACTGTGCTTCACTTATGTGAGGGAAAGGCTGCTGAATCTGCTCAGGGACAGTGTTAGGTCTATGCTGCTATGCTGCTCCAGAAATATCAAGAAGCACACTTTATTTCTTTGATATCTGCATCATCTTATGGCATCTGGCTCGTTGTCACTGCTTCACTTATGTGAGGGAAAGGCTGCTGAATCTGCTTGGGGACAGTTTTAGGTGTATGCTGCTCCAGAAATATCAACAAGCACTCTATTCCTGTGACATCTGCTGTGCTTCATACAGTTTAGGAATTTTGTTCAGCTATAGGGGCAGTTTGCAATCTATAGGTGACTCTGAAAATTTCAACAGCACTGCACCTGCCACACCACCTGTGCACCTGTGATATACTGTGTTTTTGTCAAGTACATAGTCAGGGACAGATTCCTGAAATATTTTTCCTATAGGGGCAGTCAGCACTCTATAGGTGACTGAGTATTTCAACAGCAGTACACCTGCCACATCACCTGTGCACCTGTGATATACTGTGTTTCTGTCAAGTTCATAGTCAGGGACAGGTTCCTGAAATATTTTTCCTATAGGGGCAGTCAGCACTCTATAGGTGACTGAGTATTTTAACAGCACTATACCTGCCACACCACCTGTGCACCTGTGATATACTGTGTTTCTGTCAAGTACATAGTCAGGGAGAGGTTCCTGAAATATTTTTCCTATAGGGGCAGTCAGCACTCTATAGGTGACTGAGTATTTCAACAGCACTACACCTGCCACACCACCTGTGCACCTGTGATATACTGTGTTTCTGTCAAGTACATAGTCAGGGACAGGTTCCTGAAATATTTTTCCTATAGGGGCAGTCAGCACTCTATAGGTGACTGAGTATTTCAACAGCACTACACCTGCCACACCACCTGTGCACCTGTGATATACCGTGTTTCTGTCAAGTACATAGGCAGGGAGAGGTTCCTGAAATATTTTTCCTATAGGGGCAGTCAGCACTCTATGTTCAGGTTTAAAGGGATGAGGTAGCAACCCTAGATCTGTCTCACTATTTTGGGGTTTACCCTAATTTAAAAAATAAACCAATTAAAAACCAAAACCTGCTGTGTTGGCTACCTCCTCCTCCACTGCCGCTTCCACCTTCAGTCACATTCTTAGGCTTGCGCACTGCAACTGCTTTCTTTAAGTCCGACCAGAGGTTCTCAATCGGATTTAAGTCTGGTGACTGCGATGGCCACTCCAAAATGTTCCAGCCTTTAATCTGCAACCATGCTCTAGTGGAGTTGGAGGTATGCTTGGGATCATTGTCCTGTTGAAAGGTCCAACGTCTCCCAAGCCTCAGGTTTGTGACGGACTGCATCACATTGTCATCCAATATCTCCTGGTACTGAAGAGAATTCATGGTACCTTGCACATGCTGAAGCTTCCCTGTACCTGCAGAAGCAAAACAGCCCCAAAGCATGATTGACCCCCCGCCATGCTTTACAGTAGGCAAGGTGTTCTTTTCATCATAGGCCTTGTTCTTCCTTCTCCAAACATAGCGTTGATCCATGGGCCCAAACAGTTGTAATTTTGTTTCATCAGTCCACAGAACACAATCCCAAAACGTGTGTGGTTTGCCCACATGACTTACAGCATACTGCAGTCGACTCTTATTCTTTGGAGACAGCAAGGGGGTGCGCCTGGGAGTTCTGGCATGGAGGCCTTCATTACGCAGTGTGCGCCGTATTGTCTGAGCAGAAACTTCAGTACCCACATCTGACAAATATTTTCTCAGTTCCTCAGCAGTCACACGGGGACTTTTCTCCACTTTACGCTTAAGGTAGCGCACAGCAGTCGAAGTCAGCATCTTCTTTCTGCCACGACCAGGTAGCGTTTCAACAGTGCCCATTGCCTTGAATTTTGCATTTACTACTGTATTACAAAACCAATTGATGTCATATTAGTTGCATATGGTTCTTTATGAAGTCCTTGTAGGATTTCATTCTGAATACAATTACAAATGTACACTAAATTCCCTAAAACCCTTTACAGCATTGGGGGGTTCAATAATTTTGAACAAAACTGTATGGACCTCGTCCTCAAAGGTCCAAAATCATTATATTTTTTATTTTATTTTTTTATGTTATTTTAAGTTATTTCCCTATCCACATTTATTTCCAGAGTACTTGCCATGATCTTCCCAACATTTTGCTGCCATTTGCAGCCCTCCAGCCCTTTCCCTTCGTTTTTTAGAGACATTTTTGTAGTCAAAAGTCCGGGTCCCCATTGACTTCAATGGGGTTCGGGTTCGGGTCAAAGTCCGGGTTCGGGTTCGGTCCCGGACCCGAACTTTTTTTTCAAAGTCCGGGTTCGGGTCCAAACCCGAACATCCAGGTGTCCGCTCAACCCTAGTCACAACTTAAAGCGGAGTTCCACCCAAAAATGGAACTTCCGCTTAAACCACTCCTTACATGCCACATTTGGCATGTCATTTTTTTGGGAGGGTAGTGGGGGCTTCAGTAGGAGTGGGACTTCCTGTCCCACTTCCTTCATCCGCCCAGGGACCGCTTAGGCAATAAGTCATATCGCCTATGGCAGCCCCTCCCTGTAGGCGATCGCCTGGGACACGTGACAGGTCCCAGGCGATCGTCTGACCACTCACAGAGCGCAGCGCCTCTCACACATGCTCAGTGAGTGCCCAGCCGTGAAGCCGAAAGCTGTCACGGCCAGGAATAAAGACACCGGCCAGTGGGGGGGGGGGGACCGGAGCTCCGGACGATGTACCGCTGGACCATGGAGCAGGTGAGTGTATGTTTATTAAAAGCCAGCAGTTACACTTTTTGTAGCTGTTGACTTTTAATAAACATAAAAAAAACCTGGAACTCCCCTTTAAGGAACCCCTAACAATCTTTGGAGGAACCCTGGGTGAGATCAGCCGGGCCTAGTTATTCTCTTGATCGACAGGGAGCTGGCTGTCTGTAAAAAAATTATGCCAAAGTTTAGAAATGTATTTTGACTATCTTATTAGTTCCTAAAAGGTGCGTGTGCATTTAATTAATTGCTTCCAATACATACCAAAATGTAATTTGGACTTAGTAGCCCAACTTTTTTTGTCATCTGTAAATCACACTCTTTCATGTCTACACATTTCACGGTTGATCACATTTCACACTTGCCAGTGTGATGTTTAAGTGTGACAGGTGCTACACTGTTTTCCTGACACCATCCATGTATGCCATTTCATGCTACTACGATCAGCTAGTTGTCGTTGTCACAACTTGTTAGTCAGTGACTGCGAATCCAGCTCGGAGGCTCTGATAAAACTATTTCAGATGTCACTAGAGCTTAAAATAAATGAAGAATGGATTAAACATCTTGTCAGGAAAAGAGCAGCCACAAGGTTAACAAAGACAGAAACTCTACTACAGACTGCTGCTACTTGTGGGTTTTAGGCAGCAAGGCTTTCATTGACTGTACTGCAGAACAAAACTTATTTTATATACTTCTAAGATCAATCAAGAATATTCTGAATTTTATGAGCTATTTTTAAAGCTGAATTCTGGGGGAAAAAAGGTTTACTCTTGTAGGCAACCTCTACTATTCCCATGGAGTGATAATGTTGTTCAGCTGTGCTGTTCTGATATTTATAGCTAAAACATGCATCACAAGCACAATTCCCGGTGGAGCCACATATGGTGGAGAGGTTCCTTACTTCTCGAGGAGCGGACAAAATTCTGTCCTCTCTATATCTCCGCCTCACGTGTGGTGACTCCGAAGGAGCATCTCCCCTGTTTCAGTCTTGGAAGGCGGACATCCCCTGGCCTTGCAACAATATATCCCAACGGTAATTTCAGCTAGAGACGGATTTATCCAATTAAAATTCATTCACAGGGCTTATTACACCCCCCAAAGACTAGCTTGAATACAGTATGGGACGTAAGTGCCCCCAAAAATTTGAAAAAGCGTGGAAAGCATGGGTAAAGGCCCATTCGCTCACTATCTGGAAAGGGACTCCATTGAATGCTCGATGACTCCCTAGGACACCTCCTCCTTGCTTTATATACATCTCTCCCCTCAGCTTCCTTATTTCTTTACAATCCAAATAATACTGGGAATGGTTTGGCTATCTTATTGTTGCAGAACCTCCCTACCTGGTTGCCCACTCTAGACGTCTATATGTCCAGTGATTTATCAATATGACCATGTACTTCTGTTAATTTTATGTCTTGCATACCTTACCACTGTATGATTGAGCTGTACTGATGTTTTATTTACTAATAAAAACGTTTCTGTTAAAAAAAAATGTTGTTCAGCTGCTCTGGAAGTAATGCAGCAGTCCTATGATCGGTAAATTACTTTTCCTTTCTGGCAGCATAAAGAGAGTGGTCAAGTGATCGGTGTTTATTCCTGGCACAAGCTGTAACCCAGTATAGGGCCAATGTGTCTTCTGTTTCGGACTTAGGGCATGTTCTGGTTTTGACACAGAGCTCTCGCAAAATTTGGGTGGCCATTTTGGATGCAGATGTCCTATATACTGTATAGATTAGAGATCGGGACAAGTACCCATACTTGTAGGAATAGATAGGTTCCCAAAGAGGTCCCACTCCCAACCTATCAATGCGGATCAGGTTGGGGATCAGAATGCTCTGAGATGGGAAGTGCAGCATGGGTAAGGCTCACCCCCACTGTTATTAAAGGGCTATCAAAGGGGTTACTGCTGCAAAGAGATCCATTATTTTCAGACACTTAAAAAAGGCATGCTTTGTGCAGTCTCCTTTATGTAAGAAGTGAACTTTTATGCTGAACTCATCTCTGCTGCTAAATTTATCCAATTGTTCAGAAATGGATTTGAAGAACCCTTAAATTGTTACTGCATTAGCCGTTTTTTAATGGTACCCAAGGCAAAAAGAGAATTTAACCCTTGTGGTGCAGGAGGAGCTCCACTGTGTGGGTAGTTTTGAATTTTCCCTGGAGTTCAGATTTAAAAATACCCAAATGTCAGATTTTCACTTGATTACATGACAAATAACAACACAAATTCATTAAGTTAAAGTGATTTCCACATTGCTTCCAGCTGCTTGTCCATCCTGTCCTCCAACCAGATTTACTTGGTGTAAATTGCAGTTTTTGTACTGGTACTGGAGCTTTTACATGTTTCATTGGTATCCTTTACATAAAGTAACTTGAACTTTAGGTATATAGACCTTTCTATGGCAGGAACACATCTTTGAGTTTAAAGAAAAGCTAATAAAAAATTGAATCATTTGTAGTATAATTATAATATTTATGGCGGTAATATAAACTTTTCAGCAGTTCAACCTTAAAGAAGATGGCAAAGAGCGGGAACACTTTACAGCTATTGCTGGTTGGTGTATGAAGGGTCATTCACTTTGTTTTATGAGTTCACGATCTAAAACAAGGAAAACAGGTTCACACTGAAATTCAGGATGAGATTTGTACAGCAATAAGGGGACCATGGGAATTTCAACATTGCAGCAAATTGGAAGGATCACACACTAATCCCCTAACACATATCGCCATGCTGTATGTGTGATATAGTAGACTCTTTGTTTTCCAGGTGTAATAAAATGGAATATATATATATATATTTTTTTACTTTGCTTTTTTTATGTTCAGGATTTATAAATAAAAGTTTAGTCAGTCTCTTTTTGCTTTTTACAGATGTTATTGTTGGATTTGGATGAAATTAGAACGTGCAGAGCTCTGCTTACATGAATGTGCCTATTACTAGATATCACTGTTGGCGTCTGTGACATAGTTGGTTACACCTGACAGTTAACACATTTTTTTTTTTTTTATAAAAAGGTTAGAACCTCCATCAGCATATCCCTAGAATGAAAAGCAGAGCCACATTTTAACGCAATGTATGTATGCCACACCATTGAGGAATTAATGCTCAAGAAATGTTTAGCTAAAAAAACAGTGTTTTATTTCACAGCTACCTTTCTTTTATGCTAAAGTTGGCCATGGATGGGTAGAATTATAAATGAAAATTCTAGGGAAAAGTAGGTTCTAAGAAGGTTTGTTCATTTTTCAAATCATTAGTGGGTCACATCGATGTTTGTTTTCAACCACAGTGACAGAGAAGTGGAAGAAAAGAAGACAGTGGAAGAAATGTTTTTCTTGAATGACCAAATTCTTAACAAATTTAATCTTTTGAACGACAAACGAATGTTCTGAGAATTTTCGTACAAATTTTTCCAAGACATTTCACAATAATTTTCATTTAAAATCCTATCCATCTGTGCCCAGCTTAACCTTTTAGGGCTCCTTTGACATGGATCGGATTCTGTTTTTAGCAGCAGGAGATCTGTGCGCTGGTCCCCTGATGCTTGGAGCAGAGCAGGCAGATGACACATCTGTGTCTACTCAGTTTATGGAGAGTGGATACGGACAGAGCCTGCTCTGCTCTATGAGTAGCTGTTAGTAAACGGACACCACTGTCTGTTTACACCTGGCTATCTCCAATCCGTTCCACCTAAACAGAAGAGGAAAGAGTCCGCTCCTATTTATTTTTGTGGACTAGATCACACCTGCCTGTCTGTAGAAATGCACTGACTTTTCTGATCAGGTTTGCCTGAAAAACTGACAGGTGGACTTGATCAGAACGCCCATGTAATATGGGCCTAAAACAACAAATGTATTAATTTGTTTAGATGAAAGTGCAGTAAAGCACTTTAACCAGTTAATTAGTACTTGTATTAAACACAGGATCAACCTGGAACACATTCTGCTGGTCTGTAATATACATTTAATGTGAACACGTTGGTAGAGTCTCCATTAGACACCATTGGAGAGCCAGTTGCATACAGCCCAATAATAGCACTGCTGAGAAGTCTACTCATTTACTTGTTACATATTTATATCCAGAGCTTTTTTTCTCAGAAAATAGGTGCAGGAACTCAACCACGACCCATCCAGATTTCACAAACAGTAGAAGGGTCTTAAAGGGGCATTAAATACCAGAATTGCTTTACATACAGAGTGCAGAGTTCAGGGGGTTACAAAGCTGTCGCTTGTAAACACAGAAACCAGACTTCTGTGTTTACAAGTGATTGTGGTGAGTAGGCACCAGAGGGTCTGAGCCAGAGGTGGTGGAACTGAGTTCCCCCAAGTTCCCCCTGAAAAAAAGCCCTGTTTATATCACCTGCTGAAATGGGCAGTATGGTGTCCAAGTAGTTACCACTTTCCTTGCAGCTCTGGATCCTGGGTTTGAGGTCTGCCAGGACCAAAAGTTATATATACTGTAGATTATATGTTATCCAGTGTTTGTGAAGGTGTTCTCTGAGTGTTTATATTTCCTCCCACAAGCCTAAGGCATACTGCTAGGTTAATTGGCTGCCTCTCAGTATCCTGTGATAAAGAAATTAGCGCTCCTTTAGGGGGGCAGGGACTGATGTGGATGGATCTCTGTACTCTGTAAACTACTGTGAAATATTTTGGAGATATAAAATTACTGGATATAAATTAAAGGAGGCATGTTCTAAGATAAGATAAGCTGCCATTGATGAAATTTCCTTTTAAAAATGCTGCCAGCCTGCTGCTTTATCTAAGTGTTGCAGCACACAGTTGAAAACATGTGTCCCCTGACAACTGGTGGTTGGACATTATCAGCCTTTTTCAATAAAGGGTACAAAACTACCTTAGGTTAAAAAGGAAGAGCATTGTCTGAAAACGTACAGGACAAAACTGCCAACCTGAATATGTGTCTGTCCAATATTATGGCCACCAAAAAGTTAATTTTCAGGTAATGTCTGCAAGGGAATCTCTTGACTATTCTCAAAAGGAAGTTTTTGAAGACCAAAATAAATAAACTAAGGGCCAGATTCACAAAAGAGATACGACGGAGTATCTCAGATACTCCGTCGTATCTCAGATACTCCGTCGTATCTCAGATACTCCGTCGTATCTCAGATACTCCGTCGTATCTCAGATACTCCGTCGTATCTCAGATACTCCGTCGTATCTCAGATACTCCGTCGTATCTCAGATACGCCGTCGTATCTCAGATACTTGGTCGTATCTCAGATACTTGATCGTATCTCAGATACTCCGTTGTATCTCTCAGGCCCCGTACACACGACCGGATCGATTCGCTGGGATTGATCCGCGGATCAGTTTCAGCAGATAGATCCGGTCGTGTGTACGTCCGAGCGGACATTTCCCAGCGGATAAAAATCCAGCCGACGGATTCCCAGCGGATAAAGATTTTGTAGCATGCTAAGAAATCTATCCGCTGGAATCCAGTCCAGCGGACTGATCCGGTCGTCTGTACAGACTCACCGGATCAGTCCGTCCGCTCCCATCCCTCGCATGCGTCGTAATGATTCGACGCATGCGTGGAAGTATTTACCTTCCAGGGTCGCGCACGTCGCCGCGTCATCGTCGCGGCACGTCACCGCGGATGTATTCCGCGGGGATTTTGATCTGATGGTGTGTACAGCCATCAGATCAAAATCCGCCAGAGGATTTATCCGCTGGAAACGGTCCGGCGGACCGTTTCCAGCGGAAATCCTCTCGTGTGTACAAGGCCTTAGAGCAGTGGCGGAACTACCGCCATAGCGACCCACGCGGGCGCTATGGGGCCCGCAGCCGAGTGGGGCCCGGCCCGAAAATCTGACTGCAGTCCCAACCGAGTCTCTCTCTCTCTCACATCGGTATAATCAGTGGCGGTGAGAGAGAGACTCTGGTCATTACGCTGCGCAGGAGGGAGGAGGTGGTTGCTGCACTGGTTGCTAACGCCTGTGCCGCTTGGCGTGTAGCAACCAGTGACATCACGGCTGCAGTGCACCCCCTCCGTGTTCAGTGCTGAAAGCGCGGGAGGATTTCACTTCTTCTTCCTCCTCCTCCGCGCTACAGCTCTGCCTCCTGGGGCCCAACAAAGCTGAGCTCCGACCGAGGCCGCCCCTTGACATAGCAGAGAGGGACACATTTGCAGCAACTGAGAGGGAGAGCAACAGCATATGAGAACAGCAGCCAACAACAGAGAGTGGTGGCCCCGGTGAGCAGCAGGAGGCTGACTGGAAGGAACAGCGCGAGAGGGAGTGAGAGAAGACCTGACCTGAGCAGCAGTGACATCCTCCCAGTCCCAGAGCCTGCACACCTTCCCCCAACGTCTGCTCCAGCTGTGCCTGTCATCAAGAAGAAACAGGCTGACCGAGGACAGAGAGCCGGGACAAGGATGGTCTGGAGGTAGGTGCATCACACACACCTACCCACAGACAGGGGCTGGTACAGGGTGTACAGGAAGGACTGCAGGTCAGCTTAGGGGGTCAATTTCACTCACCACCCCCCCCCCCCCCTCTCTCTCTCTCTTCCATCCCCTCTCTCTCTCCCATCCAGCCCCTCTCTCTCCCATCCAGCCCCTCTCTCTCTCCCATCCAGCCCCTCTCTCTCTCATCCAGCCCCTCTCTCTCTCTCATCCGGCCCCTCTCTCTCCCATACAGCCCCTCTCTCTCTCATCCAGCCCCTCTCTCTCCCATCCAGCCCCTCTCTCTCTCCCATCCAGCCCCTCTCTCTCTCCCATCCAGCCCCTCTCTCTCTCATCCAGCCCCTCTCTCTCCCATCCAGCCCCTCTCTCTCCCATCCAGCCCCTCTCTCTCTCATCCAGCCCCTCTCTCTCTCTCCCATCCAGCCCCTCTCTCTCCCATCCAGCCCCTCTCTCTCTCTCATCCAGCCCCTCTCTCTCTCATCCAGCCCCTCTCTCTCTCCCATCCAGCCCCTCTCTCTCCCATCCAGCCCCTCTCTCTCCCATCCAGCCCCTCTCTCTCTCTCATCCAGCCCCTCTCTCTCTCCCATCCAGCCCCTCTCTCTCCCATCCAGCCCCTCTCTCTCTCCCATCCAGCCCCTCTCTCTCTCCCATCCAGCCCCTCTCTCTCTCTCTCATCCAGCCCCTCTCTCTCTCTCATCCAGCCCCTCTCTCTCTCCCATCCAGCCCCTCTCTCTCTCCCATCCAGCCCCTCTCTCTCTCCCATCCAGCCCCTCTCTCTCCCATCCAGCCCCTCTCTCTCCCATCCAGCCCCTCTCTCTCTCATCCAGCCCCTCTCTCTCTCCCATCCAGCCCCTCTCTCTCTCCCATCCAGCCCCTCTCTCTCTCCCATCCAGCCCCTCTCTCTCCCATCCAGCCCCTCTCTCTCCCATCCAGCCCCTCTCTCTCCCATCCAGCCCCTCTCTCTCTCTCATCCAGCCCCTCTCTCTCTCTCCCATCCAGCCCCTCTCTCTCTCTCCCATCCAGCCCCTCTCTCTCTCTCCCATCCAGCCCCTCTCTCTCTCATCCAGCCCCTCTCTATCTCATCCAGCCCCTCTCTCTCTCATCCAGCCCCTCTCTCTCCCATCCACCCCCTCTCACTCCCCACTTTCTCTCCCATCCACCCCCTCTCTCTACCAACTCACCCCTTCTCTCTCTCACCCCTTCTCTCTCTCTCTCTCTCATTCTCTCCCACCCCTTCTCTCTCTCTCCTACCCCCCTTCTCTCTCACCCTCACCAAGCCCCTCTCCCCTGCCAAGTGGACACTGACTAACAGGTGACAGCTAAGCATGAGCTCCAGCGTGTTCGCATGCTACACGTGCGGAGCCCGCCAGGAAGTCTGCACGGCACTGCGCTAATCACAGCCAGGAAGATATTACCCGATCTCTGCAGCCGAGCATCGGGACAATGTCTCCCTGGCTGTGATTAGCGCAGTGCTGTGCAGACTTCCTGGCGGGCTCTGCACCATGCAAACACGCTGGAGCTCATCCTTAGTGACAGCAAGTGGGAGTAGGAATCGGGTAGGTCAGTGTCGTGATCAGGTAGGTCAGTGTAGTGATCAGGTAGGTCAGTGTAGTGATCAGGTAGGTCAGTGTAGTGATCAGGTAGGTCAATGTAGTGATCAGGTAGGTCAGTGTAGGGATCAGGTAGGTCAGTGTAGGGATCAGGTAGGTCAGTGTAGGGATCAGGTTAGTGTAGTGGTCAGGTATTTCAATGCAGCAATCAATTAGGTCAGTGTAGGGATCAGGAAGGTCAGTGTAGTGGTCAAGTAGGTCAGTGTAGGAATCAGGTACAGTAGGTCAGTGTAGTAGTCGGGTAGGTCAGTGTATGTGCAGTTTTTACCCCAGATGTGTTGTTCAATGGCATTAGTTCATTTTTTTTCGAGGGGGGGGGGCCCATACAACATTTTGCTATGGGGCCCTGAGATTTCTAGTTACGCCCCTGCCTTAGAGTATCTATGCGACGCATAGATATCCCTTAGATCCGACAGGTGTAATGGACTTATACTGTCGGATCTTAGGATGCAATACCGCGGCCGCCGCTGGGGGGAGTTCGCGTCATAAACCAGCGTCGGGTATGCAAATTAGGAGTTACGGCGATCCACAAAGGTTTTTCCCGTCTTTACTTCGTCGCAAGTGTTAGATTTCCGTCGCATAGATAGTGCACCTTTAACATGGTGGAAAAGTACTCCACCATGTTAAAGTATGCCCGTCTTTCCCGTGTCGCTTTTGAATTTTTTTTTTTTCCCGGCGTAAGTGCTTTGTTGACGTCGCGATTCTCAAAACGTTGGCGCGTCGTAATTTTGCGCAAAGCACTACGGGAAATTTGCGAGGGGAGCATGCGCAGTACGTCCGGCGCAGGAGCGCGCCTAATTTAAATGGTACCCGCCCCATTTGAATTGGGCCGCCTTGCGCCGGACGTGTTTACGATACACCGCCGCAAATTTCCAGGTAAGTACTTTGTGGATCGGGCACTAAATCTGAAAACTTGCGGCGGTGTAACGTAAACGGGTTACGTTACGCTGCGCCCAAGCTACGTGAATCTGGCCCTAAGATCCCATAAAGCAAGTGGTGGTCTAACAGGATGAATTCCAAGATAAACTACAGATTAATGATTAACCAAAGCATTGAAATAAAACAGCCAAGGCCAAAAATCTGACCCTTAATTGTACTGTGAGCTAAATATTCATCCACACCTTGTTGCAAACATGGTAGTAATACCAGTCTCATACAGACCTCTATTCATCAACACCTGAGCTTCAACAACCATGCAGTTAAATCCAGCACCCAAAAACACGATGGAAGAATAGGCCTTGAAAAAGGAGATATGAATGACCCGGAAAGCACAAAGGTTTGCATACCAAGCACTTTGAGGCAAATCTGGAGCCAGGATAAGTACCAGATTTTTTTCGAACTCAATTCTGTAAAGAAGTCTGGGTAAGAGATGTACAGGATGATATTCGTATATCACACTGAATCTGTCCAACAGCATCATTAAGGCATCTGTCACAGTGGACTGGAAGTCCCTCAGCTTCGAGATGAACTTGTCCAGTTTGGTATTGAGCTCAAAGGCTAGTAGATCCATATTCAGAGTTCCCATCTGGAGCATATATCAATCTGAACATCTTCTGATGAAGGGACCATTCCCCTAGATCCAGACTCTGCTAGATGATTCACGTATGTCACTCCTGTGGCCTTTTCCAACTATATCACCACAGTATGGCCCCCACAGAGTGTTTGTCCAGAGGGGAAGAGACAACCTGATGCCTTAAAGTTCAAGATAAATTTATGGGGAGGGGAGTGTCCTCTGTTGACCTTTCTAAAACCCCGAAAAGGCTAGCTTCTGTCATAATAGTCATCCATTGAAGGAGAAGAAATTGCCTACATGGAGGGACAAATACATCAGCCACTAGAAAAAGGACATCCTTGAGATGGCACTGGGTCAAATTTCGTTGTCCAGGTACAAAGGAGATTTTTTCCACTTGCACAGGATTTCCTGCCACAGGGTCAAAGTTTGAAACTGAGCAAAAGTGCTCACTTTGAAGGTGATCATTAGACCTCACATACTAGAATGAAGAGAGTACCACTGGTTGTGATGAAGACTCTAGACGTGGTCCTGAAATTTGTGAGGCTCCTCCAGCAGGAGAAAAAGCTTTACCAGATTAGTGTCCAGGATTAAGATTACAGACAATAAATTGGGGGTCAAATATTCAGGATCCAACCAAAGTCACACTTGGTACGTAGCATCAACTGAATGTGGTCCTTCAAAATCTGGTAAGAGTCTGCTCACATGAGAAGATTGCCAAGATAATTCACAATTGGGATGCCCCTGAGGTAGTAAAATGATCAAATGGTGTCAAAGACCTTTGTAAGACCTTTGTAAATACTCAAGGAGAGAGACACAGTTGAAGGGAATAGCCAGAAGTTGGTGACAGTCATAACCCATGGTGAATCGGACAAAATGTTGGTGGCTCTGACAAATCAGGACATGAAGATATGTATCTTAAATATGATGCCCAGAAGTCTCTCTAGTGGAAAGAAACAACTAGTGGAAAGGGTCACACGCTAGCTCCAGCTGTCCATACCACGCTCTTGGATTGTCCGTTTGGATATTATTTGGATTTTTTATATCTTTTATATCTTTTGAGTAGTGGAGCTTTTTAAGATTTTAATACATTTCCGTTTTTTGGATTTACACTATGTGGAGGATCTCCCTTTCTTTTTCATATGTTTGACATCTGGGAAAGTTTTTTTGGTTTGGACATTTGATCCTGTCACATCGGATCCCTGCTTTGGAGTTACCAATCCTGGAGTAGGTGCTGTGGATGAGAGAGGAGATGACTTTAAAACATAGGTGGGTTTGTCAGAGATCTTGGTGAAATTGTTCTACCAAGGTCACTTGATCGCATGGAAGCAGAGACTTGACATTCTTGGATCCCGAAGGACCATTGTCATTGGTTAACCGATGAAGCTGACTGATGGTCTGATGTGCCTACACACCATCGGTTAATGAACCGATCGTGTCAGAGCGCGGTGACGTAAAACACAACGACGTGCTGAACAAAAACGACGTTCAATGCTTCCACGCATGCGTATACTTGATTCTGAGCATGCGCAGGTTTTTAACCAATGCTTTTGCATACTAAAGATCGGTTTTGACCTATCGGTTAGGCGTCCATCGGTTCAATTTTAAAGCAAGTTCTCATTTTTTTGACCGAAGGATAACTGACCGATGGGGCCCACACACGATCGGTTTGGACCGATGAAAACGAACCTTCAGTCCGTTTTCATTGATTTTGACCGATCGTGTGTACGCGGCCTTATGGTCTGTCTGAAGTTTAAAAAATGGAGATCCTTCCACATGAAACAAAGTAGCCTTATTTAAACGTGAAGGAAGCAGAAGGTTAAGAAGTCTATTTTTAAGTAAAATCCTTTCAAAAAGGATATTTGACAGAAAGCGTTCTAGTAATACCAATACTTTATTAGAACACTTTCAGTCCTTATTAATGAAGTCGATAAGGAATGAAACAGAAACACTGACGTCCTCTGACAATTGGAGGTTAGGACATCTAAGGGAGATCCCAGCACCCTGTTCAGTTTTTTTGCAACTATTGTACCAATCCTGGAAATAGGCAGCTTAACCCCACTGGTACTATTTGATTTTCATTCAAAAGCTATGTCCTTCCAAGAGAAAAAAAAGTTTTGGCTTTAGATATATTTTAAGTGACCAGTACAAGATAGATTCTGATCAATTGGTACAGAACTGGCACCTATAAACTGGAACAGAAATGGGTCTTCTATTACAAGCTGCCTATAGAGTCCAAGGTTGGAAATTGTCTAAAATGTTTTTGTATGATGTACTACTAACAGTATCCTTCACTGGAAATCCAAGGACATAATATTTTTGAAGAATATCCAATTTTTTTGGCCATATAGTACGTTAGATGCTAAGGTGTCCACAAACTTTTGGTCATATGGTGTGTGCCAGATAAGAATATGCAGCTGTAGAGGTAAAGCACATGTTTTCTTTAAAGTGTCCACAAAAATGTGACCATAAACTGAAGTTTGTCAGAACAACAAAGATAAACAAACCATATTGCTATCGGTGTAAAACATATAAAAGTGCTCCACTTGCCATTCCTTCACCAATGGAAAAATGCACACTTAACAGAGAGATATGGGGGTAGATCCACAAAGAAATTACGCCGGCGTATCTATTGATACGCCGGTGTAATTTCAAAATTCTTGCGTCGTATCTTTGTTTTGAATCCTCAAAACAAGATACGACGGCATCTCGGCTAGATCCGACAGGCGTACGACTTCGTACGCCGTTTGGATCTAAGATGCAATTTTTCGGCGCCCGCTAGATGGCGTTCCCGTCGTAATCCGCGTCGAGTATGCAAATGAGCTATTTACGGCGATCCATGAACGTACGTCGGCCCGTCGCTTTTTTTCCCGTTGTTTGCGTTCAGATTTTTTTGGCGTATAGTTAAAGCTGCTATACTGAGGCGTACTCAATGTTAAAGCGGGGGTTCACCCTATTAAAAAAAAAATAAATTTTTTTTTTATTATACCATTACATTCGGCATCGTAGCGCGAGCTACAGTATGCCGGTCTTACATTTTTTATCCCTGTACTCACTGTGCTATGGATCATTGAAGATTCCGGGGAATGGGCGTTCCTATGGTGAGAGAAGGTGATTGACGGCCGGCCCTGGCACGTCACGCTCCTCCGGAAATAGCCGAAATAGGCTTGGCTCTTCACGGCGCCTGCGCATAGCCTGTGCGCAGGCGCCGTGAAGAGCCGAGACCTACTCCGGCTGTCTTCGGGGAGCGTGACGTGCCAGAGCCGGCCGTCAATCATCCTCCCTCTCCATAGGCACGCCCATTCCCCGCGGGAGTCGGAATCTTCAATGATCGATAGCACAGTGAGTACGGGGATTAAAAATTTAAGACCGGCATACCGTAGCTCGCGCTACGATGCCGAATGTAATGGTATAATGATGTTAAGGAGGGTGAACCACCGCTTTAAGTATGGCCGTCCTTCCCGCGTACAATTTTGAATTTTTTACGTCATTTGCGTAAGTCGCTCGCGAATAGGAATTTGCGTAGAATGACGTCACCGTCGTAAGCATTGGCGGGTTCCGGTTTAATTTCGAGCATGCGCACTGGGATACCCCCAGGGCAGTTCCAAAAAAAGTTGTTTACGTCCGGTCACGACGTACTGACATAAAACACGCCCCCATTAGATCCATTTGAATTCCGCGCCCTTACGCCGAGAGAGATACACTACGCCGCCGTAACTTACGGTGAGAATTTGTTGAGGATTCAAACCAAAGCAACGTAAGTTACAGCGGCGTAGCGTATCTTACATATGCTGCTCCTGGCGCAGATGTATGTGGATCTGCCCCATGCTGTCTATTACTAGAACAGCAATAAGCGCTTTGGGTAAATGGCATCACAAAGCGCTTATTGATGTTCTAGTAATAAACAGCACATCCCTCTGGTGAGTGTATATTTTTACCATTGGGGAAGCACAACAAAGTGTTTATTGCTGGTCTAGTAATAGACAGCATATCCCTCTAGTGAGTGCGTATTTTTACCATTGGTGGAGGATTGGCACTATGGGTGTTTCCAAGCGTTGGGGAAAGGCTGAAGTGGAGCACTTTTATATGTTTTACACCCGTAACAATATGAACTGTTTATTTTTGTTGTTCTGACAAACTTAATTTTATGGTCACATTTTTTTTGGACACTTTTAATATTTTAGCAGTGCATTTTTGTTCTAATTTGGTTATTGGTGTACTTTATATCTACACTTATTGCTGTCTAATTTTCACTGACAGAGCGCTGACTTTATTTTACTATTTTGACTTTAAAGTGTATTTCCACTTTTGGTATAGCACCTACTAAATTGTTACATGTTCTTATTCACATAAAATATATATAGCGGTATATATTTTTTATAATTACTATATATTTAGAAACATGTAACAAATATATAATAGGGGGTTCTCAAATGTAATTGCAAATGTAAAAAATACTCTTTAAGCTTACAGATAAGTTCATTCACATGATCTTTATCACTCTTTGAGTAAATCAGCCTTGAGAATTACTACGGCAAAAAGGAAATTTCCATTGTTCCTGAGTAGCTGGATCATACTTGGATTTCAGGGCAATAAAAAGTGTGCTTATCTGCAGTTCAATAACACCAATACAGGTGAGTCACCTGGTGGCACTCCCTGGAATTAGACGACTGGACAATGGGGATTTGTAGAGTGCTGGTGGTAAGCATCGAGGTGGGAGGGGTGAGGGGGAAAAAAAACATTTAAATAGCCATAGCAGCTCACTGTAACAACTTATCCTTCTCACTACACCTTATCTTGTTCTATAGCCCTACTAAACTTGCAGAGACACCATGAGTTTCAGTGGAAAATATGAGGTGGAGAGCCAGGAGAACTACGAATCCTTCATGCAGCTAATCGGTAAGAATATATTTTTTGGTCTAATTTAGTACAATTTTTGGTCTAAATTAGTACATTTTCAATATTTTTTTATAAACATACTCGCGTGCCTCACCCAATTTTGTACACTTCAAAGATCTTTTGTGCTATGGCCGTGCACATCAAAGCAACGGCTTTACCTAAAGTGGAAGTTTATGACCGGTGGGAGGAGGAGGCTCCTGCCATAATCAGGCCACTGAGCTTCAATTGATCAAATTCTTGCACATACGCACAGGGCTTACATCATCCATAGCACCCAGCTCCATTTTTTGCATCGTTTATACACAGCAGAGAGTGTACCTACACATAGTTAGGAACAAGTAGAGAGTTTTTTATTTTTTGCCAGAAAAGACTTTGCATGTTTCCCCCCCCCCCCAAAAAAAACTCTCCCTCTCAGCTATTTTGAGCCTTTTTTAAAGTCTGTCCTACACCTGCGCCTCCCCCCATTTTTTATTTAAATTCCCTATCACCCTGTTTGCCAACAGGAACATAGAGGTGATAATTCAAATGATAAAATTTGTACTTCTGTTCCAGGAATTCCAGCAGAAACAATTCAGAAAGGAAAGGATTTCAAATTCACCACAGAGGTGGTGCAGAATGGTGATGATTTCACCTGGTCCCAGATCTACCCAGGCCACACCATGACCAACAAGTTCACCGTTGGGAAGGAGTCTGATTTGGAAACCATGAGTGGGAAAAAATTTAAAGTAAGTAGAACCTGGGATTGGTATTAATGTGACAGTATTCAGATATGGCAATTAGAAATGACAGCATGAAAACTCTTGGTACATCATTTTAGTGTGGGCATCAATGGCAATCTAGCTGCACATGCCAGTGTTTTTAGAGTGAAGGTTCTCTCATCCTGACTTGAAATAGATAAAGCAGAACAGGCTCTTGTGCCGAAAGCTAGTTAAAAGCTGGCTGAAAAAAATCTGAGATCCCCCCCATCTGGGCTACACAGCAGGGTTTGGTGAATGTTCTACTGTGTCTATTGTATTTTGACAGTCAGCCTTGCCGGCTGTTAAAATACATAAATCAGTGCCTACATCTGATTGGATGCAAGAAAGAAAACAAATGCAGGCACCTCTGAGTTAGACTGTAAAGTGTGTATTCATAAAATCACATAGTAACTTACATCAAGGATTACATTGATCTGTTTGGATGCAGACACTGTTCGTCTGACATTTTTCCATTGGATGTTGGGCTGGAGAAGCAACTGGTCCACCCACTGAGAAAATTTTGGCCAATTAATCAGGAACTGGCTGAAATTCGCTCCGTGTATGGCCAGCTTAAGTCTGCAGTGTGATTATATCTATAACCACAATTTTTTGTGGCTACACAACTCCTGTGCCCCTAGAGCCTTGTACACACGTTCGGACTTTTGACCGTGCAAAAGTCCGCCGTGAGTCCGTCGGAAGTCCGACGGAAAGAAAGAGAACAGGTTCTCTATCTAAGGTCCGTCGGACTTCCATTAAAAAAAGGCACTTTTTTTTCCGCTGAAAATCCAGCCGTGTGTACGAGGCATAGGGGTAAATAAATAAATAAATTGAATACTGTAGCTGTTCAGCCATCAAAACTGTGTGTACGTTTATTCTGAGCATACAGGAAAAAAAATCAAATGTTCGTAGTCTATATTCTTGGCAATTTGAATGCGTGAATGCAGAAAATACCCCATTATGGTCACTAGATGGCACTGAACAAATTTTGTACTATGATTTGTCATCTAGTAGCCATAATGTAGTATTTTCTACAGGGGAATAAAAACCCTGTCTGCAAATGGATACTGTTGACCGTATGGTCGTGATCCACCCAGATCTCTGGACTGCCACCCGGCTTAGCCTTTCAGAACTCCAGTGAGAGTGGAGAGGGAGCAGAGCAGACAACGATGACTGGCAGTCACCAGCTCTCAGCGTTTTTTGATCACTCAGTTCTCAGCCTTAGAGCCAGCGGGGGACAGCATCGGACCAATGCTGCATCCACCTGGGTGAGTATGATTTTAACAAAAAACAAAATAAGTAAAAATCAAAACTTCTCTTTTAGGGTCCTTTCACACGGGTGGTCCGCCCGGCAGACTCCACTTTGCTCAGCGAGGGATCGATCCGCTGATCCCCACTGAGCAGGCGGATGACAGGTCTGTCTCCGCTCACTGTGCAGAGACAGACCTATAAGAGCCTCTATGGGGAGATTGGTTGTCCTCTATGGGGAGATCGCTGTCCAATCCTCCAGACGGATGGAAAATAGGACCACCATCCATCTGGATTTCATGGACAGGATCAGATCAGATAGCAGTGGGGGTCAGCAGACTTGTCACCGCTGTTATCCACTGCTCCATAGGAGTAAATGGAGGCTTCGATCAGGTCCGCCTAAAAAACTGACCTGATTGGAAAGTTTGTGTGAAAGGGGACTTCATTACAATACAACCAGCATATTACTTCCTAAGAATCTTTTATTTGTTACAGGCAACAGTCCAGTGGGATGGCAGCAAAATTGTTGTAGACTTTGGAAAATACAAACATACATCTGAGATTGCCGGAGGAAAACTGGTAGAGGTAAGCATCTATTTTATTAAATTTAGCATGCTTTGAAATAAAATAAACATATTATCTACATTTTTTGGATGTATCCAATAAAGCAAAGTTTAATAACCCAGAGCAATCTTAGATGAGACATCTTAGGCCCCATACTCACGACCAAACATGTCTGCTGAAACTGGCCCGCAGGCCAGTTTCAGCAGACATGTTTGGTCGTGTGTGGGCGCGAGCGGGCCGAATTCCAGCAAACATTTGCCCGCTGGGCCTTTTCCCAGCAGACAAATATTCCTGGACTTGTTTTAAAACAGCCCGCTGGAATTCAGCCCGCTCGGACATGTACGGTCGTCAGTACAGACCTACCGTACATGTCCAGGCGCCCGCCGTCCCTCGCATGCGTCGAATGACTTCGACGCATGCGTGGAAGCATTTTAAAGGCGGGCCGCCCACGTCGCCGCGTCATTGTCGCGGCGACACCGCGTCATCGACGCGGCGACACCGCGGACACGCCCCGCGTATTGTTTACGCGCGGACTTCTGTACGATGGTGTGTACAACCATCGTACAGAAGCCCTCTGGCAGACATGTATGGTGAAAACGGTCCGACGGACCGCTTTCACCATACATGTTTGTCCGTGTGTACCCGGCCTTAGATGTGCATCTTTAGAAACGCAACATGCGGGAATATGAGAAATATAGACACCATACCTCCCAACTTTCTGAAATGGGAATTAGGGACACCTACAAGCAAAACTATGCAGGCATAAGACACACCCCTGACCACGCCCCCTTAAAGGAGAATTGTACAAAAATACAAGATTGTGGTTAAACCCACAAGTGCTTTTTTATCACTACTATTCCTTTATATTGGCTTTCGGAAATTACAAATGCAGCAATTTAGAAATCAGATGAAACGTTTAGCACCGGGAAACACTTTTTGATGGATAAAAACGATATAGATCAGACCAAAATGAGGGACAAATGAGGAGAAATCAGGGACAGTCCCTCAAAATCAGGGACAGTTAGGAGATATGTTGACAATGACACACGTGCACCCACACAGGTAGAACACAATGGACTATTGTCTTTATTCAACCTTACCTACTATGAATCAATTGTCTGGAATCACTGCTTTTGGAACCCATTGACAAGGGTACTACTAGAGCCAATGCAACTGCTTTGGGGCCTAGAAGTACAGAGGGTCACTGCACTGCCAGGCTTCACAATCATTTATCAATTAGCAATAGTTTGGCATTAACTTTTTAATAAACTAAATGTATGTACACAGTTTGAAAACATCTCTGATTGTTATGAAAGCAATTAGTATTTTATCATGGGAAATGTGCTTGAAATGAATATTAGGGAGGCAATGTGGCCCCTTACAGCTGAATTCAAGGCAAAAGGCCAAAAACACAGATGAAATACATATATGGGAGATTTTATACATTTTCCTGCCTCATAGCACAGTCCTGTCTGGCAGGACAGGAGAACTGATTTTTTGGGCGCAGGTTAGTAACATTTAGAAACACCCTACCCCATATCTTCCAACTGTCAGGGCCGTCTTAATAGCATCATGGGCCCCTGGGCAAAGTAATGCTCTGGGGCCCCTACAATGATGAAAGTGCAGGTGAAAATACATCAAGTAGGTCGGAGGCAGACTGCCTCCCCTGTGTATCTATCACTCTCAGTGCCATCATGGGGCCCCCAATTTTGGGGCAACGTGGGCTCAAGGACCAGCTGCTTTGGGGAAATTGCATGGGCCCCCCATGCAGTTGGGGCCCCTGGGCAGTGCCCAGGTGTGCCCTCTCATTAAGAGAGACCTTCCAACTGTCCCTAATTTTGAGGGACTGTCCCTGATTTTGAGCAATGTCCCTCTGTCCCTCTTTCCTCCTCATTTGTGCCTCATTTTGGTCTGATCTATAGAGTTGTATATAAAATGAATACAATTAATGTTTTTTAGCGCTGCACTTTTTTGTATTTATTTGCCTGGACTTTGTTTGTGTGCTGGCTGCTTTTTGGGTCATACCTCTTTCACTAATTTTTCTAGTTAGCGCAATTTTTCCCCCACATATCCTTGTATATAAAATGCACTTTTTATTTTTCAAAAAGTGTTTCCCGGTGCTAAACCTTTCATCCAATGTCTAAATTGCTACATTTGTAAATTTTAAAAGACAATATACAGTAAACAATATAATGGTAAAAGAAGTCCTTGTGGATTTAATTAACTTTTTGGTTAATTCTCCTTTAAGGGGGTGTGGCAGGGGGCATGTCCTCTGCCTACATACGTTTGTTAGTAGGTGTCTCTCATTCCTATCTCAAAATGTTGGGAGTTATACCTACCCACCTCCACCCTATGACAGGGCAATGAAAACAAAAACAGCAGACTAAAAAGCATATCTCTCTGTCACCTTGCTCTCTTCCCAGCCATAGCATATTCATGGCATGGCATCACAACTTATTGACACCATAGGGTACTTCTACCCTCACCCAGTCTGTATGCTACAGAGACCGCAAGTGCATAGCTCCCAACTGTCCCTGATTTCGAGGGACAGTCCCTAATTTCGAGCAATACCCCTCTGTCCCTCATTCCTCCTCATGTGTCTCTCATTTTGGTCTGATCTATATAGATGTATATAAAATTCACTTTTTATCTGTCAAAAAGTCCTTTAATCGTTAAACCTTTCATCTGATTTCTAAATTGCTGCATTTATAAATTCCAAAAGTCAATATAAAGGAATATTAGTGGTAAAAAAAGCACTTGTGGGTTTACCCAATCTTGTTTTTTTGTACAATTCTCTTTTAAAGCGGTTGTAAACTCATAAAAAAAAAAAAACAATTTAAGCAATATTACAATTTACATGTGTATTGAGAAAAAATGGGCACCAAGAGTAAGCCCAAAAATCGTTCTTACTGTAAAAAGACTGAGTTTTGTAATGCTGCTGCTCTGTTATAGCTGTCGCCATTACCACTGTGGTCTTCCGTGTCTGTATTCCTAGTAATTTCCGCCTGCGTTACATTTCTCTCCCCGTAATCTCGCGCATGCGCACTAATTGCAGTGTCCAAGCCTCGTCTTAGTTTCCAGTTACTATGGAAACGAACGTTGAGCGAATCAGAGATAGATCCTGTTGCTGGCATCGCGGGATCTCGGGGCTGACGTCGACAATAGGAAATGACGCAGCCCGGTATAGACGCTGCATTTGTCCGGTCGGGTCTCAGCCGGCCGGAAAGTTTTTACAAACGGCGCATGCGTGGGCTACGTCATGAGCCACAATTATACATATATCTTGCAAGGAAGGCAGGTAAGGAGACAATCTTCTAATGCAGTGGTTCTCAACTCCGGTCCTCGGGACCCACTTACAGGCCAGATTTTAAATATTACCTTGAGGAAAACGTTTCAGTTAATTTCAGTTATTTTGAAAACGTTTCAGTTATTTTGAAAACGTGACCTGTTAGTGGGTCCCGAGGACCGGAGTTGAGAACCACTGTTCTAATGCAAATGTATATAAAGCCTGCAAGTGTCCACATAAAGAAAAGTTATCAGAATGGGTTTACAACCACTTTAAGGGGGCGTGTCCTATGCCTGCATACTTTTGCTGATAGGTGTCCCTCATTCCCATCTCAAAAAGTTGGGAGGTATGCAAGTGGCTGATACCATGTCAATTAAAAAAAATACTTTTAATAACATATAGATTTATACAAAGCAATAATGTGTGTCTTTTTTTATCTGTCTGGAGTTCAGCTTTAACATTTTAAAGTAAATTCCTACATTCGAATTTGGTATCAGCCCCTCGTAAAATACCCTTTACAGCAGCATTCAGACTGGGAGAGGGTGGGGGTGACACTATGACTTTGGAGTCGTACAAGTGTGAATGGAGCATGAACATGTAATGCTGACCCATATTACTCTGTTGTCCAGAGAAAAGCCAAATCTGCCTATTTGACTGCAGCTCCTGCCAAAGTACACCCCATTCCAAACCCCCAAGTTTATTTTTATTAAAACCCCAGGCGAAATAGAGGCTTTTCCGGGATGTGTGTGTGTGCATTGGTCCATAAGGTCTATAGATTAGTGTTCAGCAGTTGTCAGGAATGCACATAGTGAACTAAATCATTACATTTAATCCTTTTAATTCACCTTATTTTATTTTATTTCAGACATCAGAAGCTGGTGGAGTTACTTTCAAGAGAACTAGCAAACGACTTGCATAAGAGAAACCATCTTGTTTTTTTTTCAAAAATAAAAAATAAATAAAGTTTTCATTAAAATTTGTATTCTGTTTTGTTTATAATTAGTGACTAATTATGATGGAAAGTGCATGATCATTCCCTTGGTGAAAGAAAAGATGTCATAATGCATAGCACCTAATAAAATATATATATATATATATATATATATATATATATATATATATATATATATATATATATATATATTTTTTTTTTTTTTTTCAATATCTGATTCCTCTCAGGAAGTTAATGGAGATTTGGAGGATTGACAGCATAGCTCATTTTAATTTATAAAAAATCTGAACTCCAGGCAGAGATAAAAGCCACATACTGATGCACCTCTGTATTCATAAATTAATTTTTAACCACTTAAGCCCCAGACCATTTTGCTGATCAAAGACCAGGCCACTTTTTGCAATTCGGCACTGCGTCGCTTTAACTGACAATTGCGCGGTAGTGCGACGTGGCTCCCAAACAAAATTGACGTCCTTTTTTCCCCACAAATAGAGCTTTCTTTTGGTGGTATTTGATAACCTCTGCAGTTTTTATTTTTTGTGCTATAAACAAAAGATGAGCGTACATTTTGAAATACAAAACAATATTTTGTACTTTTTGCTATAATAAATATCACCCAAAAAATATATAAAAAAAAACGAATTTTTTCCTCAGTTTTGGCCGATATGTATTCTTCTACATATTTTTGGTAAAAAAATTGCAATAAGCGTATATTGATTGGTTTTCGCAAGTTATAGCAGCTACAAAATAGGGGATAGATTTATAGCATGTTTATTATTTTATTTTTTACTAGTAATGGCAGCGATCTGCGATTTTTATTGTGACTGCGATATTACGGCAGACACATCTGAACACTTTTGACACATTTTTGGGACCAATCACATTTATACAGCGATCTGTGCTAAAAAAAATGCAAAAACATTTATTCAGTTACTTCCTGGTTTTCATGCCTAGGCAAATGATGTCATACATCCCAGGAGTCTTCAGGAGGGCAAGAGGGTTTTTTGTCAACTAAGCACAACCTCTTGCCTACAAGCTTTAAGTTAAGGGCAGATATATTCCAGGAAGTAAATGCTACATGAATCATCTGCCCTTAGTCAAGGTGGCGATGGCCAGAAATGCCAGGGGTTGTTTTTCAAAATGATTAAAATGAATCAAATAGCGTTTTTGGTGCTCAGATACAGTGTAGTTCTGCTTTCAATGTGTATTTTTAAATGCAGGCAGTAAACGTATCTGTATTTAACCTGGTATCAGCCACCTACAGTCCCTGTATAAGAGTGCTTAGACTAGGGAAGGGAGAACAAGGAGCCAATCAGCTGTGCTGCAGTGCAAGGTTCATGCTGATAGGATGAGAGTCACAGAGAGATGAGCTCATCAGTGTGCTGCTTCTCATTTCACATTCCAGTTCAAAGATGGGGCTAGGGAGAGGACATATAAGGTATTTTTTTTATAGATCAGATTGTATTTATTAAAGACATTTTTTTTTTCATAAAAATGAAATACACATTTGCAAATGACAACAAGAAGACCCAACATAAATAATAAATAAAAACCTCCGCCATCCCATTACAGCACAGATCTGTATGACAAGATAGGGATAAACTACAAGTAATGCATATCAAATACAGGGTTTCTAAATGAAAAAATATCTAACCAGCATTTACATATACAATCAAATTTAAACATGGCAATTATGTAAGAAATGTATTTGCTTCTTGTATGCAATACTCTTATTCAAATCTTGCACCCAATCAGATATCGTAGGAGGAGAAGCTGAAACCCTTTTAATGCCGGCCATTCTTCAGGTAATAAAGAGTATTCTAGAAACCGCCAGGAATACTCACCCAAAAAATGCCCCAACATACATGTCAGTTATCTTTTTTTATAATTTGTCAGTTAATAATGTCAGTTATCTATACTAGGAGAGAGACCTGTTACATTATTAATAGTTTGAAAAACTTCCTCCAACATCATTTAAGTTTATAACAGAGCCACAGTGGATGGATCAAGTCTCTCTGCGGTTGACCACATCTGCTGCAGCAAGAGTCTTGCCATAGACCTATACTGCAAAGAAAGTACCGTATACTCAATGAATAATGAGCTGATACGAGGGAGAAGAAGAAACAAGGGGAATCCTCTGCAAAACCCGGTCCCAGACTTCATTAGAAATATGGCCTAACTCTTGTTCCCATTTCTGTTTACATTAGACATGTGCAAAAGGAAAAAATTTGTTTAGTTTCGTTTTAATTAATTATTTAATTAATTTCGTTAAGTTAGATTCATTAAATTTGTTAAATTCGTTTTCAGAATTCGATCGTTTTCGGATTGGAAATTATTTCAACCGGATTTGAAATAATTTCAACCGAATTTGAAACAATTTCAACTGAATTTGAAATGATTTCAATCGGATTTGAAATTATTTCCACCGGATTGGAAATTATTTCAACCGAATTTGATTGTATGTATTTGTATTATTGTATTTGATTACATTATATTAAATTCTATTCTGTTCTTTACTATTCTTTGATTTTCATTCTATTGTTTTATTATTTTATACTCTATTTTTTTGTATTCTTTTTTAGAAATCGATTTATATTTTTTAGATTTTGATTCAAATTTGCTTTCAATTTTCATTCGAATTTGTTTTCGATTTGAATTGTTTTCAAATTCGATTCGAATAGAATTTGTTTTCGAATCTGATTCGAATTTTTTTCAAATTCGATTCAAATTTTTTCTAATTCGATTCGAATTTGTTTCGAATTCAAATTTCGTTCGCGTTTTTTCTAATTTGTTTAAATTCTTTAATTTTGTAATTCGGAAATTCGGATGCATCCGAATGTCCGAATAATGAAAAATGTGTTCGAATTCGAATTGATTCACAAATCCAAACAATTTTAGCAAATAACTGAGTATCTGTAGTTGAATAGCATAGGGAGCAGCGTTGGGCCTCAAATGCATGTCTGATTTGAAGATACTGATTGACCCTTTGTCTAAAGAAAATTCTAATTGCTGAAATTATTTGAAAAAAATAGATTTTCACATAGATGAGAGATCGTCAGAATGCCTCTTCCAGCCCAAACCTGAAGCCCCTGCAGCTTCCCAAATTCAGAATAAATCGTTAGGCCATATGGGGTAAACCAAGTATAGCCAGTAATGCTAAATAACTCCTTTACAGATGTCCAGATATGTCCTATCAGAATATTAGTAGGGAATTGTGATGGGGATTTAAGATACACTATGTTACAAAAAGTATTGGGACACCTGCCTTTACATGCACATGAACTTTAATGGCATCCCAGTCTTTGTCTTTAGGGTTCAATATTGAGTTGGCCCATCCTTTGCCGCTATAACAGCTTCAACTCATCTGGGAAGGTTGTTCACAAGGTTTAGGAGTGTGTCTATGGGAATGTTTGACCATTCATTCAGAAGCACATTAGTGAGGTCAGGCACTGACTGGACGAAAAGGCCTGGCTCGCAGGCTCCGCTCTAATTCATCCCAAAGGGGTTCTATTGGGTTGAGGTCAGGACTCTGTCTAGGCCAGTCAAGTTCATCCACCCCAAACTTGCTCATCCATGTCTTTATGGACCTTGTTTGTGCACTGGTGCGCAGTTTTGTTAGAAAAGGAAGGGGCCATCCCCAAACTGTTCCCATAAAGTTGGGAGACTGAAATTGTCCAAAATGTCTTGGTATACTGACGCCCCTTTACTGGAACTAAGTGGCCAAACCCAATCCCTAAAAAACAACCCCACACCATAATCCTCCTTCCACCAAATGATTTGGACCAGTGCACAAAGCAAGGTCCATAAAGACATGGATGAGCGAGTTTGGGGTGGAGGAACTTGACTGGTCTGCACAGAGTCCTGACCTTAACCCAATAGAACACCTTTGGGATGAATTTGAGTGTAGACATGCGAGCCAGGCCTTCTCGTCAACATCAGTGCCTGACCTGAATGGTGAAACATTCCCATAGACACGCTCCTAAACCTAGTGGACAGCCTTCCCAGAAAAGCTGAAGATGTTATAGCTGCAAAGGGTGGGCCAATTCAATATTGAACCCCATGGACTAAGACTGGGATGCCATTAAAGTTCACGTGCGTGTAAAGGCAGGCGTCCCAATACATTTGGTAATATAGGGCCAGATTCACAAAAGAGATACGACGGCGTATCTCCTGATACGCCGTCGTATCTCTGAGATACGATTGTCGTATCTATGCGCCTGATTCATAGAATCAGTTACGCATAGATAGCCCTAAGATCCGACAGGTGTAACTGTGTTACACCGTTGGATCTTAGGCTGCAATTCTAGGCCGGCCGCTAGGTGGCGATTCCATTGCGGTCGGCGTAGAATATGCAAATGACTAGTTACGCCGATTCACGAACGTCCGCTTTGCCCTTCGATCTAAATTTACGTAGTTTCCGTAGAGATGCGTCGCGTAAAACTAAGCATGCCCTCTAGGTGGTGTAACCAATGTTAAGTATGGCCGTCGTTCCCGCATCGAAATTTTAAATTTCACGTCGTTTGCGTAAGTCGTCCGTGAATGGCGCTGGACGCCATTTACGTTAACGTCGAAACCAATGACGTCCTTACGACGTCATTTAGCGCAATGCACGTCGGGTAATTTTACAGACGGAGCATGCGCAGTACGTTCGGCGCGGGAACGCGCCTAATTTAAATGGTGCCCGCACCATTTGAATTAGGCGGGCTTGCGCCGAGCGGATTTACGCTATGCCGCCACAAGTTTACAGGTAAGTGCTTTGTGAATCAGGCACTTACGCTGTAAACTTGCGGCGGTGTAACGTAAATGGTATACGTTATGCCGCCGCAGCGTAACAAATTTCTACGTGAATCTGTCCCATAGTGTATAATGAAGTCTACAGGGCATAAAAATTACAAACCACTTAAGGCCGTAATCCATTTGTAAGAGCTTTTTGTGGAGGAGGGCCTTCCCAGCCATTTAAATGTTGGAGATGTGTTGGTAAGGTCCAGCCAAAAAAAGCCCCGGAGTTTTCATGGGGATTGTATCCTGTTTTGTTTATAATTAGTGACTAATTATCATGATGGAAAATGCATGATCATTCCCTTGGTGAAAGAAAAGATGTCATAACGCACCTGATAAAAAAAATGTTTTTTTCAATATCTGATTACTCTTTTCTTTTATAAACTTTCCTCTCAGGAAGTTAATGGAGATTTGGAGGATTGGCAGCATAGCAAATTTTAATTTATAAAAAAGCTTAACTCCAGGCAGAGATAAAAGCCACATATTGACACAGCTCTGTATTCATGAATTCATCTTTAAAGTGGAATTTCACTCTCTCAATCAACATTGACTATTTGTAATCCTTATGCTGCCAACATTAGTAAATAGATAGGAAAGTATATTTACCGTATTTTTCGCTCCATAAGACGCACCTGACCATAAGACGCACCTTGGTTTTAGAGGAGGAAAACAAGAAAAAAATATTCTGAAACCAAATGGTGTACCAAAATATTTACCATTGCCCATGAAATGCAGCCTTACCAGTCCCATAAAATGCAGCCTGACTTGTGCCCATTAAATACAGCCTGACTTGTGCCCATTAAATACAACCTGACTTGTGCCCATTAAATACAGCCTGACTTGTGCCCATTAAATGCAGCCTGACTTGTGCCCATTAAATGCAGCCTGATTTGTGCCCATTAAATTTAGCCTGCCTTGTGCCCATTAAATTCAGCCTGACTTGTGCCCATTAAATTCAGCCTGACTTGTGCCCATTAAATGCAGCCTTGCAGCCTTACCTGTGTCCATAAAATGGAGCCTGTTCTGTGACCATTAAATGCAGCATGTTCTGTGCCTGGCGACTGGCAAGGACGTCATCACAGTCGCCTGTTAATCTGTCACTCAAAAGACAGAGCAGCCCGAGCGGCAGTACTCCATTCGGTCACTGGGGCTGCTCAGTTTTGTTTAACTGTGAGTGACATGAGATCGCCCAGCGCTCGAGGGAGAAGGCCGCCCCGTATAGTGAGATGGCGGCGGCAGCAGCGGCAACAACGGGCGGGGGTTTTGTTAGTATTCGCTCCATAAGACGCACAGGTATTTCTCCCAATTTTTTAGAGGGGAAAAAGTGCGTCTTATGGAGCGAAAAATACGGTACTTGTTTAAAATGTTTTTTTTTTTTTAACATTTCTTCAGTTACTTCCTATTTTCCATGCCTAGGCAAATGATGTCATACATCCCAGGAGTCTTCAGGAAGGCAAAAGGTTTTTTTGTCAGCTAAGCACAACCTTCATTTTTTTCTTTCATCTGTATGAGGGAAGGAAGGGCTTTCTCAGTAAAGCACTCCCTCCTTGACTGCATGCCTGAACTAAAGGCAAATGGATTCCAGGAAGTAAATGATGCATGAATCATCTGAACCATACTCAAGATGGCTGCAGCTACATTTGCTAGGCTGTGTTTTTCAAAGTAATTTCTCAATTAAAGCGGTAGTTCACCCTCACTTGCATCATTTTTCCATCGAGACAGGCATTGTAGCGCGAGCTACAGTATGCCTGTCCCGATTTTTTTACCCCCGTACTCACTGTGTACCTGTACGATAAAGATTTCGGCTCCCGCGGGGAATGGGCGTGCCTATGGAGAGGGAGGATGATTGACGGCCGGCCCTGGCACGTCACTCTCCCCGAAGACAGCCGGAGTAGGTCTCGGCTCTTCACGGCGCCTGCGCACAGGCTATGCGCAGGCGCCGTGAAGAGCCAAGCCTATTTCGGCTATTTCCGGAGAAGCGTGACGCGCCAGAGCCGGCCGTCAATCATCCTCCGTCTCCATAGGCACGCCCATTCCCCGGTATCTTCGATCTACGAGTACAAGGTGAGTACGGGGGTTAAAAAAATCGGGACAGGCATACTGTTGCTCGCGTTACAATGCCTGATTTTATGGTACAATAAAAAAAAATATGTTTTTTTTCGTTCATAGGGTGAACCCCCGCTTTAAATAAATCAAGGAGACATGGATGGATAGGCAAGTTTGCTTTGAAAATTTAAAATGAATTAAATAGTATTTTCAGTTTGTGGTGTTTAGATAAAGTTAAATTCAAACTTTAAGCAAGCTGACAACATTAATCCTGAGGTAGTTGTTTAACGTGGTCAGCCTGGAACAGGAAGTGCTGTTAATAAGAGGATTTCCAAGTAAGAAACTTTGCAACAGTTTTCACAACAAAATAATTATTTAGGAACACTGGGGTGGATTCAGTAAGCAATTGCGTCTGAGTAACCATAGTTACACAGCGCAATTGCTTAGTTGCGCCGGCGTAACGACTTTTCTGTATTCAGAAAGCTCGTTACGCCGACTGCAGCCTTATGCCGTCGTATCGTAGGCTGCATTCTTACGATGGCCGCTAGGTGGAGTTCCCGTAGTGGTCAGCGTAGAGTATGCAAATTGCATACTAACGCCGATTCACAACCGTACGCGCGCCCTACGTACGCAGTTTACGTTCGTCGGGTTCCGCGTAAGGCTGCTCCTGCTATTAGCAGGGGCAGCCAATGCTAAGTATACCCGTCGTTCCCGCGTCGCGATGTTTGAAAATTACGTCATTTGCGTAAGTGAATCGTGAATGGCGCTGGACGCCATTTACCTTCACGTTGAAGCAAATGACGTCCTTGCGACGTCATTTGCCGCAATGCACGTCGGGAAAGTTTCCCGACGGAGCATGCGCACTACGTTCGGCGCGGGAACGCGCCTAATTTAAATGATCCACGCCCCCTACGGGATCATTTAAATTACGCGCCCTTACGCCGGGCAGTTTTAAGGAGCGCCCACGCAAATTACGTAGCTACTGCTTCATGAATGAAGCGTAGCGCATGAAATTTACGGAGGCGCAGCGTTCAAACGGTACGCTGCGCCTCCGTAAGAGGGCGCAAGTCGTACCTGAATCCACCCCACTGTATACAGCGAGGCATGAAGCCAAACACACAAGAAAAAAAGATTTGGGGTTTACATATTCTTTAAGGTTTTCTATACTAATTTTTAGAAATATTTTCTATCCACTCTGTTAACCATACAGTTTTTTAAAGTGTATTTTTAGACATTTTTATTACAGTTTAAATATATTAGGGCATTTACAGCTCAAAGGATGCAAAAAATATATAAAAAAAAATAGATTATGGAAGCATTGGAACATTTATATTAATGTCTGTGTCCCTGCTAGGTATATTCACCCTGTCTATTTGTCTTGGTGACAGAAAATTATGGTAAATGCAATCAGTGGCATAGCGTGGGGGGGCCAGGGGGATCCTTGCCCTGGGCGCAACATTTGGAGGGGCGCAGTGACAGGCGGGAGATTTAGCAGGAGATTAGCAGCTTTGAGCTATAATAAAACAGTTGCCATGTGGTGCGGCTTAGGCTCCAGCGCCGCGGTAACACTGAACACTTCTTCTTCCGCATCATCGTCTTCGCTCACTCTGTTCTGTTCAGTCACTCACTGCGGTGTTTGCAGTGAGTGACTGAACAGTGCAGAGTGAGTAAAGACAATGATGCCAGCATTGTCAGGGAATGTGACCGGCACTTGCAGCGTGCGGAGAGTGGGGGCTGGGGGTAATTTAGGGCAGCCGAGGGCGGCATCCTCCGTCTCCATACATGTGACTCTGAGTCCTCCAGGATCCCGGCTCGCTCTGCCCGCGTACTCTTAGCCCACCCCACAGCCCGGACTTCCGCCGCCGCTTCTCCTGAGTGACGAGTCTGATTCCTGCTTGTCACTGTGCTGCTACGGGGCCCCCGACGCTGTGATTCTACACAGACCACCCCAGGACTGTCTGGAGGAAACCCAGGCTAGGAGGAAAAAGATGCAGTATCCACACAGAGAGAATCCCCGGCCCCCTCCTCACTGTCAGCCTGCATGGACACTGTGTGTACTCGCATGGTGGCATGGTGGCAACCGAGCCTAGGAGGAGAGCTGAGCTGAGGGGAAGAGGGGGAGGTGGAGATGTACATAGATGTAACCCCTCAACCCTGCACGCCCCCGCACACAGCGCACCCCCTCAACCCCACACAGCGCACCCCCTCAATCCTGCACACAGCACACCCCCTCAACCTTGCATGCTGCACACAGCGCACCCCCTCAAACCTGCACGCCACACACAGTGCACCCCCTTAACCCTGCATGCCGCACACAGCACACTCCCACACAGCGCACCCCCTCAACTCTGCACGTCGCACACAGCGCACCCCCTCAACTCTACACGTCGCACACAGCACACCCCCTCAACCCTGCACACAGCACACCCCCTCAACCCCGCACGCCGCACACAGCGCACCCCCCCCAATCCTGCACGCCACACACAGCGCACCCCCTTAACCCTGTACGCCGCACACCCCACACACAGCGCACTCAACTCTGCACATCGCACAGCGCACCCCCTCAACTCTGCATGTCGCACACAGCGCACTCCCTCAACTCTGCATGTCACACACAGCACACCCCCTCAACCCTGCAAGTTGCACACAGCGCACCCCCTCAATCCTGCAAGTTGCACACAGCGCACCCCCTCAACCCTGCACGACGCACATGGCGCACTCCCTCAAACCTGTACGCCACACACAGCGCACCCCCTCAACCCTGAAAGCCGCACACAGCGCACCCCCTCAACCCTGCACGTTGCACACAGCGCACCCCCTCAACCCTGCACGATGCGAATGCCGCACTCCCTCAACCCTGCACGCCGCACACAGCACACCCCTGTACACAGCGCACCCCCCAACCCTGCACGCCACACACAGCACACCCCCTTAACGCTGCACGCTGCACACAGCACACCCCCACACACAGCACACCCCCTCAACTCTGCACATCACACACAGCACACCCCCTCAACTCTACACGTCGCACACAGCGCACCCCCTCAACCCTGCACACAGCACACCCCCTCAACCCCGCACGCCGCACACAGCGCACCCCCCCAACCCTGCACGCCACACACAGCGCACACCCTTAACCCTGCACGCCGCACAAAGCACACCCCACACACAGCGCACCCCCTCAACTCTGCACGTCGCACACAGCGCACCCCCTCAATTCTGCACGTCGCACACATCGCTCCCCCTCAACTCTGCATGTCGCACACAGCGCACCCCCTCAACTCTGCACGTCGCACACAGCGCACCCCCTCAACCTTGTACGGCGCACACAGTGCACCCCCTCAACCCTGCACGTTGCACACAGCGCACCCCCTCAACCCTGCACGACGCACATGGCGCACTCCCTCAACCCTGCACGTCGCACACAGCGCACCCCCTCAACTCTGTATGTCACACACAGTGCACCCCCTCAACTCTGCATGTCGCACACAGCACACCCCCTGAACCCTGCACGCCGCACACAGCGCACCACCTCAACCCTGCCTGTTGCACACAGCGCACCCCCTCAACCCTGCATGACGCACATGGCGCACTCCCTCAACCCTGCACGCCGCACACAGCGCACCCCCTCAACCCTGCATGCCGCACATAGCACACCCCAGTACACAGCACACCCCCTCAACCCTGCACGCCGCACACCCCTGCATACAGCGCACCCCCTCAACCCTGCACGCCGTAAACAGCGCACCCCTCTACCCTGCACGCCACATATGGCGCACCCCCTCAGCCCTGCACGCCGCACACAGCACACCCCCACACACAGTGCACTCCCTCAACCCTGCATGCCACACACACAAAGCACCCCCTCGACCCTGCACGCTGCACACAGCACACCACCGCATACAGCGCATCCCCTCAACACTGCACGTCGCACACAGTGCATCCCCTCAACCCTGCATGCCGCACACAGTGCAACCCCTCAACCCTGCACGCTGCACACAGCGCACCCCCTCAACCCTGAACGCCGCACACACTCAGAAGGGAGTGCTAAAAGTCAGCATATTAGGGGGCACAAATTTCTTGCCTGCCACTTGTGCTGACAACCCACTCTATGCCACTGCCCGTGAACAAAACAAAAGTGTTCAGGGAGCAAAACAAAAGTGTCCCAGGAGAAAATCAAAAGTGTGACGGGAGCAAAATAAAAGCGTCCCGGGAGCAAAACAAAAGTGTCAAGGGAGCAAAACAATAGTGTCCTGGGAGCAAAACAAAAGTGTCAAGGGAGCAAAACAAAAGTGTCCCAAGAGCAAATCAAAAGTGTTCCGGGAGCAAAACAAAAGTGTCAAGAGAGCAAAACAAAAGTGTCCCGGGAACAAAACAAAGTGTCCCGCAAGCAAAACAAAAGTGTCCCGCGAGCAAAACAAAAGTGTCCGGCAAGCAAAACAAAAGTGCCAAGCGAGCAAAACAAAAGTGTTCCGGGAGGAAATCAAAAGTGTGCCGGGAGCAAAACAAAAGCATCCCGGGAGCAAAACAAAAGTGTCAAAGAAGCAAAACAAAAATGTACAGGGAGCAAAACAAAAGTGTCCCGGGAGCAAAACAAAAGTGTCCTGACAGCAAAACAAGAGTGTCCTGGGAGCAAATCAAAAGTGTTCCGGGAGCAAAACAAAAGTGTCCAGGGAGAAAAAACAAAAGTGTCCCGGGAGCAAAACAAAAGTGTCCCAGGAGCAAAACAAAAACGTCTAGGGAGCAAGACAAAAGTGTCCAGGGAGCAAAACAAAAGTGTCCCCAGAGCAAAACAAAAATGTCAAGGGAGCAAAACAAAAGTGTCCTGGGAGCAAAACGAAAGTGTCCCGCGAGCAAAACAAAAATGTCCCGGGAGCAAAACAAAAGTGTCCAGGGAGCAAAACGAAAGTGTCCCGCGAGCAAAACAAAAATGTTTTGCTCCCGGGACAATTTTGTTTTGCTCCCGGGACACTTTTGTTTTGCTCCCAGGACAATTTTGTTTTGCTCCCGGGACACTTTTGTTTTGCTCCCTGGACACTTTTGTTTTGCTCCCGGGGACACTTTTGTTTTGCTCCCTGGACATTTTTGTTTTGCTCCCGGGACACTTTTGTTTTGCTCCCAGGACACTTTTGTTTTGCTCCCAGGACAATTTTGTTTTGCTCCCGGGACACTTTTGTTTTGCTCCCTGGATACTTTTGTTTTGCTCCCGGGACACTTTTGTTTTGCTCCCTGGACATTTTTGTTTTGCTCCCGGGACACTTTTGTTTTGCTCCCAGGACACTTTTGTTTTGCTCCCTGGACATTTTTGTTTTGCTCCCGGGACACTTTTGTTTTGCTCCCGGGACATTTTTGTTTTGCTCCCTGGACATTTTTGTTTTGCTCCCGGGACACTTTTGTTAAGCTCCCAGGACACTTTTGTTTTGCTCCCTGGACATTTTTGTTTTGCTCCCGGGACACTTTTGTTTTGCTCCCGGGATACTTTTGTTTTGCTCCCGGGACACTTTTGTTTTGCTCCCTTTACATTTTTGTTTTGCTCCCTTTACATTTTTGTTTTGCTCCCTGAACATTTTTGTTTTGCTCCCTGGACACTTTTGTCTTCCTCCCTGGACATTTTTGTTTTGATCCCGGGACACTTTTGTTTTGCTCCCTGGACATTTTTGTTTTGCTCCCGGGACACTTTTGTTTTGCTCCCTGGACATTTTTGTTTTGCTCCCTGGACATTTTTGTTTTGCTCCTGGGACACTTTTGTTTTGCTCCCTGGACATTTTTGTTTTGCTCCCGGGACACTTTTGTTTTGCTCCCTAGACATTTTTGTTTTGCTCCCTGGACACTTTTGTTTTGCTCCCTTTACATTTTTGTTTTGCTCCCGGGACACTTTTGTTTTTCTCCCGGGACACTTTTGATTTGCTCTTGGGACACTTTTGTTTTGCTCCCGGGACACTTTTGTTTTGCTCCCGGGACACTTTTGTTTTGCTCCCTGAACATTTTTGTTTTGCTCCCTGGACACTTTTGTCTTCCTCCCTGGACATTTTTGTTTTGCTCCCGGGACATTTTTGTTTTGCTCCCGGGACATTTTTGTTTTGCTCCCGGGACACTTTTGTTTTGCTCCCTTTACATTTTTGTTTTGCTCCCGGGACACTTTTGTTTTTCTCCCGGGACACTTTTGTTTTGCTCCCGGGACACTTTTGTTTTGCTCCCTGGACACTTTTGTTTTGCTCCCGGGACACTTTTGTTTTGCTCCCGGGACACTTTTGTTTTGCTCCCGGGACACTTTTGTTTTGCTCCCGGGACACTGTTGTTTTGCTCCCGGGACACTTTTGTTTTGCTCCCTGGACACTTTTGTTTTGCTCCCTTTACATTTTTGTTTTGCTCCCGGGACACTTTTGTTTTTCTCCCGGGACACTTTTGATTTGCTCTTGGGACACTTTTGTTTTGCTCCCTGGACATTTTTGTTTTGCTCCCGGGACATTTTTGTTTTGCTCCCTGGACATTTTTGTTTTGCTCCCGGGACACTTTTGTTTTGCTCCCTGGACACTTTTGTTTTGCTCCCTGGACATTTTTGTTTTGCTCCCTGGACATTTTTGTTTTGCTCCCTGGACATTTTTGTTTTGCTCCCGGGACACTTTTGTTTTGCTCCCAGGACACTTTTGTTTTGTTCCCTGGACATTTTTGTTTTGCTCCCGGGACACTTTTGTTTTGCTCCCGGGATACTTTTGTTTTGCTCCCGGGACATTTTTGTTTTGCTCCCTGGACATTTTTGTTTTGCTCCATGGACACTTTTGTTTTGCTCCCTTTACATTTTTGTTTTGCTCCCGGGACACTATTGTTTTGCTCCCTGAACATTTTTGTTTTGCTCCCTGGACACTTTTGTCTTCCTCCCTGGACATTTTTGTTTTGCTCCCGGGACATTTTTGTTTTGCTCCCTGGACATTTTTGTTTTGCTCCCTGGACACTTTTGTTTTGCTCCCTGGACACTTTTGTTTTGCTCCCTGGATACTTTTGTCTTGCTTCCGGGACACTTTTATTTTGCTCCCTGGATATTTTTGTTTTTCTCCCGGGACACTTTTGTTTTGCTCCCTGGACATTTTTGTTTTGATCCCGGGACACTTTTGTTTTGCTCCCTGGACATTTTTGTTTTGCTCCCGGGACACTTTTGTTTTGCTCCCTGGACATTTTTGTTTTGCTCCCTGGACATTTTTGTTTTGCTCCCTGGACACTTTTGTTTTGCTCCCTGGACACTTTTGTTTTGCTCCCTGGATACTTTTGTCTTGCATTTTTGTTTTGGACACTTTTGTTTTGCTCCCTGGACATTTTTGTTTTGATCCCGGGACACTTTTGTTTTGCTCCCTGGACATTTTTGTTTTGCTCCCGGGACACTTTTGTTTTGCTCCCTGGACATTTTTGTTTTGCTCCCTGGACACTTTTGTCTTCCTCCCTGGACATTTTTGTTTTGCTCCCGGGACATTTTTGTTTTGCTCCCTGGACATTTTTGTTTTGCTCCCTGGACATTTTTGTTTTGCTCCCTGGACACTTTTGTTTTGCTCCCTGGACACTTTTGTTTTGCTCCCTGGATACTTTTGTCTTGCTTCCGGGACACTTTTGTTTTGCTCCCTGGATATTTTTGTTTTTCTCCCGGGACACTTTTGTTTTGCTCCCTGGACATTTTTGTTTTGATCCCGGGACACTTTTGTTTTGCTCCCTGGACATTTTTGTTTTGCTCCCGGGACACTTTTGTTTTGCTCCCTGGACATTTTTGTTTTGCTCCCTGGACATTTTTGTTTTGCTCCTGGGACACTTTTGTTTTGCTCCCTGGACATTTTTGTTTTGCTCCCGGGACACTTTTGTTTTGCTCCCTAGACATTTTTGTTTTGCTCCCTGGACACTTTTGTTTTGCTCCCTTTACATTTTTGTTTTGCTCCCGGGACACTTTTGTTTTTCTCCCGGGACACTTTTGATTTGCTCTTGGGACACTTTTGTTTTGCTCCCGGGACACTTTTGTTTTGCTCCCGGGACACTTTTGTTTTGCTCCCTGAACATTTTTGTTTTGCTCCCTGGACACTTTTGTCTTCCTCCCTGGACATTTTTGTTTTGCTCCCGGGACATTTTTGTTTTGCTCCCGGGACATTTTTGTTTTGCTCCCGGGACACTTTTGTTTTGCTCCCTTTACATTTTTGTTTTGCTCCCGGGACACTTTTGTTTTTCTCCCGGGACACTTTTGTTTTGCTCCCGGGACACTTTTGTTTTGCTCCCTGGACACTTTTGTTTTGCTCCCGGGACACTTTTGTTTTGCTCCCGGGACACTTTTGTTTTGCTCCCGGGACACTTTTGTTTTGCTCCCGGGACACTGTTGTTTTGCTCCCGGGACACTTTTGTTTTGCTCCCTGGACACTTTTGTTTTGCTCCCTTTACATTTTTGTTTTGCTCCCGGGACACTTTTGTTTTTCTCCCGGGACACTTTTGATTTGCTCTTGGGACACTTTTGTTTTGCTCCCTGGACATTTTTGTTTTGCTCCCGGGACATTTTTGTTTTGCTCCCTGGACATTTTTGTTTTGCTCCCGGGACACTTTTGTTTTGCTCCCTGGACACTTTTGTTTTGCTCCCTGGACATTTTTGTTTTGCTCCCTGGACATTTTTGTTTTGCTCCCTGGACATTTTTGTTTTGCTCCCGGGACACTTTTGTTTAGCTCCCAGGACACTTTTGTTTTGTTCCCTGGACATTTTTGTTTTGCTCCCGGGACACTTTTGTTTTGCTCCCGGGATACTTTTGTTTTGCTCCCGGGACATTTTTGTTTTGCTCCCTGGACATTTTTGTTTTGCTCCCGGGACACTTTTGTTTTGCTCCCTTTACATTTTTGTTTTGCTCCCGGGACACTATTGTTTTGCTCCCTGAACATTTTTGTTTTGCTCCCTGGACACTTTTGTCTTCCTCCCTGGACATTTTTGTTTTGCTCCCGGGACATTTTTGTTTTGCTCCCTGGACATTTTTGTTTTGCTCCCTGGACACTTTTGTTTTGCTCCCTGGACACTTTTGTTTTGCTCCCTGGATACTTTTGTCTTGCTTCCGGGACACTTTTATTTTGCTCCCTGGATATTTTTGTTTTTCTCCCGGGACACTTTTGTTTTGCTCCCTGGACATTTTTGTTTTGATCCCGGGACACTTTTGTTTTGCTCCCTGGACATTTTTGTTTTGCTCCCGGGACACTTTTGTTTTGCTCCCTGGACATTTTTGTTTTGCTCCCTGGACATTTTTGTTTTGCTCCCTGGACACTTTTGTTTTGCTCCCTGGACACTTTTGTTTTGCTCCCTGGATACTTTTGTCTTGCATTTTTGTTTTGGACACTTTTGTTTTGCTCCCTGGACATTTTTGTTTTGCTCCCGGGACACTTTTGTTTTGCTCCCTGGACATTTTTGTTTTGCTCCCGGGACACTTTTGTTTTGCTCCCTGGACATTTTTGTTTTGCTCCCTGGACACTTTTGTCTTCCTCCCTGGACATTTTTGTTTTGCTCCCGGGACATTTTTGTTTTGCTCCCTGGACATTTTTGTTTTGCTCCCTGGACATTTTTGTTTTGCTCCCTGGACACTTTTGTTTTGCTCCCTGGACACTTTTGTTTTGCTCCCTGGATACTTTTGTCTTGCTCCGGGACACTTTTGTTTTGCTCCCTGGATATTTTTGTTTTTCTCCCGGGACACTTTTGTTTTGCTCCCGGGACATTTTTGTTTTGCTCCCTGGACACTTTTGTTTTGCTCCCGGGACACTTTTGTTTTGCTCCCTTGACACTTTTATTTTGCTCCCTGGACATTTTTGTTTTGCTCCCTGGACACTTTTGTTTTTCTCCCGGGACACTTTTGTTTTGCTCCCGGGACACTTTTGTTTTGCTCCCTGGACACTTTTGTTTTGCTCCCTGGACATTTTTGTTTTGCTCCTGGACACTTTTGTTTTGCTCCCTGGACATTTTTGTTTTGCTCCCGGGACACATTTGTTTTGCTCCCTAGACATTTTTGTTTTGCTCCCTGGACACTTTTGTTTTGCTCCCTTTACATTTTTGTTTTGCTCCCGGGACACTTTTGTTTTTCTCCCGGGACACTTTTGATTTGCTCTTGGGACACTTTTGTTTTGCTCCCTGGACATTTTTGTTTTGCTCCCGGGACATTTTTGTTTTGCTCCCTGGACATTTTTGTTTTGCTCCCGGGACACTTTTGTTTTGCTCCCTGGACACTTTTGTTTTGCTCCCTGGACATTTTTGTTTTGCTCCCTGGACATTTTTGTTTTGCTCCCGGGACACTTTTGTTTTGCTCCCGGGACACTTTTGTTTTGCTCCCGGGACACTGTTGTTTTGCTCCCGGGACACTTTTGTTTTGCTCCCTGGACACTTTTGTTTTGCTCCCTTTACTTTTTTGTTTTGCTCCCGGGACACTTTTGTTTTGCTCCCTGGACACTTTTGTTTTGCTCCCTGGATACTTTTGTCTTGCTTCCGGGACACTTTTGTTTTGCTCCCTGGATATTTTTGTTTTTCTCCCGGGACACTTTTGTTTTGCTCCCGGGACATTTTTGTTTTGCTCCCTGGACATTTTTGTTTTGCTCCCGGGACACTTTTGTTTTGCTCCCTTGACACTTTTATTTTGCTCCCTGGACATTTTTGTTTTGCTCCCTTGACACTTTTGTTTTTCTCCCGGGACACTTTTGTTTTGCTCCCGGGACACTTTTGTTTTGATCCCTGGACACTTTTGTTTTGCTCCCTGGACATTTTTGTTTTGCTCCTGGGACACTTTTGTTTTGCTCCCTGGACATTTTTGTTTTGCTCCCGGGACACATTTGTTTTGCTCCCTAGACATTTTTGTTTTGCTCCCTGGACACTTTTGTTTTGCTCCCTTTACATTTTTGTTTTGCTCCCGGGACACTTTTGTTTTTCTCCCGGGACACTTTTGATTTGCTCTTGGGACACTTTTGTTTTGCTCCCTGGACATTTTTGTTTTGCTCCCGGGACATTTTTGTTTTGCTCCCTGGACATTTTTGTTTTGCTCCCGGGACACTTTTGTTTTGCTCCCTGGACACTTTTGTTTTGCTCCCTGGACATTTTTGTTTTGCTCCCTGGACATTTTTGTTTTGCTCCCGGGACACTTTTGTTTTGCTCCCGGGACACTTTTGTTTTGCTCCCGGGACACTGTTGTTTTGCTCCCGGGACACTTTTGTTTTGCTCCCTGGACACTTTTGTTTTGCTCCCTTTACATTTTTGTTTTGCTCCCGGGACACTTTTGTTTTTCTCCCGGGACACTTTTGTTTTGCTCCCTGGACATTTTTGTTTTGCTCCCGGGACATTTTTGTTTTGCTCGCTGGACATTTTTGTTTTGCTCCCGGGACACTTTTGTTTTGCTCCCTGGACACTTTTGTTTTGCTCCCTGGACATTTTTGTTTTGCTCCCTGGACATTTTTGTTTTGCTCCCGGGACACTTTTGTTTTGCTCCCTGGACACTTTTGTTTTGCTCCCTTTACATTTTTGTTTTGCTCCCGGGACATTTTTGTTTTGCTCCCGGGACACTTTTGTTTTGCTCCCTGGACACTTTTGTTTTGCTCCCTGGACATTTTTGTTTTGCTCCCTGGACATTTTTGTTTTGCTCCCGGGACACTTTTGTTTTGCTCCCTGGACACTTTTGTTTTGCTCCCGGGACACTTTTGTTTTGCTCCCGGGACACTGTTGTTTTGCTCCCGGGACACTTTTGTTTTGCTCCCTGGACACTTTTGTTTTGCTCCCGGGACACTTTTGTTTTTCTCCCGGGACACTTTTGATTTGCTCTTGGGACACTTTTGTTTTGCTCCCGGGACACTTTTGTTTTGCTCCCGGGACATTTTTGTTTTGCTCCCTGGACATTTTTGTTTTGCTCCCGGGACACTTTTGTTTTGCTCCCGGGACACTTTTGTTTTGCTCCCTGAACATTTTTGTTTTGCTCCCTGGACACTTTTGTCTTCCTCCCTGGACATTTTTGTTTTGCTCCCGGGACATTTTTGTTTTGCTCCCTGGACATTTTTGTTTTGCTCCCGGGACACTTTTGTTTTGCTCCCGGGACACTTTTGTTTTGCTCCCGGGACACTTTTGTTTTGCTCCCGGGACACTTTTGTTTTGCTCCCGGGACATTTTTGTTTTGCTCCCTGGACATTTTTGTTTTGCTCCCGGGACACTTTTGTCTTCCTCCCTGGACATTTTTGTTTTGCTCCCTGGACATTTTTGTTTTGCTCCCGGGACACTTTTGTTTTGCTCCCGGGACACTTTTGTTTTGCTCCCGGGACACTGTTGTTTTGCTCCCGGGACACTTTTGTTTTGCTCCCTGGACACTTTTGTTTTGCTCCCTTTACTTTTTTGTTTTGCTCCCGGGACACTTTTGTTTTTCTCCCGGGACACTTTTGTTTTGCTCCCTGGACATTTTTGTTTTGCTCCCGGGACATTTTTGTTTTGCTCGCTGGACATTTTTGTTTTGCTCCCGGGACACTTTTGTTTTGCTCCCTGGACACTTTTGTTTTGCTCCCTGGACATTTTTGTTTTGCTCCCTGGACATTTTTGTTTTGCTCCCGGGACAATTTTGTTTTGCTCCCTGGACACTTTTGTTTTGCTCCCTTGACATTTTTGTTTTGCTCCCGGGACATTTTTGTTTTGCTCCCGGGACACTTTTGTTTTGCTCCCTGGACACTTTTGTTTTGCTCCCTGGACATTTTTGTTTTGCTCCCTGGACATTTTTGTTTTGCTCCCGGGACACTTTTGTTTTGCTCCCTGGACACTTTTGTTTTGCTCCCGGGACACTTTTGTTTTGCTCCCGGGACACTGTTGTTTTGCTCCCGGGACACTTTTGTTTTGCTCCCTGGACACTTTTGTTTTGCTCCCTTTACATTTTTGTTTTGCTCCCGGGACACTTTTGTTTTTCTCCCGGGACACTTTTGATTTGCTCCTGGGACACTTTTGTTTTGCTCCCGGGACACTTTTGTTTTGCTCCCGGGACACTTTTGTTTTGCTCCCGGGACATTTTTGTTTTGCTCCCTGGACACTTTTGTTTTGCTCCCGGGACACTTTTGTTTTGCTCCCGGGACACTTTTGTTTTGCTCCCTGAACATTTTTGTTTTGCTCCCTGGACACTTTTGTCTTCCTCCCTGGACATTTTTGTTTTGCTCCCGGGACATTTTTGTTTTGCTCCCTGGACATTTTTGTTTTGCTCCCGGGACACTTTTGTTTTGCTCCCGGGACACTTTTGTTTTGCTCCCGGGACACTTTTGTTTTGCTCCCGGGACACTTTTGTTTTGCTCCCGGGACATTTTTGTTTTGCTCCCTGGACATTTTTGTTTTGCTCCCGGGACACTTTTGTCTTCCTCCCTGGACATTTTTGTTTTGCTCCCGGGACATTTTTGTTTTGCTCCCTGGACATTTTTGTTTTGCTCCCGGGACACTTTTGTTTTGCTCCCGGGACACTTTTGTTTTGCTCCCGGGACACTTTTGTTTTGCTCCCGGGACATTTTTGTTTTGCTCCCTGGACATTTTTGTTTTGCTCCCGGGACACTTTTGTCTTCCTCCCTGGACACTTTTTGTTTTGCTCCCGGGACACTTTTTGTTTTGCTCCCTGGACACTTTTGTTTTGCTCCCTGACATTTTTTGTTTTGCTCCCTGGGACACTTTTGTTTTGCTCCCTGACATTTTTGTTTTGCTCCCGGGACATTTTTGTTTTGCTCCCTGGACACTTTTTGTTTTGCTCCCTGGACATTTTTGTTTTGCTCCGGGACACTTTTGTTTTGCTCCCTGGACACTTTTGTTTTGCTCCCTGGACACTTTTGTTTTGCTCCCGGACACTTTTGTTTTGCTCCCGGGACACTTTTGTTTTGCTCCGGGACATTTTTGTTTTGCTCCCTGGACATTTTTGTTTTGCTCCCTGGACACTTTTGTTTTGCTCCCTGGACCACTTTTGTTTTGCTCCCTGGACACTTTTGTTATGCTCCCGGGACACTTTTGTTTTGCTCCCAGGACACTTTTGTTTTGCTCCTGGACATTTTTGTTTTGCTCCTTGACACTTTTGTTTTGCTCCCGGGACACTTTTGTTTTGCTCCCGGGACACTTTTGTTTTGATCCCTGGACACTTTTGTTTTGCTCCCTGGACATTTTTGTTTTGCTCCCGGGACACTTTTGTTTTGCTCCCTGGACATTTTTGTTTTGCTCCCGGGACACTTTTGTTTTGCTCCCTAGACATTTTTGTTTTGCTCCCTGGACACTTTTGTTTTGCTCCCTTTACATTTTTGTTTTGCTCCCGGGACACTTTTGTTTTTCTCCCGGGACACTTTTGATTTGCTCTTGGGACACTTTTGTTTTGCTCCGGGGACACTTTTGTTTTGCTCCCGGGACATTTTTGTTTTGCTCCCTGGACATTTTTGTTTTGCTCCCGGGACACTTTTGTTTTGCTCCCGGGACACTTTTGTTTTGCTCCCTGAACATTTTTGTTTTGCTCCCTGGACACTTTTGTCTTCCTCTCTGGACATTTTTGTTTTGCTCCCGGGACATTTTTGTTTTGCTCCCTGGACACTTTTGTTTTGCTCCCGGGACACTTTTGTTTTGCTCCCGGGACACTTTTGTTTTGCTCCCGGGACACTTTTGTTTTGCTCCCGGGACACTTTTGTTTTGCTCCCGGGACATTTTTGTTTTGCTCCCTGGACATTTTTGTTTTGCTCCCGGGACACTTTTGTCTTCCTCCCTGGACATTTTTGTTTTGCTCCCTGGACACTTTTGTTTTGCTCCCGGGACACTTTTGTTTTGCTCCCGGGACACTGTTGTTTTGCTCCCGGGACACTTTTGTTTTGCTCCCTGGACACTTTTGTTTTGCTCCCGGGACACTTTTGTTTTGCTCCCTGGACACTTTTGTTTTGCTCCCTGGACATTTTTGTTTTGCTCCCTGGACATTTTTGTTTTGCTCCCGGGACACTTTTGTTATGCTCCCTGGACACTTTTGTTTTGCTCCCGGGACACTTTTGTTTTGCTCCCGGGACACTGTTGTTTTGCTCCCGGGACACTTTTGTTTTGCTCCCTGGACACTTTTGTTTTGCTCCCTTTACATTTTTGTTTTGCTCCCGGGACACTTTTGTTTTTCTTCCGGGACTCTTTTGATTTGCTCTTGGGACACTTTTGTTTTGCTCCCGGGACACTTTTGTTTTGCTCCCGGGACATTTTTGTTTTGCTCCCTGGACATTTTTGTTTTGCTCCCGGGATATTTTTGTTTTGCTCCCTGGACATTTTTGTTTTGCTCCCTTGACACTTTTGTTTTGCTCCCGGGACACTTTTGTTTTGCTCCCGGGACACTTTTGTTTTGCTCCCGGGACACTTTTGTTTTGCTCCCGGGACACTTTTGTTTTGCTCCCTGGACATTTTTGTTTTGCTCCCTTGACACTTTTGTTTTGCTCCCGGGACACTTTTGTTTTGCTCCCGGGACACTTTTGTTTTGATCCCTGGACACTTTTGTTTTGCTCCCTGGACACTTTTGTTTTGCTCCCTTTACATTTTTGTTTTGCTCCCGGGACACTTTTGTTTTTCTCCCGGGACACTTTTGATTTGCTCTTGGGACACTTTTGTTTTGCTCCCGGGACACTTTTGTTTTACTCCCGGGACACTTTTGTTTTGCTCCCTGAACATTTTTGTTTTGCTCCCTGGACACTTTTGTCTTCCTCCCTGGACATTTTTGTTTTGCTCCCGGGACATTTTTGTTTTGCTCCCTGAACACTTTTGTTTTGCTCCCGGGACACTTTTGTTTTGCTCCCGGGACACTTTTGTTTTGCTCCCGGGACACTTTTGTTTTGCTCCCGGTACACTTTTGTTTTGCTCCCGGGACATTTTTGTTTTGCTCCCTGGACATTTTTGTTTTGCTCCCGGGACACTTTTGTCTTCCTCCCTGGACATTTTTGTTTTGCTCCCGGGACATTTTTGTTTTGCTCCCGGGACACTTTTGTTTTGCTCCCTGAACATTTTTGTTTTGCTCCCTGGACACTTTTGTCTTCCTCCCTGGACATTTTTGTTTTGCTCCCGGGATATTTTTGTTTTGCACCCTGGACATTTTTGTTTTGCTCCCTGGACATTTTTGTTTTGCTCCCTTGACACTTTTGTTTTGCTCCCGGGACACTTTTGTTTTGCTCCCGGGACACTTTTGTTTTGCTCCCGGGACACTTTTGTTTTGCTCCTGGGACACTTTTGTTTTGCTCCCTGGACATTTTTGTTTTGCTCCCTTGACACTTTTGTTTTGCTCCCGGGACACTTTTGTTTTGCTCCCGGGACACTTTTGTTTTGATCCCTGGACACTTTTGTTTTGCTCCCTGGACATTTTTGTTTTGCTCCTGGGACACTTTTGTTTTGCTCCCTGGACATTTTTGTTTTGCTCCCGGGACACTTTTGTTTTGCTCCCTAGACATTTTTGTTTTGCTCCCTGGACACTTTTGTTTTGCTCCCTTTACATTTTTGTTTTGCTCCCGGGACACTTTTGTTTTTCTCCCGGGACACATTTGATTTGCTCTTGGGACACTTTTGTTTTGCTCCCTGGACATTTTTGTTTTGCTCCCGGGACATTTTTGTTTTGCTCCCTGGACATTTTTGTTTTGCTCCCGGGACATTTTTGTTTTGCTCCCTGGACATTTTTGTTTTGCTCCCGGGACACTTTTGTTTTGCTCCCTGGACACTTTTGTTTTGCTCCCTGGACATTTTTGTTTTGCTCCCTGGAATTTTTGTTTTGCTCCCGGGACATTTTTGTTTTGCTCCCTGGACACTTTTGTTTTGCTCCCGGGACACTTTTGTTTTGCTCCCAGGACACTGTTGTTTTGCTCCCGGGACACTTTTGTTTTGCTCCCTGGACACTTTTGTTTTGCTCCCTTTACATTTTTGTTTTGCTCCCGGGACACTTTTGTTTTTCTCCCGGGACACTTTTGATTTGCTCTTGGGACACTTTTGTTTTGCTCCCGGGACACTTTTGTTTTGCTCCCGGGACATTTTTGTTTTGCTCCCTGGACATTTTTGTTTTGCTCCCGGGACACTTTTGTTTTGCTCCCAGGACACTTTTGTTTTGCTCCCTGAACATTTTTGTTTTGCTCCCTGGACATTTTTGTTTTGCTCCCTTGACACTTTTGTTTTGCTCCCGGGACACTTTTGTTTTGCTCCCGGGACACTTTTGTTTTGCTCCCGGGACACTTTTGTTTTGCTCCCGGGACACTTTTGTTTTGCTCCCGGGACATTTTTGTTTTGCTCCCTGGACATTTTTGTTTTGCTCCCGGGACACTTTTGTCTTCCTCCCTGGACATTTTTGTTTTGCTCCCGGGACATTTTTGTTTTGCTCCCGGGACACTTTTGTTTTGCTCCCTGAACATTTTTGTTTTGCTCCCTGGACATTTTTGTTTTGCTCCCGGGACACTTTTGTCTTCCTCCCTGGACATTTTTGTTTTGCTCCCGGGACATTTTTGTTTTGCTCCCTGGACATTTTTGTTTTGCTCCCTGGACATTTTTGTTTTGCTCCCTTGACACTTTTGTCTTGCTCCCGGGACACTTTTGTTTTGCTCCCGGGACACTTTTGTTTTGCGCCCTGGACATTTTTGTTTTGCTCTCTTGACACTTTTGTTTTGCTCCCGGGACACTTTTGTTTTGCTCCCGGGACACTTTCGTTTTGATCCCTGGACACTTTTGTTTTGCTCCCTGGACATTTTTGTTTTGCTTCTGGGACACTTTTGTTTTGCTCCCTGGACATTTTTGTTTTGCTCCCGGGACACTTTTGTTTTGCTCCCTAGACATTTTTGTTTTGCTCCCTGGACACTTTTGTTTTGCTCCCTTTACATTTTTGTTTTGCTCCCGGGACACTTTTGTTTTTCTCCCGGGACACATTTGATTTGCTCTTGGGACACTTTTGTTTTGCTCCCTGGACATTTTTGTTTTGCTCCCGGGACATTTTTGTTTTGCTCCCTGGACATTTTTGTTTTGCTCCCGGGACACTTTTGTTTTGCTCCCTGGACACTTTTGTTTTGCTCCCTGGACATTTTTGTTTTGCTCCCTGGACATTTTTGTTTTGCTCCCGGGACACTTTTGTTTTGCTCCCGGGACACTTTTGTTTTGCTCCCGGGACACTTTTGTTTTGCTCCCGGGACACTTTTGTTTTGCTCCCTGGACACTTTTGTTTTGCTCCCTTTACATTTTTGTTTTGCTCCCGGGACACTTTTGTTTTTCTCCCGGGACACTTTTGATTTGCTCTTGGGACACTTTTGTTTTGCTCCCTGGACATTTTTGTTTTGCTCCCGGGACATTTTTGTTTTGCTCCCTGGACATTTTTGTTTTGCTCCCGGGACACTTTTGTTTTGCTCCCTGGACACTTTTGTTTTGCTCCCTGGACATTTTTGTTTTGCTCCCTGGACATTTTTGTTTTGCTCCCGGGACACTTTTGTTTTGCTCCCTGGACACTTTTGTTTTGCTCCCGGGACACTTTTGTTTTGCTCCCGGGACACTGTTGTTTTGCTCCCGGGACACTTTTGTTTTGCTCCCTGGACACTTTTGTTTTGCTCCCTTTACATTTTTGTTTTGCTCCCGGGACACTTTTGTTTTTCTCCCGGGACACTTTTGATTTGCTCTTGGGACACTTTTGTTTTGCTCCCGGGACACTTTTGTTTTGCTCCCGGGACATTTTTGTTTTGCTCCCTGGACATTTTTGTTTTGCTCCCGGGACACTTTTGTTTTGCTCCCGGGACACTTTTGTTTTGCTCCCTGAACATTTTTGTTTTGCTCCCTGGACACTTTTGTCTTCCTCCCTGGACATTTTTGTTTTGCTCCCGGGACATTTTTGTTTTGCTCCCTGGACATTTTTGTTTTGCTCCCTTGACACTTTTGTTTTGCTCCCGGGACACTTTTGTTTTGCTCCCGGGACACTTTTGTTTTGCTCCAGGGACACTTTTGTTTTGCTCCCGGGACACTTTTGTTTTGCTCCCGGGACATTTTTGTTTTGCTCCCTGGACATTTTTGTTTTGCTCCCGGGACACTTTTGTCTTCCTGCCTGGACATTTTTGTTTTGCTCCCGGGACATTTTTGTTTTGCTCCCGGGACACTTTTGTTTTGCTCCCTGAACATTTTTGTTTTGCTCCCTGGACACTTTTGTCTTCCTCCCAGGACATTTTTGTTTTGCTCCCGGGACATTTTTGTTTTGCTCCCGGGACATTTTTGTTTTGCTCCCTGGACATTTTTGTTTTGCTCCCTGGACATTTTTGTTTTGCTCCCTTGACACTTTTGTTTTGCTCCCGGGACACTTTTGTTTTGCTCCCGGGACACTTTTGTTTTGCTCCCTGGACATTTTTGTTTTGCTCCCTGGACACTTTTGTCTTCCTCCCTGGACATTTTTGTTTTGCTCCCGGGACATTTTTGTTTTGCTCCCTGGACATTTTTGTTTTGCTCCCTTGACACTTTTGTTTTGCTCCCGGGACACTTTTGTTTTGCTCCCGGGACACTTTTGTTTTGCTCCCGGGACACTGTTGTTTTCCTCCCGGGACACTTTTGTTTTGCTCCCTGGACACTTTTGTTTTGCTCCCTTTACATTTTTGTTTTGCTCCCGGGACACTTTTGTTTTGCTCCCGGGACACTTTTGATTTGCTCTCGGGACACTTTTGTTTTGCTCCCTGGACATTTTTGTTTTGCTCCCGGGACACTTTTGTTTTACTCCCGGGACACTTTTGTTTTGCTCCCGGGACATTTTTGTTTTGCTCCCGGGACATTTTTGTTTTGCTCCCGGGACACTTTTTTTTTGCTCCCTTTACATTTTTGTTTTGCTCCCGGGACACTTTTGTTTTGCTCCCTGGACACTTTTGTTTTGCTCCCTGGACATTTTTGTTTTGCTCCCTGGACATTTTTGTTTTGCTCCCTGGACATTTTTGTTTTGCTCCCGGGACACTTTTGTCTTCCTCCCTGGACATTTTTGTTTTGCTCCCGGGACATTTTTGTTTTGCTCCCGGGACACTTTTGTTTTGCTCCCTGAACATTTTTGTTTTGCTCCCTGGACACTTTTGTCTTCCTCCCAGGACATTTTTGTTTTGCTCCCGGGACATTTTTGTTTTGCTCCCGGGACATTTTTGTTTTGCTCCCTGGACATTTTTGTTTTGCTCCCTGGACATTTTTGTTTTGCTCCCTTGACACTTTTGTTTTGCTCCCGGGACACTTTTGTTTTGCTCCCGGGACACTTTTGTTTTGCTCCCTGGACATTTTTGTTTTGCTCCCTGGACACTTTTGTCTTCCTCCCTGGACATTTTTGTTTTGCTCCCGGGACATTTTTGTTTTGCTCCCTGGACATTTTTGTTTTGCTCCCTTGACACTTTTGTTTTGCTCCCGGGACACTTTTGTTTTGCTCCCGGGACACTTTTGTTTTGCTCCCGGGACACTGTTGTTTTCCTCCCGGGACACTTTTGTTTTGCTCCCTGGACACTTTTGTTTTGCTCCCTTTACATTTTTGTTTTGCTCCCGGGACACTTTTGTTTTGCTCCCGGGACACTTTGATTTGCTCTCGGGACACTTTTGTTTTGCTCCCTGGACATTTTTGTTTTGCTCCCGGGACACTTTTGTTTTACTCCCGGGACACTTTTGTTTTGCTCCCGGGACATTTTTGTTTTGCTCCCGGGACATTTTTGTTTTGCTCCCGGGACACTTTTTTTTTGCTCCCTTTACATTTTTGTTTTGCTCCCGGGACACTTTTGTTTTGCTCCCTGGACACTTTTGTTTTGCTCCCTGGACATTTTTGTTTTGCTCCCGGGACACTTTTGATTTGCTCCCTGGATACTTTTGTCTTGCTTCCGGGACACTTTTATTTTGCTCCCTGGATATTTTTGTTTTTCTCCCGGGACACTTTTGTTTTGCTCCCTGGACATTTTTGTTTTGATCCCGGGACACTTTTGTTTTGCTCCCTGGACATTTTTGTTTTGCTCCCGGGACACTTTTGTTTTGCTCCCTGGACATTTTTGTTTTGCTCCCTGGACACTTTTGTTTTGCTCCCGGGACACTTTTGTCTTCCTCCCTGGACATTTTTGTTTTGCTCCCGGGACATTTTTGTTTTGCTCCCTGGACATTTTTGTTTTGATCCCGGGACACTTTTGTTTTGCTCCCTGGACATTTTTGTTTTGCTCCCTGGACACTTTTGTCTTCCTCCCTGGACATTTTTGTTTTGCTCCCAGGACACTTTTGTTTAGCTGCCTTGACACTTTTATTTTGCTCCCTGGACATTTTTGTTTTGCTCCCGGGACACTTTTGTTTTGCTCCCAAAACACTTTTGTTTTGATCCCTGGACACTTTTGTTTTGCTCCCTGGACATTTTTGTTTTGCTCCTGGGACACTTTTGTTTTGCTCCCTGGACATTTTAGTTTTGCTCCCGGGACACTTTTGTTTTGCTCCAAGGATACTTTTGTTTTGCTTCCGGGACACTTTTGTTTTGCTCCCTGGACATTTTTGTTTTGCTCCCTGGACATTTTTCCTCCCGAGCAAAACAAAAGTGTCCTGGGAGCAAAATAAAAGTGTCCAGGGAGAAAAACAAAAGTGTCAAGGGAGCAGGTGGAGCTCCGCTTTAACCACTTGCCTACTGGGCACTTTCACAACCTTCCTGACCAGTCCAATTTTCAGCTTCCAATGCTCTCGTACTTTGAATGACAATTGGATGGTCACTGTACCCATTTTTTATCATTTTTTTGAGACAGATAGAGTTTTTTTTGGTGGTATTTTATCACCCCTGGATTTTTTATTTGTTGCTAAACAATGAAAAAAGACCAAACATTTTGAAAAATATAAAACTTTTACTTTGTTTGTTTTAAAATTTTGAAAATAAGTAATTTTTCTTCATTACTGATGTGCGCTGATGAGGCTGCACTGATGGGCACTGATAGGCTGCACTGATGGGCACTGATGAGACTGCACTGATGGGCACTGATGAGGCTGCACTGTTGAGGCGGCACTAATGGGCACTGATGGGCATTTATAAGCTGCACTGACAGGTACTGATGGGCACTGATGAGACTGCATTGATAAGACGGCACTGATGGTCACTGATAGGTGGCACTGAGAGGAACTGATAGGTGGAACTAATGGGCACTGATAAGCTGCATTGATGGGGCTGCACTAATAATCAGGGCACTGATGATCAGTGCCCTGATTATCAGTGTAAATGGGTGCTGTCACAAGATTGCATGTTATTGGCTTTCCTTTGCTTACACAGCTGAGGAAAGGAAATTCTGATAACCGGCATTAGTTTACATGGGATCAGCTGTGATTGGCCCTTTACCTCAATCTGTAATAAGATGTGACCACAGAGCGTGCCCGATGTGTGTCCTGGGGGTTCGCAAAGCGGAGGGGTTCTGGAAGGACTTAAATAGATGCCCTCCCAGAACTGGACGACCATGGTGTAGATGTTTTATGGCTATAGCATGGTCGGCAAGTGGTTAAAGGCCAATAAAACAATTTCTACATTTTAATAAAATAGTATATGTACACACTTCAGGTTTTTATTTATGTCTTTTACCCTACTGGGGATATTTTCCACACCTAGAAGTGTTGGATACAGAAGATATTTCAGCCAATTTAGCTCTGAAAGAGAGCAAGGTTACCAGTGTGGGCAGCAGGACAGGTAAGTATTAATCATTTTCTTTACAGACTGGTCTTTTAAAAAAAAAAAAAAAAAAAATATTTAATGACAGAGTTGATTTAATGAGCTTGAAATTGTTACAAGAGAGCACATAAACCTGGACACTTAAAAATTAGCATATGCAAAGGCAGACGTTACTTTTGTGTTACTATGTCAAAATAATTCACTAGATCCAGGAATATTGTCAGTTCAAGTGAATTGTACATCCCCTTTTCTCTAAAAGCAAAGCTTGGCTTCATTTCTCCCTATTTGTCCTTTAACGTGATGAGTGGCCCAAATCAACTAATATGAAACCTCAGGAAGCAGCTTCAAACAGACAGGCAGGCAGACCTTCACCTCCATGGCTGCCCCTAAAGTGACTCTTCCACTAGATTCATCTTCTTCTTAAATAAGTGTAGCAATGTGGACTACAATGGCAAAGTATATCGATTCCCCATCATTTCTATTTACTGTATTGTCACTCTAGTGCCCAGTGTCACTAACTGACATCATATCTGTGAGCCAACCCAAAGGGATTGTGGGATTGGTAGTTCCTCAGAATGGCAATTGCTCTGCATGACTATACAGCCGGACTACATATCCCAGGGATCTTTGCTACCATCAGAGAGATTGTTCAGAAGAGCTATAAAAGAAACTAGAGACCTGCCCCATGCTCTCTTCCTCCTGGACCTTGTGTGTGACGAACCTCTCTGTACTGCTTTGTGCTTCACATCAGTTGATCGTTGCGAGTGGATCTGCTGCAAGGATGCCTTTTTGGAAGCTGCTGTCCAGAAGGCATTAAATCAGCCTGGTCACTGGTGAGAGGGCAATTGCCCACATTTGCAAACCTTTCTTTGTTGCTTCACTGGGACACTGTGTACAGACAGCTTTACCCTTGGGAAACACTTTACTGCACTTCTATTTGAACACTGTACATAGACACCAGTTGCATCAACCATTCCAAGAAATACCATTGCCCTGTTGCTGCACCTAATTGGATATAGTTAATTAGCTCCGACCGCCGGCCAAGACCACCAGGCCTGCAACTGGGACATTGCTGTCATTACTACTTAAAGGGCCCTCATACCATTCTTGTTTAATTGATCTCTCATTAGGATTAAAAGTTAAATAGGCCGGCCTGGGTTCCCCCTTTAATAGTCTTGCTAGAATTAATGCTTAACTCTTGCTTATCCTTTCAGGTCATGTTCAAGTGGTACTTCATTGTACATATGTGTATATTATATACTTATATTGCCAAATTATCTTAACTTGTATTATTATGTAGGGCTGTTACTGATTAAAATTTTCGTGTTCGATTAATCAATTTTTTTTTAAATCGATTAATCGACTAATTTCGATTAATTATAATGCACATACAGATCCAACTACGTTTAGCTGATCTCCTTGCAGGCTGATTCCCAGTGCAGCTAACCACTGAAAAAATGGATAGCAGGATACAAAAAACACACAAAGGCAGCACTCGATGGGAATAGCATTAAAACTTTTATAGTCTTCAAGTAGGTAATGACATGGCAAAATTGGCTGTATGCTGAGCACGCCGCCATTTTGCCCTGTGCTAAAAAGCACATACTCCGTCTTAATGAAATAAGCCATCTTAAAGCTAAATAAGTTCACTCACCATCCATTCTCTGCCCATCTATTCAAGTCAAGAGACCTCATCAATTGTTCTCAGTCTAGCTCCCAGTCATGACTGGTCTGCCGATGCCCTCACAGGCAGTTTTATTAAAAACCCAGCAGGAAGTGATGTCACAACATGTGACCTCCTCCATAGGAAGTGAGCTCACAGGGTGTGAGCTCCACCCAGCAGGATAACCCTTCTAACAGGGACTCAATACAGTAATATAACAATAACAAAATACAACAACACCACAATACAATACAATGAATAGAAATACATACAATGCTGGCTAAAGTCTTATGGGCGTGTCTGGGCAGGGAGTGCATGTGCCCCCCCTGACCCAAAACCGATCACAAGCTCTCATATTAATCGCTAATAGAATCCTTAATCTGCGCCATTCAATAGAATAATGCATATCCAGATTATACCCTTATTAAAGGTGGAATGGAGGCTATCTACAGGCGTACGCTACGAATCCCAATCCATGCTGATCAGACATGACCCAGATAAGAGCGCACATCTGTCCATAACCACTAGTGTGTCTGCGTAGTGAGCGCATCCCCTCCTCAACGATCGTCGGTGCTAAATGCACAGAGGGCCCCTCGCCGACGGACATATGCCCACGCCGCAAACATCACACTCCAACCTCAAGACATTTTCTACTACCAGACAAGATTCAACCAGCCTCAGACTGCCCCAGTCAGTTCTATTTAGAGCGGGTTGCGGAAGTACTAAGACTGGGTGCCATTATGACAATACATATTAAATACATCTTACAGGAAGCAGAGTCAGTACAGGAATACCTGCAGAAATGTAGGGAATCCAGGAAGTTGTGTAAAGAAAGAAAAACCGATCAGGTGTGGAAATCTTCAGAATAAATGCTTCCTCCAGGACCACAGGTGCAGGCAATGCATATGAGATTGCAAAACAAAAGAATGGATTCTTCTGGACAGCCGCTCTCTGAACAAAAGTTGCATTTATTGTAAAAATCCAAGATAGAAAAACAGCACTACATGAAACAGCATACCGGCGGGGCTGACGCGTTTCACACTGTATTTAGTGTTTAATCATGGCTATGATCCACGTCCAGCTTCATCGTTTCTTTTTATTGTCTCTTGAATGGACAATTATTATAATTTATCACTTTTATGTGGACTTTAATTTCATCATTATTGTTTGCTCATCATTTTGGGAATCATTCAATATATGTATGGTCCCTCTGAACACTTAGCGCTACATTTTTATTACCAGCACATTTAGAATTTTAGTCACATTTTATGCAGCTGCTTTTTGTTTCACTATTTTTTGGACTAGCGCACATTTTTCTATTTCCAAATCAGTGTAAAGAAAAACAAGGAATCTTGGAAGCGATGGTTTGGCCCCCACAGAGCCCTGATCTCAACATCATTGAGTCTGTCTGGGATTACACGAAGAGACAAAAGGATTTGTGGCAGCCTACATCCAAAGAAGATCTGTGGTAAGTTCTCCAAGATATTTGCAACAACCTACCTGCCGGGTTCCTTCAAAAAGTGTGTGCAAGTGTACCTAGAAGAACTGATGCTGTGTTGAAGGCAAAGGGTGGTCACACCAAATATTGATTTGATTTAGATTTTTTTTAATGTTTGCTCACTTTGCATTTTGTAAATTGATACAATTAAACAATTAAAATATATCTTTTTAAAAGCACTTTTACTTTATTATTATTATTATTATACAGGATTTATATAGCGCTGACAGTTTACTCAGCACTTTACAACATGAGGGCAGAAAGAACAATTACAATATGCGTTAATACAATACACTTTAGAGAGCCCTGCTTGTTAGAGCTTACAGGCTAAGAGAGAACTTTACAGCATTTGTTCACACCTGCCTAAAACATTTGCACAGTACTTTATATGTGACTTTTTTATCTGCAATTTAGTTTTTTGTTATTTAAATGTTATGCTTTCTACAGTTTAATCTACAGATCCATGCATTGTACATTATGTCATTATGACTCAGAGGTATGACTGTACATGTTCTCTTTCTTTTACTGGTAAAACAGATTCAACATAATTAAAGGAAAAAACAAGCAAATGTCTTCTTCTTGGTACCTAAACCCCTGACCTACAAAAACCTTTTCTCCGCACTAAAATCTTAAACTTCTACAACCCCTCGACCTTTCACAGTACTTGCCTAAGAGGATGATGATTGGAAGAGTTTTGATATGGATAAGTCGGCCCTATTGGGTGCCCATTGTAATTGCAACATCTGTTACACCTGGGCCTATTGTTTTGTTTTTTTTAAACTTGTTTTATTGAAAGAAGAAAAAGAGGCATACACGTTATGTACAATGAAGAACATAAGAATGCATCTCAGGAATCCATCCACTATGTAGTATTATAGAGCAGAAATACAATTGTATCAGTGGCAGAAAGGAAAAATATACTGAAGCATGCCTTATAATTACCAAAATCAGTTTGTCACAATATTAAAGTGGAGGTCCACGCAAAAAGTCAACCTCTGCTTTTCGGAACCCTCCCCCCCTCCGATGTCACATTTGGCACGGGATTGGAAAGAAATCCTGGACTGCTGCACTCTGTTAAATGATGTCTTTATTGGATAAAATCAAAACATGATCCAAATACAGTGCAGTCACATTTGGCACCTTTCAGGGGGGTGCAGATACCAGTGAGGACGCGCAGCGTGACTCGCTCATGCACAGTAAGGAACAGGGAAGTGAAGCTGCAACGCTTCACTTCCTGATTCCCTCACCGAGGATGGCGGCGGGGGCAGCCAGGAGCCGAGTGATTGCTTGGCTTCGGCTGCCGACATCGCGTTCACCCTGGACAGGTAAGTGTTCATTTATTAAAAGTCAGCAGCTGCAGTATTTGTAGCTGCTGGCTTTTAATTTTTTTTTCTTTAGGCGGACCTCCGCTTTAAAGCGGAGGTTCACCCTAAAAACATGTATATAACATTACATTCTGCATACTTCCAACATTTACAGTATGCTGTTTGTTTTTTGTTTTTTTGCTGTACATACCGTATTATTGCTATTTTCCACCCGACTTCCGGGTACAAACTCCCGTGGGAGTAGGCGTTTCTATGCAGAGGCGCAGTGTCATGTGGGACTTCGCCCAGATGATTGACGTCTTGAGAAATACTTCCCCTCGGCGGATAAGGCACGTCACAAGTTTCCGAAAGTAGCCGAACTGCGAGTCGGCTCTATACGGCGCTACACGGCGCCTGCGCACCGACTAGGAGCCGTGTAGAGCTGACTGCGCAGGCGCCGTATAGAGCCGACTCGCAGTTCGGCTACTTTCGGAAACTCGTGATGCGTCGTGTCAATTTTCCGCCCTGTTCCCTGGCGCCGTAAGGCAAGTGCCCATGTTGCCTTGCGCTAGCACCGGCCCTGAGTAAGTCTATATGCCCGCTTCCCATACAGGGAAAGTGAGTGCAAGCAACACGGTTATCTTTTAGAATTACATATCAGGAGATGTCTCTTGAGCGACATCACCCTTACTAATGCTCCAACATTAAAGAGGGGGACAAGATATCAAGCTTAGCAAAGAGTCACTTGTGTCTTGTGAGTCAAGCCAAGGGCCCCAAATTTTGGTGAATATTGTAGGGCAGCCCCTAGCCTCATAAGTTAATTTGTACAGCAGGAGATGTTGGTTTATAACTCGTTTCCACAGAACAATATGTAGTCTGTGCCTATTGTTTAGTTGCAATGTCCCCTAATAAGTATAATATAATGTAGGCCTTTTTTGGAAAAAATGTAAATCAAAAAAATAATGTAGGCCTGCTGATTTTTATGAAAGTCAGCTCATCTCACCGCAACCAATGAATCAATGAATAGCCCATGTAGCCAACAAAGACAGGGGCTACCTTTTTAAAATAGATTCTATGATCTATAAGACTATCTTATGGTATATACTGCAAACATAGCCCTTTTCTTATGTTTAAAAAATGGAAACTAACATAAAAGTAAACCAGACATCAATTTTAGTCACAATCTGTCTTATAATGCTACAACACAGGCTCTTACTCAATAGTAGGTCATAGACCTTGTAAAATGATAAAGAACTGAGACACAGACAAAAACTTCAAGCCTGAAGTTTTTCAAATTTAATGAGTTCATTCACTTTCTTGGCACAATCCCAGCAGTGACAGATAGACAAAAGGTTATTGGCAGCCCTGCCCATAGTCTTATCAGATTTTCAGTCACTGAACTATCAGTCATGAAAAAAGTGCTAACTCTGCTTGGATTGTGCAAGCCAGTGTATCGTTTTTTTCTAAAATTTTTATCAGGTTTAGCTAAAAGTTTCCAAATAGTTATGATGTATTTCAATCAATCATACAGTATCTATATATAGTAATAAGACAGCAGATTTCAGCACCCAAAAAGGAATAGCAATTTGCTATTTTGTTATTCCTGGTTATTGTGGACAATTGGCCCTGCCTTGTTGACATGCACAATACAACACAATCTCCTGCACTTGGGGGCTTAGTCTATAGGAAAGTGGTGAAGCCAACCCTTAGGATTTGTATTTAATGTCACTGGTCTTGCTGCCCTCCTCAGAACAATGGGTATCCTTAGAACTGAAACATATAAGAAGGGCGCACCGACCTTGTGCATTAACAAAGATATCATTTATTTAAAAGTATAACAGCAATGATCCTACTCACATACAGACGTGATAAAAAAAAGACTTGTCGATACACCAGCAAATTGAACTGGGTATCTAAAAATCTGCAACCTGGACCGGATGATAGGGGTGAACAGATAGCATCACAAAAGGCTTACGCGTTTCGAGGGAGAGCCTTCTTCCTCAGAGTCAAAGCGGTGAATGACTGGTCTATGCTAGTTACCTCTATAAATACACATAGGGGGTTATTTACTAAAGGCAAATCTACATTGCACTACAAGTGCACTACAAGTGCACTTGGAAGTGCAGTCGCTGTAGATCCGAATGGGGACCAGCAAGGAAAATAAAAAACAACATTTTAGCTTGCACATGATTGGATGATAAAATCAGCAGAGCTTCCCCTCATTTAAGATCTACCCCTCAGATTTACAGCGAATGCACTTGGTGCAAAGTGGATTTGCCTTTCGTAAATAACCCCCATAGTCATCTGTCTAAGTTTACACCTAATGGATCCAAGCGGGCCCCACCTACCATGTGAACCATGGACAGAAAGACCATGGACAGAATCTGTGGACAGAAAGCTGTGAACCCACCACAAAACCAAGGGACAACTCAAGTGCTCAACAAAGACGCCACTAAATATACCGTTGGATCAGTATCACATTGTATTGTAGCATGATATTTTTGATGCAGTGAAATTACCCATCTCATCCAGGTGTATGCTCATTTTTTTGCCCCATCAATACTTGGAAAATATACGATCTGGTGCTCAAACTGAAGCGACTCCTGATTTAGAGAATTGCACATGCAGTGAGAAAAACAGAATTAATACATTAGACACTCTTGGCACTGGCCAATATCCTGAAGCCAGGCCAGTACTTTATGAACTCTGATTAATTTTACGTAAAGTTTAGCAGTTGTACACCAATGTGCAAAAGTGAAAATATGCTGCATATTAAGAAAGCTTTCAGAAATATAAGTGTTTAATACAGTAGTAACAAAATGGAAAGTAAATGAACAGAAGAGAAATCCAAATCAAATCGATATTTGGTGTGACTGCCCTTTGCCTTCTAAACAGCATACATTATTCTAGGTACACTTGCACACAGTTGATGAAGGAGGTAGGTTGTTCCAAACATCTTGGAGAACTAACCACAGATCTTCTGTAGGTGTAGGCTGAATCAAATCCTTCTGTCTCTTTATGTAATCCCAGACAGACTAGATGATGTTGAGATTAGGGCTCTGTGGGGGCCAAATCATCACTCCCAGGACTCCTTGTTCTTTTTTATGCTGAAGCTAGCTATTAATGACATTGGCTGTTTGGTGTTGTTCTGCTGTAGAATAAATTTGGGGACAATCATGCACCTAAATGATGGTATTTTGTGATGGATAAGTATCTGCCTGTATTTCATGGTATGAATGTCACATGGTGAGAAAGTTCTGGAAAATTGTTCATGAAATATATCACAAGGTATCGGGAATAAAGAGGAATCTAAATTTGGATACCTCACTATTATCTTTGATGCCAGAATCAATAAAGAACATTAAGAAAGATATTTTTCACCATATGACATCTGCAGCTAGAACAATAATCGCGTGTACATGGAGAGAATATAAGAGCCCAAACATTGAAGACTGGATATGTGAAATGAACGAAATACAATATATGGAAAAACAAATAAGAGAAGAAGGATATATTAACAGTCAAATGCCAGTAATATGGCAAAAGTGGGATGAATTCAGGTTCTCAAAAGGAATGGAAGAATATTTATGAAATTAAAATTGGGGAAAATATGAAGGGGAAGCATAAAGGAGAAGCGAAAAGACTAAAATCGAGTATTGGGAATGGTTGTATATGGTTGAATGGGGATGAGGATGAATGGTAATGGAAGTAGATTAGGATGTTATATATATATATACGATAATGAGATTTTTGTAGATTGATCAGGATTCCGTATATCAAATAATAAGCAAGTACAGATATATATAATGTAATATAATCCTGTTTAAATGTTAAAACTTTTTTGCTTTTTTGTATCAAAGAAAAAACGAATAATAAAGACAAATTGAAAACAAATATCTGAAAGTTGTGGTGTGCATTTGTATTCAGCCCCACTGAGTAAATACTTTGTAGAACCACCTTTCACAGTCATTACAGCTGCAAGTCTTTTTGGAGATGTCTCTACCAGCTTTTCACATTTACAGAGTGACAGTTTTGCCAATTTTTCTTTGAAGAATAGCTCAGCTCTGTGAGATTGAATGGAGAGTGTCTGTGGACAGCAATTTAACAGCTTTGATCTACACCATTCCATTGTAGCTCTGGCTGTATGTTTAGGGTCGTTGTCCTGCTGCAAGGTGAACCCCCGCCCCAGTCTCAACTATAATGCCACGTACACGCGACCGTTTTTTGGGTTCTAAAAAATTACGTTTTTTTTTATGTAATTAAAAACGATCGTGTGTGGGCTCCAGAGCATTTTTCACTATCTAAAAAATGGCCATTAAAAATTTCGAACATGCTCTATTTTTTCACAACATTTTTAACGTTGTCGTTTTTAAGGTTGTAAAAAATGGTCGTGTGTGGGCTTTAATGACGTGAAAAAAACACGCATGCTCAGAAGCAAGTTATGAGACGGGAGCACTCGTTCTGGTAAAACTATAGTTCGTAATGGAGTAAGCACATTCATCACGCAGTAACAGACTGAAAAGCGTGAATCGTTTTTTACTAACACGAAATCAGCAAAAGAACCCCCAAGGGTGGCGCCATCCAAATGGAACTTCCCCTTTATAGTGCCGTAGTACGTGTTGTACGTCAACGTGCTTTGCTAGAGCATTTTTTTTCAGGATCGTGTGTAGGCAAGGCCGTTTTAATGATCGGGTTGAAAAAAACATTGTTTTTTCTAGACCCTTAAAAACGTAATTTTTAAAAACCCGAAAAACGGTCGTGTGTAAGCGGCATAACAGGTTTTCTTTTAGGATTGCCCTGTATTTGTCTTCATACATCTTCCCATTTCCCATCATTTCTGACCAGTTTCCCTGTCGCCTATTGATAGTAAATAGTACATTGTTTGTCGCTGTTGCGCAGCCTTGAGCAATTTTAAAGCCTGACATGTTTAGTATCTACGCAGCGTAACGTCATCTTTTATATTTTACAACTAATTGGGTTATGTATTGTGGGTTTTTTCTTGCATTACAATTTGAAAAAGTGTATATTTTTTCCCCCAAAAAAATGCATTTGAAAAAATGCTGCGCAAATACCATGTGACAAAACAATTGCAAAATCCAGCAATTTATTCTCTAGGGCTTCTGCTTAAAAAAATATATAATTTTGGGGGGTTCTAAGTAATTTTCTAGCAAAAAAATTGCCAGAATAGCCCCGGACTGGAAGAAGCTAAAATTTTGCTCACACCCGTGTTTAGAGTTTGGAGTTAAAACTGAGGTCTGGTGCTAGAATTATTGATCTCACTCTGACGTTCACAATGATACCTCACATGTGTGGTGCAATCTGCATTTACATATGCTTGTGGGACCAATGTTCATTGCCAACATAAGGGACTGAAGATGCGTGAGCATGAGGATGAAGGGGACGCTTTCATTTTTTGATTTTGTTATTTATTCTAAACAACCAACCAAAACCAGAAGTGACAAAATACTCATCGCTTCCGGTTTCATAGACCATAGAGAAGGCAACAGAAGGCAGTGGAAGAGGGTGACCACTTTACTCTACTTGTAACCATATTGGGTTGTCGTCCTCCAGTCCCATCGCATGTCCTCCTCCTCCAGTCCCATCGCATGTCCTCCTCCTCCAGTCCCATCCCATGTCCTCCTCCTCCAGTCCCATCCCATGTCCTCCTCCTCCAGTCCAATCACATGTTCTCTTCCTCCTCCAGTCCCATACCATGTTCTCTTCCTCCTCCAGTCCCATCCCATGTCCTCCTCCTCCTCCAGTCCCTTCCCATGTCCTCCTCCTCTAGTCCCATGTCCTTCTCCTCCAGTCCCATCCCATGTCCTCCTCCTCCAGTCCAATCACATGTTCTCTTCCTCCTCCAGTCCCATCCCATGTTCTCTTCCTCCTCCAGTCCCATCCCATGTCCTCCTCCTCCTCCAGTTCCATCCCATGTCCTCTTCCTCCATTCCATGTCTTACAGGAGATAACCAGAGACTGCAGATAGATTACAGGAGATAACCAGATACTGCGGATAAATTACAGGAGATAACCTGAGACTGCGGATAGATTACAGGAGATAACCAGAGAGGCTGTGGATAGATTACAGGAGATAACCAGAGACTGCAGATAGATTACAGGAGATAACCAGAGACTGCGGATAGATTACAGGAGATAATCAGAGACTACGGATAGACTACAGGAGATAAACAGAGACTGCAGATAGATTACAGGAGATAACAAGAGACTGCAGATAGATTACAGGAGATAACCAGAGACTGCGGATAGATTACAGGAGATAATCAGATACTACGAATAGACTACAGGAGATAAACAGAGACTGCGGATAGATTACAGGAGATAATCAGAGACTGCGGATGGACTACAGGAGATAACCAGATACTGCGGATAAATTACAGGAGATAACCAGAGACTGCGGACAGATTACAGGAGATAACCAGAGAGGCTGTGGATAGATTACAGGAGATAACCAGAGACTGCGGATAGATTAGAGGAGATAACCAGAGACTGCGGATAGACTACAGGAGATAACCAGAGACTGCGGATGTAACATATTACAGGAGATGACCAGCTATAGAGGGGGGGTAAACAACAGGGAAGGTTTAACCGTTTAGCACAACAGTGAGGCAGTGTATATGGGCGGAAACACCTACCTGGCCAGCCAAGCTCACCTCAGCAATCTGGGGGCGGGGCTATCAGCGGCCGGGGCTCTCATCGACCAGGGGGTGGGACTATCTGCAGTCAGGGGGCGGGGCTGTCAGCTGCCAGGGGCGGGGCTCTCATCAGCCATGGGCGGGGCTTCAAGCGATCCAGGGGAGAAGCTTTTACTTGGTTTCTCTGCTCCAAGGACATACAGGCTGCATGGGGCAGGCTCAGAGCATCAGTGGAGCTCTTGGCCCCGCCCCTCCCTGCTGACAGAGCCTCCCTCAGTCGAGCCCAATAGCCTGGGGCAGTGGTCAGGCGGTGTAATAGCATGGCAGGCTTAGGCAGCACACAACACAGCTTGTGTGTCACTGCTGATGGCGGCGCAAACAGCGCTACTAGTTAGAGCAGTGCATACATAGCTTTTACTTCTAAGAGGGTATTTGTACAGCCCACTGCTGGAGCCGACCCAGCCTCCGGCGGGGCCCAGGGCCTCTTGGAATGCCAGGGCTCCTTGGAATGCCAGGGCCCCTTACATGTGTACTGGCTGTACCCCCCTGATGGCGGCCCTGTATAACACTACTTTTGGGTACTAAGTATTACTTTCAGTGACTTCTTGTGATATTGAATGTTTGTATGCTCCATATGATGGGTCAGAGGGGCTGAGGTTCTTCAGAAGGTCCAGGCAAAGAACAGAGAAGATCCTATCCAGCAACTCCTACGGGGGTAGCACTACAGTGGCATTTTACTTTCTCCTTCAGCTCACCCCCCTACAGTTATTACCTTTTCTATCACATTACTTTTCCTTTTAGATTGTAAGCTCTGATGCCGCGTACACACCATCACTTTATGTGATGAAAAAAACGACGTTTTTAAAAACGTCACTTTAAATGACCGTGTGTGGGGGAAAACGTTGTTTTATGTCTTGTAAAAAACGACCAAATTTTTTTTTAAGCATGCTTCAATTTTATGTGTCGTTTTTCAAAACGTCGTTTTTTACTTCACAGAAATTGATCGTGTGTAGCAAAAAACGACGTTTAAAACAACGTTTTTACACCCGCGCATGCCCAGAAGCTAGTTATGAAGCGAGCTTCAATGGAAAAACGTGGTGAACGTAACCTCGCTTTGCTAGAGCATTGTGAAAAAACGATGGTGTGTAGGCAACTTCGTCTTTGAAAATTGAAGTTTCAAAAACATCGTTTTTTACTTCACAGAAAATGTCGTTTTTTTTCATCACATAAAGTGATGGTGTGTATGCGGCATGACGAGCAGGGACCACTGATTTTTCTTGTATTCAATCGTATTGTATCTGTATAGTTTACCTTAATTTTGTAAAGCACTGCACAAACTGTTGGCGCTATATAAATCCTGGGATTTAATACAAATAATAATGATAATATAATAATTATGCATTGAAAGAACTTTAGAGTAACTGTTAAGGAAATAGTCTGTAAAAAAAAATAAAAAAATGAAAACAAGGCAGATCAGTGTTATCATCCTTTTCCATAAACTGTTCATAATAAAAAGTCTTAAAACTCTCATCAATTAAATTCACTTTTCTTCTATTACAGACCATCATCGGAGGTGTCTAATTATCAACAATTTATGTAAAGGGAAACTGAAACCACAAGACAATATCCACCAGCATGTGTTGCTTTACAATTGTTTGAACCTGGTGTTTCCCCACAGGTCAGTTACACCAATTTATCAGTGATTTATCAGATATAGATTACACAGTCATGAGATCTTGGATGATAATTTTTATTGGTGCGTAGGTCTGGTCTCATCCCTCTAGACTTATAAAAAGGAACCACCAAATGACCTGCACACACTGCTCTTCTCAATCCAAGACCCTTTGTAGTCCCTCTGTGTGGCAACAGCACCATGGCCTTCAGTGGAAAATATGAGGTTGAGTCTCAGGAGAATTATGATGCCTTCATGAAGCTCATAGGTAAGCATAATCTTAATGGACATTTTCTCAGAAAATTATATTTTCTATAAATAGGTGTTAAAACAGCAAAGCCCAACATGGACAGTATACATCTGTCTTTTATACACAATTAAACTTTCACAAAGGTTAGTGCATCCTCTGTTCCTTGTTTTTGCAGTATCTCCCACATTAGTACCCATTAGTAGAGAGAGAAAATAACCGCTCAGTAGTCTTCGAAGAACCTCCTCACTGGAGCCAAACCATGGGGGCCGGCAATGCAATAGTGATGCAAAAATACCAAGGAAACTTGGACAGCCGCACTCAAAAAATGTTCTTTTAATTAAAATCGATCACAAAATAAGCATGCCACAGCAAAAAAAATTAAACAAAAGCTAACGTTTCGCACTGTAGCTTCAGTGCTTAGTCATAGCTGGCATTTTCTGACTTCAGTACATTGAGACAATGGTAAGAGAAACTGATGGGCAGCCCTCAAGGAGCTGAATCCAAACAGAATAGTATGGACCAGAGGTAGGCAACCCTCGGCACTGGTGTCACAAGCGGCACCTGCACTGGGGGGGGGGGAAGGATGGGGAAGAGTTTGGGTGCAGTTCTGCTGGGGGGGGGGGGGGGGCGGTCCCTGTCTCCAGGAGAAGGAGAACTATCATTGGCCACTGCTAAAGCCAATCACAGTCCTGCTAGCCCCTTCCACCATCTGGAGGAAGAAGACTCGATTGGTTGCCACTACCAATCTCAGGAAGAAGGGATTTCACTGTGATTGAGAAAACCACAGTCAGGTGACAGTTTGTGGAATTACTGTTGAGCTTCTGGGAATTTTCGTTTAAATTTTTCCTGAAGCCTTGCGTCACTTACTACTGAACCCCTGCACTCTGTGTCCCTTTAAGCCACAGCCAGTATTCAGTGAATGAAAATCACACCCAATTTTTGCTGTGGCACTTTGTGCCACACTTTTCCTCAGCTGTGGGGGCCCAACTTAGAACCTGCACACAGGCCCACTGCTTTCAAAAAATGCCCATGACCTGGGCTCATCATTGCGCATCTATTCCAGATGCTTGTATGTGACATCACATACATCCCATACATCACATACATCACATACATCACATAGAAGCACGTGGGTTGGATGCGAGAGGTGGATCAGCAGGATGAGTGTGCCAGAACAGGTAGATGTGTCTCGTCTCTGCTTCTTTTCACCACTCTGCATTTCATGCATATCATAGGTGAGAAGAGGGTACAGCAGTGGGGAAATTGAGCAGGAGGGGTTCAGAGGTGGGACAGAAGATCAGGAGGGTACAGAGGTGGGGCAGATGTGCAGAGAGGCACAGTGGTGGAAGAGATAAGAAGGGGATTCAGCAGAGGGACAGATAAGCAGATGAATTGAGGCTAACCTGAGGTGTGAAGGTGCAGGATGTTAATTTCTCACTAGTGAGTATAACAAGCATGCTTTACTGCAGAGGTGCCCAACATGTGGCCCGCGGAGCCCTCTGATGTGGCCTGTGACCTCCTGCTCTCGAATGGAATTGAATAGAATACAGTTATTTATGGTCAGTTTATTACTAAAATCACAGTGTATATATGGGCATATCTGTTCTGCAGTGGTTACTGGGCTGCTTTCATACTGATCCGCAGGTGCAGAGCAGTGCACCTGCACTGAGCCATAGACTTCTGTTATTACCTGCGAGTTTGGTAAGCTTTCTGAAAGTGCACCAATCCTGCAGAATATAATAGAACTCTATTGCAAAGTGCAGGAAAGCCAAAGGTACACTGCGTTGTACCCGTGGTGCAGGTAAACTGCAGTACATCAGTGTGAAAGGGGCCTTGGGCCTCTTTCACATGGTCAGTCCAGCAGTCCAACCAATTGCACTCTCCATTCACCACTAAGTAGTGGCAGACAAAAACCGACTTGTGTCCTACCTCCAATCTGATCCACTAAAAAAAAAGAGTATAGTAGAGTAGACACGGACAAGCCATCCACCCGCTCCACGCATTGTGGCCCGCGACCGGTTACCAAGTCGCTTAAGTGGCCCTCGCTCTTCAAAAGTTTTGGCACCCCTGCTTTACTTCATACACAGACTGATTTTTACAGTTGTGGGTTTAGTAACACTTTAATTCAGGAGCAGTGCTGCTCTGGTGCTAGCCCATCACAGAAAGCTGCATAATGTGGATTTTACTGGTGGCATCAACAGGTATTTTTGTAATATTGCAGGGGTCTAAGAGAAAACAAAAAGTGTAGATGCATTTATAATTAAGTGCTGCAGTATGTATTTTTTAATGGAGGCTATAGTTCTACTTTAAATGGTCAGTTCAATATAAATCCTGAGTGTTCCTACCACTTTTAACTAAACATATACCAAAACCAAACTTCACACAGTGTACAATGGTCTGGCTGATAGGTGTGAAGAGCACAGAGTTGACATCTGGAGTGCATTGCTACCACTTCAAAGTTTACACTTCTTAACTGTGAGATTAGCTATTTGTCTTCATTTACACTTTAGGTTTGGAGATCTCACTACCAGTACCAGTAAATATCAGAAATATAAGAAACGTTAAGGTGCTTTAACACTTATGCCGTCACTTTTCTATGTTTCTACAATCTTCATTTTTAATTTTATTCCCTTAAATTATATATTTGTTTTCATTATCACAGGTATCCCTGATGAGAAAATTGAAAAAGGGAGGGACTTCAAGTACACTACTGAAGTAGTCCAGAATGGCAATGAGATCACATGGTCACAGCTCTACCCCGGGCATACTGCAACCAACAAGTTTGTCATTGGCCAAGAGTCTGAGATTGAAACACTGAATGGAAAGAAGTTCAAGGTATTGGTGTAGTCATCTAAACATGCAGTCTTTTAATAGCCTAGGCATTTAAAGGGAATATGTAGTGGTTTTGTATATAATTTATTTTAAAAAATTGTAATGAAGACTAAAATGCAGCGGGAGAAGAAGTGGAGGGAGATGACCAGAGGGAGAAGACACAGAGCTATAAAGGGGGACATTCTTAATTTGTCATGAAGGTCTTTTCCAAAACCGTTTCTTGTTTTTTGAAACCCTACATTTTTTCTTTTGTTGAATGGGTAGGGGTACAATGTACCCCATATTCATTCATATGGGGGGCAGGATCTGGGGGTCCCCTTGTCAAAGGGTGCTTCCAGATTCCGATAAGCCCTCTGCCCGCAGACCCTCACAACCACTGGCCAGGGTTATCGGGAAAAGGCCCTTGTCCCCATCAACATGGGAACAAGGTGCTTTGGGGTGGGGGGCTCAGCGCCCCCCTGCCCCAAATCACCCACTCCCCATGTTGAGGGCAGGTATAATCCAAGAGGGGGGCACTCTCTCATCACCCCCTTTCCTGATCTGCCAGGCTACATGCTCAGATAAGGGTCTGGTATGAATTTTGTGGTGGGGTTCCCCCTCAAGATCCACAAGTCACATGCCACAAGTCGGATCAGTTAAGATGATGATCCCACTTGGATACAACTTACAAACAAATGATTGTGCTGAAATTGTGCCCAAGTCGGACCAAAGTTATGCAGGGAGCATTTTCAATGTTGGACCAGTTAAGACGGCTCTCATAGGGAACCATTGCTTTTGACATGTCATCTGACTTGTGCTCTGGAAGTCACATGACATGTCGGAGCAGTGTGAACCGACCCTCAATCACGCCAGAAGATGAAGTTTGAGTCTCCTTATCACATATTTAGTTAGTTCAGCTGTGCAGACAGAAGCCCTTTTTTTTTACAGAACTCAATGAGTCCTTGGATCAGTGACTCCTTTATCACATATCCCAATATAAGAGCAAAAATGTGGGTGCACATACCCACGCACCAAAGGTCACAGGGCTAAAACCAAACCTTTATTAGGATTTCTTTAAAAATGAATTTAACAGTTTCAATACTGGGCACCTTCCTGCCCAGGCCAACTGTCAGCTTTCAGCACTGTTGTAGTTTTGAATGACAATTGAGTGGTCATGCAACACTGTACCCGAACAAATCATTTTGTTCACACAAATAGAGCTTTAAGTTTAGTCCAAAATATATTTTGCTATATTTCTTTTGTGAAAATAGCCCAAATCAGTGTATATTATTTAGTCTGTAGGAAAGTTATAGAATCCACAAACTATGGTATATATACAGTATATATTTGAAAAATATAAATAATATATTTGAAAAATGATCAATCCTTTTTTTTACATGTGCAATACAACATTATCATATAACTGCTTAAAGTGGTTGTAAACACTGTTACAATACTTTTGCCTACAGGTACGCCTATAATGAGGCTTACCTGTAGTTACTGTAAATATCACCTAAACCTGCACGGTTTAGGAGATATTTACCATATAGGCTTGCGCCGATGTCATTGGCGCATGTGCACTGAAGAAACGGCTCGATCATGCTGTTTCTAAAGGGCCTGTGCTGTGGCTGGCGGCTCCCGCGCATGTGGGGGAGTGATGTCATTGCGGCCTCCGGCCAATCACAGCGCCGCAGTCCGCAAACCCAGAAATAACTCTGGGAGACATGTTTCGCCGGTCACAGCAGTGTACCGGGACCTCTGCAACAGCTTCGATCTAAGGTAAGCATTTCATAATGAGCTAGTGGAATATTACATTTCGATTTTTTTTTTCTTGCAGACCATTGTTAGATTGGAAGGAGGAAAGCTTGTAGTGGATTTTCCCAAATACCACCATACCTCTGAGATCGTTGGTGGAAAACTAGTAGAGGTGAGAATCATTAATATGGTACTTCATAGGTGTGCGCAGCCTATTGCATTAGGGTGTGCACCCCAAAGCTCAAACACACACTACTGATCACTCACGATGTTCATTCAGAAAGGGAAGGGGCTGATGAATACATATTTACTGGCCCCTTCCCTCACTCATCCTAAAACATCTCTGTAGCAAAAGTCGACAGGAGAGGAGAGGAGGAAAGCCGGAAGTGCTGCAGAGGGAAGGAGTGGGGAGCCAGGTCAGTAGGGGGAATCTGTACTGCACAGGGTGATTAGGGTGTGCCTGGGCACACCCAGCACACCCTGTGCGCACGCCTATGTGGTACTTTTAGGTCTACACGCGCACAATTCCCCACATCCTGAGAACAAATAGATTTGTAGCATTGAATTAGCAATGTGCACAAAAGTGTGCTACAAATTCTCAGACCTTGTGATACTGAATAATTAGCCCTGGAGTTAAATATATGCTAATAATACATATTGATGCTGCTAAATCTGGTCTCTGCATCCAATCTTCAGTAACCTCTTTGAATAAACTAGCTTCAAAGAGGACTTGTGATCTATTCAGCTTCAGAATAATAATTCAGCTCATTCAGGTATTTTGCTTCCCTTTAAACAGGGCAAACAATCTCAATACACCAGCTTAAAGACCACCTGTGTGCAAACTTTGATTACCACTCCCCCCTCCCCCCAATTTCCATTCTTATCACCACTCCCTCTTTTAAAAAAAAATCGAAAGCCATTCCAACCTTCCAAAGCAAGATGTTGAGACATTTCATTACTGCAGTGATTGGCTAGATGGAAGTAGGGTATTGTGACTAATCAAGGCACAGCCAGCATGCCAACAGCGCGTGCGCGCGCACTCGTGACCCCTACCTGGAAGTGCTGGATTACATACTAGATACGTGATCCAGCGCAGGAGAGCTGCTCTGCTGTTACCCCCCTACATGAGGCATTCGGCAGGTGGTTGAAAGGAGCAATCATCACTACTTGTAATCTAAAACATGCCCTTCACAGATAATTCATACAATGTTATACCATTATGCCAAAAAAAGTGCTTAAACCGTCCCTCCTATATCAGCACCACTCAGCGCTTGGGCTTTTCAATCAAGGTCTTGTATGTACTATAATGTGTCAAAGTGTGATATATAATATTCACTATAAAATCACAAATATGATAATAATATAGCATGTTATACCATTGCGCCACTCCACATAGAAGTACCAAACAATGATATTTTACAATTGCTACTGTAAGTTTCAAATGAAAACGACCCAATGCTTTTCAAGCACATGCCCTTTCTCGGATGCCTTATGGTATCATGGTATGTAGCTGTAACAGCCATGTGAACTAAACAGATCAATGCCTCCATTGGGTACATATGGAACACTACCAGTCCAACTGTTTAAGAGAGGATCGCAAGTGTTGCAAAGAGCACCAACGGTGGAACACCTATGCAGCTCCTTCAATTTTACAACAATATCATCACTTCTACCAGCATATTGGTCTGGTAGTGTTTTAAGTGTACCCAACTTTTTTTTCACATGGCTGTTATAGCTTTGTGTCCTTAAATGATAATAAACACCTCAAGCACTCCTGAAGAACACGTCTATTGAAAACACGTTGGGTCGCTTCCATTTGAAACTCACAGTAGCAATTGCAAGATATCATTGTTTTGTACTTCTATGTGGAGTGAAGCTGTGGCATGACATTGTATAAATTGTCTGTAAAATACATGTTTCAAATAACAAGCAGCCATGATTGTTCATTTTAAACTCTTTGGGCCAGATTCACAAAAGAGATACGATGGCGTATCTCCTGATACGCCGTCGTATCTCTGAGATACGATTGTTGTATCTATGCACCTGATTCATAGAATCAGGTTACGCATAGATAGCCCTAAGATCCGACAGGTGTAACTGTGTTACACCGTCGGATCTTAGGCTGCAATTCTAGGCCGGCCGCTAGGTGGCGATTCCATTGCGATCGGCGTAGAATATGCAAATGACTAGTTACGCCGATTCACGAACGTCCGCTTTGCCCGTCAATCTAAATTTACGTCGTTTCCGTAGAGATGCGTCGCGTAAAACTAAAGCTGCCCTCTAGGTGGTGTAACCAATGTTAAGTATGGCCGTTGTTCCCACGTCGAAATTTAAAATTTCACGTTGTTTGCGTAAGTCGTCCATGAATGGCGCTGGACGCCATTTACCTTAACGTCGAAACCAATGACGTCCTTGCGACGTCATTTAGCGCAATGCACGTCGGGTAATTTTACGGACGGAGCATGCGTGGTACTTTCGGCTCGGGGACGCGCCTAATTTAAATGGTGCCTGCCCCATTTGAATTAGGCGGGCTTGCGCCGAGCGGATTTACGCTACGGCGCCGCAAGTTTACAGGTAAGTGCTTTGTGAATCAGGCACTTACGCTGTAAACTTGCGGCGGTGTAACGTAAATGGGATACGTTACGCCGCCGCAGCGTAACAGATTTCTACGTGAATCTGTTCCTTTTTTTATACTTCAACATGACGTTTTTTGGATGATTTTTAGACAAATGTTACAACGTTGAATTTTGTGACTTGTATGTGCCTTCAAAGTCCCTAGCCAATCTTTATTGTTTTTACTATTGTAAGACCAGGGCTGGCTGGATAGAGTTCTGAGGATTTTTGGTATTATTCCTTTGGTGTTAAAGTGATTGTAAAGTCTAATTATTTTTACATGTTATACTTGCCCCCTCTGTGTAGTAGATTTGCATAGAACAGTACGAATCCTCCTCTTCTCGGGTCCCAGTTCTATGATCCTGGCCCCTCCCTCCTGTTCAGTGTCCGAACAGCAAGCAGCTTGCTATGGGGGCACCCGAGCTGAGTCATAGCTCCCTGGGTCTATTTAGACAAGGGGCCCCGACCCGGCCCCTGCCCTCTCTCCCCTTATTGGCTAGCTGACTTTGGCTGGCAGCAACGGGAGCCAATGGCGCCACTGCTGTGTCTCAGCTAATGAGGAAGGAGAATCTCGGATGGCTGAGACACTCGTGGACATCACTGGACAGAGATGGACCTCAGGTACGTTTTAGGGGGACTGAGGAGGGCTGCTGCACACAGAAGACTTTTTATCTTACAGTAATACATAGAATGCATTACTGTAAGATAAAAAAACCTTCTGACCTTACAACCCCTTTAAATTTATGCAGTATCTCAGAGAAAGTTAGATGGTTGACACGTGAAATTCTAAAAGGTTCACTACATTGTGCGCATTAGTCTTTGCCTCGATAATATACCTTGAATATCTCTAATGTGTGTGCATGACATGAGCTCTAATATGCTTTTGTTTTTTATTATTTTCCAGACCTCAGTGAGTGAGGGCGTCAGCTTTAAGAGAATAAGTAAGAAGGTGGCATAATATCTCTGTATACTTGCTTTGTTATTTCTACCCAATAAACATTGGTTGCTTATTAAGAGTTTGTCCACCTTGTTTTTCTTTTGCTGAACTGTATAATACGTGGTACATTTTAAGTGACACTGTCACTTAAAGTGAATGTAAACCCTGATTCATGAAATTTGAGCTGGGCATATATATCTGCAGTATTTTGTTATCTCTCTTCAAAGAGCCAAGTCCCGTAGCTGTCTCCTGACCCGTTCCTCTGTTATCAGCCTGATGACTCCTGACAAATTATCTGACACATCAGATAAAAGCAGCCTCAAATTTCTGTCTGGGGAGGTTACTAAAATAGATTAGCAGGGAGCTGGCCCTGTTACAAAACACCTCTGAGAGTCTCTGCCTATGATGAGAGAGGGTGTGTGCTTTTCCTTAAAATCAGCAATGTTAGCTATCTTGGCTGTATGCCCAGACATCACACTCTGTGTTAAGCAGGAAGAAAACATTTCCTAACACATTCTGAAAATTCTAAACAGTGTATAAATGTGAAGACAGCAGATATACATGTAAAACCTATGTAGGGAGATTTGGTTCATCTCAGTGTATCATCTGAGGCTGTTCACTTCACTGGCTGTATGAAGGGGTTTACATCCACTTTAAGCAAATTTCCGGAAAGACTAAAGTATATAGGGCCAGATTCACAGAAAAAGTACGCCGGAGTATCAAATTTGCCGCGTCGTATCTTTATTTGTCATTCACAAACAAAGATACGACGGCTTTTGGCTAAGATCCGACAGGCGTACGGCTTCGTACGCCTTCGGATCTTAGGTGTAATTCTCCGGCGGCCGCTGGGTGCAGTTCGCCTTGTTTTCCAGCGTCGGGTATGCTAATTAGCTGATTACGGCGATCCACGAAGGTACGCGCGTTCGTCGCATTCTCTTACGTCGGTTTTTCGCGTCGTAAAGTTAAAAGTGCTATTTACATGGGGTAAAATTACTCCTCCATGTTAAAGTATGGCCGTCGTTCCCGCGTCAAATTTAATTCTTATTTTTGTTTGCGTAAGACGTCCGGGAATATGAAATTACGTTAAGCACGTCGCCGTTCAAAAAACATGGCGGGGCGCGGTAATTTCGCGCAAAGCACGGCGGGAAAATTCCGAACGGAGCATGCGCAGAACGTTCGGCGCGGGAGCGCGCCTAATTTAAATGGTACACGCCCCATTTGAATTAGGCGGGCTTGCGCCGGACAGCTTTACGTTACACCGCCGTAAGTTTACACGCAAGTGCTTGGTGAATCAGGCACTTGCGCTGAAAACATGCAGATCTCTGAGAATCTGGCCCTAAGTTACCACTCCTGCTGCCATTACCACTGAATAGCACTCAGTTCTAGAGGAATCCTTGCACCCTGTGGTTTTATAGTGCATCATCAGCTTTTATTAAAATAATACCTGGTGAGCCTGCCATGAAGATACTGTACCTACCTTGTTTGGGTACTACTTGTTATATGGTGGCACTGCTCTGTCCCTGCCTCACAATTGTGCTTCTGTGTTGTCACCATAGGCATGCGCAGGGGATGTGCCAGGTGGGCCTGTGCACACCCTATCACTCTGTGTGGTGCTGATTCCCCCTACTGCTTGGGCATCACCCCTTGTTTCCCTCCCCGTAGTGGTGCTGGCTTCCCTCATCTCCTCTCCCCTTGTCTGCTACAGGGGGATGTTTCAAGATGGAGAGCAGGGCAAAGGCTTAGTCAATATGTCATTTACTAGCCCCTTTCTTTTCTAAATGAATACAGAGAACACACTCACTTACTGTGTTCATTCATAACAGAAGCATAGTAAACTGTGTTTATTATGCTTCAGTTTGTGAATGAACAGGAAGCCGCTCAGCACAGAGCACGTCCCATTCATTCACTGTCCTGTGCAGCTGAGGCTGCAGAGAAAGACATTTCATGTTTGAGCTTTGGGGTGCACGCCCTAATGCAATAGTCTGCACACACCTATGGTTGTTACTCATACATGGGATTACAGTAATATAGACTGCAAGTGGGCATTTAAACACACATGACCCAGACATGATCCACTGTTGTCACCATCATGGAATATGACTTGAGAAATACCAAGTAGCCACTGCTGGAAAACTGCAAAGAAGCTGCAGTAGATCAAACAGGAGCACTGAGAACAATATGTATTTTATTTGTAAAATACACAACTATTTATTATACACTGTAAAATGAAATGCCATTCACTTTGGGTTTACATCAATTTTAAAGGAGACCTGTCAAAAAAATGTGTTCTCCTGAATGTGCTACCAACTTGGCTGCTTTGACTTTAAAGAGGAAGTAAACTCCCCCCGAAAAAAATGAAAAAAAAAACCTGCAAGAGAAAGGCATAATGAGCTAGTATGCATAGCATACTAGCTCATTATGTGTCACTTACCTGAGATCAAAGCCCCTGAAGCACTCCTCGTTCCCCTCCGCCGCCGCCACCGCCATGTCCCCGCCGATCGTCTTCCGGGTATTGCCGCTCCGGCTGTGATTGGCCGGAGCGGACTGGCATTTTCCCATTCAGAAAACCGGCACGTTCAGTGCGCCTATGCCGTTGTCTACAGCGCACATGCGCACTGGCCCTGATAGGCACTTCCACACAGCCAGTCAGCTGCCGCTATTCAGCTGACCGGCGCTCAACATACAGTGTATGAATCTGTATATTTTACTGGCTGTGAGCGAGCCAGAGGGGGCGGCGCTCCTGCGTCCCTATGGACGCACCGCCACTGAGAAGGAGTCTGGGGGTATATATCCCTCTTCGTCCTGCAGGTCCCTCCTCGGCTCGTCTTCCTGGTTCCCACCCTCCCATTTCCCTTTTTTTCATTTCATACATCAGACATTCTCATTCTCCTATCTAGGGTATGCCCTCTTTTAGGCGTACCGACCAGCTAGGCCAAGGAACACTGCATGTCTTGGTCGTTAGGGTTACCGCATGCCACAAGTGAAGACTCTGACTACAACTACAAATTATAATAGGAGGTCCACCATGACAGTTTTTTCATTATTACCATGATAAGCTACTATTAAAGCGCAAGTCCGCTAAAAAAACAAAATATTACTGTAAAAGCCAGCAGCTACAAATACTGCAGCTGCTGACTTTTAATATCGGCACACTTACCTGTCTTTAGACAGGTATCTGCACCCCCCTCCCCCCTGAAAGGTGTCAAATGTGACACCGGAGGGGGGAGGGTTCCGATCAGCGGGAGTTCCACTTTAGGGTGGAGCTCCGCTTTAAGGCACACCTTATGAGTTCTACAAGATAATGCTAGATGTGTTGATAATGTGCAAAAAAATCACAGCAACTGTAGCCATAGCACAGCCACCCATTCCTGTCCTGGATAAATGACAATCTAGCATGTCACAATTTTTCAATAGAGGTTATCTAAACCCAAGAACTTGTTCATGCTAGTGCTTCGGTAGATAGATAGATAGATAGATAGATAGATAGATAGATAGATAGATAGATAGATAGATAGATAGATAGATAGATAGATAGATAGATAGATAGATAGATAGATAGAATCAGACTTTTGGCCGCCCTCCTCCTCTATGATTCACACTCTCTTTGCTTCTTATGTCTGACATTTATTACAGGCAGTAAAAGATCAGACATCGGGGTTATGCAAGTCAGCCTTCCCCTTTGCTTGATAAGATTTAAAGATTAATGGGACAAGAACTCTGAGCCTGCTGCTGAGTTAAGTATGATGTATAATGTCCAACCTACAATGTGTCTGTACCCTAGATGCAGGGGATTCCCAGCTTCACAAATGGTAAAAGCCTTTGTTTTAACTCAAAGGCACACAAAGAAATCAGTGATACTGGTCTGGCACTTAAGCAAATGGAAATCGTAAAAAAAAAATGATGCACCTCATTGCTGCTGATCTCCTGCATCCTCTTTGCATTTCAGAAATGGTTACGTGACATTTCTCAGGACAGGTACAGTAAAACCTTGGTTTGTGAGCATAATTCGTTCCAGAAACATGCTTGTAATCCAAAGCACTTGTATATCAAAGCATTTTTTTTTACATAAAAGAGAAGAGAGGCACCAAGTGTATCAATAAGTTGCTAAATGTTGTACCTTCGTTAAATGTAACCATATTGCTACCCTTAGAGGCTCCTCTCTTCTTTTTTATACTTAGTTGTGACATGACACTACTCTTATATCAATACATCGCTTGTATATCAAGGCAAAATGTATTAAAACATTTTGCTTGTCTTGCAAAATGCTCTCAAACCAAGTTACTCTCAAACCAAAGTTTTACTGTATCCTCAAAAATTCACTGGTAGTCTATTATGTTATCCCAATTTAACAGAGTGACAACTGAGGAGCAAAATTAGGAGATGGGGACAGAGCATTGTCACCATACACCAAGAAGTATCCGATTAAGGACCTTTTTGGCAGAATCGCAAAGTATTATTTTAGTTAAAAGCTGCAGATTTAGAAATATTGAAAACTACTTTTAAAATGACAGCAACATTTCAAAGCTTGTATTTTAGGTTTACATATACTCTCAGGCTGGCCATGGATGGAGTGTTTTTTTTTTTCCCTTCAACTATGGGTTGCAGGAAAGAAAATTGCTTGGTTCCCCCATCAACACAGACAGTGTTGATAAGGGAATCCCTCCCATGGAGCTATTGTGTTCTACTGTTTGTGGAAGCCATCCCTGCCAGGAGAACACAGTGATTATTGCTATCAGCTATAACAGCCACTAGCAATAATCACATGTAAAATCAAGCAGGCTGGTTATATCCAAGTTGATCAATTGATCAACTTGAGTACATTCAGCTAATCAGCTTGCTCATACATGGTTCGAATCTCGGACGGTTAATGCTGAACTGGCTGAGATTCGAACCATCTATGACTGGCTTAAGATGCACAAAAACCAGATCCAGGGCCTGCATACTTATTTTACACACTGCATTTTTTATTATACAGGGTTTATATAGCTTCAACAGTTTGCGCAGCGCTTTACAACTTGAGGGTTACAATACAATTCAATACAGGAGGGATCAGAGAACCCTGCTCATTAGAGCTTACAGTCTAGAAGGCATTTCATACAATATACAATCTAGTGCAGATTCTACCGTAACCATGTATTGAATGTGTATGGTGAATAAGGAATCAATGGCATAACTCCTATAGTACAATGAAATTTATACCAGAAAATGCTCTCTATCAAAAGCCTGTGTGCCAGGATGACAATGCATTATTCATAGGCGTGCGCACAGGGTGTGCCAGGTGTGCCCAGGCACACCCTAATCTCCCTGTGCACCACAGATTCCCTCTACTGCCCTGGCTCACATTTTCCCCCCGCAGTGCTGCCAGCTTCCCTCCTCTCCTATCTGCTGTTACTGCTGGGATGTTTTAGGAGTGGGGAAGGGGCCAGTAAATATGTAATTTACCGGCCCCTTCCCTTTCTGAGTGAACATCGTGAGTGATCAGTAGTGTGTGTTTGGGCTTTTGGGTGCACACCCTAATGCCACAGGCTGCGCACACCTATGGTATTATTACAATGGACAGAGAGGTTGTCACCCTTTAACAAAAAGTACTTAAACAAGAATCTTCTTGAATAAATCACCAGGTATTATATCAATAAAAGCTGCAGATTTCATGGATCCCAATGTTGCAGTCATGTCCCGCTCCTCCAGACCAATCATAATGTAGCTCCACAGCTCATTTTGTGAATGAGCAGGAGGAGAGGTAGGTGGAGACACCACCTCATCTCTGGGGTCTATGAGACTAGCAGTGCTTACATCCAATGGGGTGAGTACAGAGGGAGCAGTACTTACCTTGGGATGTGAAAGAGTAGATTAGGCTCATGTAGAAGAATTTGTGCATGACAGGGGGTTGAGAATGAGGCAATAGAATGTATAACTGAATGAACTCAGGTACTTTATCATGCCCACGGTTAGGCTTTTGCATATACTACGTAGAGCTGCACGATTCTGGCTAAAATGAGAATCGCAATTTTTTTACTTGGAAGATAGATCACGATTTTCTCACGATTCTCGCAGCGTAACATAATCTTTCACATTAAAGCAAAAAAATAAATTGGACTAACTTTACTGTTTTGTTTTTTGTTTTTTTCATTGAAGTGTATTTTTCCCAAAAAAATTACATTTAAAAGACCGCTGGGCAAATGCAGTGTGACATAAAATATTGCAGCAATTGCTATTTTATTCCCTAGGGTCTCTGCTAAATATATATATATATATATATATATATATATATATATATATATATATATATATATATATATATATATATATATATATAAGGTTTGGGGGTTCCAAGTAATTTTCTAGCAAAAAATATTGATTTTAACTTAAGAAACAAGTGTCAGAAAAAGATTTGGACTTTAAGTGGTTAAACTTCCTGCATTTACACACAGACATTTGCTCTAAGAAGGAAGTTAGTTACAATTTGTCATGTTGTTACAAACTTGGCAGACTGCCCAGATTTTTCTTTACACACAGAAGTTTATCCCTTTGATCTAAGAAGGAAGCGTTAGTTACAATGTTTCCTGTTAAGAACTTGGCAGACTGCCCGGATATTTTCTTTTGACAGTTGAGTGAGCAAATAAAGTCTCTCCACTTGTTATATGAAAGAATCGGCAAACTCTGCATTGGAGATCGACAGGGGGGTAGAATCGAGATCGCGATTTTTTAACAAATAATTGTGCAGCTCTCATACTACGTAATGCAAGCAATATTCCTTCCAACATGATGGTGCCATCCTTAAAAAAAGCACTCTGGCCTCGTACACACGGCCGAGGAACTCGACGTGCCAAACACATCCAGTTCAGCCCTGAAGCCGCCGAGGAGCTCGGCGGGACGAGAGCTCCCATAGAACAACGAGGAAATAGAGAACATGTTCTCTATTTCCTCGCCGAGGTCCTCGTCGGCTTCCTCGGCCGAAAGTGTACACACGGCCGGGTTTCTCGGCAGAATTCAGCCAGAAACTCGGTCGGAAGCTGAATTCTGCCGAGGAAACTGGTCGTGTGTACGGGGCCTCCCTTTCTCGAATTTTCCATAATGTTACAATTGGATTGATTTACTAAAACAGGAACATGCTAAATCTGGTGCAGCTGTGCCTGGTAGCCAATCCGTTTCTAAATTCAGCTTGTTCAATTAAGCATTGACAAAAAAATCTGGGAGCTGATTGGTTTCTATGCAGAGCAACACCAGCTTTTGCACTCTCCAGCTTTAGTAAATCAACCCCACTGTCTTTAATGAAATAATAATTGAAGGTCAATGACAGCAAAACCTTTTTTTTATGGTTTTGGAGAAAAATAAAAACTTCCATCAGAATTTATTTAATGCCTGTGATCCCTTTGGGAATAATTCTTGTCGCCCCCTGACGCAGTTAAAAGAAATGAGAGGAACAGGTGTCATGGCTAAAAGAAGACCTATATAAATAGAAACCCAAAAGGGGGTTCTAACCCTTTCCTCCTTTACAGAAAAAACACTGGCCTAGATTCAATAAGCAATTGCGTCTGCGTAACCATAGTTACGCAGCGCAATTGCTTACTTGCGCCGGCGTTACGAATGCTCCTGATTCAGGAACCTCGTTACGCCGACGGCAGCCTAAGATATGACTAGCATAAGGCTCTTATGCCAGTCATATCGTAGGCTGCATTCTTACGTTGGCCGCTAGGGGGCGTTCCCATTGTGGTCAGCGTATAGTATGCAAATTGCACACTAACGCCGATTCACAACGTTACGCGAGCCCTGCGTACGCAGTTTACGTTGTTTCCGTCCGTCGGGTTTCGCGTAAGGCTGCTCCTTCTAATAGCAGGGGCAGCCAATGTTACGTATACCCGTCGTTCCCGCGTCGCAAAGTTTAAATTTTACGTTGTTTGCGTAAGTGAATCGTGAATGGCGCTGGACGCCATTTACGTTCACTTTGAAGCAAATGACGTCCTTGCGACGTCATTTGCCGCAATGCACGTCGGGAAGGTTTCCCGACGGAGCATGCGCCCTACGCTCGGCGCGGGAACGCGCCTAATTTAAATGATTCCCGCCCCCTACGGGATCATTTAAATTACGCGCCCTAACACCGGGCATTTTTGAGGAGCGCCCACGCAAATTACGTGGCTACTGCTTCGTGAATGAAGCGTAGCGCAAATAATTTGCGGGGGCGCAGGGCAAAAACGGGACGCTGCGCCTCCGTAAGGAGTACGCAGCCCTACCTGAATCTACCCCACTGTTTTTGTTGTTGTCTCAGTCCCCACTGGAGAGATTTCCAATCACTTCCTGTCAATGTGACGTGAAGACAGGAAGTAAAAGGACATGTTCCTAGTAGGAAACATAGCAGTAAATGAACTGACAGATTTTCTAACCCCATACCACACACACTTTTATGGCTATAACGTTTTTTGGGGTTTTACAAATAATTTAGGCAGATGAGCCTATTTTTTTTTCGGTCAACCTACAGGTGAAACAAAAAAACTGACCAGATTCCGCCACCCATACACTCAATGTGGATAGGGGAACCCTCCCCACTGAGATATTGTATTCTGACAGCAGGGAGACTTCTGCCATCAGAATACACTGATCAGTTTTTCAGGCTGTAGCCTGCAGTGCTGATCAAGCAGAGAAAATTCAACAGGGCGGTTGTACAGAGGGTGACCGGTAGATCAACTTCTGTACAACCACAGTGGCCAGATTCGGATGGAAATTCGACCAGTCCCTGCTGAACCGCCCAAATTTCGATCCATGTACAGTATGGCCAGCTTAATAAGAGTCAGATATGTAGATAATATTTTCTGGGTTTTGGATCAAAAAGTTAACAAGTGTCACCTGACATCTAATTATCTTTAACACCAACCTCACACTTAAATGGGACATTTTTTTCTTTTTTTATATGCATGTACATAAGGTAATCTTATTGTGAAAAGCCTTATTGATGTGTGATAATGGTTTAACGTACACACGTGATGTAAGAGGTATAAAGATTGCCAATACCAACCTAATTCTAATAATGTGAGTTGCATGGCATTTATGCTTAAAAGTATTTTGCATCAATGACCCAGAACAGGTATGTAGTTAAGATGAGAAATCATTGTCTGCATACAGGGCTAGATTCCCAACAAGGTCACCGAGGCCAGGCCTCAGGGCGGCAGTGGGTGCAGGGGCGGTGCCAGTTGTAACACACAGCGGGAGACTGCTGTGTCACGGAGCTCACTGTGAAAAATTTGGGCCCGCTGTGATAAAATTCCCGCCCTCCTCCTAGACCAGCTTCTGTGATAGAGGCAGTGTTCTGTCTAGGAGGAGGGCAGGACTTTTATCACTGAGCACCCAAATTTTTCACAGTGAGCTCCGTGACACAGCAGGAGCAGGAGATGCTCGATGTGCGTAATGCACACACTGACTGGTGAAGCTACATTGTTTGGCACAGTAAGGCTGCAATGATGGTGAGGGGGGGCTGCAATGATGGTGAGGGGGGCTGTAATTATGGTGAAGGGAGCTGTAATGATAGTGAGGGGGGCTGCAATGAGGGCACAGTAGGGCAGCAATGATGGTGAGGGAGGCTGCAATGAGGGCACAGTAAGGCGGCAGTGATGGTGAGGCTGCAATGAGGGCACAGTAAGGCTGCAATGATGGTGGGGGGGGCTGCAATGAGGGCACAGTAAGGCAGCAAAGATGGTGAGGGAGGCTGCAATGAGGGCACAGTAAGGCGGCCGTAAAGGTGAAGCGGCAAATGGTGCATGTATTGGGTATATGGAACGTATGGGGTATCTTCTCCTATGTGTGATAAGGTTAAACCCTTGTATAAAGGGACTGCTGTGAAACGGTATATGAACCTACACTGTAAATTGTATATCTGCAGATCTGTATCAGGCATCGCTTAATGTTAATCAAATGCCTAACATGTATGTGCCTTTTATTTGTAACATCTCAATAAACTTGGTTTTGAAGTTTAAAAAAAAAGGTGAAGCGGCAATAAGGGCACGATAAGACTGCAATGATGGTGAGGCGGCAATAATGGGCACGGTGAGGCGGCAATGATGGGCATGGGTTGGGGGACTTTCAGTTTTTTTTGGGGCGGTGGGGGTAGCATTGAAGGACCCGGCCTTGGGGCGGCAAAGGGAGTAAACCCGGGCCTTTCTGCGTACTTGTTCCAGGTCAGTGACTCAAGAAAGCTAGAGGGTCAGCGCAGGGGTGGACTGACAACTCATGGGGCCCCCGAGCAATAGGAGATTATGGGGCCCCCGTGCAATAGGAGAATATGGGGCCCCCAGGCAATAGATTATGGGGCCACACAGTATACACACACATACAGTATACATACACAGTATACAAACACAGTATAGAGAGTAGGGATGAGCTCCGCGTTCGATTCGAACGTATGTTCGACTCGAACATCGGTCGTTCGATCGTTCGTCGAAACTCGAACAAAACGGGTCGTTCGCGCCAAATTCGAGTGACGCAAAACGTCCCATAATTCACTGGGGCGTTGAGCGCTGATGATTGGCCAAGCATGCTGTATGTCCCGCATGCTTGGCCAATCACAGCGCTCAAAAAACGAAGAGCCATAATTGGCCAAAGCCAGGGTGGCTTTGGCCAATTATGGCTCAGGGGGATTAGTACACGCCCCCCACTATAAAAGGCAGCCTGCACGGCTGCCTAGTGTAGTGTGTTGGCGGTTCTAGAGAAGATCAGTCAGTCAGACAGAGAGAGATAGAGAGATAGAGACACAGTGTCTTAACCAGATAGATAGATAGATAGATAGATAGAAAGATAGATAGAGTAGGAAGTGTAGTCAGTATAGTTAAAAGTACAGTTTGTAGAGAATATATTCACATCCTTAGGCGTTGTCAATATATTTATAAACTGTACAGCTCAGCTAGTTTATCTATCAGGCAGGAGATTGTTCTACATGCAGCGCTCTAACGTGTTGTATTGCCTGCATTAGGAATTTACTTTAAATATAATTATTCTGTGTTATTTAACGTGTGCTAGTTAATTGCACACACAGACGCATTACCTGTTACTGCACGTGTGCAATTTATTTGCACAGAAGCGCAGTCGCTGTTAATGCAACTGGGCTATTGAATTGCACAGAAACGCAGTCGCTATTACTGCGTGCGTGCTGTTTAATAGCAACTAAAGGCAGTTGGTGTCACTGCGTGCGTGCTGTTAAATCGCATTTGACCGCAGTCGCTATTACTGCGTGCGTGCTGTTTAATAGCAACTAAAGGCAGTTGGTGTCACTGCGTGCGTGCTGTTAAATCGCATTTGACCGCAGTCGCTATTACTGCGTGCGTGCTGTTTAATAGCAACTAAAGGCAGTTGGTGTCACTGCGTGCGTGCTGTTAAATCGCATTTGACCGCAGTCGCTATTACTGCGTGCGTGCTGTTTAATAGCAACTAAAGGCAGTTGGTGTCACTGCGTGCGTGCTGTTAAATCGCATTTGACCGCAGTCGCTATTACTGCGTGCGTGCTGTTTAATAGCAACTAAAGGCAGTTGGTGTCACTGCGTGCGTGCTGTTAAATCGCATTTGACCGCAGTCGCTATTACTGCGTGCGTGCTGTTTAATAGCAACTAAAGGCAGTTGGTGTCACTGCGTGCGTGCTGTTAAATCGCATTTGACCGCAGTCGCTATTACTGCGTGCGTGCTGTTTAATAGCAACTAAAGGCAGTTGGTGTCACTGCGTGCGTGCTGTTAAATCGCATTTGACCGCAGTCGCTATTACTGCGTGCGTGCTGTTTAATAGCAACTAAAGGCAGTTGGTGTCACTGCGTGCGTGCTGTTAAATCGCATTTGACCGCAGTCGCTATTACTGCGTGCGTGCTGTTTAATAGCAACTAAAGGCAGTTGGTGTCACTGCGTGCGTGCTGTTAAATCGCATTTGACCGCAGTCGCTATTACTGCGTGCGTGCTGTTTAATAGCAACTAAAGGCAGTTGGTGTCACTGCGTGCGTGCTGTTAAATCGCATTTGACCGCAGTCGCTATTACTGCGTGCGTGCTGTTTAATAGCAACTAAAGGCAGTTGGTGTCACTGCGTGCGTGCTGTTAAATCGCATTTGACCGCAGTCGCTATTACTGCGTGCGTGCTGTTTAATAGCAACTAAAGGCAGTTGGTGTCACTGCGTGCGTGCTGTTAAATCGCATTTGACCGCAGTCGCTATTACTGCGTGCGTGCTGTTTAATAGCAACTAAAGGCAGTTGGTGTCACTGCGTGCGTGCTGTTAAATCGCATTTGACCGCAGTCGCTATTACTGCGTGCATTCTGTTTAATAGCAACTAAAGGCAGTTGGTGTCACTGCGTGCGTGCTGTTAAATCGCATTTGACCGCAGTCGCTATTACTGCGTGCGTGCTGTTTAATAGCAACTAAAGGCAGTTGGTGTCACTGCGTGCGTGCTGTTAAATCGCATTTGACCGCAGTCGCTATTACTGCGTGCGTGCTGTTTAATAGCAACTAAAGGCAGTTGGTGTCACTGCGTGCGTGCTGTTAAATCGCATTTGACCGCAGTCGCTATTACTGCGTGCGTGCTGTTTAATAGCAACTAAAGGCAGTTGGTGTCACTGCGTGCGTGCTGTTAAATCGCATTTGACCGCAGTCGCTATTACTGCTTGCGTGCTGTTTAATAGCAACTAAAGGCAGTCGGTGTCACTGCGTGCGTGCTGTTAAATCGCATTTGACCGCAGTCGCTATTACTGCGTGCGTGCTGTTTAATAGCAACTAAAGGCAGTTGGTGTCACTGCGTGCGTGCTGTTAAATCGCATTTGACCGCAGTCGCTATTACTGCGTGCGTGCTGTTTAATAGCAACTAAAGGCAGTTGGTGTCACTGCGTGCGTGCTGTTAAATCGCATTTGACCGCAGTCGCTATTACTGCGTGCGTGCTGTTTAATAGCAACACCTCGCTGGACAGGGCGGTCAGTGGTAAGGTGCATCTTACCGCTGACTCATGGTCCAGCAGGCATGGACAGGGACGTTACCTGTCTTTTACGGCCCATTGGGTGACTCTGCTGGCAGCTGGGAAGGGCGCAGGTCAAGGCACAGTAGTTTTGGAGGTTGTTCCACCACCACGCCTCCAAAACACTACAACTGCTTGTGACACACCTCTCTCCTCCACCCCCTCCTCTTCTTCTTCCTCTGTGGCCTCTTCCTGTGGTGATGTTGGCTCAGAACCAGCCGTGCTCCGTAGGCGTACGACGGGCTACGCAGGAATGCAGGCCAAGAGATGCCATGCGGTCCTAGAGCTGGTGTGCTTGGGAGACAGGAGCCACACTGGGGAAGAGGTTCTTTCAGCTCTGCAGGGGCAGGCTCAGAGGTGGTTGACGCCACGCCAGCTGAAGCCTGGAATGGTGGTCAGCGATAATGGCACCAACCTCCTCTCTGCCCTGCGACGTGGAAAACTCACCCATGTGCCCTGTTTTGCGCATGTTCTCAATTTGGTGGTGCAGCGGTTCTTGGGCAGGTACCCTGGCTTACAGGATGTCCTGAGGCAGGCCAGGAAAGTCTGTGTGCATTTCCGGAGGTCATATAATGCCACTGCTCGGCTGACAGACCTCCAGAGGGAATACAACCTGCCCAAGAACCGCCTAATCTGTGACATGCCCACCAGATGGAACTCTACGTTGGCCATGCTGCAGCGGCTGCACACGCAGCAGAGGGCCATCAATGAGTACCTGTGCCAATATGGCAGCAGAACTGGCTCAGGGGAGCTTGGGTTTTTTTCACCACGCCAGTGGGCCTTGATCAGGGATGCATGCACTGTCCTGTCACCATTTGAGGAGGCCACGAGGATGGTGAGCAGTGACAGTGCATGCATCAGTGAGACTGTCCCGCTTATTCACATGTTGGAGCACACCCTACGTGGAATAATGGACAGGGCCCTTGAGGCAGAACAGAGGGAGGAAGAGGAGGACTTCCTTACCTCTCAAGGCCCCCTTTATCCAGACACTGTTCCTGCTTGCCCACCTGGAACACAGGAAGAGGAGGAGGAGGATGAGGAAGAGGAGGAGGAGGAGGATTGTATCAGCAGCATGGAGGTGGAGCCTAGCACTCAGCATCAACAGCAGCAGTCTTCAAGGGATCATTTACAGTCCCAAGGAACACGTGGACTTTTACGTGGCTGGGATGAGGTGGCTGAGGATCCTGTCGTCCTCAGTGACCCAGAGGACTGTGCCCCGAATGCCTCTGCAAACCTACGCTGCATGGCCTCCCTGATTCTGCAAAGCCTGCGTAAGGATCCTCGTGTACGTGCTATCAAGGAGAGGGATCATTACTGGCTGGCAACTCTCCTTGATCCACGTTACAAGAGTAAGGTAACGGATCTTATGTTGCCATCGCAGAGGGAGCAGAAGATGAAACTACTGCGGGAGGCCTTGCAGAAGGGTCTGTGCAATGCGTTCCCAGAACCGGGGGGATTACCAAAACCTGGCCCTGGACAACGTCTTGCTGAGGCTTCGGTGAGTCAGAGAAGGAGCGGTGGAGAAGGTGGCCGTCTGACCGATGCGTTCAGACAATTTTTTAATCCGCAGCCCCAAGGTCTGACCGGTTCCAGCAACCATCGCCAGCGTCTGGTTTACATGGTCCGGGAATACCTAGCGGCAAGATCCGACTTGGACACCTTCCCCACGGAAAATCCTCTGGCTTACTGGGTCTTGAGGATGGATCACTGGCCAGAGCTTGCACAGTACGCAATTGAGCTACTGGCTTGCCCTGCATCCAGTGTTCTTTCAGAACGTACATTCAGTGCTGCTGGAGGCTTTGTGACCGATCACAGGGTACGCCTCTCCACCGACTCTGTTGATCGACTGACCTTCATCAAAATGAATCAGGCTTGGATCAACACCGGCTACCAAGCACCTGATGCTGATGTTACTGAATAAGAATTTTGTGTTGAAATATCAGATCCCTTTGAGACTGCTGATGCTGAGTGACTGTCCTGTTGTGCTGCTGATGGAATATCCTTCTCCTCCTCACTTTTCATGCTGTTAGCTAGTAAGAAATTTTGTTTTTCTGTGCTCCGCCACCAGTGCCTAAGGCCTAATTTTTGTGCCCCTGTGTAACAGGGGCGCCTAATAACAATTTTTGATGCAATACTTTGCACGTGGCCTAAGGCCTAATTTTTGTGCCCCTGTGTAACAGGGGCGTCTAATAACAATTTTTGATGCAATACTTTGCACGTGGCCTAAGGCCTAATTTTTGTGCCCCTGTGTAACAGGGGCGTCTAATAACAATTTTTGATGCAATACTTTGCACGTGGCCTAAGGCCTAATTTTTGTGCCCCTGTGTAACAGGGGCGTCTAATAACAATTTTTGATGCAATACTTTGCACGTGGCCTAAGGCCTAATTTTTGTGCCCCTGTGTAACAGGGGCGCCTAATAACAATTTTTGATGCAATACTTTGCACGTGGCCTAAGGCCTAATTTTTGTGCCCCTGTGTAACAGGGGCGTCTAATAACAATTTTTGATGCAATACTTTGCACGTGGCCTAAGGCCTAATTTTTGTGCCCCTGTGTAACAGGGGCGTCTAATAACAATTTTTGATGCAATACTTTGCACGTGGCCTAAGGCCTAATTTTTGTGCCCCTGTGTAACAGGGGCGTCTAATAACAATTTTTGATGCAATACTTTGCACGTGGCCTAAGGCCTAATTTTTGTGCCCCTGTGTAACAGGGGCGTCTAATAACAATTTTTGATGCAATACTTTGCACGTGGCCTAAGGCCTAATTTTTGTGCCCCTGTGTAACAGGGGCGTCTAATAACAATTTTTGATGCAATACTTTGCACGTGGCTCCTTGTTGCGCTCCAATTACAGATATTGGGAGGGGTTGCAGTGTTATGTTGCGCCTACGGACACATTTTTATGCCCCTGTGTAACAAGGGCGCCTAATAACAATTTTTGATGCAATACTTTGCACGTGGCTCCTTGTTGCGCTCCAATTACAGATATTGGGAGGGGTTGCAGTGTTATGTTGCGCCTACGGACACATTTTTATGCCCCTGTGTAACAAGGGCGCCTAATAACAATTTTTGATGCAATACTTTGCACGTGGCTCTTTGTTGCGCTACAATTACAGTATGTTTGAGGGGTGCCCTTTTTTCTACAATTTTGCTTTCCCAAAAAGATAATGCCACCCCCCCACCACCCCTAAAATAATCGAGATATTGTTCCCACACAGCACGTGCGCAACCAGTATTAAATTACTTTGTTCTTATAATAATTTAATGTTGTGCAGGGACATTTCTAAACATGTGCCACTACTAGAGACACACAGCAGGGCTGAGGATCCTGTCGTCCTCAGTGACCCAGAGGACTGTGCCCCGAATGCCTCTGCAAACCTACGCTGCATGGCCTCCCTGATTCTGCAAAGCCTGCGTAAGGATCCTCGTGTACGTGCTATCAAGGAGAGGGATCATTACTGGCTGGCAACTCTCCTTGATCCACGTTACAAGAGTAAGGTAACGGATCTTATGTTGCCATCGCAGAGGGAGCAGAAGATGAAACTACTGCGGGAGGCCTTGCAGAAGGGTCTGTGCAATGCGTTCCCAGAACCGGGGGGATTACCAAAACCTGGCCCTGGACAACGTCTTGCTGAGGCTTCGGTGAGTCAGAGAAGGAGCGGTGGAGAAGGTGGCCGTCTGACCGATGCGTTCAGACAATTTTTTAATCCGCAGCCCCAAGGTCTGACCGGTTCCAGCAACCATCGCCAGCGTCTGGTTTACATGGTCCGGGAATACCTAGCGGCAAGATCCGACTTGGACACCTTCCCCACGGAAAATCCTCTGGCTTACTGGGTCTTGAGGATGGATCACTGGCCAGAGCTTGCACAGTACGCAATTGAGCTACTGGCTTGCCCTGCATCCAGTGTTCTTTCAGAACGTACATTCAGTGCTGCTGGAGGCTTTGTGACCGATCACAGGGTACGCCTCTCCACCGACTCTGTTGATCGACTGACCTTCATCAAAATGAATCAGGCTTGGATCAACACCGGCTACCAAGCACCTGATGCTGATGTTACTGAATAAGAATTTTGTGTTGAAATATCAGATCCCTTTGAGACTGCTGATGCTGAGTGACTGTCCTGTTGTGCTGCTGATGGAATATCCTTCTCCTCCTCACTTTTCATGCTGTTAGCTAGTAAGAAATTTTGTTTTTCTGTGCTCCGCCACCAGTGCCTAAGGCCTAATTTTTGTGCCCCTGTGTAACAGGGGCGTCTAATAACAATTTTTGATGCAATACTTTGCACGTGGCTCCTTGTTGCGCTCCAATTACAGATATTGGGAGGGGTTGCAGTGTTATGTTGCGCCTACGGACACATTTTTATGCCCCTGTGTAACAAGGGCGCCTAATAACAATTTTTGATGCAATACTTTGCACGTGGCTCCTTGTTGCGCTCCAATTACAGATATTGGGAGGGGTTGCAGTGTTATGTTGCGCCTACGGACACATTTTTATGCCCCTGTGTAACAAGGGCGCCTAATAACAATTTTTGATGCAATACTTTGCACGTGGCTCTTTGTTGCGCTACAATTACAGTATGTTTGAGGGGTGCCCTTTTTTCTACAATTTTGCTTTCCCAAAAAGATAATGCCACCCCCCCACCACCCCTAAAATAATCGAGATATTGTTCCCACACAGCACGTGCGCAACCAGTATTAAATTACTTTGTTCTTATAATAATTTAATGTTGTGCAGGGACATTTCTAAACATGTGCCACTACTAGAGACACACAGCAGGTGTGATATTTGAAGGAATTTTTCATTTTTTTTTTTTCACTTTAAACATCATTAAAACGTCCGTTTTTAAAATATTTTTTTCGATTGATACATGTTCCCTGGGGCAAGACCCGGGTTCTGAAAGACGTTTACCAACATTAAATTGAATATTGGTCTTTAAAATGATCGTTTTTGAATTCGAACGTTCGAGTCCCATAGACTTCAATGGGGTTCTAAATGTTCGCGCGAACCCGCGGTCTGTTCGAACGTTCTGATGCGAACCGAACCCGGGTATGTTTGGCTCATCCCTAATAGAGAGGTGGGGCAGATATAATCCTGGGATTTAAAAAAAAAACACAGATTTTGAGATACTGTCCCTGGTTATACTGAGGCTGGCAACCCTGATGGGGCCCCCTAGTGGCACTGGGCCTCTCTGGCAGTGCCTGAGTGCCCAAATGGTCAGTCCGCCCCTGGGTCAGCGTGACTGCCAAACAACCATAATTTTTAGAGTTTTCCACATTTACTAAAAATGTTAATCCTATATATTGTATGTACTTATATATTGTATATCCATGGGATGACCATATTTGTTACATATGTGGGCATATCCTTTCTTAGCCTTTAAAAGTAAATAGAAACAAATGCCTTACAAAATATAACAAATATCTGACAGATAAAGATTCCACGATAATGGTGAAAATTTGACTTGTGACATAAGAACATAAGAAATAAGCCTTCCTGAACCAAGTTCCAAAGTTGACCATTTTTGTGTATGGGCCTGCTAACAGAATACTTGCTAATGCACTTATTTATGTGATAATAATAAAATTATAAACTGCAACGAGGAAAAAAATAAAATAAAAAATCCACACTTTATTTTATTGCTTTACAGCTAGCTCAACTTGGTTTTACCTGCAGGTCAAAAACACCGGCTTATCACAAGATGCCAGAGATATGAGCAGATCTTAATGAGATAAACTGCAGGGAGGTGTCACAAAGCGTAGGGTATAAAAATGGAAGCCAGCAGCCTATTTGTACTTCCTTCTGAAACATTTCCAAGGCTCCCTCCCTACAACAGCAACATCACCATGGCCTTTACTGGAAAATACGAGGTGGAATCCCAGGAGAACTATGACACTTTCATGACACTTATTGGTGCGTATTACAATTTCCTGATTTTTTTTCTTCATACTGCTTCTATTTTAAAGTGACCCTGTCATTTAAAAGTAAAATTAAGCTGCAAGTTCCTCTGCAAATTTTTATTTTTTTATAATTATGCAATTTTCCTACTGATGGCTCATGTTTTGATGGCCACAAAACAAACAATTGCTAAAGTAAGGATTTCTAGCTTACTCGCATTAGCAGAAGATAAAGCCTGACTCGACTGGGTATTTTGAAATAAAAAAACTTACAGCTAAAATTCTAGATACCATGCTTAAAGGGGTTGTAAAGGTTCATTTTTTATTTTCTAAATAGGTTCCTTTAAGCTAGTGCATTGTTGGTTCACTTACCTTTTCCTTCAATTTCCCTTCTAAATGTTTTTTTCCTTGTCTGAATTTCTCATCTCCTGTTCCTTCTCAGTAAGCTGTTCTGGCTGACTAACCCCCAGCCAGATGATGGGGGCAAGCTTACAAGTAGGGTTGCCACCTCATCCCTTTAAAACAGAACACATATTAATTACACAGGTTCTGTGGCTAATTAAGGTGGTAATTAGACTAATTTGGTGCCTTATTTGCATTAAATTAGCCTCAGAACCTGTGTAATTCATATGTGTTCTGTTTTAAAGGGATGAGGTGGCAACCCTACTTACAAGTGCCCATGCACACCCCAATCACTCCCTGCAGTGCAGATTCCCCCTGCTGCCTGGTGTCCCCTTGCACAGCATGGCTAGCTTCCCTCCTCTCCCATTGGCTACTGCAGTGGGCACACATAGGTGATATTTCAGGATGAGTGGGGGAAGGGATTTTGTCACTTCTTGATATGACTATTGAATTAGAAGTGAAGGAAAATAGGCCCAATTGGACACAGATGGAAATGAGGAAACTGACAGGGGTTATAACCAGGGGTCAAGTCCTGGGGAAAAAAGTGTGGGAACTCCCACCCAAGATCCACTCCCCCACCAAAAAAAAAAAAATGATACGCTCATATGCACTAAACCGCATGTTTTTTTTTTTTTCGATCCACTGTACCTTAGTAATCCTTTATGTTACTGGCCGCTTCCTGTATATGGATTAATCGGGTAGTGTGCGGGTATTTCATCACTTCCTCAATGCCGCAATGTCTCCTGGGAGCTTTTGTCATTGTTCCCAGGAGACATTGTGGAAGCAAGTTCTTTCTAAATCCTGTGATAACTCGCGGCAGACCTCCGCAATGTCTCCTGGGAACAATGACAAAAGCTCCCAGGAGACATTGCGGCGTCGAGGAAGTGACGGAATACCCGCACACTACCCGATGAATCCATATACAGGAAGCGGCCAGTAACATAAAGGATTACTAAGGTTCGCCTGCCCATGACAGTGACTCGAGCTGGGCATCACCGCTTAGTGAAGAATTGGCTCGGGCGGCTCGGCTGCTCTCTGCTGCTCTAGTCCTGCAAAGGGAACTGCGTTCCTGCTGTGAAAAAAGTGCAGGAACTCCGTTCCCACACATTCCCGCAGGACTTGAGCCCTGGTTATAACCCTCTCCTACTCTAGCCAAAATATCAAAAATGTTGCTTTAGTCCTACTTTAAGGGGTATCAGAATGTCAGAATCCCGAAAGAAGTGGCTGATGACCTCTCCTAGTTACTGAAAGTTTATAACAATGTCCTAAAAATATAAATCAACTGCACATCTAGAAACAGAAGTATAACCTGTGAGGTCAGGGTGTTGACTGGGCAGCAACTGTCAGACTGACCATAAACCTACAGATCTTGGGGCAGATCCACAAAGATCTGCCCCGGCACATCGTATCTGAGATACGCTACGCCGCCGTACCTTACCTGGCTTTGGTTCGAATCCATAAAGAATTTGCGCCGTAAGTTACGGCGGCGTAGTGTATCTCAAGCAGCGTAACGGCGCGGAATTCAAATGCGGCGAGTAGGGGGCGTGTTTCATTTAAATGAAGCGCGTCCCCGCGCCGAACGAACTGCGCATGCTCCGTTCCTAAATTTCACGCCGTGCATTGCGCTAAAGGACGTCATTGTTTTGACGTGGACGTAAATTACGTCCATCCGGATTCATGGACGACTTAAGCATACGAAAAAAATGTTTTTAATTATACGCGGGAAAGACGGCCATACTTAACATTACGTACGCCACCAAATAGCAGGTTTAACTATACGCCGAAAAAAGCCAACTATAGACGACGTAAAAGAATGCGACGGCCGCTCGTACGTTTGTGGATCGTCGGAAATAGCTAATTTGCATACTCGACGCGGAAAACGACGTGAACGCCACCCAGCGGACGCCGAAGAATTGCATCTTAGATCCGAAGGCGTACGCCTGTCGGATCTAACCCAGATGCCGTCGTATCTTGTTTTAAGGATTCAAAACAAAGATACGACGCGGAAAATTTGAAAGTACGCCGGCGTATCAGTACATACGCTGGCGTACTCGCTTTGTGGATCTGCCCCCTTGGTTTTTCAGTAAGCCCAGTAGTGACTGTTTTTCTTTAAAGTATTTTTAAAGGCAATAGAAAGCATTTTGACATTACATTCAAAACATACTTTTGACATATTGTTAAAAAAATCAGATCCTTTTTTTATTTTTATATGCAAACAACATTAGGACAATACAGACAAATTATACAAACAAAATCTCATTAAACAAAACACAACCCAAGAAACGAAAAAAAAAAAGAGACCCCAAACCACCCCACCCGCTATCCCCCAACATGTACATTAAAATTGCGCACTTAAAGGGGTTGTAAAGGTTTTTATTTGTTAAAATAGGTTCCTTTAAGCTAGTGCATTGTTGATTCACTTACCTTTTCCTTCGATTTCCCTTCTAAATGTTTTGAATTTCTCACTTCCTGTTTCTCCTCAGTAAGCTTTCCACCATCATCCGAGCGGTGGAAAGTCAGTCAGAACACCTTACTGAGGAGGAACAGGAAGTGAGAAATTCAGACAAAGAAAACAAAGAAAAAAAACATTCAGAAGGGAAATGGAAGGAAAAGGTTAGTGAACCAACAATGCACTAGCTTAAAGGAACCTATTTAGAAAATAAAAAATGAATCTTTACAACCCCTATAAATGAAACTATGGGAACATGGAAACTTTTTTCTTTAGGAATCTCCAGGTTCCTGTGATTCTCATCCTGTGGTTTGACTTCCCAGGGAGACCTTGACCTAGAACAAGCATGCAGGTGAGGCCTTCCTATTTCTTTGGCTGCATTCTCATTCCAAGTCAGTCACTTACTAAATGGTGAAGCCTTGAGATGAGACTGATAGTCAGTGAATTAAGGGATCATGTAGATGGGATTTGCTTTCTACGTTTGACAAGCATTTGAAAGGCACGTCAAACGCAGGTCAGTTAATCCCCATTGACTTTAAGGAAGTTGTGTAGAGGACAGCTGAGAGGTTGCATTTATGTTGCTTTGCATTGTGTTTCTGTGGATGTGACGAATCCTGTTGTGGTGTATTTAAATTGCAGGAAATACAGGTCAAAAACAGGTCAACCAGCCATTTCTTCATGAACCCTAACAGTGTTAACAATGACAGCTGCCATAATTCCATTGTGACATACAATGTATTGTCAAAAGTATTAGGACACCGGCCTTTACACGCACATGAAAATCCCAATTTTAGTCCGTAGGGTTCATTACCTTTTGCAGCTATAACAGCCTTAACTCTTCTGGGAAGGCTGTCCACAAGGTCTAGGAGTGTGTTTATGTGAATGTTTGACCATTCTTCCAGAAGCGCATTTATGAGGTCAGGCACTGAAGTGGACGAGAAAGCCTGGCTCACAGTCTCCACTTTAATTCAACTAAAAGGTGTTCTATCTGGTTCAGATCTGGCCAGACAAGTTCCTCAACCCCAAACTCACTCATATACGTCTTTATGGACCTTTGTGCACTTCTGCTCAGTCATGTTGGAACAGGAAGGGGCCATTCCCAGACTGTTTACACAAAGTTGGGAACATTAAATTGTCCAAAATTTTGCCTTAAAGTGGAGGTTCACCCTAAAAACTTTTTTTTTTTACATTAAAAAGTACAATAGTAAGGACATTACATTTCGGCAGTTTTTTTTTTTTTTTTGCTCTGTACTTACCTCTATATCCGGATTTTGTCCAGGGCTTCCGCGTTCTGACGACTCCGGGACTGGGCGTTCCTATCCCTGCTTCAGGGTTCCGATGCTTGCGGGACTGGGCGTTCCTATCCTTTCGTTGGATGATTGACGGCTTGTGAAACAGGTGACCTGTCGCACAACGCGCGTCACCAGATTTCTGGAAATACCCGAGCTAAGAGTCGGCACTATATGGCGCCTGCCGTGTAGAGCTGACTGCGCAGGCGCCGTATAGTGCCGACTCGCAGCTCGGCTCTTTCCTGACGTCTGGTGATGCGCGTTGTGCGACAGGTCACCTGTTTCACAAGACGTCAATCATCGTACGGAAGGATAGGAACGCCCAGTCAAGCAGTCATCGGAACCCGGAAGCCCTGGACAACATCAGGATATAAAGGTATGTACCGAGAAAAAAAAAATGACGAAATGTAATGTCCTTAACATGCTGGATGTGCTAGATGCAATTAAATTTTTTTTATTTTTGGGAGAACCCCCGCTTTAAGAGTTCCCTTTACTGGAACTAAGAAGGAGCCAAGCCCAACCCCTGAAAAACAACTCCACACCATAATCCCCCCTCCACCAAATGAGTTGGACCAGAGTATCTTTGCGACTGATTCATAGAATCAGTTACGCATAGATATCCCTAAGATCCGACAGGTGTAATTGTTTTACACTGTCGGATCTTAGGATGCAATACCGCGGCCGCCGCTGGGGGGAGTTTGCGTCGTAAACCAGCGTTCGGGTATGCAAATTAGGAGTTACGGCGATTCCCGACGGATTTTCGCGTTCGCTACATCGCCGCTAGTCTAGTTTCCCGTCGCAAAGTTAGTCGTTTTTTTTGGTGCCCTAACTTTAGTCAGCAAACGTATTGCTGTCTAAAGTATGGCCGTCGTTCCCGCGTCGAAATTTAAAAATGACCGTCGTTTGCGTAAGCCGTCCGGGAATACGGAATTACGCTACGCGCGTCGCTGTTCGAAAAAATGACGTCACTTCGCGCAAAGCACGGCGGGAGTTAGGAAACGGAGCAATTTAAATGGCACACGCCCATTTGAATTGGCCCGCCTTGCGCCGGAGGCCGCCAGCGTAGGTTTTCATCGCAAGTGTTTGGTGAATCAGGCACTTGCGATGAAAACTTGCGGCGGTGTAACGTATCTACGATACGTTACGCCGCTGCTCACCTACGTGATTCTGGCCCTATATATATTGCAAAGAGAAAGTAAACTACCGTACTTAGGGCTGCACACCATTTACAGGATGGGGGGGGGGGGGGTGGATTTATTAAAAATGTTTTAATGATAAAAAAAATGTTAGCTGGATTTATATATCAATGATTAGTGAATCAATGAACCAGAACATAGTTTGGCCTAAGCAGCCAAACCAATCTATTTAGATCTCTTATCAGTTTACTCACTGCGTGCACATTTAGCGGGAGGCAACCATTTTTTTGCAGTCTGGACTTTATTTCCGCTTTGATGAATCTATACTCTAAATTTCAGCTCTGAACATTCTAGAAAAATTCTTATTAGCTTGGTAAAAAAAAAAAAAAAAACTATTGCATAATGACATTTTCTAATCATCGCAGTAAGCATATATACGATGAGGACAATCATATGCTCAATTATCAACCTGCATAAAAGCATTAGCGGCTGCTTAATACTATATTCATGCTTTGTAATTTTTATGGATTATTTCCAGTGGTTTTAATGGTTGTCTGGAACAAAATAATAAAACATTAACTTTTTTTTTTTTGTCTAGGCATCCCTGCTGAACAAATTGAGAAAGGAAGAAACTTCAAGTACACTACAGAGGTAGCCCAGAATGGTAATGACTTCACTTGGTCACAAATCTATCCAGGATTCACTCTGACTAACAAATTCACTGTTGGCCAAGAAAGTGATATGGAGACCCAGGCTGGCAAGAAGTTTAAGGTGCATAATCCCATTACTCTTCAATATGCTAATTATTGTTGGAGCACAATTTGTTTTTGCATGGATAACAGATGAACTTAAAGCTGAGCTCCAGACACAAAAACATCCATTTAAATATATACTTCAAAAATGATTTGTGGTCACCAAATGCCTTTGTAAACCCAATAATTCTTGTGATGTAAAAGTAAAAGTGACATCATTTCTGAGCTGAATGTAACCTGTGTAGAGAGCAGTGCAGTGGGAGGAGCCTAGTATGCCCCACCCATTAGAGGCTGACTACAGAAAGCTACAGGAAGGGGCAGATTTAAGACCGGTCACCCGGTACAAGAAAAGAGAGCAGCAGTAACTGGTCTGAAGCTGCTGTAGAATTGCTAGGTTTCACAATTGGATACTTTACATCTAAAAAGCACACCAAGATTAACGTAAGATTGCTTGCGCCACTTGTATTTAAACAATATTTGCTTGTTCTGGAGTTCAGCTTTAAAGTATATGTAAACACTAAGTGCCGGTTCACAATACCGCAAATTGTAATCCGACTTGTGTCGCCCCAAGATGCGAGACATGAGAAATTCCATTGAAGTGAATGAGAGCCGTCTTAATGTACACTACTGAAGTCGCTCTGACTTCAGAAAAGGTTCCTGTACTACTTCAAGGCGACTGCTAGGCGACTTGTACCCATAGATTTCAATGGAAGTTGCCTCCAAAGTCGAATCACTGTCTTAACTGAAGCAACTTTACAGGAAAAGAAAGTAGTTTACTCAGGCAAACCCCTCCCTTCCACAGAGCTGATTATTCTGTGATTGGCCACAGACAAAGTCGCCTGTCCTGGAGGCAACTTTAAGTCACTA